>NW_020538040.1:59590621-59818121 GCF_003426905.1 Ctenocephalides felis | reverse complement strand
ATAGAGGTACTATAAATATCAAAATCTTTCGAAAAACAACTAGTATTGTTAAAATAAAATTACAAAATTGTACTTAAATCTTGTTAAGCTACACCGTTCGTAATCGTTCTACTGGGAAACTAAAATAGAAAAGCTTCACGTCTTGGCGTACAAATATTTGAGAAAGGCGTTTGAGGTCCAAAATATTAATGACAGGGCGATACGATTTGAGTGTATTGATTTATGTACGCATTCAAATAACAAACACTAAAGCCGTTGTATTTCGATGTATTTCAATTAAGTAAGAAAATTTGTATACTATTTTAATAATAGTATAATATATATTATAAATATATAAATAACATTTATATTCTATCTGTGTAATCAATATTATCAGATTCTACTGTGTAAATATACATCAGCATTAAGTCTCCCAAAATAAAAACTAAATTTTCTTGCTTCTTTAATATTACTTTACATCAAATTCAATCAACATTTGAAAATGTAATGAATATTGAAAAGATGGCGCAGACGTGAAAACCTCAGTGTACGAGCTCGTTTCGCCTTTGCTGTATTTATTTATATGATTAAATATTAGGTCTTCGATATAATCCAATAAATCATGAAATTGAGTTATGCTGACTATTTAACTGAAATATTAAAAGTTCAACAAACATGATTAAAGCATGAAAGCAATGTGGAACGAAAACTTTTTAACTTATTTGGAACTCACGTAAATTGTGACTAGCAGAACACCATTCACTATTCAGATTGTTCATGATAAAATGAATATTTAATTAAAAAGACACTTTTATTATTTTTTATGTATTCCAAACAATGTATAAGCTGAATAAAAAGTACAAACTTACTGAACAGAAGTGTAATTAATTGAAAATCTCTACTATTATAACTATTTTTCAAAGAAATCAAATAATGTGAGTATTCAGAATAAACTCGGTCGGATATAAAATTAAAAATATATAGATGAATACATTTTTATTGTTCTATTTCTATGCAATGTCATATTGCGCATATATTTCAATGACAATCACACTTAATATAATTAGAATTTAGATTTTATGAAATATTACAGTTCTGCTAATAACAGTATTCGCAAAACACCCATAAGTTTCTTCGATTTCTTTGTTAATTTTTAATACATTTGAAATGTTTGTGGCAAAATGATTTGTGCAATTTAAATAAAAATAAAGTTCGGGCGCGTTGAAGAAATGATTAAAATAGACAATATTATTAGACAAATATATAAAAAATACATTATAGATTTTTTCTGTATTTAATATAATTTTTTAATAAAGCGGAACTCAGCAATACAACGGAAGGAAATTGTATAAAATAGTGCATTATATTCACTAAAATGTAAAAAAGAAAAAATAGACAATATTTTTCAATAAATTATAATTTAATAATTTATCATTCGTCGTATTTTATGTTTTGTGTTTGATTATAAAGTGATTATTCTATAAGTCATAATCTATATTCCGATAAATTCAATTAGTACAAATCTGCTATTGAATAAATATTTATAGATTTATTTTATCAGTAGATGAACTAAATTTTTATCACTAGAAAAATATAATTTAGATCAAATATATTAGATCGATCAAATATTTTAATGCAGAATTTTGAAGTATAAAAAAACACCTTTCTATTTTACGTCGTTTTTGCATTTAATTATAAAATAACCAACATTGCTCAATTTCAGAATTATAAAATTTATAATATATATATATATATATATATATATATATATATATTGCTAGTTAAATTGACGTTTACATATATGTTGCTAGCAAGTAAAGTTTATTCTTAATTGTTCCTCATTATTTTTTCGATAAGAATGCATTATTTTTTGTATATTACAGACTAGTCAGCTCAATAGATTTTGTTTTCACTTTTTCTGATTTTATATGCTGACGCAGAGAATAATTTTGCTGGCAAAAAATTATCGTGGATACTTTTTGACAAATCACGACGTTGTGCTAAACAAATATGATATTGCTTATTTTTACTTACTTCAATTGATGAATCAAGAAAGCCTACATCATATGTATATTAGGCATTTATATCATAATAATACTGACATGAAACAATAATTAATTTTACATACTTGACCGATATCGTTTTATTCGATACATCAAAACGATAATTTGTGCTACATACTGTGATTGTTTCTTCACGCGTATACATTTTCGCACATTAGCGTATTTGATTGGCCTTAATTTAAAGTTCGTGTGTAATTCTGTTTTAATTTTTATAAACGTATATTTAAAGTGGACAATATGAAGGTTTCTCTTCCGTAATAAGACATATCCATTTTTATAAACGTATATTTAAAGTGGACAATATGAAGGTTTCTCTTCCGTAATAAGACATATCCCATAATATGTCTCAAACACTTAAATCAAGACAATCATAATGCTATAGGGCTCAGACAACTGATCAATAAGTCTATTGCGTTAACTAGTCTATATAAAAATATAATGTATTAATTATTATATATTATGTATCATATTTTGCATGTTTATCAGCATTAGTTCATGACTTTAACGATGCTCTATATTGCACCATTTATTGAATTTGCAGTTCTATGTAACTATAACCTTCTTCACTCTGATTTTGTTCTTTTCACAGTATCCATGTTGTAGTACCTGTGCTTGCATGTATTAATTTTGTAATAAAGTATTTGTTATAAGACAAATTGTAGAGCATACAATGATAAATGTGGTAGTATTACTTGAGCGTTGCGGAGACTTATTATATTTTGAGGATTGATGGTACAAAAAAGTGAGGGGTTACCTGTTACTCTGTAGCTGAACGCGCTAAAAATTATAGCCGGTTTTTTGTTATTTAGGTCTAAGAAAATATGAAAATGATGTTATCCCGTTTATGTGTATTTTCTTCAGAATAAGAAAAATCGACCGCGCCGAAAAGTGCCGAAATGATATTTTCTGCAAATTTGCGACCCCGTGCTCTTAAAGACGGATTAGATTAAATATAGTTGAGCTATGCGACACAGGACGAAATATCCCAGCATATGCTAATATGACGCTTTTTAAATCTTAATGTCCTATTAAAAATTGAAGTAAATTTCAGTAGAAGCGTAATGAACTACTTTGTCAGTGAAACAATACAACTCTACTAGAAAAAAGTGCACCCACTTTAGAATGCCTTACATTTTTATACTGTTAGTAATGATAGATATGTTTGTATTTGTGTATTTTTCACAAATAGATAGTATAAATCATTTCTATTATATTATAAGTATATGTACAAAATATGTAAATTATTTAATATGGTTCTACAATATGAACTCCGCGACTTTCAAAACTCGGTACTTTTCTAAACACCCTAACACCAGTACATGCACAAGCATTATATATATATATATATATATATATATATATATATATATATGTGTCTTATTCTTATAAGCATTCATATATGCAGACGCAAATTATCGTCAAATTAGGTCAACATGATGTAGAATGTTTTTAAACATGATACGCATTTAAGACAAAATGTAAAACATTTTTGTTTTTATCTCAAACACCTGTTTTCTAAGTACATGTACTCAGAAAGAAAACAAAACGATTTTCAAAATATGCAATAATATTTATACCACACACAATACTTTTTAAGAATTCACATGTTTTAAAAGTCTTGTAATCTGATTACGTTTGTAATCTGATCTACGTCTTCTCGATCTTGTAATCTGATCTACGTCTTAAGATAACCTCAAAAAATATCAAACAATTTTTAACTATATTGACTATCACAAAGTTTTTTCAAATAGCATAGCAAATTGAACAGAATGATAGTTAGTTTCAAATTATAATAACAATTTGAGTTGCAAACTATGTATTCTAATTAGATATTTATGAGAAAATTCTTATTTCAAAAGATATAAAACAGCATTTTTAAAATTTGTTTCTTCCTTAGTTCATTTATTAAAGTGAATTTCAAATATTCTTAACTGAATACGTGGTTAACACTCAATTTATTATTATTTCTGTATAAATAAATAAATTTATATATATAAATCATATAAAAATCTATACACATATGCTTTCATTAGGCCGCAAATAATGGGAAATATTCTACGACTACTACTTGTACATTGAGGAATTCGCGCTTTTTCTAATATATGCATGCAAAATTTCAGTGTTGCTTAACTGACTAAAATATCTCCTTGAATAGTTATTTAAATAAAGGTATTCTTTGGAGAAATTAAAAATATAAAATTATCCTTCGTTATTAAAAATACACTATCATTCATTTCTTAATTATTAGTAGTCACAATTGTGAGTTATTTGTTCTTTTAGAACTATTGAATGGTTTTACGATTGATATCTCGAAACTGTAATATTTGTGCATGTTAGAATTAGATAATTTTAAAATAGATGTAATTAGTGAAAATTGTTTAACTGTACAAATCAATCATTAAGATAAATATATTCTTAGATTCTATAAAATAAAGACTAAAATAATTCATAATGAAAATTTGCGATAATATAACAAAGAATTTGAAATGTACAAAGTCGTTTGAAATGTACAAGATCGCTCCACCGTTTATAATCGCTCCCATGAATTCATCAATGACAAAAATGACGAAGAACGGGTAAAATTAAATATTTGTGACAGATGATGAATGAAAAATAATTTTATATTGATACTTTTAAGTACAAAATCGATTAATTTTCCTACAGCTGAAAGTTGAAAATTAAGTGTTAATAAAAACTATAAGTAAAACTGAAACATTGTAAAAACTTAAGATGCATTAAAGTAATGCGTATTTTTTTACTGTCCACGGTTTTTTAATTATATTCGAGCTTTAAATTATATCTTAATATATATTCTAGTTTTCCCTGTACATATTGACTCTTTATTATTTCGATACTGATCGAAATTTCGAGCTCATGAGCTGAAGGTTGCATACTTTTGTTCATCATTAGTTATAGTTAAACAAATATGATCTTTAATTAATAAATACATATTTGATGCTGCTATAAAAAAATTGATATCTCATCCCATTATGCAAAACAATTTCTTCATTTTCGAGATATAAATGCGCAAAGGTAACTAGCAAATAAATGAACATATAGACAAAATAAGCAAAATAGGTTTCGTTTATTTTGTATGCACAAATGTTTCAATTTTGGGATATCGGATAAGAAAACACTTTAATAATTTTCTAACATTTTGGAATTTGCTTTGCCTCTTTAATTAGCTCATCAACAGATAAATATATATATATATATATATATATATATATATATATATATACATAAACACATGTAAAACCATTCAGTAAGTTCAAACCAATTAAAATATAATATTAAATAATGAATATAAATTAATAATAAAAACAATGAAACTTTTTTTAAATTTTTCGGTATACAAATACCATTAAGAAAATATATATTCGTGATAATAGCTGAAATATGATGCACAAGGAGGCAATTCAAACTTCTGGAACGTTGGAGTGTCGTAAAAAACAAATTATCCGAAATATGAACCGAAGCATTTTATATTAAAACACAATCTCAAATATCAGCCAATTCAGAAATCGCCATATATATATATATATATATATATATATATATATATATATATATATATATATATATAAGCCACTAGAAAATCGTAATTACGTCTAAAACCAGTAACCATTAAATGGCATTAATCGATAATGTCACTGACAAAACGTCGTCCTCAATACTCGTAATGACATTCTTAAAGTAAAATGAAACGATAACATCGAACAGTTTATATAACAGAAAGTAGTTAAGTGAAAAAAAATGATAAAATCATTTTGCATAAATCATAAATGGCATACTAGAAGTATTTGACTTCTCTCCTGGTTAAACAAGATTTAATCGCCAGTAAATTATTACTTACAGTACGCCGATTTCATGAATTTGTTTTATTTTACTATTGACAAATAGGTTTGAATGTTCAATTAATAAATTCAAGTTGGATTTATTCACAAAGTCAACTATTCGCAGTTAATTTTTTAACGACTTATCTTTGAAGTCATTATAATTTTACTATAGAGACAACTAAAAAGTACCACCACTACGAAGTCGTAAACCAATTTCAACGAATTTTTAAATAAAACATCTTTTAAAACTAAATCTAACAAATCAGAATAAAAATAAAATTCCTTAACCACTGAATTACTATTTTTCCACATTTTTTTATTAATAGTTTAGAAAATTTAGAATATACATGTCTATGAAAAGATTATGAAATAAATATAAGCCATCGTAGCTGAAAACATAAAAGTAGCCGATATATATGAAAATATATACTGATACGTACATACACATATGAGAAATATATATATATATATATATATATATATCTATGTGTGTGTGTTTTATATTTGTATCAGTACCAGTATACAGATAAGGTTATTTTAAACCTTTTAATCAACTCATGAGAACTATTAGTGAAAACATCGAAAATAATAATGAAATTGTATGACGTTACGAATTTAAACATTTCTCGGGAATAACATCGGTTTATGATCGAAATATAACTGTTGCAGTTTTTGATGTTAACAAATAGAGTTAGTCATTATTATCGAATGCTAAGAATAGCAATTTTTACAAGATATTAAAAACTATCGATGTAATATACACTTATTATATATATATATATATAATATATATATATATATATATATATATATTATTTATATATATATATATTTATATATATATATATTTATATATATATATATATATATATATTTATATATATATATATATATATACTATTTGTTCGACGTTAAAACACATATTTGAAATGTTAGCTAATAAGCAGAAAATGAAATAACAGTAAATAATAAAAGATCAGATTCAGTACATTTCAACACTAAAAGTATGTCATCATTCAGCAGTATATACCAGTAAGAACCGAGTGAAGATAAACATTTATATATATATATATATACATATATATACTATTTGTTCGACGTTAAAACACATATTTGAAATGTTAGCTGATAAGCAGAAAATGAAATAACAGTAAATAATAAAAGATCAGATTCAGTACATTTCAACACTAAAAGTATGTCATCATTCAGCAGTATATACCAGTAAGAACCGAGTGAAGATAAACATTTTCTATATAGTTTTAATTTAACAGTGAATACAACACACAAAATTATAACAATTAAAATAAAATTATAAAATTTAAAAGACATGTAATAAAATTATATTACATTGTTGTTTTGCTCTTCTTATTGTTAGTAAGTACCGCTGAATGATGAAATATGATCCAGATCCAGTGTCAAAATGAACATGAAAATATTTATTATTCACTGTTATTTTATTTTCGACTTATTGACTGCTAATATCTCAAGAATATATATGTATCTATATATAGTAGAGTCCTTATATAACGACCATCAAGAACACTTTGCTAAACACTTTAAAAATGAGTTGAGCTTAAATTTTTGTCGTCAATCGCTATAAGCAAAGTTTTTCAATTACATCGGGATTCTTTTGTATATATATATATATATATATATATATACATATATATGCATATATATACACATATATTTACATATATATGTATGTGAGTTCGTACATATACATTTATTAAATATTTATATTAGAAATGTAACATTATAGCAATAATTTAAATTGTCTGTGGTCCAAGTAGTGATATCGAATAAGAAAATAAGAACAATATTATAAAACAATATGCTTAATCTGTTTACTTGTATAAAATATATAATGTGATTAGTAACAAATATATTGTAATTAACTCTGAATTTTATAGGAAATTTTCCAGTTTTACATATATTAGAAAATGTCCAGTTATTAAAAATATTTAATCTTAATGTAATAACTTATCTAAGTTTTTTTAAATAATTTGTTGTTTGTATAAAATAAAAATCTATTATGTTGCGTAATAATAATCACGAAAATAATATTTAATATCATTTGTACATTTACTTTTACGTGTAAAATTCATTCGAAATTAATACAATTATTCATTAGTTAATAAATTTAATATTCAATTATCTCGATGTATACTTAATCCTAAAATTTAAGCCATAAATAAATGAATATGAGATAAAGTTAAAGTTCATTGTATATTAATATATACTTCGTTCATATATAATTATTACACATGAGACACAATTTTTGAGTTATTTTTTATTCTATCGATTTATACAAAAATTGTGTATTAGAAAAAGCAGGTATTTTACAAATCCATTCAGTTCAAATATTTTAATAAGATGTTTCATGCAAATGTAAATTCATAACCTTATATACGTATCCTTATATATATATATATATATATATATATATATATATATAAATATATATATATATATATATATATATATATTTAATTTGTGGGCAATCTTGAAAAATCTGTATTAGCTAATCAATGAATAATAACTATTTGAAATATATTAGATAAAATATGTTTGAAGTTTACTTATATACTTTTCAGGATTTTGTATTATTTCATAGTAACGCACGAACAAAGAAATAGTGTGGCTAATTTAATAAAATTAGTTATTATATAATTATAGTATCACTCATATATTTTATTGATATTTTGTCATTAGCTTCTTTAACCTGGTATTTTCATACCATTGTGAAGCTTTTGCAGAATTACTATTATTGCTATTATGTATTATTTGTCGGCACGATAATTCTATATAGTTCAAGTCTATCTTAATGAACATAGCAAGTTTATATGCAATTTTTGTTACAATTAACTTCTCATAAGGTAAGTTACTAAAATCGCAAAAAATATCTTCTGATCATTTTGACACACCATAACACACGTGCGTATATTATGTCATTTAAAATAAAAACGGTTAAACCGTTTTGAATGATTTAAAAGAGCGAAAACTTCATTCTGGAGTTATAAATAAAGATTTGATGTATACATATTAAATGATCACAATTTTATCGACATTTTAATAATTTGCAAATATTTCATACAAAATATTATCTTAACCTCCCTATATAATTAACATAAAAATTACTCTATACAAACCTTACAACTATTCAATTCTCTTTAAGACACAACGCCATAATTTTGTTTATTCATCTATCTATATAAGTATACTACTGCTTTGTATCATGTTTTTTTTACAAATATTCAAGATAGCTTCTTTATGTCAGTAGGTCTATAGTATTAGTAACGGATGGCAAATTAAATACTTCAACAATTCAATCTGATAATTTAAAAAATAAATATGATCAACGTCAAACATTTGTTTCAACTGTCAATTTTTTCGAAAAAAAAAATACTGTTAAAATTGTTCGTTATAACTTTTTTTATTATGTCACATTGTAAACTTAGTAACAAAATCTTCAGTGAAAATTTAACGTAAGTGATAATTTACAGTTTTTATATATCAAATTTATGTTAAACACCTTTGCTTTCAAATTTTTGTGACGAAGTATTCATGAAGTAACAATTGTTTGACAACACTGGGCTAGCACATTATTTTAAGAGGTTGTACATATCTATAGTACAAAATATGATCGCAAAATAAATTCGCAAAATGTGAATGCTAATTATTTACTTGACAATTCAATTGTTCCTGCAATACTACTTATTCCAAAGCTATTAATGATCTTAAAATTATATGTTGCCTCAGTAAGGCAAATACATAGTAAGGAAGACTGGGTACGGTGGAGGCACTTTATTTTTATCAGCAATAATTTTGTTAATTTACCAATTAGCTGGGAGGGTAGTAAAATAATTGGTAATTTGAACATTTGTCCACGTAAAGATACTGAAATACTGTCTTTAAATACAATGAATTTGTCACAAAATCAAATCATACAATAAAGGGCGCATGTCACAACCGTCCACACCCGAGGGACAAAATCTTGATACACATCGGACTTAGTAGTTAATTTAAGAAACAAAATTTAGGAACCGATTCTGCCGCATAACAGAAAAATGTTACGAAAAAGCCATGTTACGCTCCGACTTCCATACATTATGCTAGTGAATCATACTGAATACTGTCAAAATGTCATGTATTTGCTGTTTATTCAGGCGTTTTACACACAAACTGCAACGTCACTCGTATGTTATGGAGCTATATCAGAAACACACTGTTATCTAACATCGTTTTTTGACATTTGTGCGTCTTGTAGGTTATGTTTTCTATCAGACAACCTGAGAAATTCGCCTGACTGCACATGAACCGCATGGCTTTTGTCAATGTTAGTATGGAAAGTTCTTCATAACAAGACCTTGCCATAACATTTTTCTGTTATGCGGCAGAAACATATCTCGTGAATTAAAAAATATCTAAGAAAAAAATAATTTAATTTTGATTTAATTCTTTCTATATTTATTAGATAGTACTAACTAATATAAAAATAGTAATAAAAACATGCAAAATTTAAAAAATAATTGAAGCAAATTTATAAAGCAAAGAAATTTTGTTTCAGATAAGTATAATGTTAATAGTTTCATTTATAATACTTAGAATGTTTTTCATATCATCATGTTTTCGTTATTGGTATATGACTTACTTTATTTATTTACGAATTAATTAATGATAACATTAATAATTTATAAGAATTATCGTGCTATATGTTTCATTTGAACAAGTCTTATGCACTTAGCTCGGAAATGCAATAACGAATGAGATGCGTCATCTTATGGGAAAATGTCAGTATGTATTTAATGAATTTCTGTTACCGGCAGAGAATTTAAGCAACTATGCAAATAGTCGAATGTTTACCTGACCGAAACAGCGAATATCAGCAGGCAACGTATGAACTTCAACCTAGCTGTGGAACGAGGATGAAACCGAGATGCGCCTCAGATCGCGATTGCCCCCCGATCGACGTGGCCGTGCCGACAATAAGGGACAGGTGCCGTCTCGAGCGCGAACTTTACGGACGGGAAGTTCAGCTAATGCTCCACCACGAACAAATGCTTCTCGAGCAACAATTGCATAACAGGGAACAACTTTTGTGGGACCAGGAGCAATTTCGCAGACAACAGTTGTTGAAACGCGAACAACAGTTCAGGTAAATAATCACATGCGGCCTCGAATTTCCAAACTTTTTTGGGAGACGAATTATTTTTAAGAGGGTATTCTGGTCTAGAGGCATAAACTTTATGCAATTTTAAAAAAGCCGTCAAAAAGAAAAGCAAACAATAATTTTACTCTAGGGTAGGGCGAGGCACATAGGTCCAGTTTGACTTTGAGTAATTATATACTAAAAACCAAACCAATTATATCACAACAAATAACACATATAAAACAAATCATCTGACTATGTTCATTAAAACTCCCAGTTACTTCTACTCATCATTGTAGAAATGTGTTTTGTTTTTTGTTGTTGTTTGTAAAAATCTGTAACCTGGTCCTTTTTACCCTATAGGCAAAATAATTTGGGTCGGCCAGGGTGCAAACAGGCCCAATGTGTTATTCTAATTTTAGAAAGATTTTACAAAAAAATAGCTACATTATTCAATTAATGCAAAATATAAATTTCATGGGTGGCTTGATCTTTTATTTCGTCAGAAATATTCATCAGCAGAGTTGGAATAACCATTTGTTTAATTTATGTCTTGTAAAATTGTTTTACTTACTTCATTTACTTTTTTATTTGCTATTCTTTTATTGTTTACACCTTTTCCAAGGTAAGAGATCTGTTGGTTCTTTTCATCCCTCAGGAGTAAGTTTTTATAGAAGTTATCTTCTATATATATAAAAATAAGTCGGGTTTTCCTTCCTGACGAAATAACTCCAGAACGCACAAACCGATTTCGACAATTTTGCATTCGTTGGAAAGGTCTCGGACTCCGCAAGGTTTGTAGCTAAGAAAATTCGTGGTGCATGGCATCGTGCCCTAATGCAAATTGCTGGAACTTCACGCACCGTAATTAAAAATTCGTGTATTAAAAATAATCAATAATTGCAATTGTTTTAAATAATTGCAAATAGATTATCTTCTATATATATAAAAATAAGTCGTTTTTCTTTTCTGATCAAATTTTTCCTTTTCAAATATAAAACAAACAAAAAATTTCTTCATCTTTCTCACGAAACCATCTGGTGGCGAAACGAAGTTCGTCGGGTTTGCTAGTTATATATAAAAAAAAACTATTGAATCGGTCTTAAAATTAACAATACATTTTATAAAAAATTAAATAACATACATAAAACTTATATTAAGGTCTCGTAAACTAAACAACAGAGCCTACAAGCAAAATAACTAACAATGAAAAAATAAATACTTTTCTCTTGAATTTTCAAACAATACCGTTTATTTCCGATAGCGAAGTCGTAAGAATCAAGACCTTACATCTTTTTTCATTTACTTTCAAATATTTTTGTTTAAAAAATTAATAACTTTACTGGTTTTTGAGATATCTGTGGTGGACCTTAATTAATTAATTAGATTGAGAATATAAAAAAAAATCAAAAATAGCCAAAAAGTTTTAGTTCTACAAGGTGATGAAGTGGAGGCCTCAAAAAATTAGCATTTGACCATACCTATGAATTTAGCCCGCCAAATAACCTAAAGAAAAATGTACAACTTTTTTACAACAAAATTTTCATTTTTTTATATTCTCGAAGTTTTAAAAATAGTAAAAATCAAAATTCGGGGTTGACCAAGTCTATAAGTACAAGTTGAGAAATCGTATGTATCGAGAAAAACGCGTTTGAAGTTTCGCGGAGAAAAAAAAACAAGAAGTATCGTGACCAAACAGATATATCTACGAAAATAATTTTAATTTCGAAAAAAATAATTTTAATTTTGAATAGTTAAAAACTTTGAAAATGTGCAAAAAAAATCGCTTTTTTAAAAACTCTAGATTAGAATAATCCCTTAAGGCATAAAATTTTCTTCAGCCGTAGAATAGCTATTCTAAAGAAATGTTTATGATTTCTTAATTTTGTCACATGAAAACCTGATTAGTTTTATAAAAACTGAACAATTAAAACGCTTGGATAATAAATATATCATGTCATTAATATATCATATTTGCTTGTTTGAAAAAAAAATATCTACAGACTTGAAAAAAGTTAAAAAGTTTTTTACGAACTTTAATACAAAATATTATACAGAGCCAGGAATCGAGAAACAGCACCGAGACTAGCAAAAAAAACTTCAAAAAGGGTCCTCTCATAACATCGTACCCATTTAACATTGAAATGTTGAATTCTTTCACTTAAAAACGAATGCAGATTTTTCGCGAATAATAACGAATGAATAGTCCAAATTTAATTACACACACGCATATATATGTCATTGCATCACATATTTTCTTCAACCAATGCAAAGCACGAGTTTTCTTATTATAGAATATGGATTATTATAAATCTACACACGCGTTTGCGTAACGTCTTGTAACCTATTTAATATATAGACATAAAAATAGATTGAACCATTATTTGCGTATACCGCAGTAGGTAATATTAAAAAAGAAAACTTGACTATACTTTAAAGTAAAAATAAAAATAAATTGTGCAACTATTTTTCAAAATTCGACTACAAAATGAAATAATTTGTATACATATTTTTATATACGCTGTTTTGCCGTTACAAGAACTTTTAATATTTTCACAATAAACTTTCTGATTATGAGAAATATCAGATTACTTTTAAATGTAAAACCATTAAAAAACATAAAATGAAAAAAAAAACAATTAATTATACATTGAATAATTTTAAACCCAATACACTTCGTATTATGTCAATTATTTTGACATAATCTGATTTAGCTACAATTAACCTAGAAGAAGATTAAGATCTCTTATTGTTAGTCTTAGTTTGTCACTAATCGATATTTCAAGCATAAACTTGTTCATATGTAATTCAAATATTATAGCATTAAATGTTATAGCATCTCAACTTTAATATAAATACTAGCTGACCCAGCAAACGTTGTTTTGCCATAAAAAATTATTCTAGTTTAAAATGTTTAGTATGAAAATAATTAATTGCAAATGTGGTATATAAGTAAGAGGATAGCAGATAATAAAAAATATATGAATATTTTACCCACTGAAAAGCACACCACATTTTTGCAATATATGATATTTTTGGGTCATATTAATAGTCCTTGCAATAACGCATTGTAAGTAACTACATTTAGGGTAATAATTATAATTTCGGTGGTATTCAATAATTGGAAACTATTCGATATTTGATCACTTTTTTCTAATGAACTGATTGTGAGTAACTGAATAACTAAATGCACTAATTGATAATAGTGATCTAATAAGTAATCAATTTCCATAGATTAGCATGTTATTTTTATACTGTCGCGAATTAACTATTTTTAACGGCGGTGAATAATATATTTGTTCGTTTTATTTACTAGGTATAAAGCTCAGCAGCAATTAATGGAGCAAGATCTACATAACAGAGACCTGCAAACCCGAAGTGATCATGAATCGATGTTATGGGAGCGCGAAATGTATCAACAAGATCAAATACTTGCTAACGCAAGGCAACAGATGTTGCTGCAGAGGGATATGATGTAAATTATGATAGTTTCTTAATACTCATAAATTAATATTTATTAATCTAATTCGAATTTAAAACAAAATAATTATCGTCCTATGATTAGAAAAATAGATGGTAATTATTCATGATCCAGAGATGACATCCGACCGCTTCGCAAAGTCTTTAGTTATTTAAAATTTGTATAATTTTTGTCTAAAATCTAACTTTCTCACACAGACAAAATTTTAATCATAATTATCATTTAATGTTTTGTTGTCTGGAAGAGAAAAGGACCTCGCAAACAAAAATTTTACCAACGTCCACGCATGGACTTGTGCCACCACTGATCATAAAGTTAATTTTACTTGGAAAATGTCTCTATATTCTTATAGAAATTCACAGTGTACAAGTTCCAATCTATACTATTATATTTTCAACATTCACAACAAATACAAATTAAGGACAAAAAAAATTAAAAAATCGATGAACTAAACATATAAGAAACGATGTCAAAAATCCTATAAAATGATGAAATATTTATTAAAGAAGTCCACTCGTATACAATCGCATGAAAAAAAATTAAACCTATATTGCTAAACTAACATTAGTATTTTAAACATATAATCGTTTCAATTAGTTTTATTTTCATAAAATAATTTAAAAATTTCAATATTTTCTATATTTCTCAATCCCTTATAAAAAGCGCAGCGAACTAAAATCAAATTGTTTTGAATATCTTTTTGAAAGTGTAACTTTCCTGTAATTAGTAAATTAATTCCGTGTTAAGTAATGAATTCTGCCAAATTTATATGAGATATTTGAATATATTTACAAGCAAAAATAAATAAAAGTTATATTTTTAAATACAGTTGAATATGAAGTACCATGACTATAGAGAATGGAGATATGTGCAAATAGCCATACATACGTTTATATGTATATTTATAATCAGACTTCAGGCTAAATTTTAAATCGAACATGTCCAAATGTTTTCTCGTATAGCAATAATTAATAAATTATTTTTTTATATATGATTATATATTTTATTGTTATAAACTATTCATGTTGTCACAAGGAATATTTCAGGTTTCAACAGGAGGATAACGTTAGTAAGCAACGGATGCATATTTATAATGTATGTTTCACGAAACCAATAACTTGCGGCCCTGATATAAATTTGCCTCTACCAGTTTTGCAGAACAAAACTGCAGGACAATCGCAAGCAGAAGATAAAAATCAGGTCGATAATAAGTCACTCAGTGAAACGACTGAATCTGTGCAAGGTAATTGTTCTATACGAAAAAATATAGTTTAGTTAATTTTCACAAAAAAAACAATTATGATAAAAATAAAAGGTTTAACAAATATTTTAATTCAATCAAAAGTGAGCTTTTACTATAATTCTACTTTATAATAATAATTTTAGCGGAATATTTGATATTACTATGGTAGTATTATCTCACATATAGGCACAACGAAATCATAATTATTTATGAAAAAAAAGGTATGAAATATACAATTGCAGAAACCAATATAAGTAATTCTTCTTTCTGTATAATTGAATGCCACTGCAATTCAGGTCAATAAAATATAGTGATAAATGTAAAAATGAACAAAATTGAGGCGGACAAAATCGCCTATTTGATATCTAACAATTATTAGGTTTTTAGCAGAACCTATCACACATTTTTCAGCTTAATTATTAAATTTTAATTTGCCTAAATATTTTATTATTGTCAAATTAATGTTTCAGTTGCAGCATTGCCCAGGGGCCGTGCAGGACAATGCGGCAATAAGAAGAGTCGAAGTTTAGAAAGGATTGTAAACAGAGAAAATAGAACAACAAGAAGGTCTCACAAATCAAAAATGAATCGTGCCAAGATAACTCCTTACCCAAATAAGTGTGCCTGCGAATGCCACGATAATCTTTACCACACCAATAAAGATTTTTGTAATTTTTGTGATTGTGCAAAACTGTACGTACGGAAACCGGTAAATTATTGAAATCCATCATAAACTAGTTGTAAGTGGCATATTGTCTTTAGGCAAGCTTCATGAACTTCCCAATGGGTATTAATAATCGAATTAAACAATAATTGACTTGAATTGAGCTTTGACAATTTAGAATTTAGATAAAAACTTTTTGTTTCGAAAATTTTTGCTTTTACTAAACACTACATAGTCAGTGCAATTTTCAATGGATATCTTTCAAACAGTCTTATGAATTTTGTAAGTGCATTCAAAATAGTGTATGTATACACGGTGTATGTCCTGAAAAGAGCGAGCCATGATTCCAAACTTTAATGAATTTTTATAATTAAAACATTTACCGTAAATCAATGGTATTTTAGAATATTCATTAAGACCGAAAATACTATTGCCAATTAATTTAAGTTTCATTAATTGCAAGGAAACGGTCCGACCGATCTTTACTGAAAACTGATCAAGATTACCAACGGATTTAAAAATAAGTTTTCATTTTTGACAAAACGAAATTTTTTGTACTTTTCTACTAATTTTCAAGAAACGGCTCAGTCGATCATCTTGGCAATGCGTGTTTCTTCAAATGTCTTTTAAAATTGTGCAACAGTTTTCGAGAATATGGCAACAAAATGCAAAATTTTGGCTCATATACACGAACTCACATACTTTTTCTAATTTTTGTTCAAAGCGTTTCAGAATTATCTGAAAATTCGAGGAAATATAAAATTAGTGAGTTGGTTTTTCTAGCGAAAACATGATCTCCTTTGGCAAGTTAATATTATTTATATTGGATTGGCATCTATATATCTATATTATATATTTATCTATTGTCTTTAAATATTAAAAAACAATTTGATAATAAATCAGTGTAATTATATAAGAGCAATTTGTACGAGGTGTGGTGTTATATATGTTCAGTTTCATTACTAAAATGAATTTAAAGTTTGTGTACATCAAATTATAGTGAAGCAGATTACCAAATAGCCGTTTTTATGACTGCTAACTACTTATTACTGTAATTTTGTTTAATATTATAATTCACTTTTTCATTATCCGTGCAGTAATTTTTAATTGATTTTGTTTGCATTTCAGGACTTTAAACATTTTTCGGATTTAATATTATCGCCGAAAAAAGTAAAAAAACACAATGAAGTATCGCCAAATTCATCTCAGTGTATTTACTGCGGACACTACTATGACTCTAACCAAAATTGTAAAAATCACATAAAAAAATGTTGTTCTCAGTGCGTCAACAAACTCATGGATATTTGCAAAAGACATGATTTAGAAATTTCTGCATCGAATATGAAACAATCGAGATCGAAATATTCAAACTGTAAAATAAAAGCATTTCACGATTATATATGTTGCGAGCATTGCTTTAACCATATAAGCAACAGCAAAACTAAATCTTCACAGGATTCTTATGAATCAGAATCAAATGTGTGTAACGTACCCATTAATGTATTTGATAATAGTTGTTCCTCGAGCTTTACTGAAAGCAACGACAAGAATGAGCTTCAAATTGAGGAAATGCAGCAGAATCCGAAAAAAAATGAAGATGTAACTCGATTCAGAATATTAGACAAAGTTAGACATAATACACAAAAATCTCGTGGACCGGTATTCAATGGCGAAGAAGTCATTGATATGATTTTTCATAACGACGATTTTACGGACTGCAGCTAATTCTATCCTCATATTAATTATAAAAGCTGATATAAAATCTAATTACATGTTATTTTGACTTATTTGCAATTGTTTAAATTTGAAGTTTGTTTGTATTTTGAAACTATATAAGATGTTTGTTTAAAATAAAAATGATATGACATATTAAATGCATTATTTTTGTTAAAAACCATTATAAAAATAGGGCTTATTGAATCCTGTGATTGTCCGATATAATCACTTTGCTAATAACTACTAATTATAGTTGTCTACTAATAGTTGTAAAAGTATAATACATTTCTTTAAATTCCAATGAAGTTAATAAAATGTAATGTTTTGCATTATGACCATAGTCACCAAATTTGCTTTCCAAATACAAAATCAAGAAATATTTTCTTAAAAAAAAAAATACCTGAAGCTCCAGTAATCCTAAATAAAAGCTAATGGTTTGCTGTATTTTATCATCTGCATAACTTTTTACCATTTCCTAAGCCTTAGTATTCTAGATAGAGCCAGAAGCAAAACAATAGATATTTTTTCAATTGCATTTAGTGCTCGAATTATGTATTTATGTACTATGGCCTCAATATTTGGCCGTTACCCAAACCTGAAAAAAAAGATCAATAGCACTATTACCATTGTAGTAATGCATAATTATAATTTAATAAATATTTCATTCATATTAAATAACTAGTTTGAAAAATTTTGGTTCAAACTGTGTTAGTTTATTATCTTATTGCATAAACGTGAGTAGCAATTCTTATGCATATCAATTTATTTTATGCAAAAAATTATTGCTACAATTATTACAAAATAATCATATAAATTTAAAACCAATTGCCGCAATTTTATAACAAATATGGTTCAAAAGCAAAAGCAAATCTACTTATTCATGACACAAATTAAGATTTTGCAAAACGCTTGCAACGCTTGCTTGGTGCGCTTATACTTTAGGCTTTGATATATTAAGACTGGCAGTTCATTTATTTCAATTAGTTGAAAATAAAATCGAGTTCGTGATAAACAGTGCATGATCAATCAAACATCGGGAAACTGTATGCTATCTTTTTTTGCTAACAAAGTAAGTAAATGTTAAGATTAAAGTAATGCACACATGCTTCTGAAATCTAGAAAACCACCACGAATACTAATTCTTGATGCTAAATACAATATAAGAGAGATTTTGTTATAAGAACAAAGATAAATATTAGACAAATTGAACAGTTTATTTATTGATCATTGCAAGATTACAAGAGTATAAAATATTCTAACTCTATTAATTGGCAATAACACCATTTATACATTTAATAAAATTTCACAATTTAAAGTCAACGTTATAAAAGAAACAGTATAAAATTTATGACAAGACTTCAATTAAGGTAAACTAATTATCTATAGTTGAAAATTAATGAATAACGTAATACTAACATTAAGAATAAATGTCTTAATAAATATCCTAAACTTAAATATTTAAGTAATTATTGAATTGTTTTTCTGATTTAAATAATATAGAAAATAATAAAATACTGATAAAATAAATTACAAATAAATAATATCTCTTCAACAACGAAGATTGTCATGAAAAGCAAACTTACAAATATGGCAAATGAAACAAAAATTGTGACGCATAAGAAATATGGCAAATCACTGTCATTTCTTTTGTATATATATACCTATATATGTTCATACATATATTTACATATATACATACATACAACATACATACATATATTGGCCATACATTATTTTTGATCTTCTTGTTCTTCAACAGCGGCAAGAAACAATTTCTGACATGAATGTGTGACACCATCTAAAAAATAATTTAAGAATGAGCCGTTTCAATATGTAATTCATATTATTTATATATGTAAATAATGCTTACACAGGATTTTATTAAACCAATTGGGTTTAGAACAAACAACTCCAAAATAATATGCAGGTACACCAGTCAATGTGATTAAAATACCAATTCCAACTTCATATGGAGCAACATAACAGGGTACAACAACAAGCAAAAAACAGATTATCACAAATACAATTGGAATCCATAAACTGACCTATAATAAATAAAATAATTTGCTGTGTGATGATTAACATTAAATAATTAACTATAAAAAAAAATACATACCTTGATAGGTCTGACCATGTCGGGCTTTTTCCACCTTAAGTACAGCACCGAACTGACAGAAAGCATTATAAATGTAGATTCAACAATACTGCAATATGTTATAAGAACATGTACGTCAGTTGTGCACAGCATAACAAGGCTAAGCAAACTCTGAAAAAGAAAACTGAGCTAAAATATGTAACTAATAATTATAATGTATATACACATATACAGGGTGTCCCAGAACTCAACAACCAGCCAAAATGTGGTGATAGTATTGATCATAACTAATATGAAAAATAATAGGAAAAAAGAAATCCATGTAGTTTGTAAATCATAAGCTTTAAAGTGCAATAAGTTTTTTTTAGCAATACCGATCCCAATTGCTATTGCTTGGCCGGAGCGACTAGGGCGGGTGCTGGGCACGCCATTACAGAATGCAAAAAATTGGAAAAGGGTAGACAAGAACTATGAAGGGAGATTGTAAGGAAAAAAAATCTCGCTCCCAACCAATTTTATATTATTGACAAATAAAAAGATATATACACTATACAATTATATACAAGCAAATAAAATAAAAGTGTAAAGATTAATTATAAAATGTATGATGACTAATGTACATGTATACAAAGTCAACAAATAAACAATAAAAAAAAAAGTGTAACCTAGAACTTTGGTGAAACTGTGACCATTTTTCAGTTATTGTGGTTAATTTTTATTAATTTTGTTCATGTGAACTTTGCATTTATAATTGTAAATAACATTTCTAGAACAGTCAAAAATAATTTCTATATTAAACTATGAATTTTAAATTTTCAAACCATTTGCACGGATTTTGAGTAAAATTAACAATCCTGATTAAATGCACCTGATTAAATGATTAAACTGTGGATGAAACTTGCCAACACACTTCAGTACATTTTTTTAAAAAAGGGCAGAACCAATTTTGAAAATTTTACATTCATTGTTCAACATAAAATATAATACTTTAAAATCATAAAAATTTGGGGCAATTGTATCATTATTTTTAACTATGGTCCTAGAAATATTATTTATGATTATAAATCCAAAGTTTAAATGAACAAAATTAATAAAAATAACTGGATTACCAAAGCTCTAGATTGCACTTATAAGCTCACAATTTTCATGATTTTTTTTTCATAGTAGTTAGTTATAAAACAGTTATGACATTGAGTTCTAGGACACCCTATATAAATGAAATACAAATAAATAAAATGTTGTTGATTCAAATTCTTCAATCATGAAATAAACAATAATGAAACTATAATCATCTGCAAACTTTACAACAGTCTTCTTCACTTACCAGAAACACAAGGCTAGGTGTCGGAGTTAATTTATTGACATTAATGTGAGAAAGCATGGCCGGCATGTGACCGTTTCGTGCTCCTACAAAACACATTCGAGAAGAGGTCATAATGTGAACACTAAGGCCACCAAATGCTGACAAGGCAACCATGACTGGAATGATCCATGAAGCCATACCCAATATTTTGTCACCAAAACTCTAAAATTCATTGAATACATTAATAATGCAATTAAGAATAATAATAATTATCAACATCAGTCTATTTACGAGGATACAGGTCTCACACAAAAACAACAAAAGTTTTCCAGTTCCTACTTAAACAGATTGTGCAATAAAACAACAGCCCATGCCATTATCTAATAGTCTAATCTAATAGTAGTTAGTATGCAAATTATAAAACTATAAGTGCAAAGAATTTTTTAATATAACAAAAAATAAATTATATAAAACAATTTAGTTTTTGGTGCTATCATGAAACACTAAGAGATGTGCAAAATTAAAATTAAGCCTCAAAATTTAATTGACTAAATTCATTTCCCAATAAATTACTATAATTAAATACTTGTGTGAAAATATTTCATTAGATAGGTTAATTATTTTACCAAACTACCTACTTTTGTGAAAGATTTTTTTGCTGATTAAGTTTTGTGAGTGAAGAAATTTGGATTAAAATGTATTTGAAGTATATCCATATTTTACTTTTAAGCCAATACTATCACCATTTTAACAAAAATATAACACTAAAAACAAACTGCAATGTTTACATGCAAAATAAATCTGGAGTAAGAACTAAATAAATAAAATAATATGAACTTGAATATAAACACTCATGGTTATATCTATCAAAAAATAAGCCTCAAATATTTTTCATTTAAAAAACAATATTTTAAGACAATCCTAGAACATTTGTCTAAACAAACCACAGCAATAGCAGAGGACGCAATCATTGCTTGAGGTGTTAAAACAGCTAAATATGCAACATTTGCCATCACATAAATAATAGTCACAATCGGCAATGATATATATATGGCCCGAGGTAAATTAACATATGGGTCTTTTAATTCTTCTGTCATAAAATTCAGATAATTCCTGTAAAATACATAATATATATTTCTAGGGATTCATGTAAAATTAATTATTATGCATTAGGAGATTTATATTATTTAAAACAGTGCACTAAATGGCATAAAATGTTTGGGAAGCTGTATGTTAGAATCCTTATTTAAATTCAAAAGTAGAACATTTATTTGAGGCTGTGAAAAAAAAATTACAAAACAGGCTGATAATAATCTGCAGTTGAATATTTCAGATATTAAAATACACCTAAGTCTGTTTTTACACGGTAGATTGGTTCCAGAAGAAGCCGTGTAAAAAAAAAAACGTGTAAAAAAAGACATTGATCTTATACAAAAATGGGTGATTTGTTCCTAATCTCTAAAACCTATTAAAATTAGTAAAAAACAAGAATTTTTAGGGTATTCCCATAAATTAGTGCTATTCACATTTGCTTTGACCAGTAAAAATTGTTTGTACACGCTAAAGGGGGAATACATCTTTAAGCTAGTGTTCGCAAACTATCAATACTATCGATGGTACCAGACTTTTTTCTTTCATAAATACTTTTTTGTGATATGAACATACATCGCAGAAAATTAAATTTGACAAAAAAAATTTAAGTACATAAAATTTCAAATCGTGCTAAATGGAATAAAATAGTGTAAAAAAATTAAAAATATTCAATTTTCAAACCGTGTTAAATGAAAACCGTGTACAAAAAGACCGTGTAAAAACAGACTTAGGTGTATTCCACTTCAAAATTTGGAAATCAGCAAGATTTTTGTGCATCACATACGAGGTCTGTTCAAAAAGTACCCGGAATTTTCGTTTATTCAAAAAAATATTTATTTATTCGTCTACATTAATGTGGTCCCCTTCAAAGTAGTCCCCCCCAGATATAATACACTTATGCCAGCGTTTTTTCCAATTTTCGAAGCACCCTTGATATTCACTTTTTGATATGTCCTTGAGCACTCTCAGCGATTTTCTTCAATCGAGGAAAACCGCCGTCCTTTCATGGGTCTCTTCAACTTTGGGAATAGGAAAAAGTCACACGGAGCCATATCTGGTGAATTTTTGCACTTTGCAACACTTTATTTCATTTTTTACGCAAAATTTAATACAAATTCTTTGACTTTTCAATTCTTCCATTGTAAAAATCGCCGAGCTCAGAAAAACACGTCGAACCTTAGCGACTACCACAGACAAAGTAAACAGTGAATATAGCTGAAAATTTCATCATACTTTAGGGGCATGTATACCAACACAATAAAAAAAAAATTTTGACAATCAGACACTCCAGACCCGCGAAATTTAATTATTAGTAATTCCGGGTACTTTTTGAACACACCTCGTACATTACATTCAGTTATAGCTCAAATTTGAATTTCTCTTTCTTATTATAATTATATAATTTTTTGAATGTTTATGTTTTATATTAGCTGAAGAAATCTTACCATCCCGAATAAGAAAATATGCCAGAATAAATTGCAACAGATATTTTGCCAGGATCGGTATTTGTATTTTCAAAAGCATTTTCGAAGTTTTCAGCATGGCCTATAAAATTACAAGCACAAGTGTAGAGAAAAAAAAAACAAATATCATATAAAAGAAATTAATAATTAACTGTTCTTACCCAAACCCATCCAAGTTAAACCAGCTAGAATAATGATGACTAAAGCTCCAATTTTAGTGAACATGAATACATTCTGCATTTTGGTAGTGGACTTCACATCATAGCAATTAATAAATGTGAGCAAACCTATAATACAACATTAAAGCAATTGAAATACATTCAAATTATGCCATGTACTATTTTAAATGCATTCAGGTTCAATAAAAACAAAAATTATTTTAGAAAAACAATAAAAAACATTATTGAAAATTGGGATAAAATAATGATAATTAAATCATTTACATTGATAGAGATTTCATCTCGTACAAAAATATCAGATTTATTCTAATGTTTGATTCATTCATTTCTTCTTTTTACCTTGTTTTAGTAACCAAATGTTACTCTAACCAAATAATATGAAATACAATTTTATTTTCTAAAAAAAAAAAATACCTACAATATAATTCATATATTTCTTATTTACATAATAACACATTTCAAACTTTATTCTTCTCAAATTTATTTTTGAGCAATAAGATTAATAAACTTAGATCAAGTATAAAAATTGAAATAGTAATTATTGAGCATATTTGTTCACTACTCACATATCGTCAAAGCTGCAATTAAACGCACTGCAGATTCTGGAACTACACAGTCAACATAAAAAGGTTGCAAAACATATGAAGCAAATGTCAATCCCATAATAGCATTTGTTGTAGGGCTTAAATAAGCAATAAATGTTAAAAATGACCAATCCGAATATGTTGAATTAAATCTAGAAACTTACACAAAAATCAAATTAGCGTCCCATAAATAAAGGAATGCAGGAAGTGAACCAAATGCTTCATTGATATAGGCATAATCACCTCCAGATTGTAAAATTGATGTGCCAAGTTCGGCGTAACACAGAGCACCTATATGAAATAATATTCTATCAATAAAAGTAAAAAAAAAAAAAAGGAAATATCCTATATTTCAAATTAGTGCCATGATTTGTTTTCATACTTGTAAACACATCACACTGAAAACTTAATCGGATTTTTATATTTTTATTACAATTTCTCAAATCATATGTTTGAACTTTATTTTATTCTTAAATTAATTAATATTAGATTAATAATAATAACTTGTTTGCAAAACTGGCACATTGCAGAATTAAAGATCAGGAAGTTTTTGGTTTAACTACAAAAATGTGGGCAACTTTAATTTTAGGGAGCTTAATGATGGAAAATTGCCAATTAGAGGTAAGATTATTTTCAAAAAATTTCATTGAACAAAGAGCACTAAATGTTGTTACTGAAAATCATATCTACTATATATCACTCATTTTCCTCAATCAAAAAGGACTGGTGCAATATAATTTGTGTGATATTTTTTCATTCAACTTTATTTACATTAACATACCTATCATCGATAATAGACCACATACTATCCATATGATTAAAGAAGCTCCAACTGAGCCTACTTCTTTTATAACACCCTTTGGAGATATGAATATGCCTAAGAAATAAAATGAATATATATTTTGAAAGCAATTTTTACATAATAATCCCAATATAAAGATTTACCTGATCCAAATATAATTCCTAAAATTATAGCAACACCTTCAATAAGTCCTAATTGTTTTTTCATTTTGACCTTTTCTTCTATTACGGGGGATGTTCCTTGTCCAGAAATAAGTGCCATTTCTGAAGGAACGTTCTCAGACCGTTTTCTTGAAGTCATAACTAAAACTGATTAATTAAACAGATATTAAAGTATGTGTATACAAACATTTATATACATATATACATATATACATATATACATATATATATATATATATATATATATATATATATTGTAGAGCTTCAAACAAATAATGAAAAAGTGTCAGTGTACATATGTTAGTCGTTAGTGTATCATACAGGAAATTAATTCTGTTTTTTCAGTAACCTTTTCTTAAAACTTTCTAATTTTTTAACATTTGTAATATTTTGTTATATAATCTACTCATTTATTTTTATCATTTTCATTTTGATTATATTGTCATATTTCTGTACATTGATTTTTCCACATCTTCTGCTTTTCTTAAATATATTGTTTGTTCAAATCTTAACAAGATCATGTTTCTTGACAGATGTCCTGAAGATGGTACTTAGTTCCGAAACGTCGACAGTAAATAAATAAAGAAATGGATTTTGAAAAAACTTGTTTGTTTTATATTACTTTTTGGATTCATTGTTCAAACTCTACAAAATATTTACAAATCCAAGACGCTACCATCTAATATATATGTATATATATATATATATATATATATATATATATATATATATTTGACATGATTAGCCATGTAGCGACTACATCATTCTCTGTTTTAACTCAATATTTTATTTTATTGTTATGTGTTTGTTTTTAAAATAATGTGTTTAATATTATGCTGAATGATGACACACATACAGTGTCAAAACGTACAAAATAAATAGTTCTATTATTTATTGTCTTTTACTTCGGCTATTTGGCTACCATTTAACATTACAAGAATATGTCTCGATGTTGAACAAAAAAATCTAAAGCTTATATATACATACATATATATATATATATATATATATATATATATACCTATACATATTATAAAATTGATTTTAATTTAAATATTATTTTAACATATAATATAAAATCAACGAAGAAAAAATAGTTCTAAAATATTATGTTGTCAAATAAGCAAAAAAATATAAACTTGTTCAATACAAATAATTTTATAGTAACTAAGATTTCAAGGAAATATATGCAATATTTCCCTACTTTCGAAATATAAAAAATAATGTACAAGAATTATATTGACATTTATATAAATATTTTTTCATTTAACATCTTATACAAATTTGAAGAAATAATATATTAAATATAATTGATATATGTGGGTACAAAACATATAATAAATTAATATTGCATCTGGACGTACAGAAATTATTACCGATTGTATCAACATTGGATAAATACATGGCACAACATAGAAGCATAATTTCGTGATGCAACAAGTACCCAGAAATTAGTATAAAAATGTATGATATAGTACTTTAATATTGCATATAAGGTTTGGATACACGCAAACTATTACACAGATATTTTAAATTCATACTAAATACATCATATTTTAGTTCACACTTTTTTGTATTACATAATCATAGTTTTTACGTTATGAAGTCTGTAAACTTAAGCAATTAATAAACCTGAAAAGTGAGTGATTTGATATAGCAGGTTTATGTTAATACTTATTTAGTATTAGTGCATACAAGTAATTAAATGAGTTTATAGTAGCGTTTTACAAAAGTTTCAGCATATACCATTGAATAAAACCAACAGTCGTTTGAACTCTAATTGGTGTTCCTTTCAGTCTCTTCATATGTTCAATATGACTGTATTAAAAATAAACAAATGTGATACAAAGAACAAACAAAATTCATAAAATGCTTATACAAATTGAATCTGGTATTTAATTTTATCATAGTCTAAATTATCCTAAAATATCAAAGTTTGAAAGGAGTGTTTATATTAAGTAAAATCTTGTCATTTACGCAACTATTACAAATTATGACCTGTGCAATGATTATAAAAGCATATTTTGTTTCATGAGCTAGTGAAAGCTATGAGAATCATTAGTTTTATCTAATTCTTCACATTATGTCACATTAATATAGATTTTCCGTCAATTTTTGCATGTAAATATTAAGAGTCTCTAAAAGAAAACACCACATCTAGATACTTTTCAATAATATTATATTTGCACTTACATTTTTAATATCAACAAAAATTAAATATCACCGGCAGATTTAAAAGAAAAACCATAACCTAAAAAATTAGAAACTAAATTTTCTCGGCAACATGCCGTTTGGAATTGGTTTTGTTCAGAAATAGAAGATGTCGCTAAAATCGCAACAGAAAAATTGAGACGCAAAAAAAGGCGTGCAACGCAAGCCTTTGGCAAAAACATGTTTCGCGAGGGCGCCAATGTTGTGATACACGATATCGTTTTCCTTCTTACGAAAATAACATTTTACTTGTATTGACAAGATGAAGAACTGATAGATTTTTGAGAAGGCAGGTCTAGCGGTTATGGACTCTCAATAAAAATAAGTTAAAAAAGTGTCATTTGGTGGTCAAAATGTTCATTGGACATATGTACATAAAATTATCAGATATTTTATAGAGATTTTAATAAATTTTGAATTTATTTTAAAAAAATCAAATTTTCAAAATTTTTTATTATTTTCAAAAATTCTCAAAAAATTTAGAAAAAACGTTTTTTATAAATTCCAAAAAATTTCAAACTCCTAAAAAAATTTCAAATTTTTTAAAAAAATTCTAAATTATCAGAAAAATGAACAAATTTCTAATAAACATACACATAAGTAGTTTATAAAATTACGCTTCGTCGTATTTAATAAGCACTTATAAATTTACATTATGTATTTACAATAAATATCCATTTAAAAATATTCAAAAAAATTATTGATTATGTTCATTCCTCGAATGTTTAATTACAGTACGGGAAGTTCTAGCAATTTGCCTAGACACGATGCCATGCACCTATACACCCATAGATAAAAGAAGGGTATATAGATACCATAGATAAAAGAAGAGTATAGAGCATGCACCCCACGAGTTTTAATATAAATGTTAACATAATTTACATATTTTATTGAAGATAAATTATGTAAAGGAAGGAATCTCACACAAACATCAAATATTTCTTCTCAATAATTCCAACTGCAGCCTACCAGCAAATTAAAATAAATTTTTACTTGTGAATTGTAAGTCTATGTGAATTTTAAGTCTGTGATCGAAATATCGATAAATCATATCGATAAATCATATCGATAAATCATATCCATAAATCATATCATATCGTGTGCGAATTTTGAAGCCTACACTTGTTTTCGTAAAGACAAAAAGTAAATTTTAAATAAAGTACAATGAGCGAGAAAAATGATGATAATTGCCGTCAAGATGTACGAGAAGGTACAAAGATGGAACACCACGGTGAATTCGCAAATGAAGCTGATAACGGGCAGGGGATTCTAAACGAATTCCCGCGCACTTCAACACCAATCCAACTATCTAGTGAAGATGATGCATCCATTAGAGGTGGCGATTCTGCATCTGAAAGGAACCAAGAAGTCGAGTCAGGAGGTGAGCCGGCCGATGGAATTAGATTCCAGTTCGAGATATCCATTGGAAATGAAAAGATAAAATGTGAGGGCACAAATTCCATCATGATGGATGCTGCAAAGGATCGCCTGGAGGAATTCTTTTCTAAGCTCCAAAAAGAATTAGCAAATGATGCTGAAAACGGGCAGGAGATTTCAAACGAAATTCCCCGGACTTTATATCCAGTCCAACTATCAAGAGAAGTCGTGGCATCCATTGGCGGTGGCGATTCTGAAAAGAACGAAGAAATAGAGTCAGAAGTTAAGCCGGCCGATGAAGTAAAATTCCGCTTTAACATATTCCGTGGAAATGAAATCATATTAGCAGTTGAGGGTGAAAATTACTTGATGATGCTTGATGCTAAGGATCACCTGGAGAATTACTTCTCTAAGTTACAGAGAGAACGTTCCTAGAAGGGGAAGGGGCAGTGGTTGCAGCCGCGCCGGGCGGCACTTACCTTGGGGTGACATTTTTTATGTTTGATAGCTGTAAAAATCTACTTTCTTCATGTAATATTTATTTTCTTTCTTGAATAATAAATTATTATTTGATTATTATTAGTTTAATATTTCATTTATATAAATTATGATTAGCTATATGATTTTGAATATTATTCCTCGGTGTACATAAAAGCATGTTAGTGTAAATTCTAATTCAAGAATAAGATAATAATTTCATTTTATTGTATTCCTTAATTCGTTGAATTCGTAAAACGATTATTACGATTTAGTTCGGCAATTTTTCCTAACTAATTTTTTTATATCAGCTTATGAATGTCAATTCTTTTAAAAAGTTTATATGATCACTTTGAAGTGATATATCAATATCTTTTTAAATCATCATTTTTTCTTTTGAAAAGCAGGGCCGCATTAAGGCATTAAGGCAATATATAAATATGCGCACGAGTGCAAAATGTTTAAATGTGTAAAAAATTTACATTATGTATTATTATATATAATTTAGAAATATGAACAAACAACACTATTTTTTTGCACTAATTTATTAAATAATAATTTCACAAACGTTTCGAGACTATGTTTGTCTCATCATCAGTGTGTTATAAATTTAAAATCTAAAATATGGAAAACTATATAAGCATTATTTGATCCGTTACACGTCGTTCACTGTTCTGAACTGAATTCTCTATCAAGGTCAAAAAGATGAGTCATGCAATATCAAGTGGGGAAGAGAAAGAATAGGGCCCAGTTGAAAAATAGATGTCGCTAGGAGAAAAATATTCTATGAAAGGAACGGTTCGTTTATAAAAATTATTGTTATAATTAAAAAAAATATGTACCTATATATACACATATGTATTTACAAATGCATACCCATAGCACAAACCTACACATATACACAATACATACAACCAATATAAAAACATACATATACACTCATACAACCACATTCACACACACACACACACACACATATATATATATATATATATATATATACGTATATATATGTGTGTGTATGTGAATGTGAGTGTATATGTATGTTGTTATATATATATATATATATATATATACTCAGAATACATTTGTTATATATATATATATATATATATATATATATATATAATTTTATTATTTAGAATCGGGCAGTAACACCAAGTAAAAAAACTAAAGTAGTTTTGAAATACTTTATTTATCCATACGTTTCGGTTTTCATCGAGACCGTCATTCAGTGAAAAAAACTAAAAGATTTTATATGATGTAGGAGGAAAATAATATAAAGTTATAAAACTTATATATGAATACTTACAGAAATTAATTATACAAAAATACACTACACTATTACACTGTGATAAACCAAGCTATTAATAACTGGAACATTTAAACTAATTATTTTTTTTGACAATTTTTGGTTACATTCTAGTGTGTACAGATTGACTAACGTCTAAATACTGAATGAATTGTGTTTACAAATTTTGCGAAAGTGTAAAAAGACTGGCAAACATATGTTTTTAGTAAAATAATAAAATAATAAAATACACGCTTCATTCAGATATGATGGTATTTTGAAAATGGTCAAGGATTATTTTATAGTCATTGCAAAGCGAATTGTTGTCCAATATTTTATTTATGGCCGTCTCGTTGTGTAAAGATTTTAGGCATCCTTCGCTAAATCTTCTTTTAAATAAATTATTTTACAATACAATTAAAAATACAATTAAAATGTTTTAAAAATCATTCAAATCGGACGCTGCGTTATTTCAAAAACCATTTTTACGGATCCAATGTTTTTAGAATTATTCAAATCGGTTGATCCGTGTTCCCTAAATCGTAGACGAAAATATGTATCAGCTCGCGCACACGCACATACCTAAAAATACATTCATTTTTAAGGTATGCCAAAATGATCAGAAACCTTCAATACGTATCAATAAGATCTATAAAAATTTTCAATTTCGAGTTTTTTGCGATTATTATAACTTACCCTACGGAAAGTTAATGATTATTAAATTTGTATATTATCATTAGTATTTGGTGGATTAATTTCTAGCCTTGAAAAATAAACTTCATGCACATTCTTAGAGTGCTTTTACTAATTATGAGACAAAATGATTCATTATTATTGTATTTATTATTTTGCTGCGCAATGCCACTACTTATAATTGGAATTCTATATCATCAATTATATGAAGTGCAATATATTCTTTTAAAATGATCTGGATACGAATCTGGAATATAAAATACATTTTATAAATCGAAACTATAGCTTCTTTGTTGCATATAATGCTATTTGTATGCATTTCCCGATTTGTACATTTTCTATACGAAACAATTCCATAGCCATTTAGATATCAGTAATGAATATACTAAAGATCAAGTAGTGGTATCAGTGAAGAAGATAGCATGTTAGAGATAAAGTCAAAAGTTGCACTTTTTAAAATTAAGTTTAATAAAATTATATTGGAAATATGTGTTACCTAAAACACGAATATAAAGAAAACATGCTAGTTTTTATTTTTTGTTTAGCTAGTTTACTGATTTGAATATTTAATATCAGAAGTTAATTATTCTAGTAATAAGTATTTTTATCTTAGGTAGAGTCCTTCAGCAAAAATTAAAAACATTTTTGTAAATTTCTGTACATTAACCCATTTTCAAATATAAAGATGTATAAGTAAGAAACTAAGAAGTATTGTATTATATACAGGTCTTAGATCTCAACGTCAAGCCGGAACGGCGTAGCTCTCAAGAAAAAAAATAGAGAAATACATTATTCAATGCAGTTTGAGAATTAAGAGCTTTAAGTGCAACCCAGAGCTTTAGTTAAAACCATTTATTAGATATTGTAGTTAACTTTTTTTTATTAATTTTATTCATTTAAACTTTGGATCCTTAATTGTAAATAACATGTTTAAGACCACAGTCAAAAATAATGACATAATTGCTCAAGTGTTCTAGAATTAAGACTATTTCTTAAACTATGAATTAAATGAGATGGTTGAATTTGAAATACTTTCCTTAAAAAACTTATACTAAAGTGTATTGACAAGTTCCATCAAATGTTCGCGCATTTAATCGCGAATGTGTAATATCAACACATTATAAATTCCAACAAAAATAAAACTAGTTTACTATATTATTTCTGCAATGAATTGATCACAAATGATCTAACTTTAATATTGAACGTTACAGCATGTGCATTCCGTTCGTATATTGCATTCAATTCTCAGAATTTGGATCAGTGGTTTCAAACGGAGTTTACTCGAATAATTGGTATTGTATAAATAAAAAAATATGATAAATAACATTAATAAATGATGCATAACTTATTTAAATTACGTTGTTGCAATACAAATATTGCCAATTATCAAACATAGCTTCATGCGCTTCAATGTCTTTATAAGAGTAAATTATTTTTTTACTGTAATATTACTCAGTAAATTTTTATATAAAATATACATATTAATTATGATAAACACAAATAAAGAAATAAAGAAACAACAAAAAATCGAAAATAGTTGATATCCATTTCAGAGGACTATTGGCAATTAGCATGAGTTTAACATTAATTGATTGAAAATTTCTTCAAATATACCATCCAACCAATAAATATACCATCAAATTACATCCAACACAGTAATATTTTAAAGTTAATAAATTGTTAAAGACAATTCATAAACTGTCAATAATTTCAACTCGTAGATCATAATTCTTTTATAAACCTTGACTTTTATAAATCTTGAATATGGATCATTCTTTTACAAATCGCACACCAACCAGGCCTCGACATTTTAGAATTTCCGATTTTTTTTGAGATATTATTCATAAAATCATTTGACACGTATTTCAAATTTAGCTGAAAAAAAAATTTTAAAGCAAATATTTACAACTGAAATATTATTTATTTTCTATGTATAGGGTACTGCGTGAAATTAATTATGTCCAGTTGTGCTGATTGGGTCAGTATTTTTTATTTTATTAATTTCCCATAGGATATGTATAGTAATCGACCACGATTCGGATATGGCACGATGCCATATACTACTAGTTAATTATTCAAATCGGTTGATCGGTGTTCCCGAAATCGTCGATGAAATTTGTATCCACACACACACACATACACACTCACACACATACATCAATTTTTTCTGAGTTTTGCTAAAATATTCAGAATCCTTTGAAACGTAAAACTATATAAAATTTTCATTTTTGATTTCTTTGCGATTACTATAACTTACCCTACGGGAAGTTAATAGCACATATCGAACAAACAACTATTTGACTATGTTCAGTAAAACTTTTATTATTAGTTCATTCATCGGTGCAGAAATGTATTTTTGCTGGTTTTCAAAAATTTGTCTGTTTCTTTTTGTCCCCACAGAGTAAAATGGAACGGCCAGGGAGCAAACAGGTTTAATGTTTTTTTCAAGTTTTAAAGGGATTTTTTGTAATAATAGATACATTATTTAATCAATGCGAAATATAATTTTCATAGGTACATTTTTAACAGAACACTGTATATAACCTTGATATGGTATTTTGTCAGAAATATTCATCAGTAGAGTTGGAAAAACTATTTATTTATTTATCTCTTGTAAAATTGCATTGTTAAACTTTTTTATTTACTATTTTTTATTGTTTTTACCTTTTTCAGGGTTAAGGTTTGTTTGGTCCTTTTTCCTTTCTAACCCCCCCCCCCCCACGTGTGAGCTTTTAAAAAGGTTATATAAAAAAATGTTGAATTTAACTGAAAATTAACAGTACATCTTATAAATCTATTAATTGACGTATACTTAAAAATTATAGTAAGATCTCGTAAACTAAACAGCAGTTTAAAAGAAGAAAATCCTTTTTATTATGGCTTTTCAAACATTGCCGTTTATATCCCAATTGCGATGTTGTAAGAATCAAGCTGATGACTGGTTATATATCTTTTTCCCACTACATTCAAATATTGTTGGTAATTTTTTTTAACTTCACTTGTTTTTGAGATATTGATGGTGGACCTTTTTACCCGCAAACCTTGAAGCCCCGCTTTATCCTATTTTAAAATTGTTTATTATTTTTTGTGTAAAGTCTATATTAAAAATAGAAAACAGTGGAATAATCACTTGGAGTCATTACCCGCAAATTAAATTTCACAAGTCACACAAAATAAGAAAATAGTCGATACTGGATACGATGCGAATCAAAAATTACGTTGAAGAATTAAATAAAAGTTCTATATTCTTTTGTATTGTAATTATACTTCATCATTTATTTGATTAATTTAATCAGTCTCATTTCTTTATCTATATTTATAACCAGCAACAATTGTAGTTTGTTCAAATGTTCAAATTGCTTATTCAAATAAATCGCATATTAACTTACTGTAACTTTACTTTAAAATATGATATACATATGTATATATATTAATAGATAATATATATTATCGATTATCTGGCAATGAATAAAACTGCCTTGCAAAACACGCAAAACATTTATAATTTCAAGATCTAAGCATTTCAATATGAAACTGCAATGCAAGAGCTCAAAAATATCATATGTTTATTAATGTTTGTACGGAAACCCCCATGAATGATTTGTTTAAATGTTGCTTAAGTAAAAAATATATTTTATAGAAAAATGATTTTATTATCTGCTTTACACACAAAGATTAAATAAATAAATTAATATAATGTAACCAAAATACACACACACAGACACGCATAGCAAAATCATTTCACAATATTAAGAAACTTATAACTACAAATATTATTTACAATGCAAATATTATAATTCTGTTGTTTCTAATTTTTTGCCTAGTAATTGCGAATTAGATATTTTGTGCAACTGTTGATAGACATTATAATCATTATTTTCTGTTGGCAAGGTCGGGTTATTAGTGTTGTCTTTAGGACTATAGCTTTCATCCACTAAAATATTTTCATCTAAAGAATCTCTTTCTGATGTTTGACTGAAATAAAAAAAAATTATGCATTTATTTTTCCTGCAAAATTCATCTTCACAATTGATCAAGAGAAAACATTGTTCTGAAATTATTATCATTTCACGTAAACTTAACACGTAACGGACGGGCTTCATAGATTCACGTTTTTACGGTTAACATGAAGGTGAATGATTACTTGAGAATATATTTATTTCTCTAAATAATGGTTTAGCACAAATGCGATTACAATAGAGCAAAAGAATTAAAGGTAAAATGAAAATTCTGAGTGCGGACAAGTTGGCCGAAGTTGAATTGGAAGTTGCTAATTGCTAGTTGAGATGATGAAGTAAAATTTTTGAATTATACCGACCTGAATTCTTCTTCTTGTTTAAACCATTCGTTTTCGTAAGCCTGTAACCACATCGGATTGCTGCCTTCAACACTATGTTTATTTGTATTTGGCACTCGTCCTGTTAGGCAACCATATGTTTATTTGTATTTGGCACTCGTCCTGTTAGGCGTTTTTTTACCCCATCCACAAGCAAACTTTTATAGAGAATATATAAAAATATCAGATGAATCTAACTTAAAATTAACAATATCTTTTATAAAACAAATAAATAACGTAGGTATACTTGAAAATCACATTAAGGTTTCGTAAACTAAACAACAGTGCTCATAATCATAAAAACTAACAATGAAAGAAAATACTTTTGCTATAGATGGTGGACTACACACTTTTTTAACTTCCCGAAGAAGAGGTTTATGTTTACATAAAAAATCCGATTTGCTAATTTTATGTTTTCTCGACGTTTCAAGCCATTCTAAATCGAATGAGACCAAATTTGAAAAAAGTATGTGTGTGTGCTTTATAGAACATACTAAAATATTACGTTTAATTTAAAAAATTCGTCAAAGTTTCAGTCAAAAATTAGTATCGTTTTTTTAGCATTTGTCAATATTAGACCTTTCATCGACGTTTGCTCAAAAACGCCCGATTTCAGAAATTTAAAAGTCATTTGATGTATCTCTATGAGAATTATCGTTTGTCAGTTTTGTGCTACGATCTGCCGAGCCGTTTCTTTGTAATTTGGCAAAAAGTGTTAAACTTTTTGTCCGCATTTAAGCTCATACTACGGAATCGATTTTAAAAAATCAAAAACTGTTCGAATGATATTAATTGGAAATGATACTGATTAGTTTTTGGTGAAAATCTACCGAGGCGTCTTCTTGTAATTAACTGTTGAAAAAAAAATTTAAGCCGATTTTTATGGAACTATTTTTGACGATACATATCATTGTCTTATAGAACTTTCTGAAATATTACGACAAATAGTTTAATTTTAAAAAATCATCAAAGTTTGAGAAAATGAGTAGTTTTTTGACGTTTGTTAATATTAAAATTAGACGATTTACTTGATATAACAATAGAGCACTTGGTCTTAATGAACATACTGAACCATTAAAGTCCTACAAAAACTAGTTCAATTATAAAAAATATTGATCTTTGAAAATTTGCTTTTAGAAAATAGTCCAAGTTAACGTGTTTGTTCGTTTTCAATTATGTGTAATAAATGCACTCGGAATACGTTTAATTACTCATAAATTAATTTATTTTTTATTGATCAAGTCGATTATTTACGCATATAGGGAAGTTCATGTAACTTGCCTCAAGGCAGAATACCAATACCAACTAGTTTACTCTTTAACTCCACTATACTTGTTTTTGAGTAATTGATGGTGGACCCGCGGACTTTTAAGCTCTCTACCATAATTTAAATGACCTCAATTTATAAAATCAAAATAATTGATGTTGGTGATCTTGTTTGCTTTAGTTATACAATTCAGTTATACAAACATACTGGAAGTGTAGAAATTTCAAGACTAACTTAATACTCAAATGATTCTAAAATAGATCATAGAAATAATATGTATAATAAATGATGAAGTTTGAAGTAATCTAAAATAGAGATTAGTATAAAAGTATTAATTACAAACCATATTTACCAAACACACTAGACCTCGCCATTTTAAGTTTGTGTTTGTAACTGGACCTTTGCGTCAGGCATAGGACTAAAACAAAAATTAACGTAGCGGCTAGAAAAAGTACGATTGAAGCAAGCCAGGCCACTGCTTGCCTTCCGCCTCCAGCCAACAGCATGAAGTCCTCGGACAATGGGACTGCTTCAGCAGCCTGCGTGTCCAGGACGTTGAATTCCTATGAAAAAAAATCGTACTCCAGAAAACGTATATAAAGATGCTTCTTAAACTAATGTTTTTTATAACTATTTACTTACTAAGTTTTACAAATGCTGATAATTTTAACAGACATACGAAAAAATTTATATATAAGTTTGTATTTCGAATTTAACCCATCATTTATTAATGATTTCTTTTCTTGAGCCAGATCAATTAATTAAATTTTTTTGTCTTTTCAAGTCATCAATAAACGTATTTTTTATAAACTTGCTTTAATATTCCTTGCTTACATTGTTGCCTAACTGTTTATAATGAAAGTCTCGCCGTGTTGAGTCAAAAATGTTTGAATTAATAATTGAGAATATATTAAAATAATAATTTAGAATATTTAATGATCGATCATTTTTATGGGTAATTGATATTTGTGACAACTCCACCGGGAATTTTACGGATATAAGTATTAGACAAATACCTTCATAAATTACTAAATAAAAGTATCAATCAGTATTGCAAAGATTATTTTAGATTTTTTATTTGTTGATTAAATTATATTTAATAAATCTAAATAATTTACCTTGAAGAGTGAGTCAAGCGCTTCAGTGTTTTGATCAACAAGTCGTAATATGTGAGGAACTTCCATAATTGAATGATCTTTAGGATTAACTAGATGCATATATAAATCAGTTTTAGTTTTATCAATAGTACCGTCTCTGTTGACATGAATTTTAAAATCATCAACGTTGACGATAGAATTTGTAACATTTCCTAGTGTCCTAAAAATAGAAATTGATATATATATAATTTCATTAAGTAAAACCAGAGCATTCCTTGCTTACATTGTTGCCTAACTGTTTATATTGAAAGTCCCGCCGTGTTGAGTCAAAAATGTTTGAATCAATAATTGAGAATATATTAAAATAATAATTTAGAATATTCAATGATCGATCATTTTTATGAGTAATTGATATTTGTGACACCTCCAGCGGGAATTTTACGGATATAAGTATTAGACAAATACCTTCACAAATTACTAAATATAACTATCAATCAGTATTGTTAAGAATATTTTAGATTTTTTATTTGTTGATTAAATTATATTAAATAAATCTAAATAATTTACCTTGAAGAGTGAGTCAAGGGCTTCAGTGTTCTGATCAACAAGTCGTAATATGTGAGGAACTTCCATAATTGAATGATCTTTAGGATTAACTAGATGCATATATAAATCAGTTTTAGTTTTATCAATAGTACCGTCTCTGTTGACATGAATTTTAAAATCATCAACGTTGACGATAGAATTTGTAACATTTCCTAGTGTCCTAAAAATAGAAATTGATATTATATAATTTCATTAAGTAAAACCAGAGCAGTTTTTTCGAATTATATTTTGCAGATGCCTTTAGGCAACTTAAAATTCGTAGCATAAATATAGTATAATACAAAATTACTTACTCTCTAAACACATTAATATTGTCTCGTATTTCAGGTGGACTCTGTCTCAATATAAATTTAACTCTTTGATCTTCTCTTAATAGGTAAATAAAAACACGTGCGACATCCTGAAAGCCATCTGTATCATTTGCTAAAACCTAAAATATATCGTAAAAATAATGAAACATTGCAATTATAAATATACTAACATTAAAACTCGTTGCAATAATTTTTATTAAAATTAAAATTAATTTTATGGCTAATGATGAGGATAAATAAAATCTATTTCCTATTCAATATTTAGTCTCATATTAGTAAAGATTACCGAAGTTTTGTAAAGATATAAAATAAATCATCATAAAACTCGCACTTTCAAAAGTCAGACATTGATGCAAGTACATAAGGCCACCTAAGATTTAAATTAAGATTGTGAATTCACTTCGTCTGTCGACATTTATACTCACAATAAAATCAAAATATCCTTTCATTCCTTTTTGTGGATCAAAATTCAACTGTATTCCGCCGTCATTTATATCAACTAAAAAGGGAGGGCTGTGTATATTATCTAGACCTTCTGCCAAAGTCATGTGAATTTTACCAATTTGATAATATTTAACAAGTCCATTTTCTCCAGCATCCTTGTCTGTCGCCTGCATATGAAATAAAACTAGTGATAATGGTGACGTATTTAAAGTTTATATAGTTTAGATGCACTTCAATTTTTTTTGTTAGAAACTATGCATTAGGCGTCACAAAATAACAGTTGTGTGACAAAAACCAGTATATTTCATTCCTTTCTTCAAATTATTGCTTACAATCCCATATACGTAAGATCGATTAATATTGAACAAAACTAGTGGTGCATAGTATAGTGACTTGAGGCAAATTTCTGGAACTTCCCGTTCCAAAAACAATTTTTTTAAAAAATGGTTAAAATTATTTTCAAACTTTAAAAATTTAGGTTTTTGGAGAAATTTTAAATTTTTGAGAAAAATTACTGTTTTCGAAAAAAACTTTTTGGAAAAAAATGTTTTCTTTGTTTTGAAATATTTTGAAAATTTTGAAATTTTTTTCTAAGCAATCGTACTGCTTTAGCTGCCTAGTGACGAAATATTGAAGCGCGTGAGCGCCGCGTCGCCGTCTAACGGACAAACGATGTTACGGAACCCATAGAAATGTAAACAAAATTTAAACGTATTATTAAAATCTTTATAAAATATCTGATAATTTGATGCGCCTAATCAACACGTCTTCTCATCAATAGGAATCGAATGTTTTTTGAATAATTGAAATCGGTTTTTGGCTTTGTTTTGCCAAAATCGTCGACGAAAATCTGTATTCGCACACACACATTTTTTTGCGATTACTATAATTTACCCTACGGGAAGTTAAATATAAGTTCTCCCAATTTCAACTCTAATGAAGTGTAAAGATTGTTATAAATTTTAAGTAATTTTATGCAATTGTAAAAATAAGAGAAAATGAGTAAGTTTTAATGGCGAACCAAAACAGGACAAGAATATTGATATTGAAGTTTTTACTTGTATATCAATATTTACTGTTGGTTGCTAGAATCCAACTGGACCATTACCTTACTCAAATTTTATATTGGAAGCTATTGTTTCTGAATTAATATATGAATAAAAAACGTTATTATATATTTTCTTTTTGATTATAATTTATATTGGTTCAAGGAGATATGCTACAGCTATTTTTGAAAACTATATCTAGGTCTCAAGAACAAAATGTTGGTCGGCCGTTGCTTCCACTTTATGTGGCCCACTCTGTATTTAACATGCTTCTATAGTGTATATATTTATTTAGTTATTAGTCCGTATTAATAATTAGATATAAAAATATGCAAAAAACGACAGCATGATTCAAAATATGACTTTATTCCACATTCCACCGTATTAATTACTATCACATCAGGATTGACTCCATCGTTACCTTGACGTGCATAAATCGGGCGCCAAAATCAGCAGCAGTCGTCACGCCTCCAGTAAAAACATTGCTGACAAATTTTGGCACATTGTCATTAACGTCAATTACATTAATTACAACTTTCATTAATGTATTATCGGAAGAATTAAAAAAACTGTTTTTTAGAGGCGGCTGCAAGCAATTGACTGATGCCTTTACCAAGAGTACATGCTTATTGGTTTCTTCACGATCCAGTTCTTTATTCACCTGTTGATATAAAAAATAATATTAAAGATAATTTACAAACGCTAATATTAGATTATTTAGAATATTTACAAAATTTCTTTCTCCATCAGAATATTATTGAGAAAAAACAAACAACACATATGTGGTTCGAAATATACATACGAAGTGTTATATATTAGTAATTGCATAAGTTTCTTATTATTTTTAGAAAAAAAACTAACACGAATAAAATTTTTAAAAAGCTTCATATACTAAAGCTTAAAAACCTAAATAACATTTGATCATATTTTAATTATTTTTTAGGTTTTTTGATTTTTTGTTAGTTTATTGATTATTATAAAACAGTTTGATATAATTGTATCGGAAATACCAATAAATGGTATTTATTTACAATTACCTATTTCAAAATAAATTTAATAATTGACACTGATCCCCAAATTAATTTTTGTACTATTTGCTACATCAAAACAAATTATTTTATCTTTAATAGAGAGAACAAAAAAACAATAAATTGAAAATAATGGGATATTCATTCTACGATGTGGTATTGTACACAGAATAATGAAAAGTTGTAAAGTAAAATGTAAACATGAGTTAGGAAATAATGAAATAAAGAAGGTTTCACACTGTAAGAACATAGGATATAAAAATTACATCTAATTTTTTTTTGGCTAAGAATATGACATAGGGATTGATTATTATCAATTAAGCAAGATTATAAAAAAGAGATATGAATAGTTATGTAACAATTCATGATATTTAATAAAAATAGCGAAGAAAAGACGTTCTGAAAATTTAATTTGTTTTAATTAGAAAAGTTATAATTATTTTATGTACATAGATTAAATATGGCAAAAATTAAATTGACTATAAAATATATTGTATTTTTCTCATATCCAAATTAACATTACCTATATATTTTAATTGCAATATTTGCAATAATTTACATCTCCAAATAATCATTTTTAAATATATATATATATAAATAAAAATAAATGAAAGTAAGCAAAAAATTTCCGAAACTATTGGAATAATAAGAGTAAAAAAAGTTTGTATAATGAAAGTAAAAAAAAAAGTATATTAAAAATAAAAAAAAATGTTTGTAGAATAATTTTAATGTATGGTAACGATATGTAAAAAACTACTTTAGAAAAATAGTGGAGCAGCTGGGGAGATTCGTACCACTGTAAAAAATGTTTGTATAATAATTCTAATGAATGGTATGTGTTAAGATAAGATTTATAGAAAAAAATACTTTAGAAAAATAGTGGAGCTGCTGGGGAAACTCGTACCATTGTAACCACTGTAAAAATGTTTGTATAATAATTTTAATGTATGGTATGTGTTAAGATAAGATTTGTAAAAAAATACATTAGAAAAATAGTGGAGCAGCTGGGGAGATTCGTACCACTGTAACCACTGTAAAAAATGTATAATGATTCTAATATATGGTATGTGTTAAAATAAGATTTATGAAAAAAATACATTAGAAAAATAGTGGAGCAGCTGGGGAGATTTGTACCACTGTAATCACTGTAAAAAATGTATAATAATTCTAATATATGGTAGGTGTTAAGATAAGATTAATAGAAAAAAATACTTTACAAAAATAGTGGAGCTGCTGGGAAGATACGTACCATTGTAACCACTGTAAAAAATGTTTGTACAATAATTTTAATGTGTAGTATGTGTTAAGATAAGATTTAAAAAAAAATACTTTAGAAAAATAGTGGAGCAGCTGGGAAGATTCGTACCATTGTAACCACTGTAAAATTGTATAATAATTCTAATATATGGTATGTGTTAAGATAAGATTTATGAAAAAAATACATTAGAAAAATAGTGGAGCAGCTGGGGAAATTCGTACCATGGCAACCAATGTAAAAAATGCATAATAATTCTAATATATGGAATGTGTTAAGATAAGATTTATAGAAAAAAAAACTTTAGAAAAATAGTGAAGCAGCTGGGAAGATTCGTACCATTGTAACCACTGTAAAAAATGTATAATAATTCTAATATATGGTATGTGTTAAGATAAGATTTGTAAAAAAATACTTTAGAAATATAGTGGAGCTGCTGGGGAGACTCATACCATTGTAACCACTGTAAAAAATGTTTGTAAAATAATTTTAATGTATGGTATGTGTTAAGATAAGATTTGTAAAAAAATACTTTAGAAAAATAGTGGAGCAGCTGGAGAGATTCGTACCACTGTAACCACTGTAAAAAATGTATAATAATTCTAATATAAAAATAGAAATAGAAAAATAGTGGAGCTGCTGGGAAGACTCGTACCATTGTAACCACTGTAAAAAATGTTTGTATAATAATTTTAATGTATGGTATGTGTTAAGATAAGATTTGTAAAAAAAATACTTTGGAAAAATAGTGGAGCAGCTGGAGAGATTCGTACCACTGTAACCACTGTAAAAAATGTATAATAATTCTAATATAAAAATAGAAATAGAAAAATAGTGGAGCTGCTAGGAAGACTCGTACCATTGTAACCACTGTAAAAAAATGTTTGTGCAATAATTTTAATGTGTAGTATGTGTTAAGATAATATTTAAAAAAAAATACTTTAGAAAAATAGTGGAGCAGCTAGAGAGACTCGTACCATTGTAACCACTGTAACTACTATAAAAATGTTTGTATAATAATTTTAATCTATAGTATGTGTTAAGATAAGATTTGTAAAAAATATTCTTTAGAAAAATAGTGTAGCAGCTGCGGAGACTCGTATCACTGTAACCACAGTAAAAAACTGTATAATAATTCTAATATATGGTATGTGTTAAGATAAGATTTATAGAAAAAAATACTTTAGAAAAATAGTGAAGCAGCTGGAAAAACTGGTGAACCACTCCGTACTTTTTGTCAGCGGCTTAAAAATTTGTTTTATTGTATAATTAAAAAAATATACAAAATTTATAGAGTCTAATAAATCTGAAAACAATTTTGACTGTTACATATGTGTTTCGATCATATCGAAAGAGTAAACATATTTTATGATTTATATATGAAAATTATGTATGTAACATTACCGTAAGCACGTGAGAAATGGCATCGAGATGAAATATGTCGTCTTGATTTCCGCCCACAATATAATAACATATCAGGGAGGGAGGGTCGTCTAATTCATCAACTTCATCTCTGTCAATCGTATCAGGCAGCTTTTGTTGCTCATCGCCAGGAAATGAGTTTTCTGAAATCAATATAAGTTTGGAATTTCTGACGACGCTCATATCCCTTTCGCTCATTGTAACAGTTCCGATACACGCATAACGATATTAAGAAACTTTTTGAAATGAATTACATCAATGAACTTTTATATAATCGTCATGATAAGTTTTTATATTTTAAAGTTAGATTTTAGGAAATTATTAACTTCCGGTTTAAATCGATTTATTCATAGCATCTTGATAACTATAAATACGTTAAAGTTGCAAAACAGATTTTTTTTGAACTGCAATTAGAACATGAGAGTACTATGAGGCTTTGTGATTGTACTCATTCAAACAAGTTTTTGATTTAGTTTATGTGGCTTTGCATCATTTGAACATTAAGCTATTTTCATATTTACATAATTTTATTTATATTTGATGTATTCTTCTAATTAATTTTCTTTAGAAGGTAAAACAATGGTTGGTCTACCTATATTTGATATATTTTTTATTAGATTTTTTTTAATAGTGATGATATTTTTTTAACTTGATGGAACATGGTCGCAAATAGTTATTTTGACTTGAAAACATGTTTTTGATTATTATATTATATTATATTAATTTGCGATGAAAAATGATGGATGAATCATGATTATTTTGTCAAAAAAATTGGATGTGAAAATTTTACTTCTAATTTTATAATTGGGATTAGGGGAAAGTCCCGTAATGCTGGACGGCACCAAGCACCGGACACTCTATTTAACACGTATTATTTAAGCGAGTATAAATCTTTTCATTTCAAAATACTAGTGAAAGGGGCATGCTTTCAAGAGAAATTTTTTGAGAGAATTTACGTAATTTATTCCAATTATTTAATTTTGTTCTGTATGAAAGCTAATGGTCACTACATACCCCCATTTCTTATATTTCCTAGTCGAAGAATGAAAAGCCTAGTTGAATGCACCAGCTGAGAGCATCGGTGAGGCCCAGCCAAAAGGGTAGATGAATAGTGACTTTTTTGCAATATCTAAGAATATTCGTCAAAGACACATATGCAAACATTCCAATGTGTTGAGATGGCTACATATGTGATCAATGCAGGTTATTTTGAAATGTCCGGTACTCGGTGCCACCATTTAAAATCATATTTTTGATACCAAAGTTTGATTGATAGTATTAATAATTTTTCAGCAAAGATTGCGGTTTTGTTAATTTAGTTTGATTTCTAACTTTGTTGTCTAACATAAATCATAATTTAATAAACATTTCGTAAAATATTTTTTAATTTATTTATAAATAACCTTAGGTGTCCGCCACTAGGGGACTTTCCCCTACGTGGGAATTTTGTATTTTGATTTTCCTAGTATAAATTGTTAAATGATACATAAATCAAGTATCCCAAAACATAAATAAATAATTTAATTTTGTTTCTGGTGTTGGGAAAAAATTTGAAAAATATGTATTATCAAGGCTAAATTGAAATAGAGATTACATAAGATGTTATACTAAATTTTTACCTGTAAAATTGACGTGATACTCATCTATTAAAAATTGCGGCTCATAATCGTTGACATTTTGAACATAAATGCTCAAATCGAGTTCGGAGCTTAACGGTGTCGGTGTTCCTAAATCATATGCTTCTACACGTATCTATAAAATAATAGAATTAAAAAAATGCAAACCAAAAACTTTTATAAATTTTATATATAATAAATAACCGCATTTTTTTATTTCATATTGTATTCTCAATACTCACTTCATAAATTTTTTGTTTCTCTCTATCAAGAGTTCTTTTCAGCTCAATGGCACCTGTCTTTTGGTTTATTCCAAACGTTTTATAGTTTCCACTGATATCGTGTTTTAGTTTATAGCGTACTTCCCCGTTTATACCAGTATCCTTATCAGTTGCGCGCACCTGGATTACTGGTGTGCCTATTGTTGCATTCTAGGTGAAAGATAAAAAAAATATATATTTATAATATATTTTTATAGTATTTTTGTAATATTTAAATTATTCTTATTTGGCTTTATCAATATTTGCAACAATTTTTTATAAAAAAAATATTCATAAAAAATTTAATAAGTCAACAACTCCACATCTTTCTCGTTATATTTACATTACACATACAACACACTTTATGTTTAGTATTGATATGACACAAAGAAACAATGACTTTAAATATAGAACTTTAAATATAGAAACTTCCAAAAAAAATTAAATAAATACTTATTATTAACACCTGTCTTGTTACAGTATTGCAAATAAATACCATTAAGTAATAAGAACAGTTATTCCAAACTAATAAATATGCATATTACTAAAATTACACAATGTCATATTATAAATTACGTTACCTCTGGAATTCTTATTGTTATATTTTCAATTGGCATATCGAACACAGGTGGATGATCATTGAAATCAGTGACACAGATGTGTAACGTTTCTTGTATTTTGTTAGGATTCAGTCCTAAGTCTGATATTTCAATCAAGAGGGAATAATTACCATAACGTTCCTTTAAAGACCCACTAGCAAGAACGCGAGCAGACCAGTGGTCAATTTGATCCAGGTGAAACAGACCTACAAAAATAAAAGTTTTCTTAAAAAATGATACATCAAGCTAATCTTCAGCTAACTTCCAATTATATCTTTCAAGTAAAAAGAATATAAACAAAACATATAACTATTTTTTTAGACAAGTAATTGATAAATTTAGCAGAAACTTCTAAATTTGAATATTAAGTAATATATCTGTCTATGTAAATAAATAATTTTATTTATATAAATTCATTCTAAAAATAACAGTAAACATTAGCTTTTTAGTCAATATACGAGTAACTCTACACTTTGTTAGTTCTTTCTATGTTAGTTATTTCTTTCTCAATAATATTTTTTCACATGTAAACAAGTGTAAATATATTGTTTTATTATAGATAAAATTCAAAATAATAATATAAAATAGTAATGTATGGCATCGTGCCTTAAAGCAAATTGCTGGAACTTCCCGTACCGTAACGAAATGATCGAGCAATATTAAATGTTTTCATATAGATTTTTATAAATATTGTAATATTGTCTAATATTTATAAGAATTACATAAACTGAATAGCAAAGTTGAAATTATTTATTTAAAGTATATTAGAACAGAATTAAAATTAAAATCTGAATTATTTTCGATATACAAAAAAAATATTTTCTTGAAAAAAAAAATTAGAAACAAAAACTATTTTTTCCAAAAGCAATTCTTTTGTTGAATCAAGCAGAAAGTTCTTTGAATAATTTAAATTGGACGCTTAGTACTCTCAAAACCTGCCATTTTTTGCACATTGACCTGCCTTTGGTAAAAACTAATCACCTCTTCTCCTAATCATTACAAAATAAATGTTTTTTAGATAATTCAAATCGGATACTCCGTTCTCTCAAAAACCGACCTGTATTTTCTGCACTACAGTGATATGCTGAAAACATTCATACAGAGTAAAGCGTATTTGCTCTATATTTACCCCCATGAAAACACATAAAGGGTATTTTTTATATTATCTAATAGTTGGTTGGTTTGATTATTAAACCTCTCATTCAGAGAATTCGAGGTTTCCAAAATTTATTAGCGAATACACGCTACGTAAGGAATAAAAATATAGTTTTAAGAGGTTTTTCATTCTTATTTGATGACTTCTATGCAGTACTTCGCGGCACGAGTTACAAATTGAAAGAATGAATGTTATTATACATTCCTGCATTACCGACATTATTGTATTATATTTTTACACCAGTTTAATTAATTATTAGCAGTGGTGTTGTGCTAATATTTTTTTGCCGGAACGCTAAAATTAAAAAACCGGTTCAAAAAACGGTTCTCACGTTTGTTCCGGTTCCGTTCGAAAAGAAAAGAAACAAAAATCATTACAAAATCCATTTTGTGCACATATATGTATGTTTATTACAATAATAGGAAGGTTTAATAAAAATTAGTTAGATTATAATTTATAAAATTCATTTATTAAATCACTTTCTGTATGTAGCGATTTTTTTGTGAATTTCTTTTGCCGGAACGCGTTCCGGCCCAAAAGTAATTTGCCGGAACGACGTTTGGTAAATGATGTATAACCAGCCATAACCTTCATTCTTACCATGTAGCTATCGACAGATAAATGGCAATATTTGAAAATTTATAACAAAGATTTTCTTTTGTTGTTTTTCATGTTGTGAGCACTATTGTTTAGTTTACGATACCTTAATATAATTTTTGACACGCGAATGACACATGAAATTGTCAATCTTTACGAATCAAAAAATATGGTAATTTTAACTTTGAGATCCAAGCAATAAAAACTTAAATAAAAAATGTTTCGAAAGTAAATAGAAAGTAATTAGGTAAAATTAAATATAAACTAATGTCCTTACACTATGAAATTGCTTTACTAATATTTAGCATCATTATTAGGTCATTTAATAAAAAAATTAACCCTAATTCGTAGTTATGCAGAAACATATAATTAACTTCCCGTAGGGAAGTTATAGTAATCGCAAAAAAATCGAAAATGAAAATTTTTATATATCTTTACGTTTCAGAGGTTTCTGAATATTCTGGCATACCTCAGAAAAAATGGTTTTATGTGTGTGTATGTGTGTGCGTGTGTGTATGTGTGTTCGGATACAAATTTTCGTCGACGATTTCGGGAACACGGATGAAGCGATTTGAATAATTCAAAAAAACATTCGATTCGTATTGATAAGGAGACGCGCTGATTAGTTTTTGGCAAAAGCAGGTCTAGCCGTTCCAAAGATATGGGGCAAAAAGTGCCAAAAACGGTAACTCAGTTTTTAAGAGAACGGAGCGTCCGATTTGAATAATTCAAAAAACAAAACAATTCACACAACAACACACTCGTATTAATAAGATGAAGAACTGATCAAATTTTTATGAAGGCAGGCCTAGCGGTTTCGGAGATCTAGTAAAAAAAGTAGAAAAAAATGCCACCTGGAGGTCAAAAATGATCATTAGACATATGCACATTAAATTATCAGATATTTTATAGAGATTTTAACAATAAGTATAAATTTTGTTTACATTTCTATGGGTTTGAACCAATGTTAGACGGCGATGCGGCGCTTACGCGCTTCGACATTCATCTCTATGCAGTTAAAGCAGTACGATTGCTTTTCTTCAAAAAGTCTTTTTTTTCAATACAAAGTAAATTTTTGTCAAAAATTTATAATTTCTCAAAAATCTAATGCACGATGCCATGCGCCTCACTAGTATAAATAAAAGTTTAAAAAAATATAATCAATTAATACCTTTCTCGTTTCCGTCGACGATTACGAAGGATAATCGAGCATTCGGCGTCCTAATATCATCCTCGTCCGAAGCTTTAAGCGTAGTAATGACGTCGTTCGGGTCATGGAATTCAGTCACGTAGACGCAGGACTTCGGAAAATTCGCCACCGGAATTTCATCGTTCACATCATCCACTGTAACGCTTGAAATAGAATTGATTACAAGTATATATGTATGAGTTGAGCTCTAATGGACGGATCGGATGTTACATCAATAAATAATTCATGACTTATTCATACAGTCTTTTTTTAAATCCCCACATTTTGGATCAAGTTGTAGAATTAATTCATTAATAAACAATAATACATATACTACTATAGCATCCATTTAAGTGAATTAAATTTTCAAAATCGGTTTGAAAATTTAATTGTGCATTAATTCAATTGTATATATAATATTTTATTATTAAAATTCTTTCTAAATTAATATTTTCTAAATTTGAATTTGGTTTCTAATCAAATATAACTAGGGTAAAGCGAGGCACAAAGATCCACTTCAAGTAATTATACTATCCAAACCAAATAAACTACATCCCAACCATAACACGTATCAAAAAACAACTATCAACCTGTGTTCAATAAAATTCCCAGTTAATTCCTAATTACAAAAATATGGCTTTACTTTACTATTTTTTCTAAAACTTGTCATCTGTCTTCTTTTACATCATAGACTTGGCAAAAAAGTACAGCCAAGGGCAAACAGATTACATATCTTATTTATTACGTAATAATAGCTACAATACTCAATCAACGCGCCATTTCATAGAAACATCTAAAAAAAAATATTTTTGTTATGAATATTAATACGTGGCCTGTTGATGACGTCATAGGAACAAGATGATAGCAGGTTAAACATCTTTTGCCTTCTACTTTAAAATACTATCGTTAAAAAATTCTATACTTGTTTTTGAGATAATGGTAGTTGACCTTTTTACCCAAGCCCTGCTTTACCCTGCAAACAATTTAAAATCTATCAACAAATTTAGAGAAGTTTATGTTTTTGCCACAAGAACCCATTTACTAATTTTATATTTCTTCGATCTTTGTAAAAATAAAAAAAAAATTAAACTTTCGCCGACGTTTTCTCAAATACGGTTGCTTCAAAACTTTAAAAGCTATTCGATGAAACTCAATAAGAATTTAGACTGACTAGATCTGCGTGACGATCATATAAGCCGTTTTTTATAATTAAATTTAAAATTATTATTGAAAATTATCAAATTCGTCGTCCATGTTTTCGCAAAAGATTCTGAACCGTTTTTAAAAACTTTAAAACTAGTAGAAAAATATGAATTAAAAATCACGTTTTTAGTAATGATCGTCTTAGCCATCTTTGGCCATTTGGATAAAACTTTTAATACGATAGAGTTCATGGTCTTAACGAATATTATAAAATAATTATTATAGACCTACAAAAAATGGTTTAATTATATAATTTATAGAAGTTCAAAATAATGGTATAAATATAAAATTTTGCAATAAAAGAGCGTGTCAAAAATTCAAAATTTTAACGTCACAATGTTAAAAGAAGATCAATTCTTATTGATTAAGTCGGTAACATATAATTTTTATTCTTTCATTTTATTTATTTTCTGTGCAATGATTATCTGGAGATTTAACAATTATTTGTTAAAAAATGTGTATAATTATGTATAAAATCATGAGTTTTTAGTTATCCCATTATCCAGCATTAAATTGAATTCGTCATGTCTAAACAATGTCATAATTGTCATTAACCATTTATAACTATGAAGTACAATGATTTGTTAGTAGTGACCTCATATAATAATTATAGAGAAGGGTAGCATCAAACATAGGAATGCATTATTCAAAACTGACATAATTGGTAATCTACCATCTCTATAATCTAGATATGAGCAGATATACGTAAGGTAAGGATAGATAAACAGGCTTTTATCACATGAGAATAGAACCTTACTTATATTACATAAGCTTACATTGTTATATCGTTATTTTCTTTAAACATATAATTATTAATATTTAATACGTACAATATTTGTTTGAAAGCATTTCGACTTTCTCCACTGGCATATCCATATTCATAATTATCCCAAGCTTCAATGACAAGAACGTAATTGTCTTTAATCTCACGATCCAATTTTCCATTTAACGACAAGACACCGGTATCAGCGTCTATTGCAAATTTGCCCTAAAAAGACGTATTTGTGAATATATTTTTATCAAATTATTTGAAGAATAAAAAGACATTGAAATCAGCAAAGTCTTAATGATTATAACAGTAAAATATATGAAAAAAAAATTATCTGTAAATAAATAAGTTTAATAAATGGTAATCATAGTACCTGAGAGGACGTGCGATCCAAAGCATAAGTAATTTTTCCAAATGCGTCAGAATCTGGATCTTGAGCCAAAACGGTAATAACTTCATTTCCCACTTCGAAATTTTCAGGAATTGTAATATTACTTAGTTCAGTAACAAAATATGGATTATTATCATTTTCATCAAGTATCTAGAATGTTATAATGCTACAGAAATTATAATGGAAGACTATATAAAATATGTAGACTATAGTAAAGTTAGAGAATGACAAAGTTGTTTATAATATATTTTTAGAACAGTGATTACCTGAATGAATAAATCAACAAGACTGAATCTCGGTGGCACACCTGAGTCAGTAGCCCTTGCTGTTAAGTTTAGCCAAGTAAATTGCTCATGATCTATTTTATTCGCAACGACGATTTCTCCAGTTACATTATCCAGATGTATCAATTTTTTCATATTGTCAGGACCTGCAAAAATCATGTGCGAATGCATGAACGAAAAAGCGTTTATTTTTATATTATTACTATAATATATAATCACTTTATATTCTCTTAATCATTTAAAAAATAACCACTTAGGGTAAATGTGAATGAAGTGAAATTGTCATTATTTTAATAAAGCATCACTTTGTAACTAAAATAAATATATGTATTTCTATAAAATATTGGAGAAAGGTCGGACAAAGCTTGAACAGCTATGAAGTCTTACTTAACAACAAAATAATAAGAAAATATCATAAATTTTGTGATTTAATAAACATTTAAAACACGGAAAATTTTTATACTCTATGAATTTATAGTTCAAAACTTAAACAATTAGAAGATTCAAATGTAAAATGCATTATTTTTCAATAAACATAAAAAATAACATATCCAAAAAATCATTTGTTTACAAACCTTCTAAGAGATACGTAACACTTCTATTTTTATCTGCATCATCAGCCACAATATTAACAATGAAGACTCCATTTTTACTGTTTTCAGTTATTGATCTCTTATAAAATAGTTTTCTAAATTCTGGATTATTGTCATTCTCGTCAGCAATCGTTATTGTCAAAACAGCTGCAAAAATAACGTACTTATAAAAATTATATACAATATATATATATATATATATATATATATATATAAAACAACCTATTAGTATTATGGTGAGTGGAATTAATAATAATTTTATAAATATAATCATATTACTATTTTTGCATCAACTTTATTGAATTATGCTCATGCCACATAGTCTTACAGAGCTAACATAATGTTTGAAAAATTGATCATTATTTAATTTAATTTTTGAAAGTACATAAAATGCTTATGCTAGCCCTATGTTATAATAAAATATAGAACAAACATTGGAGATTGGTCTTTCTTTATTGTACTATAATTATTATTATATGTGCAAGTTTTCTTGTATTCAAAGACAATTTTGAATTAACGAGGCCAAGTTAAAGAATTTTTCATTATGTCAACTGTAAGCACTCCACATGACAGACGTCACGGAAATATAATCTGTTTCTGAAATTGAACTTTTGATTTTCTCAACCACTTTACTTACTTTACAGAATAATTCAGTAGAAAAGTAAAAACAACTTGGATTATACAGCGGCAAAGTGCTATTAATTTTGGTTTTAAAATCTGGCCGAATAGGATTGTTCAATATTCGTCTATTTCAGCAGGAGTTTGTCGAATAGTCGGTATTTATATATAGGATAGAGCAAAGCTTAAAGGTCCGTTTATGGCAGTATGTTTTTCATAGCTCTTTTCATACTTATATAAGTTAATTGAAACAAATACATATATATGCAAACAATATTAAATTATGATAGTATAATGATATTTCCAGAATAGGTATAATAATAATTTGTATCTTTATGTAAAAATCAATGTATATATTTAAGTTAAATAAAGCAAATTTTCAAATTAAAAAAAATTTAAAGGTCCGCAAATAAAAAGGTTCACCATCGATATCTCAAAAACCAGTAAAATTATGAATTTTTACATCTGGGTGTGATAAAAAGAACCAATTATACCTTTGCTCTAGCAAATTAAGTTCACAAAGCAATGTTACAAGAGATAAATTAAATAAATAGTTATTCAAACTCTGATGAAGAATATTTTTGACAAAATACCAGATTAAGGTTAGTCACAGTGTTAAAATGAATTTTATATCTTGCATTGATTGAATAATGTAGCTAATATTTTGTGAATCCCTTTAAAATTAAAATTAGTGATTGGACCTGTTTGCATCCTGGTTTTTGCAATTTACCCTGTCTATGGAGTAAAAAAAACAAGTTAAAAATTTCAGAAAAATAATAAAAAATACATTTCTACAATGAAGAATTAGCTGGTGGCGAGCATAGCTCTTTGGTAGCGTGTTCGATTCACACGACAGGGATCTTCGGATCAAATCCTGTCAATGACTTAGAATTTATGAAAAAAAATATGTGTAGAAATCAAATAAAATTGTACTTGTTAAATAGAATTTGAATAAAAATTAGGAAAATTAGGATTAACAGAATTCGAATAGTTGAATTGAATTAGGAGTAAGAAGAGAAATATAGGAACTTGAAAGAAGAATGGAGAAAAATAAAAATGGAATGAAGCTGGGAAGTTAAATAGAATTAGAAATTTAAAAAAAAGAGCAAAAATTGAAGAAAATAAGAAGAAGAAAAATTAAGAAGAATATAGAATAGGATACATAAATAGATTGAAAATGATATAAATTAGAATGTAAATAAATAAAAATGTTGTAGGTGGCTAAATGCTCAGAGTAAGCGAAGCCAAATAAAAAAAAAAGAAGAATATTAGCTGGGAGTTTTACTGAACATAGTCAGATAGTTGTTTGTGTGATATGTGTTATTTGTTGTGATATAGGTAATTGGTTTGGTTTTCACAATATAATTGCTCAAAGTCAAATTGGGCCTATGTACCCTGGCCTACCCTTCGTGTGTTTATCAATATATGAATCGATTGTTAAAGTAAGTAAAATGTACCTGTTGCAGTTTGTCGTCCTGCCACAGCTGCCGTGTCTTCAACAGTTACAACCAGCTTTATGAGTTCCGCTTGTTCCCTATCTGGTGGGCGCGCCACTCTCAAAGTTCCGTCCAGGGGATCAAGTTCAAAGGCAGATTTCAATTCGTATTCCTCTGGTCTTAGCAAACGACCATTCTCTGCACGAGCTTCCGATTGATACGTATCAATGGCATAACGTAATGACGGCCGCTCATCTTTATCATCGGCAATTAATTGATAAACTTCTGTTCCCACCTGGATAAATACAAGTGGTAAAGTGAAACAAATACAAGTTATACCAGAGTTTCTAAATAAAGAGGCGTTCATTAATCACGTGAGCAAGTTTTTAAGGATTTTTGGAGACCCCTTCTCCATTGGTAATACATGGTGATATTCAAAGTTAATGTGATGTAACTGTAAAATTTTTGATTTTTTTTGAAAATGTTTGAATTTTTAAAAAAAAAATCAGTTAAAAAAATACACCTGATATCTTACTATACCCCTACCTCCCTATGTATAACACACTAAGAGTTAAACCTATATATATCTGATTTGATATCTTGGTTATGTCATATAGGGTCCGGCAGAAATAATGGATAGATTTCCGACGACCATTGTTTCTATATTAAATTAACCGATTTGAATAATTCAAAAAACATTTTACTTGATTCCTATTGATATGGAGACGTGCTGATTAGGTTTTGGCAAAAGCAGGTCTAGCCGTTTCAGAGGTACTGGGAAAAAAGTGCCAAAAATGGTATTTCAGTTTTTGAGATAACGGAGCATCCGATTTAAATAAATCAAAAAACATTTTACTTGCATTGACGTAATGAACAACTGGTTGTTAAAGCAGGTAAAGTTTTTCCTAATAATTTAGTTTTTAGTACGGAAAGTTCCAGCAACTCCCCTTAAGGCACAATGCCATGCACCACTAGTTATAAAATAGAATACTATATTTATTTTGGATAATTAAACTAAAATTAGATACTAACCATGTTGATTTAGCAAAACTAACAAAAATATTATTCAATTATCTTTTGAATAAAATCAGAGAGAAAATATTATATTTAAAATGAATGATAATTATTATATAATTATTATACAATTTATATATCAAATATATGATAATTTTAAAAAAAATGCTATAATTTGGGATATTTAATCAAAAATACTGGCTAACTATCTGTATATATTATCTCTATATATTTATCCACTTTTAACATTTTTTAACAATTAGGAGATTATAAAAAAAATCCATATTACCTGCGTGTTTTCCTTGATAAGAATATCTTCAACAGCCCGAAATACTGGTGGTTTGTTATTTACATCTATGATGGAAATATTAACATGTGCCGTAGATTTGAGCTGGCGTTCTATGCCGTTATCGATTGCTACCTATTACAAAAGTTTGTAGTATACAATCAGATTTGTTATATACTCTTATTAAATTAATATTCAATTTTGTGCAATTTTGCGCAATAAATATATAGCTAAATATTTAATAAACATAATATATTATTTCTGATTTGAATAGGTATATACCTACTATAGCTTGTTAGCTTACCACAGTCAATGTATACAGAGTGGTTTTAGGTTCCGTTAAATCAGGATCTAAAGAAGCACCTGGAGCTATTGAAATAATTCCAGTATCCGGTTCAATAATAAATTTATCTTTAGCCCCACTTTGTATTCTGTATACTATTTGATTATTTGGCGAAGATCCATCATTGTCAAACGCATTGATCTATAAAAAATAAAATTTATGATGCTCTGATTGTTAAATGCATATTAATATTCTTACTATAAAATTATAACATTTCAATTATATTCATATTAAAACATTTTCAAATTTCTTAACTCTTTCACATCATTTATCTCATTTTATTTATTATTTTATAATACGAGTAGAAAGTTCTACTAAACAATACTGTTTGAAAAAAATATGAAATTCATTTTTGCTGCTTACATCTAGGATGTTTGTGCCAGGCAAGACGTCTTCAGAAATAGATCTTTTGTAGGTGACTTGTTGAAATTGAGGCGAATGATCATTCACATCTTGCACATATATTACCACAGGTACTTTTGACCACAAATTGGGGCTGCCAAGATCCTTGGCTCTCACCTACGTAATTAATTTAAATAATTAGATATTTAATTAACAATTAAATAGATATTTAAGAAACATATATTTCATATATCTGATTTATCTAATTTTCGTATCCGAACGATAATATCAATATATAGGACATTTAACAGAATTACAAAATTTTATATCTGTCTTGTTATTCAAACTGGAATAAAAGCCAGAAAATTAATTTGTCGCAAATATATAAAATCGTTGCAGAAAAATCAAACTGATTGTCAGTTATAGATTACATCACATCACATATCGAAATATATTCATCATAAAAATTAATATTGATTGAAATTAAATTATTTAAAGAAAAATATGAATTATCAATAATTATCATGCAAAAATCTAAAGGATTTTCTTGGCTTCGATAACAGTTTGTGGTCTAATTCTAAGTCTGATTTTATTGTAAGAACAATATTCAACATTGAAAGTATAATAGTAAGTGTAATAAAAGTAATAATGAGTAGTAAGTGTTATAAAAGTGTAATAGTAATAATTACAAAAATATATTTATATATATTATATGGTTATGTAAATAAAAGCATATACATTTCATATTACTCACAGTTAAATAAATTGGCCGAATGTAAGCCGTAGTATTTTCTAATGCCTCAAAGTCCAAAGGCGTCGTTGGAGTTAAAATACCATTCTTTTTATCTATTGTGAAATTGGCCATATATTCACCATCTAATATATCAAATTCAATACTACTGTTTTCGGTGCCTAAAAATTTAATAAACATTTAGAAATGTGTGCGTATACTCATATACACTAAATACGCATTTAACTATGTCATTTTATGAATACCATTAAGATCAGCGTCTGTAGCTTCCAAAACCAATGGCATTTCAAAATTGATCTCATTCTCTCGAATTCTGGCTTCATATTTTGTTAATCTAAATACGGGTGCGTTATCATTCACGTCCAACACATTTATTACCAATTGGACATTATTTCTATTTCCGTCTCCGAGATCATCTCGAGCTTCAACAGTTAAGTAATGTTTTGAGGCGAGTTCTCGATCAAGCCCAATTAGGCTTGAACGATTTTCCGAACTTTTATAATGGCCATCAGAGTTATCCATTGAACGAATTGTGATGATTCCTGATATCGGATGTAGTGATAATCTGTTTTTAAACAACATTATTAAGAGTAAGATTAAGAGTAAGATTATTAAGAGATATAAAATATATTTTTTCATGAGCACTTGTGAAACATAGATCATGTAGTAAACTTATAAGTAAACAGGCAGGTTATACACTATCATGTGACTCTATATCACTATTTGCTTAAATATGTTTTATGTTAATGCTATTATTACTGTTAATGCAGAGATCAGTGTGACAATGACAATCAACATCTGACAGGACTGTGAAAATATCTTTCTTCGTGTTACACAGTTGCGGAAACCTTACTAAAACTGGCCGATTTTTAAATAAGGCCACTATGTCAATTTGTTCATATATACGCATTGCCGTATTTCCCCTACGTTAAATTATATTTTATTTGTCGAAATGACATCATCGAAAATTTTGAACATTTTTTTAAACCACTTACAAATGGGAAATGCTTCCTCCAAGCGAGGTGTAACGAATGCCTCTGGTGCCGAAGTTGTTCTCATCATCGTCCTCGGCGTGAACTTTTGCAATTGTTGTTCCAGGTGGAGCATTTTCTGCAACTGATGCTTCATAGATTGATTCTTCAAATTCTGGATAGTTGTCATTTTGATCTCTTATATACACATTCACTGCAACTCGGCTAAAATTAGTACATAAAATACATGGTCTGTTCAAAAAGTACCCGGAATTACTAATAATTAAATTTCGCGGGTCTGGAGTGTCTGATTGTCAAAATTTTTTTTTTATTGTGTTGGTATACATGCCCCTAAAGTATGATGAAATTTTCAGCTATATTCACTGTTTACTTTGTCTGTGGTAGTCGCTAAGGTTCGACGTGTTTTTCTGAGCTCGGCGATTTTTACAATGGAAGAATTGAAAAAGTCAAAGAATTTGTATTAAATTTTGCGTAAAAAATGAAATAAAGTGTTGCAAAGTGCAAAAATTCACCAGATATGGCTCCGTGTGACTTTTTCCTATTCCCAAAGTTGAAGAGACCCATGAAAGGACGGCGGTTTTCCTCGATTGAAGAAAATCGCCGAGAGTGCTCAAGGACATATCAAAAAGTGAATATCAAGGGTGCTTCGAAAATTGGAAAAAACGCTGGCATAAGTGTATTATATCTGGGGGGGACTACTTTGAAGGGGACCACATTAATGTAGACGAATAAATAAATATTTTTTTGAAAAAACGAAAATTACGAAAACTTTTTGAACAGACCTCGTATGTCTCAAAAATATTAAATTAATAAAATTAACTAACTTCAATATTTTCAGAATATGATGCTGTTTGTGCATCTGTAGAAGAATCACGTATACAAAATTCTAAATTATATTATATAGTTATAATACTAACAATACGCTTATTTATTTATTCCAAAAATTATATCTCAATTATTTAAATTTCTACATGAATATTATTCAAATACAAAACACAGAAATAAAAACTAACAATAGGAACAATTGCAAGCGATAGTTAATAATATATCAAATTTGTTAGAACTGCAAGTAAATATCTAAAGTTGTCGATTAAAAATTGTATAAATTACAATAAGTAAAAATATTTTTCAGTCATATAATTATAGTAATATAAAATTTGATTTACCTTTCTTTAGGGTTTGATGTCATCTCCCTAGCAACAATAGTAAAATTCAACATTTTTACCATTTCATAATCCAGAAATTTTGGCTCACGCACTCTTATTAAAAAACTAGCTTCGTTATAACATCGTTTCGGAGTTATATCAAATATTTCTTTGTCATCTTCCAGAAACAATTCGAAAGTCCCATTGGCACCCTAAAATATACATGTAATAGATTTATTAGATTATTAGGCAAGTAAAAACATGACTAAATATTCTTGTATAATATGAAATTTATATAAATATATATATATATATAAATATATATATATATATAAATATATATATATATATATATATATACAAAGTCAATTAAATTTTGGATGGTAGGTGACTAATTTTCATCATTTTACGTATCAAATTCCCTGATTATTCGATTTTTAAAAAAAATAATGTTCACATGTGTTGGTTTTAGCAACATAGTGTTAAGTAGACTAGTTGAAACAAATTTATATCTACTATGTCTATACAGTAAATTACCGAAGGTCCTAGTTTGCACATTGAGTTATTATCTATTGTCGATATGATTTATGAATTATATTTAAATTCGTGAGGATCTGAGTTTTAGCTCACTTGTAACATGTCGTTCACAAAGTTCACAACATTGCTTTCTTGGTCAAATATTTTTTCAAATGCGTCGTTTTCTTTATTTATGCGCCTATTATTATTTCGAGATCAATTACACAAGTCCACAAAACAAAAAAAAGTTATCTGTATACCCAATACAGTTTGCAAATTACTGCTGAATTATACAAAAAAACTCAATAAATTATTTAATTGAAACTCAATAGTCATTTAAGGTAAAAAGGACTAGGACGACAGAAATTATGAGATTTTGATTATTATGCAGAATTATCATTAGATCGAAGATTTTGCCGTTTCTTTAATTTTATTCAATTTTTTACCATTTGACCTCCAATATTATCTTTAGGTTTGTGTTTAGCGGTAAAAACTGCATTGAAAAACTGCCGAAACATATGCCGCGCACCCAATACAGACAACTATTTTTATTTTGTGGACCTGTGTTATTAGTAGTAAGGACTTTAAAATTCTGCTTACATTCCAACAGAGACCTGAATCATGTGTTTTTAAGCTGTTTTTGTTGTACATCCTAACCTACATGACATCCTTTTATGTGTATATTATATTAGATATGCACATCTAATAATGATAGACATATATATGTAGCCCTCGATAGGCCATTTACACTTGAGATCATATTTGGTATCTATAACCTCAAGTAAAAATCTGACATCATACTACTTGTCATTAAGATCTAACCACAAATTAGCGTTGACTAGTGCATGTTCTTTAGCATTATTTTACTGCTGATTTAGATTTAAAGAATAATTATTTCAAGTAAATACTATACCTGATCGTGATCAAAAATTTCTGGGATAGCATTTCCGAGGTAAGTCAGAGGTGTATTCGTCTGAGCATTTTCGTTAACTTCGCAGTCATATCTGTCCGAGCGAAATGTTGGAGTTTCATCATTAACATCGGTCACTATAACCGTCACCTGCACGGAAGTACGAGGCGGTAGGCCAATGCATTCGGAACCACATATCTCGAAGGCTTCAATTCGTAAGGTGTGTGCACCTAAAAGTAAAATGCAATCAATGGAGCAGATGAATAGATTGCATTAGTAAAATAATTTTAATTTGATTAACATTGTTGCTGGCTTTCTTGAGTACTCGATGCATAACTGATAATTGTAATCTACAAGCATGGTCAAAGTGACTTTGCTAGAACTCACTCGTATATCAAACACTCCTTTATAATAATAATACTATATGAACATTTGGAGTGCAGTTTGTTTTCAAAAAAGCCCATAAAAATAATTTGAGTACTTTAACTAGTTTATACCCGAAGTCTCGACCATCAAATACCTTGGTATTTATTTGGACCGAAAACTAAACAGGATGCAATATATAAACCAAAAATTAAATAGCTGCAAAGCAAAGTCAGGTCACTCTATTGGCTAATAGGACGTTACTCTAAGCTATCTCTGAACAATAAAGTTCTTATTTGCAAAGCTTCCACAAAACCTATTTGGACCTATGGAGTCGAGCCCTGGGGATGCGCCAGTAAAACATGAATCAAAACCTTACAGAGACAACAATAAAAAATTTAGGACTCATCACAAACGCGCCATGGTGTGTATGGCCTCCATATCGAAAAAGTACAAGAAGTGATCAGCAAAATAAACACATCCCACTTTGCCCGGCTTCATAACCACGTAAACTCAATCATACAACCGCTGCTGTTGGACTCCCAACCCAGCAGACTGGAGAAGAAACAATCAAAAGATCTTTTTTAAGTAACTAGTAACCTTCAATTGAGGGTGGGTTATCTACCATGCCAACTTTTTATCCTCAAGTAAAATACTACTTGAGTTAATATTAAGCCAAACAGCCATAGAATAACAATATGTTCTGATTGCTGTTAAACAATGTTAAAAAAAAGTTTTTTAACTTACTTTAACTGTTGACACAACTTATAATCAATATATATCACAATATATTGATAATATTATGTCATAAACCCTCACTGAAAAAAATTACATGAATAATTTTATTTGTGTATAAACATATGATTTTAATTGCTTATACGACCTTCGTAAATAATGTTTTATTGAATTTTAAATAAAAAATAAACGTATGTATATAATACTAATGCCAATAATATTATATTTCATATTATAATACACATCAGAAAGTAATATAGCTAATAAGTAAAGAAATAGCTAATCAATCAAATAATTAATTAATTTACTGTTATAATAGATATTACAATATATTGTTAGTATGAATGAATATTTACCATCGTCGCCGTATGATGAAGTCGCTTCTCTATCCAAATTAGCACGAGTCAAAATTGCACCAGTAGAATTATTTATTTCAAAATAGTCGGATTCACTAACCAGACGATAACTAATTGTGCGGTTAATTCCACGATCTCCATCGATTGCTTTAACTGCAAAAATATATGCTGATTAGTATATATAAGTATTAAAGTAGCTTACAAAAATCCTACATATTCAAACCATGAAATAAAAATAAATTAAAGATAAGAATGCATACGTTTAACTATAATAAGCCACAAGTCATTTATCATATCTATCATGTATATCATTTTAAAACAACGAAATACAAGTTACCCTTGTTAATATTCAGAAGTGATTTTGTTGACAATGTGGAATATTGTGAAACATAAAAAAATCTAAGCGTTGTATGATATATAATATGAAAATTACTGCACATAAAACATGTAAAGCATCTTATTAGGAACGTCATATGACAGTTACACAATGCTAATTAATAATTGTATAATATAAAACCTCTATAATAAGCCCTCTATGTATGTCATGCCATAAAATACTGTTAGAAATTGAAATGTTAGAAATCTTTAAAATAGTAGAAAGGTAATAAAATAGATTAAAATCATAATGCACAATGTTTTTATATCTAATTCATATGGTGCATTCAATTGTACTGCAAAGATAATAAATTAATGTTTATTGGTAAAACAATGATTGAAGCTTGACCTCTTAAGACTTCTGTCCCGAGTTCGGCGTCCTCCGGAATTCTGCTCAAGGCTGGTGCGAAAACAAATTCTGGTGGCGTGTCTTCGACATCCTGCACCCTAACCAGCAGCATCGTGGTCGCCGTATTGACTTTCCCTCGACTTGCTCGATCCACGGCCAAAATTCGAAGCTGGTAGGACTGCCTTCGTTCGTAATCCAAAGAACCGACTAATCGAATTACGCCATTTCCACCTTGGGTGGTTATTGTAAATAGACCCTGATCTAATTTATCAGTTGAATCCAAGTCTTGAAGATAGTATAGCACCTGTAAATGGTTAGATGAAAATTGTAAATTTACGTACAAAACAACATTATTGATTGGACAAAACAAAAGAATTAAATCAATTTATCGTTTATTAAAAAATTAATTAATTATATAATTCTGCAGAAGGGCTGGGTTTGATCCTGTTTTGAGTAAGCTCTGATGTCAAGCAATAGGGACATCGGTATTCACTTGAAAATATAGATATAGTAGTAGTAATATATTTCCCAGTGAAAATAGTGCTTAGTAAATAGAAAAGCTATCATGGGATTGCTGTCTAATAGCGTCTAATATAAAAACAAATTATATCTCAGATAGTAAAGACAACCAATGAACCGCCTGCTAATAACTTTGTTTTTAGCTGCTCAATTAGCAACTTATAAAACATGCAATAGATCTCATTGCAGTTAAAATACGAATATAAAAAATTATATAATTCTTACATATCTTGGATTCAAACTCATTTTTATATAATATAATATAATATAATATGATATAAAAAATACTGAAAGTTCTATAAAGGTGAAGTAAAATGTAAGCAGTGCTGTCGTTGTTGAATCACCAATCACCAATAGCAATAGTGTTTGCTATTGAGATATAGAAATATTATTTAATGTGGAAGCATTTGTTCATAATTAAAATAAATGATTATTAATTTGTTGAAAATAGCTGTAATAAATTATAATCGAAATGATAATAAATAATGCTTTTCCAAATATTTTTTTTAGAAACAAATGCTTTCTCCTTAAACGGCGCTTCCAGTTTAACAGTCCATCCATATTATTATATATGTAAATTAAAAGACTGTAGATAATTCAAAATAAAAACTACAAAATAAATATAGACCAAAAAATTATTGCAAACCTGTCCATAAGCGCCTTCATCTTTGTCAGAAGCAGTTATAGCAGTGAGAATACCAGGCGCTGAATTTTCAGGAATACTGAATTCGCCCTGATGTTGTAAAAATGTTGGAGAATTATCATTTATATCTTCTACAACAATTATTAATCGTTGTTTAATAAAAGAACCATCGCCTAAACGGCCGTCGGTTAACGTTAGCACCAGTACGTATTCGTCCTGTACCTGGAATTTCAATTATAGATCAGAAGTCCAATTTGTTTAAATAAAAATTTAAAAATCACAAGTTTATTTTGAGTTTGATATATTTTGTCTAAAATTTCGTGATTGTTTAAAATTAACCTATCTTTAAAATTCTGCATAATTTTCTTCATAATTACCTTTAGCAAGTTTGTCTACTTTATTTCACGAAATTTAGAATTCACAATTATGTTTTTGGATCAAATTTTTTAAATATATATAGTAATATTATAATTAAAAAAAAACATTCAAAATTCGGAACAAAATACTTGTATTCTGGAGAAATTTTGCTTCAAGAAAAACCAGGATGCAAGGTGGAAATCCTGGACCATCAGACTAATCCGGGACTTATATTGAACCTTATTAACAAATTCTTAAGCAATTATTACTCACCTCTCTATCTAACTCCTTAGCTAAATATATTTCAGCTACATTAAGTCCTACATTTTCAATGCGAACAATATCGCTATCCACCTGCTTTTTTATTCCAAAACTTAACGAATCACCATCTGGATCGTATCCCTTTAATGTGTGAATTAATGATCCTAAAAATAATAATATATTTACTAAAACGCTAAAAAAGTGAAGAAAAATTAATAAAATGTAAAATAATTATAAAACGAATGAAATGTGAATGAAGAACAAATAAACGAAAATGCGGCGTTTCAAGAGAATAGAGTTTTATTTACATCTTCCTTATTGCAAACGCTCTTTTTATTGTTTAACGCGGCAACATTTCTCTGTGCAGGATTTAACATTTGCAAAACATTAATCAAAATTTTATAACAACTTCAATGCTATTAAAACTATATTGTATGACAATGGATCAAATGGGGGATTTTGAACAACTATTATACGATGTTAATATGTCATTGTTCCGCAACTATAATCACTTATATATGTATAATATACATATACATATATATTTATATATATACATATATATATATATATATATATATATATATATATTTCTTAGAAATCTTTCGGTTGGAACAATACGTGCATCTTCTTCCTTGGCATACCATAGTAAACTAGTTGAAGGTGCATTTAGCCTGAAGGCAAGTTGCATGAACTTCCCGAAATGTGTAAATAGTATACTTAATCGATCCAATTTTAGAATAAGCAACTTGATCTGCCTTTAACAATATTTTTTTATTTTATAATTATTAAGAAATTTATATTTATCACTATCATTGATTATAAAAAAAATATTTTTATTCTTTTTATTATTTTTAATATAATAATCTGAATACATAAGTGGTTCTCATTGTGACAAAATTGTATCGACGCATACGATTATTTTTCCAAATTGTAGAAACGATGATAATTATTATAACTTGATTAAAGTAAAGAATTTCTTGGTCATTTCACGACCTCGGAGACGAAGTATATTTTCTAGGCAGAGGCTTCATATGTTTTTGATTTTTCAAAATCGGTTCGGTAGGATGAGCTTAAATGTGGACGAAAATTTAACACTTTTTTCAACAGTTAATTACAAGAAAACGGCTCGGTAGATTTTCACCTAAAATTAATCAGCATCATTCCCAACTAATATCTTTCGAACAGTTTTTGATTTTTCAAAATCGGTTCGGTAGGATGAGCTTAAATGTGGACGAAAATTTAACACTTTTTTCAACAGTTAATTACAAGAAAACGGCTCGGTAGATTTTCACCTAAAATTAATCAGCATCATTCCCAAATGATATCTTTCGAACAGTTTTTGATTTTCCAAAATCGGTTCGGTAGGATGAGCTTAAATGTGGACGAAAATTTAACACTTTTTTTCAACAGTTAATTACAAGAAAATGGCTCGGTAGATTTTCACCTAAAATTAATCAGTACCATTCCCAACTAATATCTTTCGAACAGTTTTTGATTTTTCAAAATCGGTTCGGTAGGATGAGCTTAAATGTGGACGAAAATTTAACACTTTTTTTTCAACAGTTAATTACAAGAAAACGGCTCGGTAGATTTTCACCTAAAATTAATCAGCATCATTCCCAACTAATATCTTTCGAACAGTTTTTGATTTTTCAAAATCGGTTCGGTAGGATGAGCTTAAATGTGGACGAAAATTTAACACTTTTTTTCAACAGTTAATTACAAGAAAACGGCTCGGTAGATTTTCACCTAAAATTAATCAGCATCATTCCCAAATGATATCTTTCGAACAGTTTTTGATTTTCCAAAATCGGTTCGGTAGGATGAGCTTAAATGTGGACGAAAATTTAACACTTTTTTTCAACAGTTAATTACAAGAAAATGGCTCGGTAGATTTTCACCTAAAATTAATCAGTACCATTCCCAACTAATATCTTTCGAACAGTTTTTGATTTTTCAAAATCGGTTCGGTAGGATGAGCTTAAATGTGGACGAAAATTTAACACTTTTTTTCAACAGTTAATTACAAGAAAACGGCTCGGTAGATTTTCACCTAAAATTAATCAGCATCATTCCCAACTAATATCTTTCGAACAGTTTTTGATTTTTCAAAATCGGTTCGGTAGGATGAGCTTAAATGTGGACGAAAATTTAACACTTTTTTCAACAGTTAATTACAAGAAAACGGCTCGGTAGATTTTCACCTAAAATTAATCAGCATCATTCCCAACTAATATCTTTCGAACAGTTTTTGATTTTTCAAAATCGGTTCGGTAGGATGAGCTTAAATGTGGACGAAAATTTAACACTTTTTTTCAACAGTTAATTACAAGAAAACGGCTCGGTAGATTTTCACCTAAAATTAATCAGCATCATTCCCAACTAATATCTTTCGAACAGTTTTTGATTTTTCAAAATCGGTTCGGTAGGATGAGCTTAAATGTGGACGAAAAGTTTAACACTTTTTTTCAACAGTTAATTACAAGAAAACGGCTCGGTAGATTTTCACCTAAAATTAATCAGCATCATTCCCAAATGATATCTTTCGAACAGTTTTTGATTTTCCAAAATCGGTTCGGTAGGATGAGCTTAAATGTGGACGAAAATTTAACACTTTTTTTCAACAGTTAATTACAAGAAAATGGCTCGGTAGATTTTCACCTAAAATTAATCAGTACCATTCCCAACTAATATCTTTCGAACAGTTTTTGATTTTTCAAAATCGGTTCGGTAGGATGAGCTTAAATGTGGGCGAAAATTTAACACTTTTTTTCAACAGTTAATTACAAGAAAACGGCTCGGTAGATTTTCACCTAAAATTAATCAGCACCATTCCCAACTAATATCTTTCGAACAGTTTTTGATTTTTTAAAATCGTTCGGTAGGATGAGCTTAAATGTGGACGAAAAGTTTTTTTCAAATTACAAAGAAACGGCTTGGCAGATCGTTGCACAAAACTGACAAACGATAGTCCTCACCGAAATACATCAAATGGCTTTTAAATTTCTAAAATCGGTTCAGGCGTTTTTGAGAAAACGTCGATCAAAAGTCTAATTTTGACAAATGCCAAAAAGACCATACTGATTTTTGCAAACTTTGACGAATTTTTAAAGCTAAACCAGTTGTCGTAGGGCCGTAATATTTTAGTATGACCTAGAAAACTATGGTATCTATCGTCAAAAAAATAATCATAAAAATCGTCGAAATTTTTTTTTTTTAAACTTTATTACAAGAAAACGGCCCGGCCGATCTTTACCAAAAACTAATCAGCACGATTCCCAACCAATATCTATCGAACGGTTTTTGAATTTTCAGAATCGATTCAGAGTTGCGGGCTAAAACGTGGACGAAAAATTTTTCACTTTTCTGCAATTTACAAAGAAACGGCCCGGCCGTTCGCCGCACAAAACTCAGAGACGATAGTCCTCATCGAGATACATCAAATGGCTTTTAAATTTTTGAAATCGGTCCAGCGTTTTGGAGAAAACGTCGATTTACGGCAAAAAAATCTGTTCACACACACACACACACACACATACACACACACACACACACACACACACACACACACACATACTTTTTCCAAATTTGGTCTCATTCGATTCAGAATGGCTTGAAACGTCCAGAAAACATAAAATTAGCGATTCGGATTTTTTGATGAAAACATAAACTTCTCCTTCGGGAAGTTAAAAAGAAGTCATGAGTCCTTTAATAAAAAAATATTATATAATATTTAATAAGATGATTAATTTCTGTGATATCTAAGGCCACAACTACATCTGTAGATATAATAACATATATATAAATTATATTTAAAGAACTCAATTTATCTTTTAAATATCAGTATGATTTTCAAAGCGTGTTGTTAATACTACCAATAACTCTAATAAAAACCTATAAATAAGAAACGATTTTTGGGTATTATTATCTGATTTATAGACTGTTTGAATAAAAGTAAAAAAACGTATAAATTTTGGCGAATCAAACTTCAAAAGTTTGATAGTATATTCCCCGTTATTAAGATGAAATTGTTTGAATAATCGTTCTGAAGAAATTTGTACAATATTTAAGTTTTTCAATAAATGATAATTGAAATGTAAAATTTAAGTACAAGTAAGAAATAAAATCATTAGTATAAATTACAATATTTAGAGTGCCTATATAAAATGCATTCAATCAAAACATATTATAATATTTGTGCATTATAAAAAATAAGAAAATCACATTATTAAGTCCTGCACATAAAAATGATATAATGGCAATAAATTAAAATTTTATCCACATTGCATTATTAAAAATTAATAAAAAAAATCGTATACATAAAAATTTTGAATCGAAGCAATTACATTTATCAAATTGTAATTCGAGCAATGTTCATTGAAAAGCAATTTCTTGAAATTTCATAATACATATTAACATCAGGCAAGCATTATATATATGGAAATACAATATAGTTAAAAATACAGATTTGTATAGAAAAAGTACAAACATAATTATCATAAATTTGTGATCATAACATTATGATCATGCTATATTTAATTAATTATATTGCTATATTATTGATGTTTTCATAGTGAACTGTAAATTAAATTTGCGAATTTTACGAATTGAAAAGATATGTCACAATTAAAAAAGAAAAATCTGAGTATTGAGATAAGTGAGATAAAATTGTGTGCGAATTATTCTTTAAAAAGTAGGTAATATGTGATCATATTTTTAATTCCTTGCAACAATCCTAATAACGGCTATTTTCATATAAAATTGTATTTAAATCTATATTGGCAGTTAAAAGAATATCTCGATATCACGTTGTCCGAGTAGAGAATTGAAACTGGAAACTTGAATTTGTAAGCCCAAAGCCTTTACCATAATGTTAAAAACAAGCCAAAATTTTATACATGTACAATATTATAGTAGAGTAGAACGGGGCTCAAAGGTCTACAGGACAAAGATCTACTACCATTATTTCAAAAACAAGTAAATGGTATTTTTAATAATATCATTAACAAAATGTGTAACCAGCCATTGCCTTAAATCGGGCGACATTGCTATCATTTTTTTCGTTGTTAGTTTTGTTGGTTATGAGAACGGTTAATTGCTTAGTTTACAAATTTTTAAGTATATGTTATTCAATTGTTTTATAAGGTGTGTTTTTACTTTTAAATTATATTGAATAGCACTTTTTATATAATCACTATAAAATCTTACATATGGTTGGAGTAAAAAGCTCAGTTTTCCTTTACCATGCCAATTGGAAAAAATTGCCAGATGACAAAGGTTAGAAAAATCGTAAAAAAAACATTTTTACAATGATTAGTTAGGCGGTATTTTAATGAACACAGTTCGATAGATATTTGTTTGATATGTGTTAGTTATTCTGATATAGTTGCTCTAGTTTTCACAGAATAACTACTAATAGTCAAATTAGAGCTTTAGCTTCCGCCCTTTCCTAATATGCATTAAGTCAACTTTATACAAATATTGATTAAAAATATAACAATTATCATATAATATCAATATGAATTAATTTAGCTTTTATTTTATTAATTAACATTTGAAGAGTTTAAAGTTAATAAAACTCACCGACTGGGGTTTCAGGTCCCTCTTTCAGTCTTAATACTATTTCTGCTTGACCGTCCACAAATCGCGGTGGCATATTACACTTCACAAGCAGAGCACAATGCACAATTATTATGAAAAGGTAAAGTAACTTCACATGATAAACTTGTTTTAAGCGCACTTTTATGTGAAACACTATACATTTTTCACGCATTTTACACTATTTTGAATGCAAAGGTTACAGCTGGCATAAATTTATCATCTATGAACTATGGCTTTTTTGATCTAACGGCGGATTCCATTTACTTCGTTCCTGAAAAGAATTGAAAAATCGAGTTAAAAAAATTTAAAAAATAAGGGTAAAACGCCCACCATCAATATCTCAAACACCAGTAAATTTACTAAGTTTTCAACAACAATATTTGAAAGTAGAGGGAAAAAGTTGTATATAACCAGCCATTACCCTGATTTTTACACTGTCACTATCAGTAGATAAACGGCAATGGTTGAAAATCCATAATTTAAATCCAATAGTATTTTCTTTCGTTATTAGTTTTTTCAGTTGTGAGCACTGTTGTTTAGTTTGTGAGACCTTAATATAATTTTTAAGTAGACGTTATTTATTTGTTTTATAAAATGTATTGTTGTTTTTAAGTTGAATCCAACAGTTTTTTTTACATAACCTCTATAAAAGCTTACACGTGGGTGGGGTAAAAAAGACCAACTAAACTTTTACCCTGCAAAGGTTTAAACAATAAAAATAGTAAATAAACAAATAAATTCAGTTAAAAAAAAACAATTTTATAACAGATAAATTAAATAAATAGTCATTCCAACTCTGCTGATGAGTATTTCTGACGAAATACCTGATCGAGGTTATATACAGTGTTATCATCTCTAAAAAATGTTGCTATTATTTCGTAAAATTTCTTTAAAATTGAACGTAAGACATTGGACCTACTTGTCTCCTGGATGTCCTATTTACCCCGCATATAGGGATAAAACAATTAGGCAACAATTAAAAAAAAAAAAAAACAGAAAAATAACACATTTCTACAATGATGAATTAGTTGGGAGTTTTACATAGTCAGGTAGTTGGTTAAGTGATAATATGCATTATTTGATGTATATATTGCCATACAAAAATAAAAGTGCTAATTTTTATAATTATTATTTCTCATTAAAATCAAATTAAAATAAAACAATAAGGGTGTCGAATATATTAATTGATAATGAATTAATAATGATTAAATATTATATCAAATATAAAGAAGCGGAGTTGTGTTTTGATAATACAATGACAAATTAACCTCATTTTGGAAAACACTTGAAGAATAGCATATGCATAGATTTTAATTATTTTTTCTTTTTTAACATTTAATATTTTCAATCAATTATCTCGAACAATTTTCAAATTTTTCATTGATTTTCATGAAAAGTAGTATTTATACTTGGTACAAAATCCTAGTATTATTAGCAAAATTAACAGATGTTTGCAATCAGTTCAGTTCTTCTTAATACAATGCTGTTGTATTTTATTTTCATTTTAGTTTTTTCATTATAAAAAAGAAATTGCTTGAATAATCCAAGTACACGTGGATTAATATATATAAATAATCTAATCTAATTCAAAACATTTACTCTATATTTTATACAGTAATGAGAAATATTATTGAAATTAGATTACAGTCTAATTGTCGAGCGAAATGAATTCTCTTCTTTGTTTTTGTAATGATTATGACATATATAATTATTATTACTATTACACTAGAGTTATTTGAATGCAAAAAGAAAATTGAATATTAATTTAGTAAAAACGTTTTCATCAATGCAGATAATGATCGCATGACACACAAGAGAAAAATAGGAGGCCTTGAGATATTAAACGCGGGAAGCGAAATTATTCAAATCGAAGTAGATCACAACGATCTATTGTATTTTAATTTAAAAAGACACCTATAGAAAGATGGGATTTCACAAAAGTCTTATCTGACATATATTAAAATATAGCAATAACAAATCACACTCATAAATTATGGTAACGGATTAACTCAGGAATTATTACTTTGGTCAATACTATTAAAATTATTATTCTTCATAATTAGTTATCAATCTTGTTATCTAACTGCTTTGAAATAACTGATTTTTTTATTGAACTAGCCGTTTCAGAAATAACGGCTCATATCATGTGTGAATTTTCACCTTGTAAAGTTGAAGTAATACTGCAATATTTTTCGTTACGTTTCAAATCCTCCGGATAACGAACCCTAAAACTGTGAAATACTTTGATAAATATAAGTTATGTTAATTTTGCCGCCTCAATTATTAAACTAGGTGACAGTGGCATGTTCGCCTTAAAACAAGTTGCAAAAAATTCCTGGTATGAGTATATAATCAACTTAATTGAGATTTAGCAATTGTTAAAATTGTGACGATAGAATTTTGAAATTTTGACACGAGCCATTACTCAAAATTTTTATAATTAAAACACTTTTTGTAGGCCTATACGATTTTAAGAAGTGCGTGATAACCATGAACTCTATAAGCTGATCTTTACCAAAAACTAATCAGCACGATTCCCAATAGTTCATAAATTTTCAAAATCTGTTTAAAATTTTTGGCAAAAACGTGGATAAAAAACTTATGACTTATTATGCTGATTGTGAAGAAACAACTCAGCTAATCGTCTCGCAAAACTAATCAAAGAGAGTCTTCATAGAGTTCATCAAATAACTTTTGAATTTTTTAAATCGTTGCAGCCGTTTTCGAAAAAAGATCGACGAAAGGCAAAATTTAGAATTACTCACAAATACACGAATATATATTTTCGATATGGTTTCGATATTTTTTCAAACTCGATATCAAATGATTCAGAATGATTTGAAACATCTAGGAAACATACAATTAATAAATCAGGTTTTCTGGCGAAACCATATATTCTAAAAAAAACTTGTAATCAAAAAACCCTCGAATACATAAAACTACTTTTTTTGTTTTCAATCTATTTAATCCATACAAAGCTTATTCTCAAGATAGTGCATTGAAATTCTCAATTTTATAATTAAAAATATTACTTTAGATATTAGACTCGTTACCAAAAATATATACCGATTTTGACGAAATTATGCCTACTATTTAAAAAATTTTTCAATTTTTTTATTTTTACTGAAATATTCATTTTGTAAATAAATACTATAATGTAAACACTTCACAGAAAAGCAATTATAAAATCATCTTTTCATCTGAACGAATAGGATAGAGCGGGTAAAAAGTTCTACCACCTATATCTCGAATATAAGTAAAGTTAAATCGAATTTTTTAACAACAATATTTGAAAGTAGAGGGAAAAAGATGTATAACAGGCCATTAAGTTAAAAAAAGCAATTTTATAAGAGATAAATTAAATAAATAGTTATTATAGATCATCGTTATATACAGTGTTATCTCTGTAAAAAATATACCCATAAAATTCATATTATGCATTGGTTGAATGATGTAGCTATTATCTCGTAAAACCCCTTTTAAATTGAAAATAAAACATTGGATCTGTTTTTCTCGTGGCCGTCCTTTTCTACCGTATCTATGAGGTAAAAAGGACCAGGTGACAAATTTTCGAAAAACAGCAAAAAAAGATACATTTCTACAATGAAACAAAACACATTTCAATTAGCTGGGAGTTTTACTGAGCATTGTCGGTTATTTGTTGTGATATGATTAGTTGAGTTTTCATAATAAAATGGCTCAAAGTCCATAATAATATTTCATAAGAAAATGAGGTAAAAAGGACCAGGTGACAAATTTCCAAAAAACAGCAAAAAAATACATTTCTACAATAAAACACATACACACTTCTACTTGAATTAGCTGGAAGTTTTACTGAGCATAGTCAGTTATTTGTTCAAACTACATTTGTCGTCTGCCACAAATTAAATTGGAATTTACAAATAACATTTCCATGATTTAAAAATGATCAATTTTTCCAAGTTTACATTTTGTGAAATGGCGAAAATGATTAGAGCTGATGGAAACGTCATGCAGTAAAATATTAATTTCCGTTTTTGATCAATTTTAAATGCATAAAATAAAAATACTTTGATTAATATACCGCTATCGGTACAAACAAAGCATCATATATAACATTATATTCACGAATATATATGTTTCATATGAATTTGCTTATGTACGTTACCAGTTCTGTTATGGTTGCTTGATTAATATAGACGCGAACCATGGCAGGATACAAACTCACAAATCGCTTATTCGTGAATATTCATGTGCACATGTGGAAGTTTTTCATGGAAATTGCACTTTTTAACCTATTTATACACGTACATAAGTGTGCTTCATGTTTTTGTACTTCAGACAAGAAATACAAAACAAAAACATACTCTTAAAAATATTGCGCTCATTATCGACGTTTCGGAGTTATGTACGTTCCATCTACGTCAAGAAAATGTTTTTTGTTAGAAAAAAACAAAAAAAAATGTTTTATAAAATTAATGCAAGCATCATATGAAAAAATATCAAAATAGAAAGAGAAAACTAAAATGATCAAAATGAGAAAACAAGAGTTATTCATCTGCATGGCTAACATAAAAAAATACTCACAAAACAAAATTGTGTTAAACTATTTTTTTGAAATTTGTAATTTTAACTATTAATTTTTCAACTAGATGCTACTAGAACATTATTCATTTAAATAAATAAAGAAATGGTTAATTTGATTAAGTTAGTTATTAAACTGCTGCAATATATATTCACATTACTACTAGCAATATAACTATATTATTATCTCGTCAGAAAGATAATGGTTAACCACTCGGATCTCTTTTAAAAACACTAGGTTAAGGAATAATATACATCATAATTGCTTATGAAATACATAGTTCCGTTGCTATTTAAATACAGAGAAAAATAATAAAAAAAAACTATAAACATTATTTTATTAGATTGGATTTATCATCAATTAGAAGCATTTAATCCAAAACTTGTCTACCAAAACTGACAATAGGTAACTAAAATAAAACTATTCTTTTGTATTTTTTACATTCCAAATTGAATGCAAACTAGTGTTCTAAAAACTAACTAAATATAAATTGTTTAATTTTTGATAATTTTCAATGGCTGTTATTATTATAAATTATAAAAATAAAAAATATTCTATAATTTAGTTTAAAAAAACTCATTAATTACTGTAAACCATTTTTGATAAATTCACAATATCGTTTTGATATAATCATATAATTCAAATCCTGTATGATTATTGCAATAGTAATTAATTAATAAAAATAATTATTAATAATTATAAAAAAGAACTTTTTATTCATAGATTTATAGACTAATTTTAAAATTTTAAAACATATTTAATTAATAGATAATAGTCGCGGTTTAAGATAAAGCTAATTAAATTAGATAAAGTAGGGGTGGGGGCACAATGATTCAATTTGATATTGAGCAAAAATATTATAAAAACCAAACCAATAATATCACCACAAATAACACATGTCAAACAAACAACTATCTGACTATGTTCAGTAAAAATCCCAGCTAATTCTTCATAATTCCAGCTTGTAGAAATGTTTGTTTTGCTGTTTTTTAAAAACTTGTCACCTGGTCCTTTTTACCCCACAGGCGAGGTAAAATGGAACAGCCAGGGGCAAACACGTCCAATGTCTTATTTTTAATTTTAAAGGAATTTTATTAAATAATAGCTACATTATTCTATAAGTGCAAAATATAAATTACATGGATATATTTTTCACAGAGATAACACTGTACATAACTTTGATCTGGTATTTTGTCAGAAATATTCATCAACAGACTTAGAATAAATATTTATTTAATTTATCTCTTGCAAGATTGGATTTTTAAATTAATTTAATTTTTTGTTTACTATCGTTTATTGTTCACACGTTTGCCATGGTTGATTTTACCAGGGTTTGTCAATGATTCAGTTGGTTCTTTTTACCCCACCCACGTGTAAGCTTCTATAGAGGTTACATAAAAAACGCTTGAATTTAACATGAAATTAACAATACATATCATAAGAGATATATTATGAGATGCAATTTAATATTTAAGTATTATTCAAGTATTATTGTTAAACTAAATATTTGTTAAATATTCAAACAAATGAATAAGAAAGAAAATTATTCTGTTACGTAAAATACAAAAAAATAAGTAAGGTTTTTATACAATTTGCAAATTTTTATACAATCAACAGAGTTGGAATACTTATTTATTTAATTTATCTCTTATGAAATTGTTTTTTAGCTTAATTTACTGTTTTATTTACTATTTTTTATTGTTTGCATCTTTGCCATAGTAAAGGTTCAGTTGGTCTTTTTTACCCCACCCACGTGTTATATATGCTTTAAATTTAGAACTATAAAGTAGCATAACTGTTATAAAGAATATTAAGGAAAATAAAGAAGCATAAAGAACACTTCAATTGAGATGAATTTCGCGAAAAAAATTGTCCTTACGAAAGAACTTGCCGGTAAATTCCTAAAACATGTTTAATATAATCTTATCACTTAATCTAACGTAATATAAACAATATAAAACACAATGTACTTTTATAACAATGGGCAATTTTATTAAATGTGAGGCAGTTTTGCGTAACGCAGGAAGATTTCATATTCGAATTTGATTTATAAATGAACCGTTTGTTTTGAAAGCGCCGTAAGTTAAATAAAACCCCAATAAGATTTTTCAAATCCAACAATTAAATTCAGGATTTTTAGACTTTTTTACAATGCTTGACTTCCTACATATATTCAAGAAATATGTAGTGTGCAAAAAATGAAAAAAGGAACAAAAATTCATATATGACATATGCAAAATAAACGTATACAACTTGATTTCTACATAAATTATAGTGTATTTAAAATATAAAAAATAGATAATAGATATATAATTAATTTCAGGAAATACAGTCAATTGATGGAAGAGACGACTGAAACTCGAGTAATCCGGAGATATTTTAATCTGGATGTATAGTACATTTGGAAATAGAGTCTTTAGGAGTGAAATTTATAATTTGGAAATCGAGTTTTATAAATCTTGATCATGAAACATTTACTTTTGAATATCTCAAATTCTGTATATTTAAATTTCTGAGGGGCTCAAAAAACCGCGAATAAAAAGATTTACTACCGATATCTCAAAAACAAGTAAAGTTAAGAATTTTTTAACAATAATATTTGAAAGTAGAGAGCAAAATATGTATAACCAACCACCACTTTGATTTTCACGTCGCTATCAGGAGATAAACGACAATGTTTGAAAATTCATAACAAAAGTATTTTCTTACGTTGTTAGGTTGTTGTTTGTGAGCTCTGTTGTTTAGTTTACGAGACTTTAATATAATTTTTAAGTATACGTTATTTATTAGTTTAATTAGATGTATTTTTAATTTTAAGTTACATTCAACATTTTTTATATAACATTTGTAAAAGCATATATGTGGGACATATAAGGACTTTGAAATCTGAGCTTTCACTCTGGCAAAGGTGTAAACAACGACAAAAAATAGTTAATAAAAAAGTAAATTAAGTTAAAAAAGCAATTTTATAAGAGATAAATTAATTTAATAGTTATTCCAACTCTACTGTCGAATATTTCTGAAGAAATACCAGATCAAGGTTATATATACAAAACTGTGCTGAAAAAATTTTTATTATGCATGTATAAACTAATTTAACTAGCATTTTGTAAAATTCCTTTTAAATTTAAAATAAGACATTGTATTTGTTTGCCTGGTGGCTGTCCTTTTAAACCTAGCCTATAGGGTTTCGGAATATAGCTAAAAAACATATTTCTATAATTAGGAATTATCTGAAAATTTAACTAAACATAGTTCGATAGTTGTTTGGTTGATACGTGTTTAGTGTTGTGATGTAGTTCGTTTAATTCAAATATAAGTATAATTATTGAAAGTCAAATTGGACCTTTGTGCCCCGTCCTAAATTATAGACCACTTTTTGTACGGATAACACATTTTGACTAACAATAAGAACTGTTTTATCTGAAAGAGATTAATTTGAAAAGACATTGACATATTCTAAGAAGATAAAATAATCGATTATTTTTTTAAAAAAATATGTAAATATTAATTATCTTATAAATTTTATAATTTATGTATTTTAATTAATTTCATCTGAATGAAAGCATTTCCCGAACTAAATAAAATACTGATTGCATCTTATAATTGATGTTTTCTCTTTATTCTCATTTAATACAATTTATGTAACCATCACGCGATTATTGTTCACATAAATTAATATTTTGTTCGATAACACAAACATATATGTAGATCAGTAAGTTCACTATCAATTAGTTTAGAGAAACCAAAAACTTTTAATTGACAATTTTGAATTATCAACAGAAGTTCTTAAAAATAAAAGTCATTCAGTTCTTACTTTACCTTTAAGCATCAGGACGGTAGAAATATGTGATACGGTTTCTCTTTTAACAGAGGTATAATCACTATGCTATTTTCTCCAATTTTATTCGGATTTTCTAGATCGTAGTCCGTAACGTTCAAGATGTCATTAAGTGGTGACAAAAATTCTAGCACAAAAAACGAGGCGGACACTTTCGAAGCAAGAGTAGTTTTTTATACTTCTTGAACTAAATATATATATATATATATATATATATATATATATATATATATACATTATATATACAAATGAATTAAATAATACATATATAAATAAATTATCAAACGACATGTACAAAACTTTTAGATAATCATACGTATTATAATTTTATAAATTATATATAAAATTAAATTATTTAAATCAGGAACTAAAGTTATTTTGACATATCAATATGCAAATTAAAATATTTGATGTGTTTGAATGAATCTTTTACGATATTACTGTATCTTGTCAGAACGTTATGATTTGCTAATAATTCAGTTCTTTATAAAATAAAATATTTGTAAACTAATCGTAAGTCGCTATGTAATATTTAAATTTTGTCAAATGTCTCATCTTGACAAGATTTATGAAATACTGTTTTTATCATGAGATAATAAATGTTAATTTTCCATATATATATATATATATATATATATATATATATTGATTTGATTAGATTATATAGTAAAAACCAAACCAATTATATAACAACAAATAGCACATATCAAACAAACAACTATCTTCAGTAAAATTCCCAGCTAAATAACCATTGTAGAAGTGTGTTTTTTGTTTTTTTCTCAAACATTTGTCATCTGGTCCTTTTTACCCCATAGGTGGAGTAAAATTGGACATCCAATGGGCAAACAGATCCAACGGCTTATTTTTGACTTTAAAAGGGGTTTATGAATAATAGTTACGTTATTCAACCAATGCAAAATATAAATTTCATTGAAACATTTTTTGCATAGATAATACTATATATATATATATATCCTTGATCTGGCATTTTGTCAAGAATAATCATCAGCAGATTTAAAATCACTATTTATTTAACTTATCTCTTGTAAAATTGCTTTCTTTAACTTAATTTACTTTTTTAATTACTTTTTTTGTTTACATATTTGACAGGATAAAAGCTTTTTACCCCACCCACGTGTAAGCTTTTATAAAGGTTATATAAATAAAACTGTTGAATCTAACTTAAAAATAACAATACATCAGATAAAAGTTCAAATAACGTATATTATAAATAAAATATAAATTAAATGAAGGTCTCGTAAACTAAACAACCGTGGTCACAACCAAAAAAGCTAACAACGAAAGAAAATACTTTTGTTATAGATTTCCAAACATTGCCGTTTATTTCCCGATAGTGATGTCGTAAGAATCAAGGTGATGGTTATACATATTATTCCTTCTACTTTCAAATATCGTTGTTAAAAAATTGTTTTTGAGCAATCGGTGGTGGACCTTTTTGCCCGCAGACCTTTAAGCCCTGCTCTACCATATATATAGCGAACAAATGAATGAGTTTTATTCAAAATTCGACGCTCTGCAAGCAAAACAAATTATAAAAAACCTGTTTTTCAGAGAGTCGAATTTTCAATAAAAGATGACACGAATTGTCACTTTTAATTCATTTGTCGCTACCTAAGTTATACCTAAAAAACATTTTTTAAATTTTCGAATTTTTTTCCATCCTATTTCCATACGATGCTTTGCTTGAAATGCGCACTATCTAAAAGTTAATATTAAGAGTTAAAACTTTTAGAGAATTTTTTTTATCAATTTGGAAGCATTTAAGCCCCTGTGAGCAATAAAATTCAAAAATGTCCATATTAAGGACCTCCTTAATATATATATTATATATATACGAGGTCTGTTCAAAAAGTACCCGGAATTACTAATAATTAAATTTCGCGGGTCTGGAGTGTCTGATTGTCAAATTTTTTTTTTATTGTGTTGGTATACATGCCCCTAAAGTATGATGAAATTTTCAGCTATATTCACTGTTTACTTTGTCTGTGGTAGTCGCTAAGGTTCGACGTGTTTTTCTGAGCTCGGCGATTTTTACAATGGAAGAATTGAAAAGTCAAAGAATTTGTATTAAATTTTGCGTAAAAAATGAAATAAAGTGTTGCAAAGTGCAAAAATTCACCAGATATGGCTCCGTGTGACTTTTTCCTATTCCCAAAGTTGAAGAGACCCATGAAAGGACGGCGGTTTTCCTCGATTGAAGAAAATCGCTGAGAGTGCTCAAGGACATATCAAAAAGTGAATATCAAGGGTGCTTCGAAAATTGGAAAAAACGCTGGCATAAGTGTATTATATCTGGGGGGGACTACTTTGAAGGGGACCACATTAATGTAGACGAATAAATAAATATTTTTTTGAAAAAACGAAAATTCCGAAAACTTTTTGAACAGACCATGTATATATATACACCTAAGTCTGTTTTTACACGGAGATTGGTTCCAGAAGAAGTCGTGTAAAAAAAAAAACGTGTAAAAAAAGACATTGATCTTATACAAAAATGGGTGATTTGTCCTACTCTCTAAAACCTATTAAAATTAGTGAAAAACAAGAATTTTCAAGAACAAGAATTCATGTTTATTTTAATAATAATTCCCCTAAATTAGTGCTATTCACATTTGCTTTGGCAGTAAACATTGTTTGTACGCGCTAAAGGAGAATTCACTTAAATCTTTAAGCTGGTGTTCGCAAACTATCGATACTATCGATGGTTTCAGACTTTTTTCTTTCATAAATACTTTTCTGTGATATGAACATACTTAGCAAAAATTAAATTTTACAAAAAAATTTAAGTACATAAAATTTCAAATCGTGCTAAATGGAATAAAATCGTGTAAAAAAATTAAAAATATTCAATTTTCAAACCGTGTTATACCAAAACCGTGTACAAAAAGACCGTGTAAAAACAGACTTAGGTGTATATATATATATATATATATATATATATATATATATATATATATATTCACATGTCTCTGTGTACTCAGAAAATAACTTTCATAAAAGAAATTACAATCGGCTAATCAAATTCAGTCATTTGATATATAACAATTGACTCCGCGGACTCGAGCTCGATAATTTATAATAAACGTATTTTCTCTGTCGCACGGCTACTGTTTATGCAGGAAATTATTTCTAATACTAGAACGGAGGTTTTTGTAGGCCAACTCGATGCTCATTCGAGATCTATACGGAATATTGTACCGAATCAACGAAGAATCTTAGGAATTGTATTTGTGAACCGCGCGAATCTCAGATATTGCAAAAAACAATAAATAACTAACACACGCATTTCCTATGAAATAGATATCTTAGCTATGAATTCTATATAAGTCAATAACATTAATACAAATAATATGAATAAATATAACAATGAAAGCAACTTGCAAAAGAAAATCATTCCAAAGAACAATTTCACATGTATGTAAAGCGGGGCTTAAAGGTCCGCGGGTCCACCACCAAAATATCAAAACCAGTGAAGTTATGAATTTTTTAACTAAACATTTTTATTTAAAAATAGAAGGAAAAAGATGTATAACCAGCCATCACCGCTATCAGGAGATAAACTGCAATGTTTGAAAATCCATAACAGAAGTATTTTTTTTCGTTGTTAGTTTTTTTTTGGTTGTGAGCACTGTTGTTTAGTTTACGAGATTCTAATATAATATTTTGGTAGGTATACATTATTTTTTTGTATTGTAAATTTTAAGTTAGATTCAACCATTTTAATATATAACCTTTATAAAAGCTCACAAAAAAGTGAGGAAAAAACAACCAACTGAAATTGAAAAAAGTGTAAAAATAAAAAGAATAAATTGAGTTAAGCAAAGCAATTTTGTAAAAGATAAATTAAATAAATAGTTCTTCCAACTCTGTCGAAGATTATTCCTAACGAAACACCAGATCAAGGTTATTTACAATGTTATCTCTGTAAAAAATGCACCCATAAAATTTATATTTTGCATTGGTTGAATAATGTAGTTAATATTTTGTAAAATTTCTTTAAAAAAATGAGACATTAAACCTGTTTGTCCCCTGGCCTTCCCAAATTACCTAACCCATCGAGTAAAAAAAACTAGGTTACAAATTTTTGAAAAATACCAATAAAAAACATATTTCTACAATAATGAAGTAGCTGGCAGTTTTACAGAACACAGTCAGATTTTTGTTCGTTTGATATGTTGTGAAAGAATTGGTTTGGTTTTCACGATACAAGTGTTCAAAGTCATATTAGACCTTTGTGTCCCGCTCTACTCAATTTTTTTGTAATTCAATATAGAGCACTTCTGCTATTTTCTCTATCATATTTTTCGCACAAGAGTATAAATCATATTTCAAAAAGTTATCGAGTTTTTGTTACAATACGAAATATGTTGAAGATCACCTTATGTTCTTCGTTGTCGTAATGCTAGCTGAGCAACTTGGAAACTTTTAGGTATTTAACTCAAGTAATTATTATTAAAGTTATATAATTCAAATAGAGAAAATGCTTTCAAATCATTCAATAACATTTCATAATAAAGACGAAAGAATTTATAAGTCTCAAAGCTTTTCCTATCACAAAAAATTGATAAACTTCTGAATACAGAAATGCAATTCTTAAACGATATCAAACAAACAAGAAAACTTGAGAAATTTGAAAAAGTATTTGCAAGTACATCTTACACTGATATCTATAGATTATATATTAGTTCTAGTAGAGAATCTCTATGAAAGAGACTTCTAAGCCATAAAAAATCAACATAAAGACTTATAGAAACTTTGTAAATTTTGATTGAGAATTTAAATAAATAAATAAAAAAGAAAAAGTTCATAGTGGCAACAACAATACGAAATTTAGGAAGAGTTATTAGTTATTAGAAGTAATTAATTATATCTAATTGAATCTAGTAGATGCTCTTAGTAATCTAAAAAGAATCTATGTTGAATCTAATGATGCCGTCGAGAAATTTTCTTAAATGCATTAGATTTCTTGCTGCAGCCTTACCATCTTACAAGATAATTTCAAATTTAACAAAATTTATTTGATTGGGTAAACTTTTTATAACACTGACCGTCATGTTTTATAACTCTAAACGTCATGTTTTTATCATAACTTAATTTTTAAAATAAATCGAATTAGAAAAATTTCATGAATGTAAGCAAATTAGTAACTACTATCTAAGCTCCACGCGTCCTTTGCAATCCTGACATATAAATTGTACATTTTCTTCTTTATAATTTATTTCAAGCTTTATTATTCACAAAATAGTGCTATTTTATGTAGGATTACATACAAAACCCTTCATACAAACACGAGGCCATTTACGACGATTAAATTTTTTTAATTATTAAATTTTCGAGTATATATCATGAAAATATCTTCACCAATTGAGTACAATAATATTCACAATTGCTACGTTTAACAATTAATTGTTAATACCTGTACAAAATGAAAATAAAACTGATTCAAGTGTTTATTTGCTATAGTAGGTGTTTCGAGTACAAACATTATACTAATGTGCAAAGAGAAACAAAAATGCCATTAAAGACAGTTTGCTATATATGGCAATAAAGATTAATTTTCATAATGTATATATATATATATATATATATATATATATATCAATGAGTAATATGTATACAGACAACTTTTGCAAATGCAGCATTTTTACTTGAAAATATGTGAAATAAGCACATTATTGGATTAAATATAAATTATTGTAACCTAAATTGTAAATAGCAAAAACTATGTTATTAGGAAACATAATTTAATGTAGACCATAAAAATTAATATATTCGTCCGACGATTTTTGTATACATTTATTTTGCATGATGTTTCATCATTAAATTGATCAATATATTCACAAATTAATTTTTTTAATAAAATTATAAAAACGGTATTTATCTATTATCTGTATATATATATATATATATATATATATATGAGTGTATTAAAAACAAAAAAAAATATTATATCATTTTCTTGAAATAAAATTGCATCAGTACCATAAAAATATCATTAGTATATAAGTATTTCTATTATTTAAAAAAGTCTAATCTAGTCATAATACAAAATCAACCATATAAAAAAATTTAAAAGAAATATCAAAACTTATATATTTTAATTTACATTTAAATGTTATATTGATTAATTAAAGCGTCCCTTATTCCCCCAATTGCATACACCATAACGATGCATACTGCAACATTAAAAATGAACTGTTTCAAAACATGTCTGAGTAATATAAAAACAAAATAAAAAATCAATAAAGTACAATATTTTACTAGACCGAGAAAAACATTTTGAATAAAATTTATAGTAATTTATTAAAAATAATAAATAATTTAATTAAATTATTTTTTTTTATGTTTAAATCAACATATCTGAATAAATATTATATACAAATTAATATTTTTTAATTAGAAAATTTCAATATTTTTTAAATATTATTAGCGATTACATTTATATATTTTACATTAATGTAAAAGGAATTAATATTTATTTCCTAACTAAAATGATAAACAATAAAAAATATAAAACAATGTTGAAATATTTTAAAAAAATCACCTACCAGTGCAATATAACACACATCCTAAATGTATTCAAACAATTTTATTTATAATTTATAATATTTTTTCACTGTTGTTTTATTGTTATTTTCAACGATTTTAAAAATATACTCTTAAGACACTGTTAAAAACTCACAACTTTAACGAACGATAGCAAACACGTAACTGCGCGTTCTTATTCAGTCAGCCAGATCGACGGGCGTTCCGCCACCTGTCACACTAAGGCCTCTCTGTGTATGACCAACTTCCTACAATGGTCGAAAAACCACCAGACGTTTCACAACGGACAAATCCTCAACAGTCTGCTGCTTATTGCGACTCCTGACGTTGATTCGGATGATGCAAATCGATGATCGATCTTGGTCGCAAATCTTGTTTCGAAAATTTAAACCGGTGGTGTATCAATATAAATAAAATAAACTGAATAAATCCGAACAAACTACTGGTGCACAGCAACGTGCCTTAAGGCAGATAGCAGGAACTTCCCGTATTGTAAATATTCGAGGAATAAAAATTATCAATAACTAGTGGGGAGCATGGCATCGTGCCTTAAGGCAATTTGCTGGAACTTCCCGTACCGTAATTAAAAATCTTGGTACAAAACACAAAAAAAATTACACAAAATGTGCACACATTATTAAAGTCTCTATAAAATATCTGATAATTTGATGTACATATGTCCAATAAACATTTTTGACCGCCAAATGACATTTTTTTAACTTATTTTTATTGAGAGACCTCTGCCTCGAAAACCGCTGAACCTGCCTTCCAAAAAATTTAATCAGTTCTTCGTCTTGTCAATACAAGTAAAATGTTTTTTGAATTATTAAAATCGTTCTCTTCGTTCTCTTAAAAACTGAGTTACCGTTTTTGGCACTTTTTGTCCCGTATCTTCGGAACGGCTACATTTGCCTTCGCCACAAACTAATCAGCACGTCTCCTTATCAATACGCATCGAATGTTTTTTGAATTATTCAAATCGATTGATCGGTGTTTCCGAAATCGTCGACAAAATTTGTATCCGCACACACACACACACATACATCCATTTTTTCTAAGGTATGCCAAAACATTCAGAAACCTTTGAAAAGTAAAGATATAAAAAAAATTTCATTTTCGATTTTTTTGCGATTACTATAAGTTACTCTACGGAAAGTTAAAAATTGATCAATGATTATAACAATTGTTTAAAATATTTTGAAACAGATTATTACCAGTATATATATATATATATATATATATATATATATATATATATATATCTACAGGATATGTAAAAATAGCGCGTATGCATAAAAAAAACCTAATCGAGCCAATTCTTCTATATAACTTTTATACTATATAAAGATATTCGAGGGCCTTATGAGACAAAACTTTAAAAAAAAAAAAAAATTGTGAACAAAAAATTAATTTTGTTGAAAATTTTCATTTTGTTGGAAAATTCTAAAATTTTGAAAAATTTTGAAATTAATTCGTAAGAATTTATAGTAAATACATCAGTTTTCATCTCGGACGGTGAACGTTTTTGACTAAATTTTGATTTTTTGAGCTTATGAAAAAGCTCGATATTACCCAAAAAAAATAATTTTTCTAACACTTATATATTAATGTATTGGGATCAAGTTTATTATTTTAAATATATATATATATATATATATATATATATATAATTTTTATATAACAATATATATTAAGATTTTTATTTTCACTTTTGTTGTTCAACCCAAGAACTAAGCTGCATCGCATTGATTAAATAGTGTAACCATTATTGCGAGAAACCTCTTTAAAGTTAAAATTAACATATATATTAGGGCGGGTCGATTTAAAAGTCACTTTGGCACATACGATTTTCGGATACTAGGGATCAAAATAAAATACTATGCTGAAGAAATCATACCTCTAAAATGAATTCTGATGTCCCGTGCATTGACCCAAAGATAAGGGTTAAATTTTGAAAAACCGCCCAGAGGAGGAACCATGGGCATGGGTAGTTAGTGGGAGTCGATATATATATATATATATATATATATATATATATATATATTACATATACACATAACACATATGACTCCTCTTTGACCTACGATCGAACTACGTTCGATCCACGCTATGCCTACTGGGTTGCCCCGCGGTCATATTAGGGCTCAGACATTCGGTTTATTATTTGTTCGAAGAGTTGACACAACCAAATTTACATTAATTATTAAACGATGAAGAAGGCTATATTTGAATATATGTATTTTAATGAAATATAATTTTTCCTCGCACAACTTTTCTTCGGATGTGAACGCTTCACACAATGAACCAAGCTTTGCCTTACACATTGATGTACAGTGCGTAATGTGAAGCTAAATTCGTTGTGTGAAGCGTTCACATCCGAAGAAAAGTGAAGTTATTTCTTAAGAAATTCAAAGAGAATCTTGAAAATTATCCTACTATAAGAACAAATTTGCAGAAGAAAAGGCTCACTCTCTTATTGCACTTTCACACCACAAACATCTTGAAAAAATGATCAAAAAAACAAGGAAGAAAAGACCAATCAGTCGATTTCTAGTGCCCCCGTTTTTTTCTCGTCTTACGGTACCGGCCAAAGTGATCGAAATAACAAATGCTCGCTTTTCAAGCATGGTCGAGGTTAATATGAAATGTTTGCTCCCTAATGGCTTATTTATCTATGTTTGCTCCTAATTTTTGATATGTCCTAAAGAAGGGTTATTAACTTATTTCGCTAATAAGTAATATTTTTTTACGAAACCAGGAGCTTACCACAGTGTCCCCTATATTTTAATAATAAATAACTAAATGTATATGTTGGAGCAAACTTCTCTGTTAGGACTAATAGGATCAGAACATTTGGAAGCCATTTCCTTCAACATAAAACAGATTTATTTCAGAATTGGGTCACAATTACATAAGTATAACAATGATGATATTTAATGACAATGCAGCTATATTGTATTTACATCATTAACTTTGTTATAGATTTATAATATATAATATTATAAAAAAAAATGTAAACAACTATATCAATTAACCTTTGGATATTGTATTTGGAACTTATCAACATAAAGATTGTTTTAATCATATAATTTCTTTAATATAAATAATCATTGTACTAATATAACTACAATAATATATAATGTGATATATTTAAGAATCAATACTAAATTATGCATTAAAAGTACTAACAATAAATATAATTAAGAATGAAAACTTACTTTTACGACACAATTACAATTTTGACAAAAGGTAAATCTAACAAATAGAATGCGAGTTTAAGCAAATGTAATGATTGACAAAAATTAAAAGTATTTCAAAGTACAGGAAAAGTTAAATGAATCATAATATGCAAAAAAGTATTTGAATTGAAACGAAAAGATAATAGAATTAATTTCTAAATACAATATGCTTCGATTTAAATGCACTAATCTACTTAATATCAAATGTTAAAAAAGGCCTCATATAATGTGGAGCTAGAAGTTTTCAGTGACACACATATAATAAAAATGCCCTTCATCACTCATTGATAAAAAACGTGCAATATCATTAAAACTCTCAACAATAAGCGACAATATCAACTATAAAAATACATTTGGTTATATCCACAAATGTTCATTTTCAAACATATTATAATCCTCTTATTATATATATATATATATATATATATATATATATATACACATATTTATAAAAGATAATGCATCCCATCTTAATCATAAAAATGCATTCATATAAATCACAAATCGATAAAAGAAAAGCATTTTTTTATAAAATGGCACACATAAAAATAATGTAAATCATTTTTCAAATCAATGAGATTATTATTTCATTTGATTTTTAAATTGTAATATCATAACCATACATCAACAATTTTAATATTTCGACAAAAAAAACTCGAAGATGACTTAAGCAAAAACTTGATGACAACATTTTCATTTAAATTGAAAGTCTAAAAAATGTAAATGGAACTCTATATTTTATTTATACACAAACCACTACTAGGATGCCAGAACTGTCTAATCAATAATCAACAAGTAAAATAAAAATGAAAATAAAACTAAATCTCGAGAATGGAATGTGTAACTATAAAGCATTAAGTACTGACTAATAATTAATATGCACATTTTTATTTGATTATATTCCATGTTGCTTGATAACTGATTCATAATATACTAGCTTCCGAAAAGCATATTTCTTGTACTCAATTTCTGTACTGAAACTGATTTATTTGTGGCATGTTCTTGTGAACAGTTTTTGCATAATAACATTGTAATATTTCACTTATGCGTTCAAATCTTGTTATAATCGAATAATAAAAATAATTCAAGAGCTAAAGAAAATGAAATATTTTAATAGTAGAATTATAAATCTGGATAATTATCTTGGTAATTATGACTTTGAACTTTAATTTCAAGCTTTAGTGAACTGAAATAACTAAACGTAAAATTTTAACATCTCTCAGTCTCAGTGTTAAAAAATAAATAAAAACGGCATTTATTCAAGCGCCCCAGAATGATTACTGTCATGTTACCTTATCAATATTTATCTCAGCTAATGTTTAACACATCAAAAAGAATTTAAGCTAGTACATATTTTCTTTATATTACTCGACATGTAAAAATTTAATTTAATTTAACACAGGGAAAAGAATTTAAGCTACTATATGTTTTCTATATATTACTCGACATGTAAAAATTTACAATAGTAGTAACTCAAAATTCTAAAACGTATTAGGATTTTATTCAATAATAATCAAACTAACAATTGAATTAAAAAATAAATTAATAAAATTGATTAAATATAATAAATAATTAAAATATTTTTTTAATTATATTTCACAAGACGATTTATGAAAGATTAATTCTTCACGTGAAAGGTAACACCTCCACTCTCATTTAGTAAAGAATTCAATTTATAAAAATAAAAAAAAGTAAAAACATGACAAATAACATACATTGTTGAGTATCAGCTATTCATGAAATGAGATGTACAAACAGATTTCGGATAAAAACTAGCTATAAAAATGGTTAAAGATATTTTATGCATATTCTCAAAAAAACATTTTATTTTAAAACAACAAATAGGTATAAGTATAGATTGTTATCAATTTCATAGTTTTGCCATTAATAACTACTGTTCATATTGAATTTGTATAAAAGTTATGTATCTATATACATATGAATATATGTATATAAATACACTATATTATCTTTAATTTATTGATGAAATATAAAATTTTGATTACAGTATGAATAACTTCAAACAATTAAATAATACTTTAGTAATAATATTTAAAAAGAAAAAATGAAGTAATATTTTAGGCAACATCCAGTGAAAAGCCAAAGGCAAACATAACACCGATGTAATAAATTTCAAAAAGCAAGTGCTGAATGCAAATACATAAGCATACATATAAACAAAGGCACATGTACACTTATGCACAGATATCAAAACATACATACATACATATATACAAAAAATGTATACATGCATATGTAAATACATACACATTCACACACATATGCCAACATTCGAACACACAAATATATAATTATGTTTATATAAATTTGTTTATAAAGGTAAACTTTCAACGGCGTACAAATATGATCTTTGATATAAATGTGAATTATATTCACATTTTTTATCAGAATGCTATATCATGAGTTCCTTATTTAATAAATATAAATAACTGAATATTGTTACATTATATAACTTTTTCTTTCAATTCAAACTATGCAATGAAAATTAATGTTTAAATGCAGTAGAATTGGTAAAGTATTCAAGCACAACACTAAATTGTGCTGTTTACATAAATGATGAGAATACATACTTAGTAATTTTAATATTTTTGTTATCAACAATAATGTATATATGTATATACATATGTACACATATATACAGAACACATATGTGCATCGGAATGCTCTCAACATGTTCTTATTATAAAATACTATTCCCAAATACTGTTCATATATAAACTACAAACAATTTTGAATTCATAATTCAAGCAATAATAAATATGAAAGTGATGTTTATAGCACAAAATATAGAATTTTCATGTGCTAATTAGGTATTAGATTATTTTATTACAGAAAAATTAAAAAACGTCAAATTATTAAAGCACTATAAATTTGACTGAATTAAAAGCCAAAGCTTTAAAAACAATTTTATGAAATTAAACTAAACCATGTTGCATGATGTTTACTCTTTGTGACATAGAAAAGAAAAATGTATTATTTAAAGCACTTAACACACACACACATATATATATATATATATATATATATATATATATAAATAAGGATGTTTATGCGTTTATCTCATTACTCTGAAGAACAATCGTAACCTAGATATAACAAGTTTCTGTTATAGTGTATGCATAAAAAAAATATAAAATAATTTGATCGAATGACTCTTATTTTTGCTGTATTTACAGTCATAATTGTTAATAAAATGAAAGACTAGAGAAAATATCCGATCTAAAAAATTTATATTGACACAATGAAGATTAAATTTCATTGCAGTGATCATAGAATAAATTCAGCTCTTTAGAGAAAATAAGTGGCAAATATTATACTTATATATAAACTTGTCAAAACATATTCACATAAGAGTTAAACATATATTTTGATAGATGTCTTAAAAACAAACAAAACGATATATACACATATATTGCAAATTTAAGCCAAGAGAATTTTTTAAAGAAGTCATACACCTACTTTAAATTTAATTAACAACTACTAAATTTTAAATAATATTGAATATCATATCTATAAAAAATTGTTTATCGACTTAAGAGCTGTCACTAAAAGTTATGAGATTGTAGCAATTGTGAATATAATACAGACTCAAATATATATTTATATATCAAAGATGAAGAATTCAAAGGCCATTTTAAACAAGGTTTTTAAATTTATAGCTTTTGACAGGCACTAACAGGTTTATAATTCATATATTTTAATTAAAAAAGAGAAACAATTAATACTTGTTCTGAATATTCCGTATTTCAAAATTAGCGTGATATTACTATACGGTATGAGACTCAAATTGTATTCCCTTGAGTAAGTCCGAAAATTTAAATTTAAGCACGAGTTTTAAATTTTAGACCCACATATTGCATACACACAAGCATACAGGTGTATGGAAACCCACATGCATATTATTTATATGCATTTATATATATTATATATATATATATATAAACACATACAAACATATAGTATATACATATATACATACACACATTAAATATGTATAAATATATACTTATGCATGATATGCACACACACACACATTATATATATATATATATATATATATATATATATATACACACACATACGCACACTTATTCATGCATTATATTTACACAAATATGTACATTATATCAATATATAATGTGTGTATGATGTGTGTGAATATGTAATGCATGTATACAAATATAGAACATAAATGTGTACAAATATACATATTTGTACAGAATATAGATTTACAATATATTATATACATAAATATTAATTACATACGTAGATTTTGAAGATGCGTTAACATTCACTAATGTGATAAGTGGTTATTAAGTATAACCCTGTCATTGCCAGTTAAAGAGTATTACCCTGTCATAGCCAAAGCTGAAGATGGATCATTGAACATTCAATTGATCAACATCACCTCCTAAAAAGACATATGTATATAATATAAATATGACCCCATGTGTATATACAATATTATATATATATATATATATATATATATATATATACATACATAGATTATACTAAATATTTCATATCTATTGGTGCGATACATGGTTATTAAGAATAACTTTATCATTTCCAGCTCCAGAGCTTTCTGACAGATCACTGCTTGAACTCCTCAGATCACCCTCCATCTGTAATAAAAATATATCTCCAAATGCAATATTATATATATATATATATATATATATATATATATATATATATATATATATATATATATATATATATATATATATATATATATATTTATATATATATGTGTGTGTGTGTGTGTGTATAAATATGTAAACACTTACTTGGCCTGCAGCTAAAGCCTTATAAGCTATTTGCAATATAAGATATGTCCAGGCAATGTGTAAAACTAGGAGCAAGGATAGAAGACCATTGAATATATAATATGCAGGAAACACAGGCACAAAATTTGGTGCAGTTACTGCAGTACTGAAATTCACAAACATGATTAAATTACGCTTGAAGTAAAACCTTTTAAGTAAAAAAAAAATCATACAGTCTCAGATAAAACAAATTAAGGTTCTGAAGTATTTTTTTAATACAATTAATACAAGAATACTTCTAAAATACATTTGACAGGATTACTAAAATCAGACATCTAAATTTCGATATAACTTCAAAAAACATTTAAAAAAGATTAAATGTCATGTAAAATTATTGATTTATTAATAATGAAAATTTATTGAAATATTCATAATATTATCCTGAAACCTCATTGTTAAAATTTAAACCTTAAATTAACATAAAAAGTAAATGTTAAATCTTTTAAAACCTCTCTTGGATTCAAAATGTATTTTTGTTTTTAGACATCTTCGATACTAAGAGGCAGTTAATCGTTACCAATTATCATCAGAAGTTTCCATTCAATTGAAAAAAAAAATTCGAATTTGTTACTATTTTTATAATTTCAATAAAATTTCAGATCAGCTGTAATTGCAACTTATTAAAAATACTGTCAAGTGCCAGGCCACTTAGAAATTATGATTCAAATCAATTGTTGTAACATATATACCACACGACATAAATTTTCATTGAAAATATGCTCCTACATATTCTTAATTCAATTAAGTTTAGTACTGTGTACTTTGTTTTAGCACTTTTCCAAGGAAATAATATTCATTATGCATTCACTTTACAGCTACAAGTGATTGAGATATTTAATATTCATCTAATCAGCATAAAATGAAATGCAATAAACATTTTTTTCCAAACTTGATTGCCTAAACTATGTATTAAATAAAAGTACTATTTTCTTAAATTGCAATTTGATGGAATATATTATTTCAATTGTTAGTAATTGTCATTGGATTGAAACTAATGCTCCATATATGTAATGATATAATAATAAAAGCTTATTGCACATTATTGCATTTGTAATTTATGATAGAATACCTGTACATGATCCAAAACGGGTAAACACCTAATCTTGTAACAATCCAAATCACTGTGAACAACCCAAATATACAATCACAAAGCTTTTGATAATTTGCGTATTTCGTTATTTTAGCAGCCTAAAACAGACAAAACTTAAGCACTCTACATATTTTCATAATATATTAAAAATAAATAGGTGCACCTTACCTCTAAAAATATATCAGCGCAATCGTGAACCAATAAGACTAGAGTTCCGATTCGATGCATATTGCAAATCCATGAAAAAGCCATTAAGGTAATTGTTGCACAATGATGAACAAACATTTGCCAGAAGTCCTTACGCCGAACATCAGTAAACTGAGATATGCAGAGCGACCAGTAAAAACTCATCGATATCATATAATACCACCAAGTCTCATTGTTGACTGACTGTTGAATAAAACAATTGATTGAGATAAAGAACTAATAAAAAAAAAATATATTAAAATTGACATAAATAAAAGCATTATATATATCTTTATAGAAAGTATGCAGAAAATTATTTTCACAATCAAAATGTGCTCTCAAAATAAGTGTAAAATTTAATAGCACAATATACCAAGATCAGAATGGGGTTTGTAATGAATAAAATCATAGCAAATCAAATGTGTATATCAACAAAGAATCAAAATACAAACCACCGTAATAATAGTAAATACATACCAATAGATTTATCACATAACAATAGTAAATAGATACCTATGAAGAAATTGAAATTTACAAGAGTAAATATTTTCTAACGCAAGATATAACTCACGCATTTAATAGCAATTTCGACAACTTAATTTCAATAAATAATCTGATTGCAACATACACATAAGAATATTGCCAGCAAGAGATTACTATTAAATATTCTTTGCTACAGAAGATTTCTTGTAATATATGTTAGATTGTTAGTAGATATTAAATCATTGCACTTTTATCATAAAAAAATATAAAAGGAAGTACCTAAGAAATGAGAAAAATATAGAATAGATTTTGTTTCTAATCAGCATATATCATACTGCTATTACCTGATGGGGATATTGCTTCCAGCATTCATCTATATCCCATAACCAGGGCTTATCCCAAAGCGCAATCAGACCATATACGAAACTATATGAATAATAAAGGCACCTCCACGAATTCTCGCAAAATTTGACTAAAGTAGACGGTTTGTCTTGAGCTCTTCGTAGCCGCCACCACCTCTCGATCTGTCTTTCAGACCAATCTAGTTGTTTTGACAATGATACTACCTGAAATGCAATATACTCCGTTTAAATATTCTAATAGCACTAACATTTCAGCTGACATATACAGAAATTTGTGAAGTATTTTTCATTTAATTGCATTTCATTTAATTCTTGTATATGTATAAAGTAAGAACAATAATCCTGAATCAATAAAAAAATATAATGAAATGATTATCGAAATAATCTTTCGACTTCTTGATTGAGGTGAGCTTTTTTATAAATGGCAGCCCAAACGGTTGTCCTTTCTTTATCGAACGAATTTAATATTGCAATTTCTGTAATAATTTAGCCGACTAAGGATTATTTTCACAAACATATTTCCATCTATATCATCAAGTGAAAGCCGATGTTAATGCTGCTTGACAACAGTCTGTCCAAAGTGAGTATCCAATCTGGAACCCCTGATTCGCGTCTTATCCAGACTAGCTTCAACCACTAGGCCAAAAGCAGCCGCCCAATTACCTAACATGATTGTTAATTTAACTTAGTTAACATAAACATAATTTTCATAACAGTAGATAAAAATGAAATATTTGGTAAATAAATAAAAGTAAGCTATCAAATAAATCAACTCAATTTAGTTTTATTAATTAATTTTACTTGAATTACCTACAATGATAACTCATCATAGACTGTTTTTATTATATAGCAGTAACAATGATAATGATAGAGCCTTTATAGTCGAATAATCTAAAAATAAATCAATTAAGCAACATCGTCTATTTTTATATTATTAGAAAGATATCTAGTTTTGATATGAAGTGAATTTCCATTTCTCAAGAGCTTTCAAGAGCAGTGAGATAAATTCAATTATAATTGAATTATTGATAATCAAATTGTTAAATGTTACTTAAACTTAAATTAAATTACTGTTAGTTGAAAAAGTACGTTTATTTTTCAATTCACATTAGATGTAATACTATTTACATCTATTATAAATAATATAGAAATTTAATTTCGTAGCGAATACCTCATAAAATTTTAAAATATATTTGCCTTATTAATTACTTGTTCAAAACTACTAGATCCAATATAAAATAAATAAACAAGTTATCAAAAAGAAAAAAATTGTGGTTGTAGGTATCATTAGCATATTTATACAATAAAATTACTGAAGCTAAATCATGGTCGCTTGAAAAATGTTAGAATAGCGATTTACTTATAAAACGTAACACTGTGATGATGTAGCTGTTAGTAACATTAAAAAAAAACTTTTTTATAATTATTTGGTTCGTTTAAGTTCAAATTATTCTAACCAACATTTAATTCTATGAAAAAAAAAAGATCAAAATTTAAATAGTTTTAGAAGGATTTCGCAAAATACACATTCAAATCACCACTGAATAATTCATACCATCGACAGCGTGCAAAGAATATTGTTAATATGCTATAATAAAGTTTTAATTCAATTCGATATTATAATATTATTTTATTTACAGGAATATTTGAGAAAATTGTCAACGGGCACAGTATGCATTGTTAAAAAGTTGAGAATATATACATAATAATTATTATTAGCAGTAATGCCTAAAAGTAGGACAAGGGTGTGAAACACCATCATTAGAAGCAAATACACACACACACACACACACACACACACACACACACAGATATATATATATATATATATATATATATATATATATATATATATATATATATATATATATATATATATATATGTATATACAGATATAGAGATTCACACACACAAACACAGATATATTTATATATGTTTATATTATAGAATATATTTCTACAATAAATATATATTACTATATTAAATTTGATTGGTCATTGATTTTAACGGTTCAATCATTAAAAATAGTTTCCAATAAATCAAGCGTTGAATGAAAGTTTTGTGCAAACGATGTTGCTCAAACTATCACAAAATAAAACGGTAGTGAATCTTAATAATCAAAACATGATCAGATCTAGAAAAGGCTGTGACACAATCTACAATACCGCATTTCTGAAAAACTTTACATTATCTTGAAAAATAATTGCAACAAATGTAACCTGCGATTCCTGATAAAATTAAATAAAATGCTAATAAACTAGCGTTATGGCGAGGACCATTTTATATTTATATTGTACGCAAGTAGTAATAAATGAAGAGTGTAATTTGGTTAGCAAGTTCTAAATTCTAAATATAAGTTTCCTTTTAGAAAAATGACCACGCCAGCATTCATTTCAATAATGTTTTCCAAATAATGTGATTATTATTTTAAAAACTTAGGCATTTTTTTTATTACAAGTTCATATATAACAATGCTGATTTTTCAGCGTATGAAATAGACACATGAGTTCCTGTGCATATTTATATTGAAATTTTAAAAGTAGAATGTAGATCAGAAGCCTAGAACTAGCAGAAATTAAAATTAATATTTCAGAGACCATAAAAAAATTTACGTTGACGAATTTTCTGTCGCACGATTTAAATGGCATAATTTATGCATAATTTTATTTCAGCAATAATAAATACAAATGTTAATAAATCTGCTTTCATAATCAGAACATAAAATTTATAGTACATAAAAAACAGTATAAACTGCGCAATTTAACATGACGTGTATAACTACAATTACATTTTTATCCAATGTACCAAATCTCTATATATTATACAGTCAATAATTATGTCTGTTTGCCACATCGATAATTTGTTACTTTTATTATTCAGTTGAATTATAAATAATATTATTAGATGATTGTTATCCGTATAATAAAACAATTATAAAAATGATTGCATTTGTGATATTCTGCATCTAAATTCAATACATTTCTCAAAACCATTTTTAATATATAATACATAGCAACAGACTAAATGTGTTTTGAAAACATCAAACATGTAAAAAAATACACATTTTTATCTGGCGCTATTTTTAATTTTCTGTCATTTATAAAGAACATGTTTAGACCAGCCGCAATCGAAAGAACTTATTTTTGCGACCTGTCGATAACATTCATTAAAGGTTACTTCTACTCTTTCAGAATAGATTTAAACTCAGTTATCACCAAATAACAGCACAAGAGGCAAAACACACATGCAAAATAAACACATGAATTCATACATGTATATACATAACATGTCAAAACCATGCCAAACATGCCAAAACCACAAAAGGCTTATTTTTATATTGTAAATTAATTAACTACCAATGAAACTTCGTACAATGACCACTATGATCTTAAAATTATCATGTAATCGAAGAATACAAGCGAATAACGCAATTTGAAGATTTTTGTCATTTATCATTTTTTAACCGATTCGAAATTCTTCCTTGATTGGTATTTTTTCAAAGTTTCATTTAAATCAAGTTCGATGAACTTGTCCATTATAACAAAGAAGTAAGGTCCATTCTGAGGCATGTCACAACGTTAGAAAAATAAAAGATTACTAATTCTTCGCACGTGCGGAAGCGACGGCACAATAACTTTTTACCACAAACGAACTGTAAGTATCGTTTTAGATTTTGATCCAGAGACGTACAAGTAATGAGATATGGATTACTGTAGTTTTGTTCTTCGTCTGCTTATTTGTCTCATATTGTTAAGCAAAAGAAAATATATAGTTCTGGGTTGTGGACAATGGCGGACTTTCGGCTAAAAATAGCATTTGAATTTTTTCATAACATGTTATTTCATAAAATTACATTATTAAGATGACATTCAATTTATACGTGATTTAGTGTATCTAATGCAAAAGCAAATATTAAAATTCGTTATTCCATGATGTGAGATAATATCAACTATGAAAGCTCAATATCAGTAGCAAAAAAAGCATACTACGCTGCTGAACGCCTACTTCTATTTAGTGCTTCTTGTACTACCGCAGACAACACTAAATGTATAAAACGTCATGTTTCTTAAGTGATTATGCCCACCAATTAGTATAAAAATGTTTTCGTATTTGATTGTAATTTAGTAAATGTAGCCATAAACTATGTTCTGAATATCATGGTATAACTTACTATGACGATCGTATAATATATAATTAATTCAAATCCATTATATTTTTAAACACATTCATTGATAGACGCACATTTCAATGCGCTAAGCGAGAGCAGACTTTAGAAGATTATGTATTGATACATTTCTCACGTGAATATCAAAGTAAGCGCTGTCAAAGGTTAAAGAATTCCAATAATTTTTAATGCATTTATATATATATAAATATATATATATATATATATATATATATATGTATATATATGTGTGTGTACGTGTGTGCATATATATACGTTTTTATAATTTTGATATGAGGATTTCAGAAACTTCGAATGATTGAAACTAATATTTTATTTAAATAAACATTAAATATAGAACTATATAAATTTGCTTTTCAAAACAAACATACATACAATAATTTTTTTGTTTTATATTTGAATTTATTTATTATTTCTACCTGCACCATCTACTTAAAATATTGGTTTGTAGTACATGCTAAGTATCAGAGATGACGCTGTACGTGAAAAAAGATTTTTCCGCTTTTTTGTTGAAATTTTTCTTCAATTTTCTTTGCTATAAACCTCACGGAGCCCGAGACCTTTCCAACGAATGCAAAATCGTTGAAATCGGTTCGTGCGCTCTGGAGCTACATCATCAGGAAGGAAAACCCGACTTATTTTTATATAATAGATAATATATAACGGTTAGTACTGTCCTAGGGCAAATCCGAGAACTGAGTTAAACTCCAACTCGATTCAGGCAAGATCAGTGTGAGATTTTCCATTGCCATTTCACACCGCAGTTCCCGAAATAGGCTATTGTCAAATAAAAATATATTTTTGATCTATATTTTCAAATAGAAATAAACATCGCTGCTACCCGATGTCAGGTTGTCAGAGCGGGGGCTTAAACTTTCGTCCCGTCCACACGAGGTAGCGGGCGTTAGCCCGTTACACCAGGGAATATATATAAGTGTGTGTGTAACACTCAACACATATATATATATATATTATTATATGTGCATTGTATATATAGTAAATTTACTATAAACATATGCAATATGAGCTAATGAATATTTAACCTTTGACAGCACTTTGAAATAGGCGTTAAATATTGCAATAGTATACTATTGCTATAATATATATATATACAGGGCCGGTCCTGCCTTGCATGCGATGCATGCAAAAAATGCGGGCGCACGCCTTAGAGGGCGCCAAAACGAGTTTCGGAAATTAAATTTATAATATAATATTTATAATTTTTTTTTTAAATCTAAAATTATTTATATAAAATCTACAATACTTAATAACTAATAATAAACAATCTAACTTAATTAGGAATACGGAGGCACAAAAAGCATTTATTCACATTTATGTTATTGTTATTTATTCACATCAATGTTATATCAGTAGAAACAATTAACCAATTAATAACTATGAAAATTAGTAAATAACAGCTCTGTTCTTTGCTTAATCTACTTAATCAATTTTTCAATTTTTTCTTTGTTTGAACTTACCGTGGAATAGAAAAAGAAATTATCTAGTGTTCAATACCATAAGCTAAGCGAAAGATTAAGTTAATTATTGGGCATTATTGACGAAAAATTGCGAGCTGATTTAGTTGAAACGGAACTTGTTAAAAAATATAAACAAATTATAATCCGGAAAATGAAAAATGGGGAGTCAGTACTTAAAAAATGACATGTTTATTCCGAGAAATTGAATTGTAACTTTTGTTTTTGTTGCAAATGTTTCGCTTCTGATGCATTTTGAATGTTGAAGACATTCGTGGTTAGGGTTATGGAAATGGAACAAATATGAAAAATGAAAGCAAAATTTACTTTGGATCGAAAATCTTAAGGCTTTTTTTATACCTAGCGGTGTCTATACTCTAAATTTAATAATGTTTAACTATGCTGAAATAATACATATCAAATATAATAAGTTTTTTTTTCAATATAGCTCAAGAAATGATGAAAAATTAAATTAAATTAAAATTTCAAAAATCCAACATGAAATACGAGTGTTATGATTGAAAATGAAAAGTTAGTTTTTGTTAGATTGGCATGATTTGCTCAATAGAATAAATCACATAATAAATAAGTAAAATGTTCTAACAAATATTAATATTGCACATACGTTAAAAATAATTGAAATTTTAAAAATATTTGATTATAATCAACCCGCGAATCGTCTCGATTTTCTAAATAAATTTAAAATCAATATATTTTATACGCTTTTAGATTATATCTAATTTTTTGTGTACTAAATCCAGAATAATTAAAAGTTAATGATTAAAAAATATGTAATTATTTATATAATTTTAATGATAAACTGTTAAAACAGTTAATATTGATAGGGGGGGGGGCGCTAGAGAAAAAAGTTGCATGCGGGCGCTAAGGACCCCAGGACCGGCCCTGTATATATATATATATATATATATATATATATATATTCAAACTATTCAAATATATATATATATATATATATATATATACTATTGTAATATGTAAAATAAATATAGGATTCCATTTGTATAATATAAACAAACAAAAAATGAAGTTAACAAATTAAAGAATTACCCGAATGTTATCGAGATATTTAGCGGAATTGATTAAATATTTTGTTATCTGCTTAATTAAAATTGTTAAGGAAATTAAACAAACAGTAATTTACATAACAAAACTCGTTGCTTACAATAAAATATTTTTACTAATTAAAATACATGAGCACCACATACCATTGCACTTGTGCTCAAATCAAAATATACATAATTGAACCAATCGAGTATGTGTGCATTTTAGAATTATGCATATCCTGTTGATAAAAAGTTGATAAAATATTGCTTTTGTTTGAATACTTAAAATGAGTTATAGAAAAATGCCACCCTCTCTTTGCCTTTTCCATTTTTTTTTTAACAAATTTTGCAAAACCAGTCCAAGAATATTCAATTCTCTAGTTGACTTCTATTTTTGAGTAGTATAAAATCATGCTAATATTATTTATGATTTTATTTTAACATCACACGATTATTACAACTTTTTATTGCATAATTTTGTCAAATGATCTATCTAAAGCTGTACCATCTAGATTTTAGACAATTGAATTCTTAGGTACCATGAACTATAATTTTAAATTAAATAAATTATAATTGAAACGTATATAAATGTATTAATATTATTTTATCTATTCGCAAGTAGAAAATACCTAAAAATGAAAAACTAAATAAATAACATCACAAACAGCTTTTAGTTCAGAAAAATTATATATATATGTATATATATACACACATATATATATATATATATATATATATATATATATGTTGCATGTATAACTAGCATGCAACACATGCAAACCGTTTAATAATCCTAATTGAGTGGTGATATTTAGCTGCAAGCTCTGTTTAAAATGTATCGTATTTCAATTCGTTTAGGAGATGTAGAGACAAAATGAACACATTTTAATCATATGTACATTCCTATAACAGGAAACAATTATTATGCAACATTACAATAGCCATTTATTGCTCTATTTGTCTTAAATATCAAGTAAAAAATTGTATTTTTACAAACGTTAAAATTAAATTTCCATTATTGCAATTAAATTGAGTTGGAATTGGAAGTTGAACATAAAAATGCTATTGAGCTAGCTTTTATAATTCTAATGCTTGCGAAAATGAGGATTACGAGTTAATCTTAATTCATGAAACATAACTTTAATTTAATACTATTAGATCATTAGATTTATATCGAACTTATATGATATAGCAGCAAAGAAATTTGAGTACTTTTGGAGATTTTAACCAATAAAGTTTAAGGAGTTTTCTTATACACTGGTCATATTCGTACTTTTTATGCAACGTACATTTACTCCATACTGTATAACAATAAAAATGTTCAAATCACCATTAATCTATTACCCCAAACATATTAAAAAAGAAATTAACAAAACCTATCGTAATCAGTGTACCTGTTTATATTTAAGTCTGCTATTTATTTGATAGGCACTTTCTAGTAGTGTGTTGGCAACTGCTCGCTTTGGCCTCGTATTTTTGATACCAAGAGAGATGCCTATTGGCCAAAACCAATATCTGTAAATACACAAATATTACAAAATTCAACAGACATAACATTAAATAATCAAAAAATTGCGCAAAAATATAAACCATGATAATGGCACGACTAAGATATCATATTTTTTCAATATCATACAGAACATTCTATATAATGTTTCTTAAATTGCACTAAAATAATAATATCCAAATATAAAAAGAAAAGATCAACCAAATTTATTATTATACAGATAATACATATTAATCATAAACCAATTGTAATAAAGTGTAACCAATTGTAATTCAATTTTCAATTGTAATAAAGTGTAGTAAAGTGTAATTCAATTTTCATTTAAAGCTTACGAATTTGAGTAAAGCTTTACAACCTAACTAATAATTGTTATCTTCAGTTTCAAATTATATTAAATAGTGAATAAATAGTGAAATTATTAAATCGCGCAATGCACAAAATAAATATATGGATTACAATTTATGATTGTACATTTTTGCTCCTAATCATATAGGTATAGCTAGTTTATCAGAACTACAAACTATTGTCAATTCAATTAAACTAATTTAGGAAAACAACAAACGTAAATACGAAAAATACATTCTTGCAATGTTATCTACAAATTATCTTTATGGTTTAAGCAATTGACGTATAAAAATAACGTCAATACGCAGTATATTTTACGATTACGATTTAAATTTAATATTATTACTTGAAATAATTTTAAATAATGTGTTTGTTTTTCACATTTTGGCTTCAATTAATTTAATTGATATAATAATATCGAATATATGTGTAATAACTCAGACGAAGTTGTACCAATGATAAAGTCAAACGATATATGATACATGAAAATGCTAAATTTCGGTTGCATTATTGTTGGACCTACGGTTTAACCGAAAGCTCTATGGCAACCGCCACAGCAAACAACATAGTTCCTTACTTAAATGAATATGTACTGACTATCACCCTATTATATTCCTGAAAACTATTACTGCAGACTAATTTTGGTGCGTTTGTGCCCATGTTCATCGTATCACTCACTGTAATAATATTAATATTTATCTGAACATTAATTTACTATGATTTCAAATCATCCTATTTTCTATCGGTAGCGATCTCGGTTTTCGGTATTTATCAAATTCATAATAATTTCCTTATAATTAAAACACTTACTTTGTTCAAAACATTCAAAACTTGATATGTATTGTCATTTATAAAATAATATCCTAAAGCCATATTATATAAAAAAAAACTTAAACTCAAGAAGCGATGAAATACGAAATCGTCTTAGACAAATACAAAAGCCGCATCGAAGACCATCCAAACTCACATGCAAGACAACTTCGCCACAACACTGCCTGGGCAAGATTGAAACACAAGTTCAATATATATTAAATTCTTCGTTGGTCAGAGGATTTTTCACCTTTGAAGCACATTTTATATTCTCTAAATTTTACTTATCTTGTTGGGATAGTAAATTATTACAATAAATTATATTATTAGTAAACATTGTCTTAAAATTGTCAAAAATTGTATAAAACTAGCTGTAAGTGGAATTCTGTCTTAAGGCAATTAGGGCATCGTGCCTTAAGGCAAATTGCTGGAACTTCCCGTACCAAAAATTATTATTTTTTTAAAAACGATTAACATTTTTGAAAAAATTTTACTTCGAAAAAAATAGATTTTTGAGAAACTATAAAATTGACAAAAAATTACTTTTTTTTATGAAAAAAAAAAAATTTTTATTTAAATAAAAAAAATTTTTTTTGAGAAAAAAAAATTTTTTTTTGAATACAGGAAAATTTTTTTAAAACATATTTTGAAAATTTTGAACTTTTTTTCAAAGCAATCGCACTGCTTGAACTGCATAGAGACGAAATGTCAAAGCTCGCAAGTGCCGCGCCGCCGTCTAACGCATAAGCATTGGTACGGAACCCATAGAAATGTAAAAAAATTTATACTTATTGTTAAAATCTCTATAAAATATCTGATAATTTGATGTGCATATGTCTAATGATCATTTTTAACCGCCCAATGGCATTTTTTTTTACTTTTTTCATTAGATCTCCGAAACCGCTAGACCTGGCTTTATGAAAATTTGACCAATTCTACATCTTGCCAATACAAATAAAATGTTTTTTGAATTATTCAAATCGGACGCTCCGTTCTCTTAAAAACGGAGGTACCGTTTTTGGCACTTTTTGCCCCGTATCTTTGGAACGGCTAGACCTGCCTTCGCCAAAAACTAATCAGCACGTCTCCTTATCAATACAAATCGAATGTTTTTTGAATTATTCAAATCGGTTGATCCGTGTTCCCGAAATCGTCGACGAAAATTTGTATCCGCACATACATACACACACGTACATACATACATACATACATACATACATACATACATACATACATACACACACACACACACACATACATCCATTTTTTCTAAGGTATCCCAAAATGTTCAGAAACCTTTGAAACGTAAAGATATATAAAAAATTTCATTTTCGATTTTTTTGCGATTACTATAACTTACCCTACGGGAAGTTAATAATAAAAAAAAAATTAAAAAAAATTGAAATAGAATTCTAACTTAATATTTGTAGTACTGTCTAACATATATGTAGGTATAAAATAAATACATTAACGTAGTATCATAATGTAGTAAAAAACGTATAGACTACATGTTTGTCTAGTATTATATAAATATTGTTGAAACAAATTTGATAGAATACATGCAAAAGTAAGAGATAGGAGCTATTAGAGCCGCCCTACATACAAGAGTACCTTGAATTACATATTACGTCTGTTCGACTTGACGCGTGCATTGTGCTGTACTCGATGAAACTAGTAGTAAATTTTTAAAACTAGTAGTGTATGGCATCGTGCCTTAAGGCAAATTACTGGTACTTCCCATACCATAATTTGAAATTTTTCAAAACATTATCATTTTATGAAAAATTTGAAAAATTGATTTTTGACAATGTTGACTTTTTGAAAAAGTTGAACTTTTTTGAAAAATTTGATTTTCTTATTTTATTTTTTTATTCGCGTAGCATAACCGCTTAGAGACAAAACATCGAAGCGCGTAAAAGCCGCGCCGAGGTCTAACCATTAAACATTATAAAACTTTGTGCGAAACTCATAAGAAATGCAAAGAAAATTTGTACTTATCATTAAAATCTCGATAAAATATCTGATAATTTGATTCGGCCTGCTTCGGCTAAAAATTAATCAGCACGTCTTCCCGCCAATAGGAAACGAAAATTTAAATAATTCAAATCCGTGTTCCTGAAATCGTCGACAAAAATTTGTATCCGCACACACATACATGCATCTATTTTTCTAAGGTAAGTCAAAATGTTAAGAAGACTTTGAAACGAAAAGACATTAAATTTTATCAATTGTTAATGCGTTTTTTTTTTAACTTACCCTACGCAGTTAAAAATTACAAGCACATAATACTATAAGGAAAACATGCAATATAATTTTTATTATATAAATGATAAATATTTGGTGAAAACAATTTAAGCGGAATATTTTTTTTATAGCATATATTAATGATTTATACTATATTTTCGTGCACAGTACCCATATATTGAATTTGTTGTTATCTATATCTGCTGCAGAAATGTTTTTATGGTGACGGTTCTAAAGTTTAAATGAATGAATATAATAAAAATCATTCACATTAACCGAAAAATGGTCACAATCTCTAGGCTGTGCTCATAATTTGAGTTTTTTTTCTCATGATATTTACAATCAATACCGTCACACCCTGTTTTGGTTTGGCTTGGCTAATATCAAATTTTCTTGGATTGAATGAATGTTCGTAGAAGAAACATCAGTTTATTGAAAAATCAAATATTCAATATATATATATATATATATATATATATATATTTATAAATCTTTTTTTCTTTGATGTATCGCCCTATAAGAAATTACTCATATATACATAAAAAATATTACATACAAAATATACATACAAAATATTCACAAATCCAAGACTACCATTTAATATATATATATATATATATATATATATATGATGTCATAAAATATCTTATAATGATCTCATCAAAAAAGGAAGGACAGCCACTGGGTTGCCTTCTAATAATGCTAGGTTATACGAATTACATCACAACAGCTCATAGAAGAGTAACAATAATTATTTATTATTGCTGTTCAAAAATAAAAAAAATAAAAACAATAACATCCTCAAATTTAATTATAAGAGTTTAGAAGTGTAAATAAAACAATTCGAGCATGATTGATATGAGTAAGAGAGAAACTATGTATAAATAATTTTTAATTAAGTGATTATTTCTGTTTAATTAACTGATTATTATTGTTTAATGTTTCAATCACATTCAATTATGAATGCAATGAAATTTAGAAAAACAATTTGGTATGCATATTTAACGGTCTTTTAATTATACTTCATTATATTATAGACAAAATGCATTTATGCCGTATATTTTTTAATGCATTTTTTGCAAGAATATGCGCCATTGATAAGATTATCAAAATTGATTTCATTTTGACATTATTAAAACAGTTTAATCAAAATAATTGACCTTGATAAGCGGGTGCCCGTATTAAGTTATAGTGTCAAGTGATTAATAGAATGGGTAACTGGGCAATAGGTTACGTTGTTACTCTTTAGACAATAAATGATTTCGGCCATTAATAAATTCTTTTTCTATTAAGCACATTCAGGCCACATATTTATTTTAGATAGATTAATATCTGAGAGAGAATTACATGCTCGCGATCTTTAAACTTTTGTAAATTTTACAGTAAGTACTTGGTGCAGTAGTAGTAGATGCAAAAGTTAGTTGATGGTTTTGAGATATTTAATTTAAACCAAGATAGCGATAAGCAGGCTTTCTAATCTATACCCTAAAAGCACAATGTTTCAAGGATAGTGGTACCTCGCATAAGGTACTTAATTCATTCCGGGAGAATGTGAAAAGTTCGCTGTGCGAAACGCGCTTTACCATAGTAATGCGTGAAAAAAACTAGTGGGGCGCATGGCATCGTGTCATGGCAAATTGCTGGAACTTCCCGTACCAAATATTATTTTTTTTTTTTAAAGATTAACATTTTTGAAAAAAATTTACTCTGAAAAATTAGATTTTTGAGAAACTATAAATTTTTAACAAAAATTTACTTTTTTTTAAAAAAAGACTTTTTGAAGAAAAGTGTATTTTGAAATATTTTGAAACCGTACAGCTTTAACTGCATAGAGACGAAATATCAGAGTGCGTAAGCGCCTCGCCGCCGTCTAACAGATAAGCATTGGTACGGAACCCATAGGAATGTAAACTAAATTTATACCTATTGTTAAAATCTCTATAAAATATCTGATAATTTGATATGCATATGTCTAATGATCATTTTTGACCGCCAAGTGGCATTTTTTTTTTACTTTTTTTACTAGATCTCCGAAACCGCTAGACGTGCCTTCATGAAAATTTGATCAGTTCTTCATCTTGTTAATACAAGTAAAATGATTTTGAATTATTCAAATCGGACGCTTCTCTTAAAAACTGAGTTACCGTTTTTGGCACTTTTTGCCCCATATCTTCGGAAGGACTAGACCTGCCTTCGCCAAAAACTAATCAGCACGTCTCCTTATCAATACGAATCGAATGTTTTTTGAATTATTCAAATCGGTTTATCAGTGTTTCCGAAATCGTCGACAAAATTTGTATCCGCACACACACACATACATCAATTTTTCTAAGGTATGCCAAAATATTCAGAAACCTCTGAAACGTAAAGATATATACAAATTTTCATTTTCGATTTTTTTGCGATTACTATAATTTACCCTACGGGAAGTTAATTAATTCGTTCTGTGGTTTGAAATATAGCCATAGAAAATAAAGTATATTATAGATGTAATTAAGACATTTAAATTAAAAATAATGATAACTTATTTATAGAATAAGTTACTTATGCGTTATACTGTTTTTGTGCTGCTCTTTCCTGTGCATTTTAAAGAAATTGTCGTTCGTTTTTTATTGATTTCTCTTCTTTAAGCGATACCAAAAATTATAAGCAAGCATATGATTGTACATATAATTTGTTCTATTAAGCTCAGCCTTGTTTGTAAACATTTGCAAATTTTTGTTTCTTTTTTCTATTTGATCAAAAAGTCCTTAATGACTGAATGACTTAATTGATTTGCACTAGAAATCGGTTGACAGGCCTTTCATACCTCCGTTTTTTTTTCAATTCTCTTCCAAAATTTTCTCTAAACTTTTGGGACGAGAAGTTGCATCAGATAAGTTTTTGACAAGGTATTATCAGAACAGAATAAAATTTTCCAAGATCCGCTCTTTGAAGACAAGAGCTTTTTGCCCTACTGATTGCCACTAAAAGGGACACATTTTGTACTAGGAATGATAACAAATGACTTAATTGATTTGCACTAGAAATCGGTTGACAGACCTTTCATACCTCCGTTTTTTTTTAATTCTCTTACAAATTCTTCTCTAAACTTTTGGGGCGAGACGTTGCGCCAAATGCATCTCTGACAAGTATATTTCCTAATGCATCTCTGACAAGTATATTTTCAGAACAAAACAAAATTTTCCAAGGTCCGCTCTTTGAATACAAGATCTTTTTGCCCTACTGATTGCCACCAAAAGTGGCAACATTTTTTACTAGAAATGATTAAGATTCGGCGCGTTATGTAAAGCCAAATGCCCGTTATGTAAAGTTTGTTGTTCAAAGCTTCGTGTCCGAAAAAAAATTCGTTATGCGCAGCATCCATTATACGTTTTGCGAGGTGTACAAATGTACCACTGTACAATGTTTATGAAGCATATTTAAGGACCTATACTAGAATCATACATTAAATAAATACACACTGCTTGTATGAAAAGTCCACTTTTATCTCTGTTTCACAGACATCCTTTTATCATCGATATTTCAAGCTAATAATCATAATTCTACGACAAAAATGATCAAAAATATAAAATTTCCGCATTTAATAGAATGCAACAGCAGATCAAAATATATAACTTTTGTGATATGCTGAAAATATATACTCAGCACTCATTATTATTATTATTACCCATTATGATATTAATTACATAATATCTGCATCCAAAAGAAAACATCAAGTTAATATACACAAATTAAAAAATAGCAGAAAAAACTTTCCACATAAACATACCATATATATAGAGACTCATAACAATTTTCATGCTGATGCAATTTTTTAATTTATCTAACTATTTATTTATCTTCAACGCAATTGATTTTTGGGTTAAAAAATATGATCATATGCATGCGGAATTCATTGAACAATTACAAATTAATTCAAGGCTATAAAAACGTTGTGATCCTTGGAAAAATTCATTGAAATGAAACTATAACTATACAAATAAACCTTTGCAAATCTTACTCAATAGCAAAATGTCTAGTAAAGACCTAATAAGATTGTATTTATGTTAATCGTTCGAGTTGCGCAAATAGTATGAAACAGATGTCTTCACTTTCAATTTATGGTCACGAGAGCAAAAACACATTCAGTGTTTTTTAGTATCTCTATATACACTGAAAATATGCTTTTTGTATAAGTAAAATATAAATTAAGATATAAAATTTATTTGAGAATAAGACTTATTTATATAGGTCACATTCATATTAAATATACGAAGGATATAAACTCGTTGTGGAAGAAACAACATTCTTAGCTAATAATTATTCTTTAGTAAATGATATCAACAGCATATCTCAGTAGCCATCTGAAATGATGAAACAGAAAAATGAAAATTTGTATATTATCTTTTTTTTTCAAAAAAAAGACCTTTAAAATCGTGTGTAAAATATTTAAATACTAGAGGGAGGCCGATTTGTTTTCAATCTACTTTTTTTTGGTTGTTTTCTGCGTTTTAAAATTCTAGGAATAATTTTATGGAATAGAATATATTGCATTTAAAATATTGTGGCCGATTATAATTTAAGATTGTAACCTTTATATATAAAAATATGGTTGCAGTACAAGATGAATTTTTAGTAAACTATTTTTTTTAGTAGAGTAGAGTCATAAAGTTTATAAATGGTGAAAAAAACGCATAGAAATAGCTTATTAAAAATTGAACCAGCAAACTAAAAGTATATAGGGAAATAATACATCTTAGAGAAAGATGTAACCAAATTGATAACTTAAATTTCAAAATATGAGATACGAGCGCTATCTGGATAAAGTATTCCAATTCCTCACAAAAATCAGCTTGTGCAATATGCTATATAATCATAAAAAAGCCCACATCCACAGAGTGAATTAACAAGTGAGTTATGCCACACCAAAAAACAAAATATAATAGTATAAAATCTCCAGTAAACGACTGTAGTTTTTAAGTTATTAAACAAATTATTATCAATCAATAAAATTTTCATGAGATAATTCTTTACGATGTCACGTTTACGCTTTTCGAAAAAATACCAAGAAAACTATTAGTAATTTGTTCAATGCGATTATATCTACATTATTAAATTTTTGCACTTTGTACATAAAATTTTATTACGCTTCTACTCCACTTGAGATAAAATGAGCAATTAACGTAATTTTAAGTGGAAGTAATATTTGTGACGGAAATAAAGAGAAATATGAGTATGTAAAATTTTTTTAAAAATAATGACAGTACAATTATGGTAAATTTCTGATTAAGAGAAAAAATCTAGTAAAGTGTGGGCCGAAGTTGTAGGAAGTTTAAGAGTACAATTGCTTGTGAAAGAAAAACTTGTTTTTATGATGCAAGGCGGCTTGTAATTTATGAAGAAACTCGTACATTTTACTTATGAAATTATTAATATATTATAACATAGAAAAGCAGTTCGATATTTGATATTATAGCAGTTTGTAAAAAATGCCGAAATTACAATCTTGCAATATAATATTCATAAAACTATTTCAAACAAAAATTTTAACTAGTGGCATCGTGCCTAAAGGCAAATTGCTGGAACTTTCCGTACCGTAACGTTATGTTCGAGGAATATTAAATGTTTTCAAATAGATTATTATAAATATTGTAATATTGTCTATATAAGATTGTATATATAAGAATCATATAAACTGAATTGCAAAGTTGAAATCATTTGTTTAAAGTATATTAGAACTTTAGTCAGAATTAAAAATAAAATCTGAATAATTTTCGATATACAAAAAAAATTTGAAAAAAATTGAAACAATTTGTTTTCCAAAAGCAATTATTTTGTTAGAACAAGCAGTAAGTTCTTTGAATCATTCACATCTGACGCTTAGTTCTCTCAATAACTGCCGTTTTTTGTACAATTAGCTCGGTATCTTCAAAACGGTTGGACCTGCCTTTGCCAAAAACTAATCACCTCTTCTCCCAATCATTACAAATTCAATGTTTTAAAGATCATTCATACTCCGTTCAGTAAAACTGGATTTGTATTTTCAGCACTCTTTGCTCCGTATCTCCGTAACAGCTGGACCTGCCTTTGCCAAAAACTTATCAGCACATCTTCCTATCAATAGCAATCGAATGTTTTTTGAACCATTCAAATCGGTTGATCCGTGCGCCCGAAAACGTAGACGAAAAATGCGGACATACAAAACACACACACATCATTTTTCTGAGGTATGCCAAAATGTTCAGAAACCTTCGAAACGTGAAGAAATGCAAAAAATTTCATTTTCAATTTTCGGCCTATTACTATAACAGGAAGTTAAAAATAAAATCTACAATTTTAGAATTTATAATCATCATATTTAATCAGAAAATTAGATTACAACGATCACAATAATTATGATCAATGATCATCTTCTTAAATTTATAGATTAAAATGTTTTGAACTAAAACTTCAAATGATTGATATATAAATACAACTTTAGTTGAATGAATATTAAAATGGTTTTGAAATAAAATTTTAAATGTGCTCAAATAAGCTCTGTGAAGGCTTTTCGCGTTAAGTATACTTTTTCTTCAAAGTTATGTGACTTAAATATAGAAAATAGTGCTTTTCTCATTTTATAAAATTTGTATTAACGTATATTCTTAATGGGATTTATTCAAGGAAAAAAACAAATTGAAAATAGAATATATTTGGTTTACTTGGAGCCTAATGAGCGTGGAACTGTAAAAGATTTGGAAGTAGACCTCTTATACAAATTTTAATGGTAAAGAAATAAAATAGAATTGGCAGTTATAAAATACCGTTTTCAAGTTTAAAAACTTTTCATTTATACAACCTAATAGTATTAGGACGTTATTAACAAAAAATTACATTTATGATATGTATGAAAAATATTTTTTCAATGACAATAACAAAAGTATAGTACCAATAAATTTATAGTTATATTTTTTACATTATGAAGGGCACTTTAACCCAACTAGCTACAACTAAAAGGTAAACACAAAACTATAACAAAGGTGTGATTAAATTTAGTAATTCAGATTATATACAATAAATTAAATAAATCATATAAAGTTTATTCATAATATAGATAAACGTGTTACAGCAATCTAAATCAAATATAGCGTTTACTCGAAGTTGATAAAGATGCAATAAAGAAATAATACAGACGCATTATATGAATCGAAAAATATTAGGTTAGAAAAAAGTACAATAAATTGTTACTGGTTTTTATGTAAAAATTATACGTTGTTGGGATAAAATTATTATTTACATTGCATACAAAAGTATAATAAGGTAAGTGTTAATGATTATAACATTGCGTGCTCTACTTGAAAAAAAGAGAAAATATAATTTAAATAAATAACCTTGTGCATATTGATATAAATTTGATAATGAACATGAATTAATAGAGCAATATTAAAAGCATTGTGCAATTGCACATGCACTTCAATTTGAATGATTCAATCACGTACTTTATAACTAACGTATTAGTTATTTACTGTGCAAGTTGCAACTTCGAGGTCGACATAAATATTTTAAATGATATAAATCATCTTTTATCAAAAACATGATCCAAGTTAAAAGCACTATTATAACTGTCAATAAACAGAGATATAATTCATGATTCAAAACTTGTGATATACTACCTAGAATTAGGTTAGGTCGATAAAGTAAAAAGATAAACAAATTAACAAACCTTTCCAATATTTTTCTTAGGAATAATACGACAAATGCCATGGGTATCGGATAAATTAAATCTCTATAATCTGCATGCTTAATAACATCACTGCTTTCCGGGGAAATATCATGCCATGTCGTATTAGGCGGTAACCAAACACTTTCTGACCAGAACACGTTAAACACAGGCCGCAAAACGTCGAACATTTTGTTATTTATTAACACTATAAACTTTACAAAATAATAAATTGATAGTTCTTGTTAAAAATCATTTTTGTTCTATAAACAAGCCTCCATTACAAAACACCTATTACTAAAATAATCGACTGACAGATGAAAGCGACCGCTTGTCTTGTGCCATTTTTTGTGTGGTCCGATTGAGCGCAGTGTTGTCGCAGGCGATAAATATATAGCCGAGGCTACACTGAAACAATAATACGACTAACGTCATAGTACATAACGTCATAATATTCATCAACAAATTAAACTAAACTAACAAAGTGGCAATGTATTTATATTAATAATACACTTCATTACATATTGATTGTATTCAAAACTTTATATTCAAATATAGTTCGCAGTTTTTTTAGATAGCGATTATTCTTGATGATTGTAGTCGTTTTCTTTAATCTATGATTATATTCATAGATAAAAGAAGAGTATGATTATATTCTTCTGAACTAAAAGCTTTTTTTCCAAAAATAATTTTAACCATATTTAGTTAATTTTACATTTATAAATATTTCCCAATGCTTTTCCAAGTCATGCCATAATCAGCATAAAAGAAACAATAATGAAAATTTAGTATATGTACGAACATAATTCCAAAGATAACTCAAAAGTTTTAATCATATTTTGGTTTGTATTTATTCACAATTTCAAAGGCTCTTATTATTATTACCTTTTGAATCAAAAAAATATTATAGCAAATAAATTAAATTAAACTAAAATTATTTTATATTAAACTACTGAAATATCGACCAAAGGTTTTTTTAGAATAACTGTTGGGTTTGAAGAGAATGAGAATGCTTGTTTTCATTTATCTTCTTCTCTTCAATAAATTAGTCTGTTTTCACATTTGTTGATTTTAGTATGCTATCGCGCACTCCTTTTTGTTTACATTATAATAATATCCATCCTTGTCCCTTCATCTTATTGTTAGACTCTTAAGATTTGCTTTCTAATATTTCTGTATATATTCAAATGTTTAGTACTGTGTCAAGCATTGTAAGATATAGTTCGTGTTTTTTGTTTTTCAAAAATTAAATATAATTTAAATATTAAATAACGTATTAGTATATAATTTTTACTTTTTGAAGTTACACTGAAGATGAGGCATACCATGGTCTCGAAACGTCTGTAATTATTAGATAGAGTGTCTGTTAAAAATCTGAGTGTTGTATATTATACAATATTATACAATATTGTTCATATTTAACATTTAATATTTGTTTCACTCATATCACAAAGGATATATATATATATATATATATATATATATATATATATATTAAACGGCATAGTCTGGGATCTGTAAATTTTTTGTAGAGCTTCGAACAAAAATTCCCAAAATAATAAAAATAAAAAAATAAATATTTTTTTTATTTACTGTCGACGTTTTGGAGCTAAATGCGATCCAGTTTCAGGACATCTATCAAAAAACATGATCTTAATGAAATTTAAACAAACAATATTATACTCAAAAACTCAAGAAGTAGAAATTGCTGAATTTTCGTAAAATAAATCAAATTGAGAAAGAAGGATATTGTATAAAACATGACAATATAATAACAATAAAAATAAATAAATGATTTATTTAACGAAATATTAGAATAATATCTAGAAAGTTTCAATCGATTAAACCCTAATCACTTTATATCACTAAAAACGATTTGTTCTATATTAACTTTTTTTTAACGATAAAGAACAATTTTTGCAATTCGAAAATTATATACAAAATATAATATAATATTTTTTAAACTAATTATATTATATATATACAACCTGGATCTGGTTTATATGCCCCACCCTTTTTAGCTGCAATTGTCAATATGAAATATTAGAAAGTGTAGACGACGCTAAAGTGTGGAATTTTTAGGTTAAGTTATTGTTGACATTTGTTTTGCACAATTTGTTTTATATTTGTATATATTCAATAAAATTTACATCATTCGTTAAGTAATTGAAATGTTTGAAGCTAATATTTTTTTTAAATCGTGCCATATTTTATCTTTAATTTAATATTTCTTTACTAAGTTATTATGCCCAAATCTAATTTTAGACTTATGAACGTGTGTGTAAGCTTTCTAGAGTTTTCTCATTTTATAAATAGATTTCTAAAATTATAGAAGCTGGTATTTATCAGTTTAGTGAAAAGATACCATACAATTAAATAAGGTTGATGTATAATAAAAAATAATAATATTTTAATAATTTTTTTAAAGTATTTACAATGTGTTCTAAATCTGAAGAAGCTCAGGATTATAAAAATAAGGGAAATGAATATTATCAAAAAGGCGATATTGATAATGCAATAAGTTTCTATACTAAAGCTGTACAATTAGCCGATGCCAATAGTTTTGATTTAGCATTATTTTTGAAGAACCGAGCGGCTGCTTATCTAAAAAAAGAAAACTATGAAAAAGCATTAGAGGATTGTGTTGCTGCTCTGGTTATTACCCCCACAGACCCCAAAATATTATTCAGAAGTTGTACATCATTAGAAGCATTGGGTAGATATGAAGAAGCTTATCGCGATGCTAGGGCAGTTTTAAAGTCTGATCCTTCTAATAAAGCTGTGGTACCTGTTTTAGAACGATTGCACAAGAAAGTTCAAGAAAGAGCTATCTACAATGCTCAAAAAACCAATAAAGCTACAAAAATGTTTGATTTGGCTTTTGATTTAAACAATGTACTCGACAAGCGACAGAGCGCTATTAATAACATACTTGTGCTCGTACGTGAGAAAGGAGGTGCAGAAGTATTGGCTGAAATGGGGATTGTTCAAAAAATGAGGTCCTTGTTGAAAGTTGAAAAGGATCATGAAATTATTGTTAATAGCATTCGCATCATTGGTGAATTGTGCCAAAATTCTATTGAAAGAACTCAAAAAGTTCTTGAAGTATTAGGGATTCCTTGGTTTTTAGATATATTAAATTGTAGAAAAGAAGATCAAATTATGGCCTCGCAAACATGCATGCAAACCATCTTAAACACATTTTCAGGACTGCAGAATAAAGAAGATTCAAAGCCTGATCAAGCACTGTGTGAAAAATATAAATCTGAAATTGATACTCTGCTCACATGTCTCGTTTATTCAATAACAAATCGCATCATTTCAGGAATGGCAAGGGATGCCATTATAGAGTTAATAATAAGGAATGTGCATTACACAACGCTTAACTGGGCTGAACGTCTAGTTGAAATAAAAGGTTTGGAACGTCTTATGGAAGTGACTAGTGAACTAGAAGAATACAAATATGAAAGTTGTATGGAAATAACTCCATCGTCAAGAACTATTGCTGCTGTATGTTTGTCCAGAGTTTATGAAAATATGTATTATGATGAAGCTAGACAAAGATTCATGTCTCACATAGATGAATTCATCAAAGAAAAATTATTAATACCTGACATTGAATCAAAAGTGCGTGTTACTGTATCAATTACTTCATTACTTCAAGGTCCACTAGATGTAGGAAATCAGGTTATTTCAAAGGAAGGTATTTTGGAAATGATTATTGTAATGGCTGGTTCTGATGATAAATTACAACAGAAAGTAGCATGTGAGTGCTTAGTAGCTGCAGCTTCTAAGAAAGATAAGGCCAAAGCGATTATTGATCAAGGCATTAATATTTTAAAACGTCTTTATCAGAGTAAAGATGACAGCATACGAGTGCGAGCATTGGTTGGTTTATGTAAGCTTGGCAGTTCGGGCGGTAGTGACGCTTCTATAAGACCGTTTGCAGATGGTGCTACATCCAAACTTGCAGAAGCTTGCCGCAAATTCTTAGTAAATCCTGGAAAAGATATGGATATGAGAAAATGGGCTGCTGAAGGTTTATCCTATTTGACATTGGATGCCGATGTTAAAGAAATGTTTGTATCTGATAAACCAGCCTTACAAGCTATGATAGAGTTAGCAAAAACCGGAAATCAATCTGTTCTGTATGGTGTTGTAACAACTTTTGTAAATTTATGCAATGCATATGATAAACAAGAGTTAGTTCCTGAACTTGTAGAACTTGCCAAATTTGCTAAACATCACATACCTGAAGAACATGAATTAGACGACATTGATTTTGTTAACAAACGATTGTCAATTCTAGCAAATGAAGGAGTAACTACAGCTCTAGTGGCACTATCGAAAACGGAAAGTGATAACTCTAAAGAACTAATTGCTAGGGTGTTCAATGCAATATGCAGTCAGCAGGAGTTGAGAGGTATTGTAGTTCAACAAGGTGGTACAAAAGTACTCTTACCAATGGCATTAAAAGGAACTGCTAATGGCAAACGGCAAGCTGCTCAAGCATTGGCTAGAATTGGTATCACAATTAATCCAGAAGTAGCATATCCGGGGCAAAGAAATTTAGAAGTGATTCGACCTTTATTAAGTCTTCTACATCCAGATTGTTTAGCATTAGAAAATTTTGAATCTTTAATGGCTTTGTGCAATTTGGCTGCTACCAATGAAGCAATCAGACAGCGCATATTAAAAGAAGGTGGTTTATCTAGAATCGAGGCAATGCTTTTTGAAGATCACATGATGATTACAAGAGCTGCGACACAGGTAAATAATAAATAAGGTTTGGTTGATACTTTCTTCAAAACCCATTGTATTGGTTTTATGTAAATTTGCCTAATAATCCTAGAAAAATTATTAAAAAGTTACTTGTGCAAAGCTATGTAATTTCAATTACAGGTTCTTAGAAATTAATTTATTTTGTTCTTTCATAGGTACTTACTAATATGGTCATGTCACCAGATGTTGTGAAGATTTATGAAGGTGAAAACGATCGCACCAAATTCTTATTTCTTTTGGGCCTGGAGGAGGATGAAGCAACAAGTGAGGCGGCTGCAGGTGCAATTGCTATGCTCACTAGTGAGAGTGAAATTTGTTGCAGGAAATTGTTTGAGCCTACACAATGGCTGGACGTATTTCACTGTTTACTGGCTAATCCTAATCCTGGTATACAGCATAGAGGTATCAATGATAAAATATAATTAAATAAATATAATTATGACTAGTAGCTACTGGTACAGACCACATACAAATGTATATGAATTCATTTTGTTCCAGGTTTATTTATTGTACAAAATATTATTAGAAATGATAAAACCAGCGCTGAGAAGCTGTTTGCTGCTGACATTTTGGAAATACTAATGGCTTTATCAAAAATGGAAATACCAAATGGTGAAAGTAAACAAGCAGTAGTAAAATCTTTTGCTGACAAATGCTTAAAAGATGCCGAAGCAGCTGGTTTCATTAGAAAACCCACAAATGAAGAATTAAATTCTACTGAACAAGAAAACATTGATGATAATTGATTTATTGATCAATCATGCAGGCAAGTATTTTATGTAAAATTGATATGTGTGATAAACACTATATAAGATTTCAAACGTATTGTTACTAAAGAACTGTATTTTATAGATCAAATTTTATAAATATTATTGTAAACATCATTAAAATATATTTTATATAAATTTTATGTCCGTTTTCAATATTCTGACATAATTACTATATTCGTACTAATAGATTGCAATTAATCAAATATCATTTTATTTAATTTAGATTATCATAAATGATGCTACAGAAATAGATTAATTTAATATGTTCAAATATTACACATTTTTGTGTGTTTTGCGTACTAATATAGCTATCAAACCGAAAATTTAACATTTAATATTCCAATATAAATAACCTATGTTTTCTTAGTTATTATAAATAATGTTGTCATTATTAAATTTAATTGTTGGATGTTTTGAATACAAAAAGAAAATAGAATCACTTTCGTTCTTACATACATATAATTTGAATACAAGCATGTCGGATTGTTTATTCTAATTTCTAGAGGTAAAATATGGGGATGAAATATCACTTGGCCTGCTCGTTTTCTTATATACTTCTCTAACTTTTATGGGATACTATTCTTCTCTTACTATGCGATACTATTCTTTTCTTAAATAGAAATAGAGGGCTTATTTTGTAATAACTATTTAATTTTATTATTTATTTGCTTTTTTTTATTAATTTAGTATTTGATATATATAAATATATACACCTAAGTCTGTTTTTACATGGTCTTTTTGTACACGGTTTTGATATAACACGGTTTGAAAATAGAATATTTTTAATTTTTTTTACACGATTTTATTCCATTTAGCACGATTTGAAATGTTATGTACTTAAATTTTTTTTGTCAAATTTAATTTTTTCGAAGTATGTTCATATCACAAAAAAGTATTTATGAAAGAAAAAAGTCTGAAACCATCGATAGTATCGATAGTTTGCGAACACTAGTTTAAAGATTTAAGTGAATTCCCCTTTAGCGCGAACAAACAATTTTTACTGGTCAAAGCAAATGTGAATAGCACTAATTTAGGGAAACCTTAAAAATTGAATAACCTATTCTTTTCGTTCACAACATAGTTTTTTAGTTCCTGAACTTGCCATACATTTAATTTATATTACTTTTAAGATTAGAGTGCATAACTTTTTTATCATTAATTACTATGCTTGTGAAAATAAGCATTATATATTTGATTTAATAAATAAACATGAATTCTTGTTCTTAAAAATTCTTGTTTTTCACTAATTTTAATAGGTTTTAGAGATTAGGAACAAATCACCCATTTTTGTATAAGATCAATGTCTTTTTTTACACGGCTTCTTCTGGAACCAATCTACCGTGTAAAAACAGACTTAGGTGTATATATATATACTGGATTACAGCAGCACATAAAGTGAAGTTAAATAATTTTTAATTGAAAAAGTAGTTTACTATTATTAAGGAAAAAAATGTGTGATCTTGTATATATATATGCAATAAAACTCCGTTAAGACGATTTCCCACAGATCTGGTCAATAATGCGTCTTAAACGAGAAACAGTATTATAGGGGATAGAAACAATATGTTTAATGGTGCAGTGACCGCTATAAAGTGGGGTATTATGGGACAAATCGTATAAGGCATTATCGTATTCAGGGTTAGTCCTACCCTGAATGAAATGCGGGCGCAACGTCGAGGGGGCGCCATCACACGTAGTTTTTCACATAATTTTAATGACAAACTGTGAAAACAGTTAAAAATAATAGAGGAAAAGGGGCGTCAAGGAAAAAATCGCATGCGTTCGCAGCGTAAGTGTTAATTATTAAATTAATTAAATGTCTTTAATTAAATGTCTTAATAAACATGATTTTCGTTGATATCTATCTATGTATTTGTTATTTTTAATAAATACATAACAGAATTGTTCATACATTCGATTATCCGGATTTTTGATTATCCGAATGCCTATCGGCAACGATTATCGAGTTTTTACTGTACATATATGTGTTACTTTCGTTAATAAAATAGGAGAATCATAACACTTAAGAAATTCTAGTTTTAATTGTATGTACGTTTCGGTATACATCTAGACAATAAAATAAATTTAAAAAATCCAAATAGTTACAATTTAGAAATTATGTTAAACATGCTAAAAATATAAGTACATATTTACAGTATTTAAAAATTGTACATCTAAAAGTGCATAATTACAAAGTCTGAATTAATTGTTTTACCCGAGATTTTTAAAATATTACTCTATGGTTTGGCAATAAAAGATTCAGAAGGGTAATAAAAATGCCACTGTTTATCAAATTTGCAAAATAACTGATACAAAAATATAATTATATTTTTACAATAATATAAAGTATAAAATGCATATGTAATTATAAAATTATAAAGGTCGTTCAATGGCGTAATGATTTAACCAGCTGCCTTGCGAGGACGGGGTCGCGAGTTCAAAACCCCGCTCTGGACAACCTGAGGTCATGCAGCAGCGATGTCTATTTTTACTTGAAATATGTTTCGAGTTGAAAATAGCCCATTTTAGACACTGCGGTGTCAAATGGCATTGGGAAATCTCTCTCAAATAGAGTTGTAGTTCAACTCTCTCTCTCTCTCCATATATATATATATATATATATATATATATATATATATATATATATACACACCTGTGTGTATATTTGCAAGTACATATGGATATATGTATAGTATGCATGTGTATAAATTTGTGCGCCTTAGATGTGATGTTTTTGTATACATATGTTGGCAAGGGCGCTTGCGAAGCTTATTTCTACAGGTAGGTAAACGCACTTCAGACATGCATACTAGGTATGGATACAATTTTACGAATGTCGACATCGATATCGAAACTATATACTACATACGTTTCTTATTTTGTAAACTTTATAAAATTATCATAATTATACCATAAGTATAGGGTTAACTTCTGTAAGTATGAAATTAAAATAATAATAAATATAAGTACTATCTAAGTTTTAAATTGAAATCGATACAAGTGTAACACTACATGGATGTTGTTATAAATTTCAGATTTTTTACATTTCTTCTTGCAAAAGACAAAAACAATAGTAGCGGTGTTAGGCGTCGGCATACCGCCAACGGCCACGCAAAGTCGTTAAGCAATTATTCAAAAATGGTTTAATCATTTCATTGGCAATAAATCGCATTTACTCATACAGTTATTTAACTATAATTTGGTTTGTGTGATTTAACGTTATCTTAACTGAAAAAAGTGAGGTCTTTGCAAACTCTAATTTTGCCGATGAAAAAAGGAGTATTGTGATTAAATTTTGTTCGAAATATATAAAACTATGGACAATATTTTATATATATATATATATATATATATATATATATATATAGTAAACAAAATCCCCAGTCTCGCTAGTTTTACAGAAAATTTGGAACGAGCGAATGTACAAATCTATATAATGTAACACAAATAATTCGATGGAATTACAAATGATATAGTATGCGCTCACAGTTTTCAAAATTTTTAATAAATTTCGTGCACTACAAAAATTTAAATTAACATTGCTATAAAACTTATTAACTTCCCGAAGGAGTTTATGTTTTCATCAAAAAATCCGATTTGCTAATTTTATGTTTTCTCGACGTTTCAAGCCATTCTGAATCGAATGAGACCAAATTTGGAAAAAGTGTGTGTGTGTGTGTGCGTGTGCACCAACAGATTTTTTGCCGTAAATCGCCGTTTTCTCAAAAACGGCTGGACCGATTTCAAAAATTTAAAAGCCATTCGATGTATCTCGATGAGGACTATTGTTTGTCAGTTTTGTGCGACGATCGGCCAAGTTTCTTCGTAAATAGCAGAGAAGTGAAAAGTTTCTCGTCCACGTTTTAGCCTGCAATTCTGAATCGATTTTGAAAATTCAAAAATCGTTCGAAAGATATTGGTTGGGAATCGACCTGATTAGTATTTGGTAGAGATCGGCCGGGCCGTTTTCTTGTAATAAAGTTTTTAAAAAAAATTTCGACGAATTTTATGATTATTTTTTTCACGGTAAATACCATAGTCTTCTAGTTTCTATTTTTATCATACCTGATTTCAAAATTTCGATTTTGTCGATGCATTTGACCACCCCTAGCAGTTAACCTGTCAGCGGTGTGGAACGTACACAGGTGTTCGACACAGGTTTTTTTTTTTTAAAGATGGATAAAATAGTTTATATAAAACTTTTTTAATAAAATTCTTTTATATAAACTAGTTATAAACAAAGATAAAGGAGAAATATAAACAATAATTTATGTATTAGAAATAGCTATAATAATTGTATTAACTGAAATTCTTTGATAATCATATAAATTTGTAATAATTTTTAAAATTTTTATAATATAATATATTTTCTATAATTATACCAAATAATAAATAATTTTGCTTAAAAATGTATTAATTTAGAAATGAGGTAAAATTCATTTGATGAGTGAATGATATGATGATAATATCTGGTCCACCTATTCTGAAAATGTTTTTTACCTCACATTCTCTCGACGGCTTCAGCGGTCTTGCTTTAACAGCCAGCGCACATAGATATATGTGAGAATATTTTATATGTATTGTAAATTATAAGAACAAGGCAAAAGCAAAGAAGAATGTTGGATCACAAAAATCAACTGGCATTCTGGTCTGCAACACCGTTAGTTTAATGATACATAATATGTACATTTTTAATGTTTATTCGCAAATAAACATATTTATCAAGTTTATTTATTAAATATTGTTGTGCAAAGTGCAAAATGAGTTCATCATCAATTCAGTTTCCGAGTGCTCTAAATTGTTTCTGTATTAATTCCAAGTTTGGATCATGTATAAAATAAAAGTGTTTGTGTGTATTGTTTCAAGTTTAAAGTTTAGAAGAATTGTTGTTAGAACCAAAAACAGTGTTTACATATAGTTGCAATGTCACAAAGGGATTATTCTGAGGTAAGCATATCTCTATACAAATAAGTTTATACAAACTATTTGTATAAATTTAATAAATTGCATATTTACTCATATATATATATATTTACTCATATATACTTTTAAAATTACTTTGCAGGTCTATATACCCTTAATTGTAGAGCATCTAACATTCCCATACGTTAAGTATCACATCTCAAGAATATTGTGTTAGAACACAAAAACATAAAAAAGTAACTTGCCTACTGATATTAATCTAATAACAATTTTAAAATATGATATGTTTCTAAGTTAGTCGACCTATAAAGTTCTGTCATTTTGTAATGTTGATATAGAAACAGTGCTTTCAATGATTTATTTTATTTGTTGATCTCACTTATGTATTACAAGTTTTTTAGTATTTAAAGCAAATTTAGCAAATCTGTTACTTTTATCCATGAAGCCTCTAATTCTTTTTGGTAAAACTGTTACACATCATATGAATTTTTCGTAGTCCCAGACTCCCGAGGCAAAGAACCGCGAAAGACCGACATGGTAAATAAAACATTATGGATCCTATTTGAAATTTCCTGTAAGGAACCTTAAAACCTGATTCATGTCGGCATACAAAGCAAACACTAATTAAGTCAACATATGCATTGCGCCCACTAATCTCGCCGCAACGTCGAACAACAAATCTTGAAAAATAATAATATAGTCAAGTTAAGTCAGACTTAAGGGTTGTCTGCACCATCGACTGAAATATATACATTTATGTTTTATAATGCAATGCACCAATTCCAATTGTAGAGTCGGCCTACATTCACTGATTTTTTTTAAATATTATGATAATATAATTAAATATATTATCGTTTTTTATTTTACAATTTCCTTAATAATTAATTATTTTTGAATGCTAGAAAATTACTAATAAAGTCAAATGTTAAATTTGATGTGTAAATAGTATTTTGATAGTAGAATACCCTATATTGCAAAATATATTAAAATATGATATGTAAAGTATAAGATTGTGATACAAAAATGATTGAATTACTATATTCTGTGCTTTTTCGTTTTTTTTAAATTATGGGCATTTTTAGAGTTTTTGTGCAAAAAATAAAAAAACTCAAAAATTTATAGAGTGACTGAGAAAAGTTCTTGATTTTCTGATTATTTTATATATAAGATTGGTTTTTCTACAAGTGTTTAATACACTAATGAAAAGTCGTATATGGGTAAAAATAATGAAAAATAAATTTAAAAACCGCGATTATTTTATACCCATTCACTTTTAAGTCAGTAGTTACTGAGCGAGTAAAGAATAGAAAATTTAACAAAAAAAAAAACTTTACTGTTTGTGGTTTCTGGCAGGACGAAAACATCATTAAACCATTTATGGTCCCAGCAAAGTCAAATGATACTTTGCCTATGCTTCGCCCCTATAATTTTCTACCTATATACAACAATATAAAATGTGGTTTTCGTTACTTTTCGTTTACCTTACGAATGCGTAAAACTTAACAGTAACGATAGAGCCTTATGTATAAAATATTGTTATTTTAATTTATTTAAAAATATCTTTCATGAATTTATATTTTCTTTACATGTAAATTTTGTATAATCTTATAGAATATTATGCTTATATTAACACACTATAATTCTACAATTTTTTAAGCTCAAACTTTAATATGACTGAAATAAAAATGATAAAAAATAAATTCTTCAGAGACCTGTAAACATATATAGTATTTGGACATTTACAACTACTTCAGCACATATTATTATTTAAAAATAACTCAGAAAATTTATACATATGCACGTTGTTTTAAGATAAACTATATTGATTTTCCACATGTAATCAAAAATTTTATTTCATTATTTCTAGGTGGAACCGCAAGGAACTTCAGAATTGCCAGCAGCTAGTCAATCTTTATTTTTGGAAAAGGTAAACAAAGGAACGAACATAATTTAAAAAACATTGATGTATTTGTTCATTAGTTATATACAATTATATTACAACGGTACGTTATAACATTATTGAATTAAATTTAAATCATGCTATATTAGCTCTTAGCCAAAATTAATTCTATTCCATACCATAAAAGTATTTATTTCTGCTCCAAAATAATATAATCCACATTCCTGCATCGTAGGATAATTTAATATGTTTTTATTCAAATGTTGAATCAGTATTTTATAGATTAAGGGGCGTTGCTCTACTTTCTCTCTGTTGTAGAACATATTATTATTAACAAACTTTTCAGAGATATATTTTTTATATTATTTTTAGAAGCGTTTTTTTTTCCTGTAAAGCATATAATTGATGTCTGTTTCGGATATTTTCTTACTTTATGTTAAAGGTTTGATCCAATAAGTAGTAGATATACATCAGAATTTTCTTTATATAAGTAGTATTTTGGTCAAGGGACAAAATAAAATAAACTCTACTAATATTATAAAAAGTTTAGTTTAAAGCGAAAATTATTTAGTAAACATCCAATGAATTGAAATTAACAGCTGCCTAGTTACGCCCACGTATATAATAATATATTTCTATTTTATACAAAAATGAAATTTTAAGATATAACTATCTGAAACAAATCCTTAATATTTCTGCAATGTAAGAATAGTGTTTAAATATTATAATTATTTTTTATCAAGGTGAGGCAGTCAAATGCTGCATGCGAAGCAGGTGATTTTGCTAATGCAGTAATACTTTACACAGAAGCTCTAAGTTTGGATCCCACAAATCATGTTTTATATTCTAACCGTTCTGCAGCACGAATAAAGCAAGGACATTTTTCTTTAGCACTGCAAGACGCATGCAAAGCTAGAGATTTATGTCCGACATGGGCAAAAGGATGCTACAGACAAGGTAAATCTCAATCAATCGTATATGTCACTTGTATAGTGAAGCAGAAAACATTGATCAAATAGATACTTGTGAGACATAATTATATTACCCATGCAATAATAATTCTAACAAAAAGTAATAGTGTTGGATACAAATTAAAATTTTTGGCAATTAAATTTTAAAAACCATAGCGTGTGTAGTGTTGTTCTTCAACAAATATGGTTACTTTTCATTTTCAAATTATTATATTAATTTATTAATCTATATTAATAATTTAGGTGTAGCATTGCAATGCCTAGGAAGGCACGACCAAGCCTTAGGAGCTTTTAGTGAAGGTTTGGCGAGGGAGCCCAATTCAGAGCGGCTTTTATCCGGACTGATTGAGGCCTGTGAGAAATCACCCCTCGCCGGTAAACTGAGACCAACATTTGAACAACTCAGAACAATGGGCTTGGGACAAAGTCCTTTCGTCGTTATATCAGTAAGTGTAAATAATTTATATGTTTATAAAGGCAACTGAGTATTATAGATTTGACACCCAATTGAACTGTGATATCTTATCATTGTGTCTCAGAATCAAACATTAGCTGGCAGAAGTAAATGCATCATTAGTAATAGTAATACTAGACTTCGAAGAAATTTACTTAATTCTAGGTTCTGCAATAATAGAAATATCCATGGATACCTCCTATTCAATTTAAAAACATACATAAGCAACGTCATTACATATATTCAGTGGCGTCGAAACCTTGTGGGCTGTGTGGGCTTGAGCCCACCCATCAATCTCAAAAAATAAAATGCCCTAGTATGTATTTCTAAAAAAAAAACAACGAAGCCACTGGCTGTGTATAAAAAAAAACAAGCCCACCCATCAAAAATTTGCTTCCGACACCACTGCATATATTGCTTTTGCGCATTTTGTTGTAGACGAAGCTTTTGGAACAAGATTATGCGCTACCACCTGTACCTTAATATGAAAACAAAAACTGAAAACCAGTGTTTATTTAACCATATTTTTTTGATTATTATAATGTTTTTATATTTTATTTATATATTATTGATTATAAAAATATTACTTTATTAAATTAAAGCTTGAATAGTTGAAATATTTTTAAATATTTGTCAGTTAAATAATCGTAAAAGTACTGAAATATTTATTATTGATTATATATGGATTTGAAATAAGTTTAATTTGCTGCTTTCAAAACTACATACCTTATGGTGCTCAAAATTAAAGTACTCTTTATGTACTATAGCAACAAAAGTAAAAGTTATATCATACTTTTGTTTGACATTAATTTTATAAATGCGTTGATATTTCAAAATATCTTGTGATGCATGTTATTTTGTTAATAGCTATTGTATAATCATATTGCAATCGATATGATTGTAATTGATTTTTGATAAAAACTTGTTCGACTAAAATTAAATTTAAAGAAAATAGTATAGGATATATGTAAAAGATAGTATTGATTGAAAAAAAAATTTTGTAAGGGCTCTAAGTAAGCGAAGCCAATAAAAAAAAGAGTTAAAGTTTAGTATACTTACTTCAGGACTATTTTATCCTAATTTAATTTTAGTCTGTCTAATATACAACTTATATCACTTTTCAGGTAGTGGGTCAAGAACTTTTGGCAGCAAGTCATTTTCAATCGGCTGTAGTAGTACTGGAATCCGCTCTGAAGATCGGTTCCTGTTCATTGAAACTGCGGTATGATCTTTTTCAAATTCAATTTGGTTTAAAATTTAAATTCCCAAGTTTTTGTTTATAAGATATTTTTATTTTTAATAGCGGTTCAGTGTATTCAGCTTTGAGTTCTGCATATTGGGCGTTGTCCCAGCTTGATAAAGCCATATCATGTATGCAACAGGACTTGGCTGTTGCAAAATCGTTAGGTGATACTAGAGGTGAATGTAGAGCACATGGCAATCTAGGATCCGCTTATTTTAGTCAAGGAGCAAATAAAGAAGCTTTAACCGCACATCGACATCAGCTTGTACTAGCAATGAAAAGCAAGGTATGTTTTTTTAAAATATAATAATCTTAGAAATTAAAATCAGTTTAGTAGGGCTTCTCATAACTAAAAGCTAGATATCTTTATTGCAAGCGTATCTTATAGAAATTCGTATAAAGTTTTACTGTAACATAATAAAATTTTCATATTATTGACGTGGGATATGGTTATACATAATCGTTTATACTAGTTTTATATCAAATTTTGATTTAAAATTGATTAATACTTTGCTTTTGTCTTATGTTGCTTTCATGGTATTATTTTTTGTAAGAAAAAAATTGGAAATATGTTTCTTAAATACTTAAAAATTTTCTATAATTTTTTATAATATAGAAGTATTGTATAATCGAAACAAATCAGAAATAGTATAATCTGTGCTATGTTATGATCTGTATCGTGATATCAATTGCCATTTAGATGGATTTGGATCGAGGAACATTTATACAAAATCAAGTAATTTTTCCGAAATTTATTGTTATAAATATTTTAAATTCTTTTAAATATATTGTTCAAATTAATAAATTAGCAACTTTAACTCTTTAAGTGTTTATTTTTACTATTCTTGCGCTAGAGGATAAATAAAATTTTTGCTTTATTTGTTATATATGTGTTTACTTCAATTTAAAGCAAATACCAATTATTGGTACAATATTCATTTTAGGATATGCAAGGGGCAGCTATGGCACTAACATCTTTGGGTCATGTGTACACAGCTATTGGCGACTATCAGAATGCTCTCGCCACCCACAAGCAATGCGTACAGTTAGTAAAACAATTAGGTAAGTTTAAAGAACATATTATTTATGTAATATGTCATTATAAATGCTACTTTTTTGGTACAAATTTAGGAGATCGACTTCAGGAAGCGCGAGAGATTGGTAATGTGGGTGCAGTTTATTTAGCAATGGGAGAATTCGATTCGGCTGTAGATTGTCATACGCAACATTTGAGGCTAGCTAAACGATTAGGAAACGTGGTATGTAAATACATCACATACATCTATACAATTCATCTTGCAATAAACTAAGATATCGAACTATTATCATTTATGCAATCATCGAACTTATTAGTATATCTCTAGTCTATTATATGTAGACAGATTGAACAATATTTAACCCCTAACGAACGAGTGCCGCCATACTCGCGACATTGTAAATATTCTAAAATAATTTAATGCCGCCATACACGTGGCATGACATACCAAGAAGATTTTTGGGTTTCTCTTTCTGTAATTTCAATATAGGCACGATGCAGTTAGAAAATAAATTTGAATGGTCAACAAGCAATATTAGACAAACTAAACAAATCCAATAATGTAATATTAATTATGCTACTTCTCTATCTTTGGAAAAGGAGCACTTAATTTTTTAAAAATCCGTCGAAAACTATGCCCAGTAGTTATAAGCAATGCGCTCGTTTGTTAAAGGTTAATAAATGTAATAAAATATTTAGACTATAGGTCTAATATTCGTACCCAGTTAAACTAGCAAGTTTTTTTTAGACCGAAGAAGCTCGCGCTTATTCGAATTTGGGCTCTTGTCATCATCACAGACGAGACTTTGCTCAGGCAACGTTGTGCCATGACAGGGTTTTACATTTATCTCGATCTCTTCGGGATCGATCTTTGGAAGCTAGAGCTTGTGCTGGACTAGGACATGCATCCAGGTGCGCTGGACAACTGGACAGGGCAAAACGATGGCATGAACGGCAGTTGGACGCCGCTTTGGGAGCCAAAGATAAGGTAATTATTATATACATATTGTGACAAGTGGGGGTTGAAGCCCCCTTCTTGGGGATTGTAATGGCTGCCTAATACTATATTTTAGCATTGCATCCCCATTACGAAAGGGTTACTTCGACACTTCAGTCGCCCGTTAGAGTACCTGTAATTACCTGTAGGAGTTAGTAGCTACTATGCGAATGAAACCAAGATTACTTTTATAACTAAATCTATTTAAATAATTAATAATACATCTCGTATGTATTTGTGGAACTTGACTGTACTTGCATACAGTCAATGTTTCCTAACTAATACCTTTTATTCTTATATCTGCTTATATAAATGCATGGGGGAGAATAGCTACAGCTTATAATTTACATGATCTGACCTTTAAGCTGGACCTGTCTTGTGGCACAACACACACAACTAACACTAACGTATCCCAAGGCGTTCGCCTATGAGATACGTCTTAGATGGCTGTAACTTCTTAATTGCACAGGCCCTCAGAGCAACTCACTGATGGACCCCAAGAACCAATAAATGGTTAAGGGTAGGGATGGTGTACTTTGGGGTGGACGACCATCAGGCGACAATAATTATCAATAACACGATAATATTGATTATTGTCACAATATATACACACATATATTGATATTATAATTTTATAACAATATAGAAAAAATCAATTTTACTAATAATAGAGATCAATCAATCAAATTTATTATCAATATCTAACAAAGTCACTGGTGTTCCACTGATCTACCATCGCTTTTTGACCTAATACAATAACATATTTTAAAAATTATAGTAAATATTATATATTTATGTTAATATTTGATGTAACCATGATAATGAAGCAAAAAAAATTAAAATTATAATTAATAGTGATATAATATAATATATAGAAAATAGTATATGAGAGAAAAGAATATAAAAAATCCTTACAATATTAACTATTTATAATATAGTATAGTATAATAAAACTATTGCTCAAATAATAAATATAATATATCTTTATTTATAGTATAATATAAAATAGTTAAGTAAACAAAAATAACTCGACGTTATACTATAATTTTATACCAATCAGTAAACATTTGTGTTAACAGGTGGGAGAAGGAAGAGCCTGTAGTAATCTCGGAATAGTATATCAATTGATGGGAGAATATGATGCTGCATTGAAACTTCACCAAGCGCATTTAAACATTGCTCGCCAGTTACAGGTTCGACCATTTATACATATTATAAACAAAATTTATATAACTGCTGATTATGTTCTTCTGGCGTACTTCTTAATATAAATATTGATTCAATATATTTTTGCCACAATAAAATAGCAATAACTTCATTGCTTACTGGTAATAGTAATACATTACGAAATACATATATAGGTTTTGAATTGAATAATATGTTTAATTAATCTATTGAAATAACATGATAAACAGTTAAATCGGTTGATCCGTGCGCCCGAATTGTGAACGAAAATTGTATCTACACAAAACACACACTTATACATGCATCCATTTTTTTTTTTATAAGGTATGCCAAAATGTTCAGAAAGCTTTCAAACCTAAAGATATGCAATAATTTACATTTTCGATTTTTTTTGCTATTACTATAACTTACACTACGAGAAGTTAGAAAAAATCCAAATTTTCAAAAAAAAATCAAACTATTAACCCTTTCCACTCGAATGTCGCCGCTCCGGCGGCAAAATTCACATTAATCTCGGAATTAGCGAGTGGAAAAGGTTAAATGTTTCAAAAAAGTTCAAAATTCTCAAAATCTATTTTTTTTCAAGTTTTAAAGAACGGATAAAATGCTATTATTATTTATTATAAATTTTTATATATGATATTCTTTCTTAGGATAAAGCAGGTATGGGAAGAGCGTATGGTAATATAGGGAATGCTTATTCTTCTGCTGGTCTTTACGAACCTGCCATAAGACATCACAAGCAGGAACTTGCTATAAGCCAAGAAGTAGGTGATAGATATTCAGAAGCATCAACACATGGAAACCTTGCAGTGGCATATCAAGCTTTAGGAGAACACGATATGGCCTTGCTGCACTACCGAGCTCATCTAGGTAAAGTTACATAGAAACTATAAATTACAATTTTTTCCGATGGTATTAGTTGTTTATTACATTAAATTTAATTGTTTAATATATTTTATTTTCAGGCATTGCGCGCGAAATGAAAGATACTTCTGGAGAAACCTGTGCTTTGCTGAATTTAGCAAACTGTTTGTCATGTCGTGGTGATTTTGCACAGGCCGTACCATATTATGAACAAAATTTAGCGTTATCCCAAGAAATGGGAGACGTAGCCGCAGAAGGTAAAGCATGCCATTTCTTGGGATATGCTCATTATTGCTTAGGCAACTATAGAGAAGCAGTTAGGTGAGTTATTTAATTTAGTGTCTAACTTATATTTTGATCTAAAACTTAATTTAAATACTATATGATATTAATATATTTATTTTATAAATATCGCTTGTGGTATTTAATTTTAATATCATTTATTAATTTCACTTATAGATATTATAATCAAGATTTGACCTTAGCGAAAGATCTGCAAGATCATGCCGTTATGGCTCACGCATATTGTAATTTAGGCTTAGCACATCTGGCTTTAGGTCATTTAGAAACAGCGCTGGAATGCCAAAAATATTTTTTAGCCATAGCTCATATGACACAACATCAACAAGGAAAATTTAGAGCGCTGGGAAATGTCGGTGACGTGCTAGTAAAAATGCAAAATGAAGAAGAGGCGTTAAAAATGTACCAAAGACAATTAGAATTTGCAAGACAGGTAATGAGAAGTAATTTAAGATATTTTTATAAATAGATATATTTTATTGGTTTTTATCAATTAGACTCAAGATCGGCATTTAGAAGCACAGGCCTGCTCTTCTCTTGGTCGTGTATATCGGCTTCAAGAGAGATACGATTTTTCTTTAGCACACCATACTCAAGAATTATCCTTGTTACAAGAATTGGGAGATGCTCGGGGCGAGTGTAGAGCACAATCTGCACTTGGTGCTATACATATTGCTCTAGGTCATTATACACATGCGTTGAGATGTTATCAAGTAAGTCTAAAAACATGAAATTATTTAATATGTAATTTATTATTTATATTTATTATGTTTATAAAATTGACTTTTATACTTTATATTTTTAATACAGGAACAATTAGACAAAGCGCGTGAATTGAAGGACTGTATCGAAGAAGCTCAAGCTTACGGAAATCTCGGTATTGCTAAATTTAATATGGGATACTACGAGGAAGCCATAGGATTTTTAGAACATGTAAGCATTAAATTAGTAAATTAGATATGTATTTACATATAATATTCATTATTTGTTTTATCTATTCACATTTATTCATCAGTATGATAAATTCATCTACTTTGATTAAAAATTACTACATAGCATAAATAAATAATGAAAAATTAATTATTATTGTTAAAATTATAAACTGGGACACTTTCTTGCAGCAACTAGCACTACTTGAGCAAATACCTTCTCACTGTTCAACAGCTAACATATCTTCACAAGCCATTGTTGAACAAAAAGCGCGGGCTCACGGATCACTTGGTGATTGTTATTCATGCTTGGGCGACTATGAGGAATCTTTAAAGTGTCATGAAATTTATTTAAAATTAGCTTTGGAGAATTTGAAATGTGCGAAAGATCAAGAACGGGCATACAAAGGACTCGCGCATTCACATAAGTAAGAACAGCCAAGATTTTTTTTACATTAGTCGTTCTTAAAAAGTATAATATAATATTATAAACACCGATTTATTCCAAAATTATTTGATGACTATTTAATATTAAGATATCAAATAAATATAAAGTTCAAATAATAAATAATGATAATAAATAATATTTTCGCTATAAGACGGCTTTAATTAATATTATTTTTACAATTGCTTTTGTTTTTATTAAGGTCGCTTGGTAATTTACAACAAGCGCTGGTTTGTCTGGAGAAACGGCTAGTGGTTTCAGATCAATTAGGAAATTTACAAGAAAAATGTCTAACTTACGCTGATTTGAGTTTTATCCACAACTCTTTGGGACATTCGGAACAAGCTATTTCGTGCTTGGAGCATCAAAGAGATATTGCCAGGTGAAATATTTTATTACAATGTTTTTCAATATTTTATCCAAAAAATCCTCTATAGTATAATTTATCTTATTTTTTCTTAAACTGTATATTATTGATTATTTTTATAGAGAACTGAACGACAACACCATGATTTCCAATTCATTATCGGGATTGGGTCTCATGTATGAAAAATTAGGAGATCATGAAGCGGCATTGAAGTTTCACCAGGAAGATTTAAAACATTGTACAGATTTGCAACTAATAGATTTACAGGTAATTTACATGAAAATAATCTTTGTTAATGTTAGTTATTGTTTTATTTAAAGAAAAAAAAAAGAGTAACTAATTACGTATAAATTTAATAATAGTTAATTTTGACAACATCACGGTTTCTATCATTATTTTTTATATTGTTTTTTTACTTTTAACTCAAGAAGTTCAAAACTGTGTTTGTTCCTTACTAATCAGGTCTAATTTTTCTTAAAATATGCTCTATATAATTTCTCGCATGAGATTTAGTTCACTTCAATTTACTTTATTTGAACGCGTTACGGACCTTTCATCAAATCCTCGTTTAACGATACTAAAAAGATAGTTATTTAAAGTTTATTATGGTAATTATGGAACATTATTTGTCAAAATAAATTAATTATTTTTATTTCGACTAAAATGAATTTTTGTTTCAGATGCGTGCTTTGGGTCGCATGGGCCGCGCCTACGAATCTCGCCAAGACATAACAATGTCCTTAATGTGTCTTCAGCGTGCCCTTACGCTTACTAATTCAATTTGTCAAGAGGAGAAAGAAAACAGTGATATCAGTTTTCAATCAAATTTGAGAGGCAACCGAAAAAATATTAATAAAGACCTCTGCGAGACTCTGAGAACAGTTGGCAGAGTAATGTTATGCAAGGGAGATATTAAATACGCTATTAGGTAATAATAATTAAGTCACAATTTTGTATTCCATCTTTACAACTTGAATTACTTCTACAATTGTATAACTGTCTATAGTACAAATTTATGAATTCTAGTTTCAAATAATAATTATTGTTTGTATTTAACTAAAATCTTAATGGATAGTATTTATTAATTAACTACCCGAAGGAGAAGTTTATGTTTTCATCAAGAAATCCAATTATGCTAATTTTATGTTTTCTAGACGTTTCAAGTCGTTCTGAATCGAATGAGACTAAATTTGGAAAAAGTATGTGTGTGCGAGTATATGAACAGATTTTTTGCTGTAAATCGACATCTCAAAAACGGCTGGACCGATTTTAAAAATTTAAAAGCCATTCGATGCACCTCGATGAGGACTATTTTTTGTCAGTTTTGTGCGACGATCAGCCAAGCCGTTTCTTTATAAATAGCAGAAAAGTGAAAAAAAAATGAATCGATTATGAACATTCAAAAACCGTTCGAAAGATATTGGTTGGGACTCGTGCTGATTTGTTTTTGGTAGAGATCGGTTTTCTTATAATAAAGTGTTAAAAAAATTGTTTTCGACGATTATTATTATTATTTTTTTGACGGTAGATACCATAGTCTTATAGATCATACTAAAATATTACGGCCCTATGACAACTCGTTCAATTATTTTAGTTAATTGCTTGTAAATTGAAAATACTAACATTAGTGAAATAATCATGATATATTTATTTCAGATATTTAACGCAAGGATTGGAAATAGCTGAATCATTGGGCGACAAAGAAGAAAAGGTATAATTCCAATTTTATTAAATTTCCTGAGAATTTCCTTAAATATATTATTTTGTTTTATATTGTATTACACATTATTTTATCAGAAAGTATTTATATAATAATGCGTATGTTTCGCGACAACCTTGTTTTCAAAGATAAATAATAATCTATTAGTAATTTGATTTTCATAAACAGATTTTTAGGCATAGGTATTTTTATCAGCATAGGTATGTAAAATATATCTGCATCTAAACTATTTAATTTATTTAAAAATTATTTCTTATTTTAAACACTGTGTTTGCACACTAGTATCAATAAAAAAATAATTTGTATTGTGTAAAAATTTGCAATAATCAATTTTTTTCTTTCAGGCAAGGATGCGTTATAGACTAGGTCTAGCTTTACACCAGGACGAAGATTATGTAAATGCTTTAGAAAACTTCAAAAAGTCGATCGAATTATTGGAAACGTTAAGAAAAGCACATCGCACTCATGATAAATTAAAACAATCATATTATGATGTGCAAACAGATTGTTATTACGCATTGCAAAAAACTTTAGTAGGTCAGTACATTTAGATGACATCATCATGATTGATATTTTTGCTTTTCTTTATTTACACTATTTTTTATGAAAAATAATTTGCTAATGTATGTGTCTCAAATAATTTCAGCATTATCAAAATATGAAGATGCTCTTGTGATAGCAGAAAAATGTCGAACAAGATTATATGCGGATTTAATAATAGAAAAACAAAATAAAGCAAACGAAGAAACTAAATTAAACGATAGCTGTGATATTACTTTAAGTAAGTTTTTACTACATGGCTCAATGTTTGTTATTTATTTTTAAAAATACATTTCTAATTAATTATTTTGAAATATATCATTTTTAGGCACACTTATAGAAATAGTTAATCGACAAAAAGCCTGCGTACTTTACTATAGTCTTTTAGAGAATCATCTTTATGCTTGGTGCATCGTTCCTTTCAAAGGTGTTATGAAGTTTCATGATACTCCACTATTATCAGAAGAAAGTGATGAAGGTAATAAAATACTTCATATGTCTCTAAATACTCATTTTATATAGTATATCGATTTTATTATGTAATGAATGCATATGTTCAACTTTCCGAAGGAGAAGTTTATGTTTTGGTAAGAAAATCCGATTTGCTAATTTCATGTTTTCTTGTCGAAGTTGCCGCTTAACCGTTTTTAAAAGTCTAAAAACCGTTTGAAAAATATTAGTTGGTAATCGTCCTCATTAGAAATTTGGTCGAGTTAAATTTCTTTTGACAATTTTGATAAAACTTTTATGATGATAGAGTTTATGGTCTTAACGAGCATCTTAAAATATTATAGGCCTACAAAATTGATTTAATTATAAAAATTGATTAGTTTGTTAATGGGTCGTGTCACTATTTCAAGATTATATTGTCACAATTTTAATTGATGCTAAATCTTAAATTTTATTGATTTATTTGATTATTTTTAAATAATAATATTAAAATTATTTAATATCGATTTGAATGCTCAAAATTATTATTTTGATAGATTCTGGATTTACTTGAACAAAATTATTAAGCGGTTTTATATCATCATCTATAAATAATGTGATAATCGAAGTACCAATTGTACCATATAAAATTCAATTTCATTTGAATCGCATTATTATATTTAATTCATTGATTTTAGGTTCGCAATTAACCGCAAAAATAAAATTTCTACGAGAACATTTAATGACTAAAAATGCTAATAATCAAAATAATATAGAGGATATATCAAATCAGCCCGAAGAAAAATCTGGTTTCTTGCGAATGGTGAGTTAAAATCAAAATTATATCGTTTAATTAGAAATAATTTTTGAAAATACAAATGTATGTTTATGATTTATAATATTGATGTTAAAAATAATTATAGGTAAATAGGCATAATTTGCTGAATTCTAGCAATTATTCGCTCAGTTCCTTATTCAGCGTTGGTTCAGTAACTAGTCTTAGAGGATCAACACGATCTAGAGGATCACTTCATTTTGATACTCCAAATACTCGATTCGATAAAAAGTTACAAAATTCTACTACACATTCAAGTGCGCAGTCCCTGCTTGAAGATAACTTTTCTGAAAATAATCTTAGTTCAGAAAATAGGAATCAACATACAAAGTCTCTCAATGATACTTTATCGGCGCTGTATGATCTACTGATAGCGCCATTTGATGATATACTACAAGAAACAGGTATTAAGTAGCTTTTATTACTAAATACATATTTATTTGGTAGTTTAAAGACAAAAGTTTACATGACCAGTCGCTCAGCTTCGAATGATTTTTTGTGTTTAAATTACAACTTTGCTTCCATTCTTTAGAGGTAAATATTTTTATTTTACTTTAACTTTATATTTATGCTATTTACTTGTATTGTTTCTATAATAAGTAGATTGATTTTTTAGGTATCAAAATTCGTCGATTTTAGTTCGACGATTTGGTTTAAAACGACGCAAAATAATTCGTTAAAAAATATTATTCGAAATATTTATTTCATTTACTGTTTGATTTAAATATTATGCACCAAATATAAAAAGCTTGCGGTAATCACTCTTTAAGTTTAGAATTATTACCATTTTTGTTAGAAAATTTTCGTATATGGGTTGCAGTACCTAATAAATCATTGATTGATTTTTAATTTGATCGATTAAAAAAAAACTCTGTTATTATAATTATTCAAACCATGTGCATGTGATTCAAAAATAATTAAAATTAAAATATTTTCAAAATAGATACAAAAGAAAATAATGTCCAGAAGCGAGAGAAATTGATACTGGTCATTGAAAATGATCTGTTTGCCGTACCTTTCTCAATATTGCGAAACAAAAATTGTAGCACACTGGCTCAAGTAAATGAAAAGCAACATCAGTATTTGGGTGATCGTATTGATTTAATGGTCGTTCCGTATCTGAAAGTTTTGAAACCAACTGGACATAAAAATTCAAGGAAACAACTGGGAAATGGTATGTATTTTTGCTTAATTAACGTAGTAATTGTTTTAAGCTGCAAATATGATAAGAATAATTAATTTATAATTATTATATGTATTTAAAAGTATATTTAATCATAATGTGAATTATGACTGTTATTTTAGAGTCTATGAACGCGCTCGTTATTACAAGTCCATTATATGGTGGATCAAATCATGCTGGTTCGCAAAATATGAATGTGAGTTCAAGCCAGGATGCTTCAATGATTGCTGAGTTGTTACATTGTAAAACACTCACAGATACTCAGGTATGTGCTTAATATATACCTAACAAAAACTAGTAAAAACTTTTTTAAAATAAACTTGTATTTTCAGGCTACCAAAGAAACTGTAACTGAGGAAATGTACAACGCAGATTGCGTCCATTTCTCAGCTCAAATATGTTGGTCTTTAAAATCAATTGTCTTGAGCACGGGCGAGCCAATAGAAAATCAGGTTCAGGTAATATTTAGTTAATCAATAATTTTCTCTATACGTAATGAATTTATTTTATTTTTTTAGTTCTTATATAACTATTCACCAAATTGTGTTAAATTGTTCGGATTTACTATTTTTACCAAAAACAGATAATCAATTTATTTTTAATCTCTTGCTATACTTATGCATTATAACCTTTATTGCCAATAAAATTTTCTAATGTTGTATGTTATGTACAATATATTAAAAATGCTAAATCTAATAGCCAAATTTGTATTTGTTCAAAAATAGTTTAGAGCGAGAATTTTATCTTGCTGTTATTTTTTAAGACTAAGATATACAAATATATTCCCATAATTGTAAAAAATATAAAAATAGTCATTATTACATTACAGAGCTCAAGTCGTCGAACATTTAGTGGCGATGGAAGTTTAGAGATACATGAGGTAGAAATGAATCCGAATATATCATTGGGCGGTTTAAATGATGGTCTATTAAACACTAAAGATATTTCACAGTTACAACTCAATACAAAACTTGTAAGTAATTAAATATAATAATAATTTACAAAACATTATTTACTAGTACTCTACTAAAGGTAGGTACTACAAATATAAATTTTGATATTAAAAATGTTCAAAGAATTTGAATTTTGTACTATCGTAATTGTAAATTAAATAGGTTGATAATTTAATTTATTAATATTTTTGTAGGTTGTAATTAATGCCACGATATTTGATGAGACTGATGCGAATTATGATATTGTTATGAAAACTAATACAAATGCGTTATATGAATTATCAAGTGCTTTTTTAAACTCTGGTGTTCATTGCGTTTTGGTCTCTTTATGGCCAGCTAGTGATGTTGGTGCAGTAAAAATACTTTTGAAAACTTTTTATTCTTCGCTAATGCAAGGATCGAGAGTTGCTAGGTAAGCACACTTTTATTATTTTACATATAAGATGTATAATTACTTATGTAAATTATTTGTAAAATGTATTTTATTCAGAGCTTTATCAGAAGCTATGCAAACGGTTCAGTATACAAAGCAATTTTCGCATCCGGCAAATTGGGCTGGTTTCACATTAATGGGATCTAACATTCGTCTCTGCACAAAGGTAAATTCTAGCAATTAGACATTTCAGCACAAATATTAGCACTTTTACCAAAGACTTACACCAAAATATATTAAATGTTCTACAGGCTGCACAAATGAATGAATCTTTACAAGATATTTTATTACATCATAACCCGGAGCATTCAAGAAGGCAATGTTTGCGAGTGTGTTTGCATCTGGTTGAAAAGTCTCTTCAGCGAATTCACGAAGGGCGAAGAAATGCAATGTATACCACTTTAAGATCAATCGAGAACAAGACGACGAGCAGTGGATCTAAAAATGGTGATAAGGAAGAAACAGAAGATTTAACGAAGTATAATAATGCTGGATGGAAAAATTTACTGATTTCTGTTGGATTCAGGTATTATTTTTAGATTTTTATGCATATAGTTGAATATATCTTACAATATATAATAGCATGAGTTATATCATCTAATGATTTTTGTTCTTGTGTATATTTACACTACAGATAAATTTCTTATTCCATTTAGTTTGTTATATTTTGTGTATTATGTTAAAGTTACCTAACTATTAACTTGTGCCGAGCGTTGTTGTTTTCATGCTCATATCTAGTTTATACACTTGACCATTAAGTTTTTTTTTATTTCATTTATTAATTACAACTGTCTATAAATATGACATTTAGTAATTTTTTTGATTAATATAAATAGAAAGGGCATATCAGGCCCCACAGTGATGGTCCCAATATTATTGTTGTTAAACTAAAATAGGTTTGATCCAGACCATTAAATAATATGCGATAAATAAACTATAGAGTGACTAATTCAAAATATATAGCAAGAATGATAATCATTTTTTGCTCGACTTATGATTGATTATGATTGAATTATGATTGATTGCCTATGAATTGATTTTAAAGATTTGAGCCAGCTGCGAATGGTGTTCCTTCATCTGTATTTTTCCCACAAAGTGATCCGTGTGCACGACTCGCAAAGTGTTCTGGAATTTTACAGGCTCTTCTTGGTTTATCACATGCTTCACTGCAAGCAGTTCAGGTATTGTAAATGATTTTATAGAGTTTTTTTTACATCTAAATGTCGTTAGTTTCTAAATTTTTTGGCTAAATTTTGGCCTAATTTGTATTTAGGCCAAAATAGCAAAATACCGGATATGATAGTAGATAATATTTAGTAATTATCTTTATTGAAGCACCAAAAATTTTACGTATTTTTATATAGCATGGTCGATGAAATGTTTTCTACAGATATTCAAAAAATTAAATAAGTTTAATCAAATTTGCATTTTTGTAGTCATTAATAAACGATGAAACGAGATCAAAAAAATCAGCGAAGCTTAATTACAATAACACGCAACAAGAAGAAATTTCACAAGAAATAATTTCAGCTGTAAAAAAATGTTCCGAACAATTAGTGGAGAAGCAACCTGGCGATGGAATCGAAATTTCTTTGAGCGTCAGGTTAGATTTGCAATTTTCATAACCACTTTGTCGCTACAATTATATTGAAATTATAATTGTAATTATATCTTCTTCAGATCTTGGAGGATTACTGGCTGTCATGAATTATTTGCTTCGTTAGGATTTGATTTAGTGTCCGTCGGCAGTGATCGGATCAAATTAAGAGCAGGAAAAAAAGCTAATACAAGGCAGACACAGTTTGCATTAGAAGCACTTACAGCATTAATAGGTAAATTTGAAAATAATCATATTAATTTCATATTTAAATAAATTAGACAGTTTTGAAAAGTATGGTCCCATTCCTTAATTAATATTTTATTGTGTATAATAAGATAATATATTTTAATTATAGGAATATTTAATAACGATTCTTTAATTTTTTTTTTTTATTATTTTAGCAATTGCAGATGAACCAAAAAGTTTGAGTAGCAGTAAAAGCAGTTCAATGGAAAGTCTGAATAGTGATAACAGCATTTGTCCATATATATCAAATCAAAAAAATGTTAACCCGCAAACTTTAAATGGTAAATTAACATAAATATTTATTACAAAATTTACTGGATCATCATTTAATGGATTGATCATGTCTTCATTTATAATTTTTACAACGAAGGCTATAAATGAATTATTTTTTAACAAAATATTTATTTTTTAATTCTGTAGATGTGCATCAGCAATTAGATAAGTCAATAAGCAAGTTAAGTTCTGGAAGAGGCGCATTTATATCTTACGTCCGTGGTAGAGGCGAACCGGATGGTGGGAGCACCATCAACAGTCATGCCCCTTCGACCACTTATACACAAAGTCAGCTCAACTCCAATGTGCACATTCATCCGCTAAATAGTAATTCTCACATAAATCTACTTATAAATTCAGACAATAATCTGCACACGAACTCAAGAATTGCAACTGCAAATATAAAGAGCGTTGAAACTAAAGGCTTATGGAATGCTAGGAATCATTATATGGGTCTGAGCAGAACTGCTGTAAAAGTGAGTAATTTATGGGTTACATATCAGTGACAGCTTTTTGGAATTATATTATATAGTTAAATGACTTTTTAACATAATCATTTTTATATACCTATTTATATATTATATATTTTGTGTATTTGATTTATTTTGCATGTTTTTTTGAATATTTGAATAAATTTTTTATTAATGCTTGCTAACTAAATTATTTGCTTTATTTGTTAGCAATATTACACCATAATTTGAAATTTGTCTTTAGGTATGCAGACCAGGCGGAGGAAGTGAGAGTGATGCAGCATTCACCCCTAGCCCACCTGTTTTCTTTCAAAATCCGCACAGTACTATCACTAATAGTGTTGACAACGCCATGACTTCTGAAAATATCTTAGCAAATGACGTTCAAATAGCTCTTGAACACCAAACACGCATTCGATCTTTATATAACTTGCACCGAGAAGGTATATTTATTTCAAGTGAATTATATATACGCATAAATTGTTTCCGACCTTGAAGGACAATAATTTAACAACTTCTCACCAAAATGATTTGAAAGCACGTTTTCAATTAGTATAAATGAGTATTCATAAAATAATGAATCCTGATTTATTTTTATTTTTAACAAATTTACTCATTCAAACTTATAATTTAATTTGCTGTACTAATTTAAATTTTTTATTTATTAGATGTTCTGCCACCACTGCCGCCACCAAGACACGTCAATTCATATACAGATTTTATAAAAAATAAAAAATTAACCAAAGAAAATGATTCTGTAATAAAAAAACAAGAGTTTGACAACACATTTAATATCAAATTCGAGAAAGAAAATGCAGCCAAGTGCAATATGCATATCGCTCAACATACTTCTAATCCTTTATCAGAACAGTCAGAAAAAGATGATAGTTTCTCATCTAATGATTCAATCTGCCAAGTTAAAACATTGGTTAAACGGCAAGGTGCTCTAAAAGAAAATTCTAAGTTTTTGCCGGAAAATAGCATGCTTTCGCTGTCCGTTTACAACAATTTGCCATTAAGTGGTTTGAATTTTGAACCTTCAAATGCTGATGCTGATTTTAATATGAGATCCAGTAATAAGTCTGATATGCAAATTAATGACCGATTAAGTGTACGTACAAGTACTTCGATTAACGACTCTGGAAAAATGATGCAGCGTCATAAATTGCTTGAAATAGCAAATAACTTGACCATCGGTAATATGATTTATATTTTGAAAATAATATACTAACAGTCCGTGCATGCAATTAGTCGAATATTCTCATTATGAAAACTAATTTGATACAAATATTAATAAACTTTCAGTTTTTTGGCCCAAATTACTCACATACTTATATGTTAAATTTTGATCATGTAATATCGGATTTAATATTTGTTATTTACCAAAATTTCTATTCCTGTGTTTTCTAGTAATAAGGTTTTTGAAGTGAAACTATTTTTGGATTAAGGTAGTTACTTTATCGGTGAATATAACAAAAAAATCATTGTACAAATCATTTACCGTTTACTAATAATTGATGATAATCTCGTTTTTTATTTTTATTTTTTTATGTTTTTCTAAAACTGGACATTCGATTTCGTCTAGCAATAGACATTTTACAATAAATTTTATATAGTGTCTATATGGATAACAAACAAGTATGTTTATACATGCTCGAGATCTATAAAAACATTTTTTTTGTTTAGATAAAGATGGCGAGCCTTATAACAGCAAAGAAAAAGAATCACCTAAAGAATTATCAAATTCGAACACTTCATCACTAATACGACATCCGAGTCATGCTTTAACTCCTGCGATATCAGAAGTTTACCACGAGCGCAACATAGGATTAGGTCTAGCTCCTCCTTTATCAACTTTGCTTTTGACCAACGATTTAAAAAATGAAAATGACAAATTTGATGGCGAATTTAATGAATTTTTGAAAAGGGATGAAGGTGACGGTAGAAGTGTGGCTGATTCTCAATGCTCCAGTCATTACAAGGCATTAACAAATGGGTCGGAAAAAGCAACTGGTATGCTGAGAAAAATGCAAATGATGTCAATCAAGTCAAATTCTGATGCGAGTCCAGCAACAGAAGGAGCCGATAAAGAAAAGAAGGGGTCTAGTAAAATTGTCAAAAAATGTTTATACAGGAAGAAAAATCCTAATTAGTCGTTAGTAGAATGTAACGTCCCCAAATCCATCCAAGCGCAAGAAGGACTTTAGAATTTAATCAAGCTCCAAATATCTAAATACTTTATTTAGAGGTTTATAGTCAACTAGTGAAATCGATAAATCAAGATCAGCAAAAGATCTTAAGGTAAAGTATATTAATTGACTACTAAAATATGCGTTTTCCGAAATCGGACAATTTGAAGATAAAAGCAATTGTGAGCTTTTATAGCAAAGCGTATTGTGATTTATTTGTATGTTTTATAAAAGTATTTTTATTAAGTCCCGAATATTTTACGTATTTATTAGTTTTATATTGTTAATATATATTAGGATTTAATTTCCCTTTCGTCCGTGATATGTTTGACTCGTAAATTAAATATTATCACTTGGTTGATTGTATAGTTTATAAGTCACATTAAAGTTATTATCTAAGCAAGCACGTTTACTTCAACTACGTTCATTCACTAATAGAATTTAAAATATTTCTTGATAATTTATGTATAATATGTGTTAAATTATTTTATCTTATATATAAATGGAATCACTGCGATATGTATTTTGATATATCAATATTAGGATCTTAATATTTTTTTTACAAATAGTATAGGCACGTAAGTATATAAATCAAAAATTATCCTTTAATTATAATACTATTTTACATAAAATATTTATCCTTCTGTGGAACGATAGTAATTTAATGTATATTCAGAAATATATTATTGATAAGTGTATATTATATATAGAGTGTTTTTAATAATAATAAATTATTATATTATTAGTAGCTTATTAATCATTGTAAAACAAACATATGTTGTATTAAATATACTTAATTTATCTTTTATAGTATATTCTTTAGCCATGTGAGCCGGAATAAGTTTTATTGAGATTTAAATTCTAGCAACCACGTGCGTAGCTGGCTATAATTGTAATAAAAAAGACTCGATTTTAATTGTTATATACTTAGGACTCCTAAGTTAGGAGATTTTGAATATTTGACATTATATTTAATCAATGGCATGTAGTGCTTGATAAATATTTATGCTAGAGTTCTAGCAAATTATTCAATCATTTTCAAAATTGGCTAATAAACTGCTTATCATATGACGTTGCACGAGGCAATTAATGAAAATAATTTTGATGACAAAAGTGTCTACATAGTAAACAGCAGAAATTATGAAATAACTAGTTGGTATTGATTTTTTGCCTTGAGACCAGTTACATGAACTTACCCATATGTGTAAATAATCGACTTAATCAATAAAAAATAAATTCATTTATGAGTGATTAAAAGTATTATGAGTGGATTTATTGCACATAGTTGAAAACGAACAAACACGTTAACTCGGAGTATTTTCTGAAAGCAAATTTTCAAAAATAAATAATTTTTATAATTGAACCAGTTTCCATAATTACTTTGATTTTAATTGACTTTAATGGTTTAGTATGTTCATTAAGACCAAGTACTCAGTTATGCTAAGTGAATCGTCTAATTTTAATTTTAACAAACGTCAAAAATTTACTTATTTTCTCAAACTTTGATGAATTTTTAAAATTAAACTATTTGTCGAAGCCCGTTATATTTCAGTAAGTTCTATAAAACCATGATATATATCGCCAAAAAAAGATCCATAAAAATCGATTTAAAATTTTTTTTCAACAGTTAATTACAAGAAAACGGCTCGGTAGATTTTCACCTAAAACTAATCAGTATCATTCTATTCCAATTAATATCTTTTGAACAGTTTTTGATTTTTGAAAATCGATTTGGTAGTATGAGTTTAAATGTGAACAAAAGGTTTAACACTTTTTTCCAAATCACAAAAAAACAGCTCGGCCGATCGTCGCTGAGAAACGATAATCCTCATCGAGATACATCAAATGGCTTTTGAATTTCTGAAATCGGTTCAGGCGTTTTTGAGCAAACTTTGACGAAATGTCTAATTTTGGAAAATGTAAAAAAAACAATACTAATTTTTGCAAACTTTGTCGAATTTTTAAAGTTAAACGAGTTGTCGTAGAACCGTAATGTTTTAGTATGATCTATAAGACTATGGTACTTACCGTCAAAAAAATTATAACAAAAATTGTCCAAAAAAAAATTTCGACACTTTCTTACAAGAAAACGGCCCGGCCGATCTCTACCAAAAACTAATCAGCACAATTCCCAACCAATATCTTTCGAACGGTTTTTGAATTTACAAAATTGATTCAGAATTGCGGGCTAAAACGTGAACGAATTTTTCACTTTTCTGCTATTTATAAAGAAACGGCTTGGCCGATCGTCGCACAAAACTGGCAAACAATATTCCTCATCGAGATACATTTTTAATTTTAAACTAAGTTAAAATTAACACTATATCTTATGAAACAATTGAATAACGCATACTTAAAACTTATATCAAGGTCTTGTAAGCTCAACAATAAAGCCCACGATGAAAAAACTAACAACAAAAGAAAATACTTTTGCCATACTTTTGGATTTTTAAACATTGCTGTTTATCTTCTGATAGCGACGTCGTAAAAATTAAGGTGATGACTGGTTAAACATTTATTTTCTTCTATTTTCAAATATTATTGTTAAAAATTTCTTAACTTTACTTTTGAGATATCGCCGGACCTTTAAGCCCCGCTCTACCCTATTCGAATTCAATAAGCGATTTTTAAATTGCTGTACAAAATTCAAATCAATCATAAAAGTGTTTGAAAGCGGTTTACTCGAATGGTTTTAGTTAATGTTACGTGTCATTAAACAAAATACGAATTTCTCGGTAAGTGATCATGAATATATAAAAAACAAATTATTTAAGTAATAAATGATAAAACTAATTTTATACTTGCATATTCTTGGAGGTGATTATCAATAATAAAGTAATGCTTTTGATAATTAATATCAGTAATACATATTGTTCGGTGATTTATTCTACAAAACAAAAAATAATATTTATCATTTAGTGCCGATTTATAAACAAGAAATGAATTATCATTCTTTATTAATTATTATTAGTGTTAATTATATATTATTATTTATTACCAACAATAATTAACTTAACTATATGGTATAAATTAATTGTTTATGTTTTGAGCTTTTAATTACTACTTCTCAATTACTAATTGCAAGGACTTATGCGATCAGTTACATAAGCTAAAAATAATTATAATGCGAATTTATTTTTGTACAAAAGTGTTTTGTATATTACAGAAATAATCTTATTAACTTCCCGTAGGGTAAGTTATAGTAATCGCAAAAAATCGAAAATGAAAATTTTTATATATCTTTACGTTTCAAAGCTTTCTGAATATTTTGGCATACCTTAGAAAAAATGAATATATGTGTGTGTGTGTGTGTGCGGATACAAATTTTTGTCGACGATTTTGAGAACACCGATCAACCGATTTAAAAAATTAAAAAAACATTCGATTCGTATTGATAAGGAGATTTGCTGATTAGTTTTTGGCGAAGGTAGGTCTAGCCGTTCCGAAGATACCGGGCAAAAAGTGCCAACGGTAACTCAGTTTTTAAGAGAACGGAGCGTCCGATTTTAATAATTCAAAAAGCATTTTACTTGTATTGACAAGATGAAGAATTGATCAAATTTTCAATATTGGTATGGAACCCATAGGAATGTAAACAAAATTTATACTTTTTATTGAAATCTCTATAAAATATCTCATAATTTAATGTGCATATGTCTAATGATCATTTTTGACCGCCAAATGGCATTTTTTTTTTACTTTCTTCATTAGATCTCCGAAACCACTAGACCTGTCTTTAAGAAAATTTGATCAATTCTTCATCTTGTCAATACAAGTAAAATGCTTTTTGAATTATTAAAATCGGACGCTCCGTTCTCCTAACATGAATAGATAAACATATGTTCATCTATTAGACGGCGACGCAGCGCTTACGCGCTTTGAAGTTTTGTCTCTATGCAGTTAAAGCAGTACGATTGCTTTGAAAAAAAGTTCAGAATTTCCAAAATATGTCAAAATAAAAAAAAACTTTTTTTTTCAAAAAAAAACATTTTTTTTCAAAAAAAGTAATTTTTTGTCAAATTTATGGTTTCTCAAAAATCTATTTTTTTCGAAATAACTTTTTTTCAAAAGTGTTAATTGTTTCTAAAAAAATAATAATTTTTGGTACGCAAAGTTCCAGCAATTTGCCTTAAGGCACGATGCCATGCGCCCCACTAGTTAAAATTCTTAACGCGACTAATTTTATGTCTCGTCAAAGGATTTTTCTGTCTGGACATAATACTTGAACCAAAGCTATACGCTATAAGCTATAAGCTATATATGTGTAAATGTATGATAATTTCTCCAAGAGACATTGGACGTTGTGGGACATTGGAATTACTGAAATAATATTAATTAGTTAAAAAATCTATTAAATAAATATAGAGTTTACATCTTACAAATTAACATTTATTTACATAATTTGGCATAATTTATTAAATTTGTCTACCTACTTTACATAATTTTAGTTACAATATTGATATTTAATTACAATATGATATTTAAAATATAACAGCACACAATTAGTAACACAATAAGTACAAAATGTACTGTATAATTTTTCATATAAAATTTTTTATATTTCTTTAAATTTGTAGAATCTCCGACTTCTATTCAATGTCGACTAGTACCGATTTAGAAGGAAAACGATGGATCCAAGCAGACAGATTGGTATGGCCCTATGAACAACCCATGGAATACAAAAATAATATGGTAAGTCTTGATTCATTTTATCGTGATATTATTGTATTTATAAGACATAATGATGCAAAAATATATATTGGCCCGCGGGTAAAAAGGTCCACAATAACTAATCCATTCTTAATAATGTTAGAAAATTTCTAACAAAAATGTTTAAAAATAGAGGGCAAAAGAATTGTATTAAGCAACGTCGCTATCTAGATATAAAGGCCAATGTTTGAAAATGTATATGGCAGACAAAATCTTAAAGGTTCGCGGGTAAAATGGTTCACCACTATCCCATATCCCAAAAACAAGTAAAGTTAAAATTTCTTCAACAACAATATTTGAAAGTAGAGGAAAAAGATGTATAACCAGCCATCACGTTGATTCCTACTACGTCGCGGTCAGGAGATAAACGGAAATGTTTGGAAATCCGCAACGAAAGTATTTTAATTAGTTGTTATTTTTTTGGTTGTGAGCGCTGTTGTTTAGTTTACGAGACCTTAATATAACTTTTAAGTCTACGTTATTTAAATGTTTTATAAAATTAATTATTATTTTTATGTTAGGCAGAAGTTTTTTTTAGATAGCTTCTATAAAAGCTCACATGTGGATGGGGTAAAAATGGTCAACTGAACCTTTTTCCAGACATAGGAGTAAAGAATGAAAAATAGTAAATAAAACAGTAAATTAAGCTAACAAAAGCAATTTTACAAGAGATAAGTCAAATAAATACTTATTCTAACTACGATGATGATTATTTCTGACGAAATATCTGATCAAGGTTTATACAGTGTTATCTCTAAAAAATGTACCCATGAAATTTATATTTTGCATTGGTTGAATAAGGTAGCTAATATTTCGTAAAATCCCTTTAAAATAAAAAATAAGACATTGTATTTGTGTGCGATTCGGCTTTCACTTTTTACCCAGCCTATGGGGTAAATAGGACCAGGTGACAAAGTTTTGAATAACAGAAAAAAAACATATTTCTACAATAATAATAGAAATAGTTTCACTAAACGTAGCCAGATAGTTGTTAGTTCGATTTGTGTAATTTGTTGTGATATAGTTGTTTTGGTTTTTGCAATATAATTGCTCAAAGTCAAATTGGACTCATATTCCCTGTCCTGCCCTATCTATGTTACGACGTTTCGGAACTAGTTGTGTTTCATCTGTAATATGTAAAGATAGTGGTAGTTATTATAATAAAAACATGTGATATTTTTTTTACTTAAATAAATTATTTATCTGATAATCTAATAAAAACACTCAGTTTGACATGGTTGAATTAATTACTAAATTATTTAGTCTATTTTTGTATTATTATTAGAAAAAAAAAATATAATTTATATCTCAAATCTGAACAATAGATTCGGTAAATGAACGGCGATTGTTTTGAGTTGAACGGTGGCACTCATCAAAGATCAAAGCAAATACATCACGATGTTTATAAAATGCTAGAAACTCACCATTTAATCATATTTGTGTATAATATGAATAAATCAAACTGTCATAGCTAATACGTGTTTTCACGGCCGCATAATCCTCAATGCCAAGCAGATATACCGATATATTCAAATAATACATAACAGTAGACATGTTGTTCTAGGCAAATTTAAATTAAAGAACTAACCCTTTGGAAATAAATAATTAAAATAATAGGAATTAAAAATAATCCTGCTTTTACAGCCAAAATATTACACTGAAAACGGAGTCAAAAATTGAAGAAAATTCAAGAAAACTAATGATAAAAATGCATTCAATAAAATGGATTAGCAAATGCAATAATTTTCTAATTTCATGTACTATAGCAAATAAGAATTAAATATTCAAATTCGTGTTTGGAAAGTATATTCATCATCTTGCGTATTTTGGTTATAAGATACTCAAATTTAGTATTTTGCTATAATGTACATGTTAAAAAATCTCGTATTCGATTCACCAAATTGATGTATATACAGTAGGTCTCTGAAAAACTAATTGATAATAAATATTTCCAAAGGTGCCCATATATTGATTATGAAAATAAATTTTAGTAACTTTATACATTTATTCAGTGGATTTAAATGCAGAAACATACTAAGGCTCCAAACATTCAAGTTGTATATTCTATTCTTAAAATTTTTTAATTGCGTTTCTTAAAATACATAACTAGTTATATTTGCATTTTTGTGCAGAATATCTAATTCTAGAGTAAACGATAAGATAGGCTTTTAAATATCATTATGATATTTAAAAACGACGTTTAAATGCATAAGTGGTTTATTAATAAAGTCATATGTTTCTTTAAATGACTGTTTACTAGCTAAGTTGTATAAAAAGCCAATTTTAATTATTTCTTGTGTATATGTACTTATAGCAAATTGCTAGGCATATATTACGGCTATTTAGTGTAAACGTAGTGGGCCTTACTTTCACATTTTAGGTTCCGTACCCAAAATCGTAATTTATTTTTTCTTTCTAATAAATGTGTTTAAATATATATCACGTAGCACCGTTCATATGAGAAGTTTAAAACCTGAATGTACTATTTGGCAATATGTACCTACATTTACTCATAAACACTTAATAATACTTACCTACAAATTAATAATACTTCTATGAGTTCACATATATCTTTGTTGAATTTATAATTTAGTTTTTTAGTCTCATCTTTCGTAATACAAAGCGTTTATTTTATACGTATATTGTATATCTAAAATAACACTCAATTTAGAAGTTTGTATTTTTCCATCAACAATTATGCGAGTAAATTTTTAGAGATTGATATAAGCAAGCAAAATTACCACTTTATAATTTAAATTACATAGTATTTTTAAAAAAAATCGTGTATAATCTAAATGATACAACGTTGTATATAGTGAATAATATAATATTTCATGTGCGATTTTTAATTTTACGCCTTTTTTATCTTTATTGTAACTATTGTAACGTAACGTAAATGCACTACATGATGAAAGCGATAAATATTGACAAATTCATTAAGCTATAAAAATTACTCATGTCGCATTATTGAATTTTTTGATGACCTAGTATAAACTTGGGAAATATTTTTAATTAAATAAAAAATAGTGTGCATATGAGTTTTTTTCTCATAAAATATTTTTCAATTTCGAATACTATATATGATATATATTATTATTTATAACAATTATTATATATTGTATTTAATTTTAATATTTATTCCACACAATATATAGAGATACTAGGGTATTAGATACTTTGAACGGAATAAGGATCAGAGCAAAAATTTATATTTTATTATTAGGTAGTTTGAAATGTTCCAACAAATTTTTGTTATAGCCAACTCTTTCCTTAAGCCGCATAATTATAATACTGATTAAGAACTATTCAACTTAATATATAATTAATAAAATATTAACTGGCTCAAGTTTATTGGTTAAATTTCGATCTGGCAATTAATTGTGATATTAAAGTCGCATTACCTTTACAGAAGAAGTGAAGTTGGTGATAAATTTAAATTATTTATGACTATTCAATTTGGGTTAATTAGTTTTTTAGTTCCCATTGAGACAAAATTTGTAATTTCTGATGTTATCGTAAATTAATGACGAATTTTTGGTGCTCGGAGAAATAATAAATTGTGGCAGTACAACTTCCTAATCCTAACCGAAATAGTTTAGAGATGAGTGATTTGTTATGCCTTATTTGATATTTGTCTATATTATTTATTATATTTTAATGTAGCAATTCGCCTGAACAAATTATGTGCATTCGCTCATAACTGCGATATGCACTCTTGGTTTCGCAAATGTACAGCAAATTACAGAAAATGTAAAGTGGAAACAATTATCAAATAGACAGTGATAAGCTAATACTTTTTCATTAACAAATGGTTATAAATTGCAAAATAAATCAATATTTTAAATTAGAAATCGTGTCGCAAAGAGGATAAAATATCAAAACCGACGCATTATGTAATCCAATTACTGAAAATGAAATTTTGCTAATATATATGTGCAACTACAAAGAACATGAATAATCCAGCGATAATTATCGATACATAATCCTTTGACGTCTGAAATAAAAATATTAATCTATAATTTCTTCCACTAAAATGCCTATCTGAGCAAATTGTAATTGTATGAAAAAAAAGTAATACTTAAAAGACTCATTTATTTTTTTATCGATATTGGATTTCTATATTTTGTTAATAAATTTATAGTAATAAAAATAGACCAATAATACAAAACCTTTAACTTTTGGTACAAGTTTGTGTTTTCTAAGAAGTTTATATTAACCCTTGTATTAGAATATTGGGTATGTAATAATTATATAATCTCGTATAATATGAACACGTTCATTCATATTTTCGCCATTATTTTTAATATTGTCAAATATAATAAGGAGTTATTCACTGTTTATTATTTGCCTTGCTTAAATTTCTTTAATATAATTTTTCAAACTAAATAAGCATTTAATAAACAGGGCTGTTTTTTTTATCAAAGACTTCAACTCTGCACTCCAAGTCGTTAAATATCTAGTTTCAAATATAAACATCGCAATAGTACAATAAATACCTAATTCATAATTTTACTTTTAACCGTTTCCACTCGGATGCATATTTAAATTTATATACATCTCGGAATTTGCGAGTGGAAAGTCTTAAAGTATGAAGCATAATTTGTTTTTTTTGTATCATATATTCCAATCTAATGATTGATGGTATAATGAATTTTCCTTCTTTCATTAAATGAAAATAAGGGATCAAAACAAACACTTATGTAAATTACATGGAATTTTACAAAAAATTAAAAATTCATATCGTAAAAGTTCAATTTAATACCAAATAAATACTTATACTTAAAAACGATAAAATTATTTATAGAATTTATTAGCATTTAAAAGAATTCTTTGCATAGTTTTGCATTAAACTACAATATAACAAATTTCATTTTAAAGCAAAACAACTTAATACTCGTGATCTATTTTTACCTGAGAAGACGCTACGAATGCTACAGATTGTGAGAAGTTTGTTATTTATTCTCATTAATTGAACAATGTTTAAAATTTTTACTTTATTACTTTTTCTCAATCTACAAAAATGAATTGAAGGTAAATGCGTTGCAACCTGAAAATGTATTGTTTTTGAACACATTATTCTTATAGCATTGAATAACTCATTTCTTCCAATGCAGCCTCAAAATTCATTAACTAAAAATGTAATACAACACGTTTTTTAATTTACTTTGTAATTTACTTTAAAAGGTATATTATAAATAGCGATTTGTGCTGAAAGCATTGTAATTTATTATCGCAATATCTTACAAATAGATTTTATGATCAGGCTGCATTATTATCTCTATCAGTGATTCCAAACTTATGCTTTAAAGTGCATTGAAATATTTTAGAACGTCGAACTCAGAACTTAGAACTTTGCTGTTCACTGATCAAAATATGCTCGGGTTGGCTTCCGATAAGAAAGTTCGACCAGAATGAAGAATTCTTCCTAACTGAGCGTCGCGATGTGCCAAGAAAAGGGGTAATACTACTACATTCACTTGTTTCTCCAAGAGTGTGAAAAAAAAAATCCACAAAAAACTTCCACAAAAAAGAATATGTCTTTCTCTTTTATAATTATTATGAAGCTAAAAATAACTCATTTTATATCTCCTGGAGGATGGAGCAGAAGCCATCGAGAGCACCAATAAAATTGTGATCTACTTGCCATTTAGGTTAGCAACGTGTAACAAGGACAATGTTAAGTTAAGGAAAATAAGAAAACCTCGAAATAAAAATGGATACATATGAAGCAGAGGTTGTGTTGTTAAGAAATTCAAAATTGTACTGACAAGATGAATTTGCAACGAACGATTTCACCATGTAACATTCTGGAGAAGTCCGGAAAAGGAGTGTCAGTAATGGCAAGGAAGAAGACAGTAGAGTGTACTAAATATCAATTGTGAGAGTGATCGTGAAATTAAAAGCGAAACCAGTGGAAATACTGGTGGTGCAGGTTTAGCTACCAGCATATAACCAAATGGAGTAAATCTAGGAATAGATAGACAAGATGTTGGTACAGAAACGGTAAAAAAGTGATTGAAGCGGTGATTATGGGAAGACCATCAATAAGTAGAATATCTAGAGGTAGGAAGAATGATATTGAAAATATGCTGTTTTTTTTTGTAAAAATGTGTTCCGGTCTTTGAAAGATAATGTACTGCTATAAGAATTTTCGATATACTAGACAGTTACCTATTATATATAGATATGATAATAATAATAAAAAGGTCCAAGGTGTGAGACTCCAGGTCCAAAGGTCCAAGGTGTGAGACCCACTACAAATAAATGATTCCCCCACCTTTCGTCGTCTATCATTTCCATTACCGGTATTCTTACCCCCTTTTTACACTTTTTTATGTATTTTTCTTTCCAAACTTCTGCTTTCATGCTTCTTGATTCTGCGTTTCAGCTTTCAGTTCCCTGATAATAATAATAAAAAAGATCAAGATATCCATAACATCGCTGGCAATATTTTTATACTCCATGGAGTTAATAAAATTATAAAACTAGTGGGGCGCATGGTATCGTATCTTAAAGCAAATTGCTGGAACTTTCCGCACCGTAATTAAACATTCGAGGAATGAAAATAATCAATAATTGTTTTGCAGATTTTCAAATAGATTATTCATTATAAATACAAATTGTAAATTTATAAGCGCTTTTAAAATTGGGCGATGAGCGTATTTTATAAACAACATATGTGTACGTTTACAAGAGTCAAAATATCAATTTTCAAAATATTCTCAAATTTTTGTTAGAAATAATTTTTTTTTAATTCTTCCAAATTTTAGTTTTTTTTTGAAAATGATAGAAATTTTAGAAAATTTGAACTTTTCGATTTTGATTTTTTTTGAAAATTTTGATTTTTTTTTAGATTATTATAATTACCAAATTTTCTGTATATGCATTTTTAGCACGCCATCTACTTAAGCAAAATGTTTTTTGAATTAATCTAATCGGATAATCCGCTCTCTCAAAAACTGCATAACCGTTTTTACACACTTTACGCTCCATACCTCCGAAACGGCAAAATTGCATTTTGCAAAAACGTTTCGCGATCGAGTACGAACCGAATGATTTTTTAATCATACAAATCGGTTGTTCCATACTGTCGAAAATGTCGAGGACATTTGTTTGAACCATATACGTGAATTTTAAAACTAAAAATCTTGGTACGGAACCCAAAAAAGTTTACACGAAATGGGTACATATTATTAAAATCTCTATAAAATATCTGATAATATGATGTACATATGTCCAATAAACATTTTTGACCGCCAAATGGCATTTTTTTAACTTATTTATATTGAGAGTCCATAACCGCTAGACCTGCCTTACCCAAAATTCAATCAGTTATTCAACTTGCCAACACAAGTAAAATGTTTTTTGAATTATTCAAATCGGACGCTCCGTTCTCTTAAAAACTGAGTTACCGTATTTGGCACTTTTTCGTCGACAAAAATTTGTATCCGCACACACACACACATATACACACACATACATTCATTTTTTCTAAGGTATGCTAAAATATTCAGAAACCTTTGAAACGTAAAGTTATGTAAAAATTTTCATTTTCGATTTTTTTGCGATTACTATAAGTTGCCCTACGGGAAGTTAATAATTTAAAATGCTTTCTATACTTTATTTGAATGCTGTTTGAAGATTTTAAAAATGCTTTTTACATTTTAGTTAATTTTGAATTTTGAGAGGACATAATTTTAAATCATTTACTAAATTTTATCGTTATCATAGAGGCATTTTTTAGACTTGTCTGAATAAAGATCAAATGAAAAAAATCGAATATTGTTACGAGATAGGGGTTGAAATATTAGGGGTGCAATGACTACCATTTATTATATTTTAGCATTGCATTTTCTATTACGAAAGGGTTCTCCAACTCCTTAATCACATTTATTTATTTTTAAAAATTTTTGAAACATTTTTAAAAATTTTAAAAACCATTAAATTATTATTTTTGAATAATTATTTGACACTTTATTAATATTATAGAAAATATTGTTTTAAATAAAATTTCTTACATACAAAAAATATAGGCAAACAAATAAATTCAATACTTATCAAACTTATTATTAGTAAAAACATTAATATAACCAATATCGTAACAAACTTATAATTCACTTTAAATTTGTTTTCAATTAGATAAAAAGCAAAATTATCGCATTTAGCGCATATAACATTCATGTATAATTTATGATATTATGTTTCTAAAATGCATTTAGAGCTAAATAGATTGTTTAAAAGGCTCATAATCGTATTTAATTTATGGGTCTGTTTGCAAAATGGCTGATAAACAGGTGATAAGCAGCTGGGCCTTATATTACCCAAATAATTAACATAATTGTTTCCTTATAAAGTTGTTTTTCGAAATCTGTTTTACATAGTGTGCAATTAGAGCAGTTTATCAGAACGCATATTTCGCTTACTGAACAATATGCAATTAGAAAATAAATAGAAGTAATTATTGTATCTTTATATCAGCTGTATTTGACATCATAATTTTGAATAATTTGATATTTGCGGGAAAGGTGCAGAGAGAAACTATATTATAAATTACAAATTAATAACAATTCAATTTTTTTTAAATTAATAACAAATTTAAATCGATAACTGCAAAAATCATTATCATATTACGTATTTATTTAGTAACTTATTATGGGTTTTGTATATAAAACAAAAATATGTGAACATTTTTTTGATCTCTGAATCGTGCAGGCTTTGGTTCTTTGTGAAATAAATATTGTCTTTTCACTTGCATAAATTATTAAAATTGAATATTTCATGTTTTATATTAAAAATACAATGTGGTATTTGTAATTTTATCATATTGTTTATTTAGAGAAGATAATGAATTAAGCTGGATCTTATAACTATTAAATAGAGTCTTACAAAACGTAGAAAGCAGTAAAAAATTTAGCAAAGCAGTTTTTAGTTTCTTCTCTGCACGTGCGTTTTATTTTGTAATAGTATCAATTGAAACTGCCAATTTATTAATATTAGTTATCGATTCTATCACTTAAGAATGATAGAATATTCTGTTTCGTGAATAAACATATATTAAAATCATGTGATGCGACATGCAGAGATAAAAAATGTAACAGTTGATTTTAAATGACCTTATTTAACGCATGTGCAAATGTTTGAGTGGCAAACAAAAAGATTTCAATTCAAAAGAAAATATTAAGTAAATCCAATTACCCCCATAGAAAAATATATGTAATTAGGTTCTAAAACGTGTACCTTATCTTGTACTTTTATTGCCAATTAATTTTGTGGCAATATAAATTAACACACTAAAAATCAGGCTTTGTCAGTTTAAGATTAATATAGTCTACTCTTATGATTATGAAGCATTGCAATATGTTACTAAAAAGGAACGAAATCAGCAATTTCCTATTTCCATAGATAAATATATATTCGAATTTGAGTTATGTAAAGCTCTCCATTATTTTATTAATTTTGTTTATAAAAAAATGCAATCTTAAACTGTTTTTTGTTACTTTACGTTTCAAATAAAGATCATTATTGGTTTAAAAACTTTTAAACACATATCATTAAAATAATCTAATTAATAAATTTTTTATAAAAAACTGATTTATTAGTTAAAATTAAAGGAAAATGATAATACTTAATTTTTGCCATTTTTTCGTTGTCCCTTTTTTCTATACAGTTACTTAATAAACTTTTTCCAGGAAACAATGTGGTATTACAATAATAGTGCTAATACAATAATCAATGTACTTTGAATTTTTTCACCTGTAAACTAGTGCCAATATAATATACATATTTTATTCGAATACATACATCATAATTTCTTATTGATTTATTTAATTTATTTCATGGTTAAGTATACATGGTTAAATTACCAGAAGATACATTTCATTTGCAAATTACCAGAAGATACATTTCATTTGCAATGCATTTTTATTCTGTAACGAATTTTTTAACTTATTAGTGAGTTAATAAGAAATATTAAATGACAATTTAATAATTCAACCATATATAATAGTATTTAGATTTTTTAGTTTAGCTAATTAGTTTTTATTGATGAAATTCAACACTATTTGTTTCCATCGGTGATAAATATAATATGAGGCTATCAACTATATGCTATAAATTACTATACTGTGACACTTGAGCACTAGGCCAGATTTGAATTATATTATTTGAATATAGCTATTTTGATATGGATAGTTTTTCAATGCTAGATTTTCAATTCTTTATTATATATTATACTTTTTATTATTTAATTTTTGGGCAGAGTCTATTAATTACATAAAAGGCATTTTCCATTGGTAATAGGCTTATGGGATTTTACTATAATTTAATTTAAATTAAATATTATTTACTTTAATCTTATATAAACTTCTTATAGATTTTTAGATGAATTCAAAATTCAAATATTTTTGTAACATTTTATCCTTTCAGTGAAAATCTGGGATTGATGATGATCCATAAATAATAATGATAGCAATCTACTTTTTTCGTTGCTCTTTTATTCTACAGATATTTTTCAACATTATATCATAACCTCTAGTATCTACTTGTTTCTGCTTTAATTCTCACCTCGACCACCTTGATATCAAGCAGATCTAAATGATAATATGAAGTAAAAATTTAAATCCAGATTATAAATAGTAATAAGAACATTTCAACTCTAGATTATATGTCAACTATCATTTTACTTCATTCTATTTCAATCATTTTTAATGTTTATTATAACTTAGTCTAACAACCCCTGGTTCCTGGTTTAATAGCCACCTCGGCTTAATATCATTAGGTTAAAGATTCGCATCTAATAGAACATAACATTCACGATATTCAATTTTTTTGCGATTACTATAAATTGCCCTACAGAAAGTAAAAAAATGCCTTTTGGCGGCACATCAAATTATCAGATATTTTATAGAGATATCAATAATGTTTACACATTTCATGTCAATTTTATTGGGTTCCGTGCTAAGATTTTTAATTTTGAAGTTTATTTATACGGTTCAAACAAATGTTCTCGACATTTTCGACAGTATGGAATAACCGATTTGAATAATTTAAAAAAACGTTCGATTCGTATTGATAAGGAGACATGCTGATTACTTTTTGGCGAAGGCAGGTCTAGCCGTTCCGAAGATACGGGGCAAAAAGTGCCAAAAATGATAACACAGTTTTTAAGAGAACGGAGTGTCCGATTTCAATAATTCAAAAAACATTTTACTTGTATTGACAAGATGAAGAACTGATTAAATTTTTGGGAAGGCAGGTCCAACATCTAAGTTTTGGCTTTACACCAAGGCGGGTTCTTCCCGTCGAATGAAACCGGTTTAGTAATCAAAATAAATTCTTCCTTTTAATTATATTCAATGAAAGCATTCAATTGAAAAAGTAATCGGTAGGTAAATACAATATGATTCAACGACTTAGGTAATTAAATATGGTCAATAATCATATCCGATTGCTATTGACATCTCTTCGTAATATTCCTCATTTCGAGGTATTCAAGTTCAAATATCTATGATACAGTACAATAGGTGCTAGTCATGTATTGTTTGTTCTCTAGGTAAATTTTTGTACAAATGTTGATGCGAAACTTGCTAATATTCAGCGCATTCGTCTCTGGTTTTTACGTACGAATTAGTGACGTCTTCCCGCAGGCGATTCGAGTTTAAAATGATACGATAAGATTTTAAAACGGAGTCGCCGATGACTTGAGATCAGTTTCGCATCGATTGTCAATGTATTACCACATGGTTTCAACCAATCTAACGTTTTGACGCTTTTCACGATTGTACAGTGATAGTAGTAAAATAAAAGATACTTAGTAGTATTTTGACCAAACGAAAAATATAGACTTTTGTAGGGTGGTGAAAAATTGAACTCATTGACATCCACTGTTACTTTAGTAGAAGAAAATACAGGTGAGATTTATGTTATGATTTGTATTCATTATGATTATTTCCTCACGCAGGGTGGTCCATTTAGCGTTTGTTTGAGAGCATTTGTTTCCAAAAAACATATGTAAAACACATCATTATTGTTATTATTTTATTTTATTTTTGAGATTAATTTACAGTTAGTTTTTTAATTTAAATAACAAAACCATTTAGTAATTGTTATAATTCATATATATATAAAGTTAGAATAAACATAAAGATGGACTGGGTAGATAAACTTTCTTTCGTCGATTGCTATTTCTTTCATTTTGATTATAATTTATTTTTGTTCAAGAAGATTTGTTACAGATATGCATTTTAGATAAATACATAATGATGTTTTTATATATTTTCTCAGGAATAACTGCATCCACTTTAAATAACGTTAATTTGGCTTTTTCAAAAAAATATATTCTTGTTGATGAATGATAATCAAAGGATATTTTTTAGAAATTTATTTCCAATAGAATATCGTTTGTTATTTGTAAAATATAATAATAATAAATTAAATAGTAAATTAAATTCTTAACGTAAAACGCACATGCGAATCTTTATTATTGGGTTAACTCGTGGGTTAGCGGTGGCTGGAGCGGCTGGACCTGAATGAGAGGTCCAGGGTTCGATCCTGTTTCCATGTGTCTGATGTCAAGCAACAGTGACATCCGTTTTCACTTGGAAATATAGATAATAATATGTTTCCAAGTAAAAATAGCCCTCATCTGGCATTGATGCATTAATAAAATATTCGTCCTATTATAAAAATTGTAATAATAAAATTTATCACACAGATGAGACGACTGATTGGTTTTCCATTTGTAAAACCGTTGTCGAAGTCAAATTAGCCAAACAGCTTATGGGACCCTTAAGTTCTGGTTGCTGTCCAAAATACAAAAATTATTCGTTATTATTATTATCTATTCACTTTCAATCGCTACTTTAATTGTCGATTAGACTGTTTTTTTCTAAACGTTATTAGTAGACCGGTATCGTTATTATTATTTCTTACAGCCCAGAACAACAACAATTTTACATAAGCAAATGAATTTTATATCATGTACGCAACTCTAATATCCACCACTTTAAATTACTTAAAAAATCACTGCTAATTATTATTGTTTCTGGCATTAAGTAACTACATCATAATATTTGTCACACATTTTTGCGGACCAAACATTTTTGATAACCTGGTCCAGTTAAATTAACGCAGCAATTTAATTTATTAAAATTGAAAAGGTTTATTACAGACTAACCTCTCAGAACTTTATTTAGATAATTTACGTAGGGTAGAACGGGGCACAAAGGTCCAATTTGTCTAATTATATCACAACAAATTTCATATGAAACAAACAACTATCTGACTATGTTCAGTAAAACTCTCAGCTAATTCATCATTACAGAAATGTATTTTTTGCTATTTTTCAAAAACTTGTCACCTGAACCTTTTTTACTCCAGAGACGGGGTAAAATAGAATGGGTAAGGGGCAAACAGGTCCAATGCCTTATTTTTAATTTTAGAGGGATTTTATGAAATAATTGCTACATCATTCAACCATTGCAAAATATAAATTTGCAAATTTGGATACATGTTTTACAGAGATAACACTGTCTTTAATTTTGATCTGGTATTTTGTCAGAAATATTTATCAGCAGAGTTGAAATAACTAATAACTGAAATAATTTAATTTATTTCTTGTAAAATTGCTTTTTATATTGATTACGCCTTTGACAGGGTAAAAATTTAGTTGGTCCTTTTTACCCCACTCACGTGTAAGCATTTATAGAGGTTATATAAACAAATCTAGAATCTACTTTAAAATTAATAATACTTTTTAGAAAACAATTAAATATCGTACACTTGAAAATTATATCAAGGTCTTGTGAACTAAGCAACACTGCTCACGACCAAAAAAACTAAAAACCAAAGAAAACACTTTTGTTATAGATTTTCAAACTATTCCCTTTGTCTCTCGATAGCAACGTCGGAAGAATCAAGGTGACGGCTGATTATACAACTTCTTCGCTCTACATTCAAATATTGTTTTTAAAAAAATCCTAACTTGTTTTTGAGATATCGGTGATGAACTATTGCACTCGCAAAACTTTAAGCCTCGCTCGCTCTATCCTATGTATTTTTTTGTAAGTTATACGTTATTGCAAGTTTGTTATTTAGTTGTTAAACAATTTAAGAACTAGAGTAAGTGTAGGTGTAAATATATTTATACGCACCTTCATACGTAAATTATCGAGTCGGAGGTGGCTAGCACCAACTAGTCCCGGGATCGGTGGTTCGATTCCCGCCTCGGCCAAAGCCCGAAATCCGGAAGCTTTGATGTCGAATTTCCACTTGAGATCATATATCTCTATATGATTTCAAGTGAAAATCGCACTTTGTGGGCATAGCTGCAACATTCAGTCATATGATAACTATTAGACTTAAGAGCTAATATAAAAAAGGCCACATATAGGAGAATAATAAACCGATATGTTGTTTCTCATAAAATATGAGGTTAAGTCTTCAAAAGCAGCTTATAGGACATATAAGGCTAAGTAGTTCTTATCGATATTGAAGCGATGAATAATATTTCAATAATAATTTCTAACAGAAATATATTTCAACGGCTTACTATCTTTATATTCATATTTTTAATGATTTTTTTCTGTTATATTTTTTGAACAGCAATCAGAACTTAATAGTCCTATAAGCTGTTGTGCTGATTTTGACTTAATACTAGTCTGTTTGACAGATGGCAACTCAATCAGTTGTCACATCTCTGTATGAAATATTATTATTACAAATTCTGTAATAGGGCTAGTATTTTTATTGGCGCAGCATTGTCGTGTGAGGGCTATTTTCGCTTGGAAACATATTGCTATCTATATTTCCAAGTGCAAATCGTTGTCACTGCTGCCTGACAACAGGCTGTTTGAAGTGGGTATCGAACCCGGGACCTCTGAAACAAGTCCCATTTTTAATAAATAATACAATATTAGTTTCAATTCTTATATAAACCCAAGCGAGCCCATTTTTAAATAATACAATATTAGTTTCAATTCTTATATAAACCTACCTGAAAGTTTTTTGATAGCAACAAAATCGTTCAATTGTCACGAAATAATGACCGATAGATTGTCACGTATTTATCTATGAAAAAGACCGACGACGTATAGAAAAACATTGCCCATAAAAATTTAAAATACAACTTGCATATCGTGTGGTTAGTTAACAATAATTAAATGAGTTTTAATGAATAGCAATTGATTACCTACTACAAGTAATCAATTAAACCATACTAGTTTTATAGAAGATAGTTTTAAATCATTCTCACTAAATGTTTTGGTCTCTATTGTTTCTATATTAAAATAATTATAATAAAAATATTATGCAATATAAAAGTACTTATAGATTTTTCATTGTTTTTATTGCATTAGCCACAAACATTGTTCTATTTTTTATATGATAATTCTCTATTTTATACAGTTTCACGTTTTATGTTCTATTGATAAGAGCTTTGACCTTGCAAGCACAGGGTTCAAGTTCGTTACCCACCTTGGTCTGTCTGATATCAAGCAGTAGTGAAATTGAAATAGTGAAAAAAAATGTTGCATCAAATTTAATAGACATTATCAAATTTTAAAAATTACTTGAAAGATTATTAGGAGAAGGTTTACCACAACATCACAGCTCAAAGACTGTTATAAGTTTTATTGCATTTCAAAAAAGTTCAAATATATATTTAAACTCTACCATAGAGATTTGCATATTTTTGATTGGTATATTTATTAAACCTTATTTTCACTTTCAGGTGATATAAAATTGATTGTAAAATAGAAGTATGCAATATGGGAATAGAATTTTCTTTGAAACAAAATTATTATTGTAATATGCAAGAAACGTACCAAATAGACTTATGTGAAATTAATATTATAGGACTTCAATAAACTATAGAGTAAAATAGAATTATAGAGCTGGGAATTGAAGTTTCCATTGAATAATTATTTTTATCATTTTTAGTATCGCGTTTTTAAATATCCCTTAAAAATTATTTATTCGTATGCTTATTAATCAGCATCGTTTATCTTTAAGAATAAAAAATATAGTCTCAATTTAAAAAGTTTAATGCGTGATTTTGTCAAGATAATGAATGGGTGTATTTTTTTTATTTGTATTTTGCATATTAAAAATACAGTCGCATAATATAATAATAAGGCACACACAAACTGATTCTGATCAATCAAATGAAGAATTTTGACAATTTTATAGAGCACAGTTTGTATTAAATTGTGTTATTTTTTATATTATATAGACATATAGTACATAATTATATAGTTCTTCATATGTAACAGCAATAAATTATATATCTATTAATAGGTAATGCAATATATCCGGGAACTTATATGCGTCATACATAACGTCCAAAAATTTACACTTACAAATTCAAAAACAATAGAGTCCGGACTTTTTTAACTAAAAAGGAAGTTTGTATAATACTAAATTTTTATGGTTTATTATTTCAGAAATAAATCATACATTACAAATTTGATAAACTTAATTATTTATTAAATTAATCAAATTATTAAAATATAATACTTGGCACTAATTTTTCATGAAACTATTAGAAGTAATACATATTACCACATATGAAATTTAGTTTTACACTCGTATCTGCAAAAATGCTTGATGCTTGAATGTTTTAGGTCTACAGGGTAACAAACAATTTTAAACAGTATTTTTTTATATTAATTTTTGTAATAATTATTTTTTTTAATAATAAATAATTTTTTGTAATAATAATTGTATAAGATAAATTAACATTTAACACCCACCGCTAACACATTATAATTTTGAATAGAAGTTCAGCAAATTCTTCTGAAAGCTCTCAATAAACAAATTCTATTTGCACTAAAGTATATTTTTGTAGTACACACATCATCAGAAAATCTTTTGGACATCTGCGAAAAAGTTTCAATTTAGGCTCAAAATAAGACTTGTACAGCAACTTAACGAGTCAATTATAGACTCGACCCGACTCGACTTTTTAAAAGAAATGCGGTCTACAGATCATGTTAATGTAAGGCACTGACTGAAAGTAATAATGTAAACTTGTTCAAACAAACATACTTCATCTCTCTCACTTTCTATCCTATCTCAAAATCAGTATAGTTTAGCTGTTATGATGACTCTTACTACCATACCCTGGCACAACCGTACCCAATCTCCCCTAGTATCGCATTATTATTTTTGATTTTGGCCCAACAAGACCTTGAAAGTAAATATATCTAATGATATTAAAGTCATAAGAAGTTATAATAAAACGAAAAAGTTTATTATATTATTTTTTAATTACCATCAAGTAACTGATTTTAATCAATTCAATCAAAATGAAAACAATATTTTTAATTTTTTAGCAATATGTTTAAAAAATGATTTTATTAATGATAGCTATTCTTTTATTGTGATTACCATAAAAAAGTGAACCAACATATAACACCTGTGAATAAATGGAGAAGATAATAAGGCAGTGAAAAATGCCATATTAATTTTCTTACAATTAAGAAATAATTTATTAAAATGACAAAAGTTAATTTGAAAATGAGCTTATTTTCTCTTGCATCCGTTTTATATATGACAAATAAAACTATTTTATTTTTCTATAATTATTCTATTTTTTGTAGACTTTTCGGAAGTTTCTGTTCATATGCGACAACAAAAGATTTTTGTTTAATTTACAGGAATTTAATACAATTAAAGATGCAAAATAAACAGTTTATTCAACTAATAATTATAAACAATTAATTTTTTTTAACTATTAAATCATCTTTAAGAAAAATATCTTTAATTTATTAATACATGCTTAATTATGAATGGCAAATTTTATGAGGTTTTTTCCTATTTTATTTACATATTTTTTGTTCTTATTTTAATCATATTGGAAATTTATTATTAAAATATATATTCAAGTTTGGGCAAATATATTTCCGATATACTCATACCTTCTGAATACATAGAAACTCGTATTTATGTAATAATTTCATACATTGTTTTACAGCACAACAGGTTTATTTATTTTATGTAACGGGTACGTTCAGCGACATTCTTTTATGAATTGTTTGATAAATACACAAAAATATTTCTAAGAGGCAAATAACGATAAGCGTTCAAGAGATAATCAAAGGATTTTTTATGAATTTTTCCAGTTTCATTTAAGTTTGTGCGTATCGATCAACAAATATTTGAAGTGAAAAGTACTCAATTGGTGTTTGATTCGTATTGGGAGTTTAAAATATCATATTGAACAATAACACTCGAGAGTTTGATAGAATCTCATTGTTTTTCATTAAACAGAGTGTAAAACTATAAACAAATAGGCTTGCAATTAATTTTAATATGGGTCGAGAGGTAATGTGACCTATATGTGCTCAGAATGATAACATATTATGTCATCATTATTTACCTATGTCATTTGTGGCATAATAAGATAAAAAACATGTCATGGAGGTAATTTAAATAATTTATATATTGATATATATATAATTATAAATATGTATATATATATATATATATTATTGTTTCTATTGTTGAAGATTTAAAACACTAACTAGATTTAGATGTCATCATATTATTCGACAAATTGCTAGATCTTGACATAGAAAAACATTTATACAACTCATTTAGATGATTATATATATTTATATATATATATATATATATATATATATATATATAATGATTATTATTTTTTTATATATAATAATTTTTATTAATTTTACTTGCATATTTTTAAATTTTTTGAAAGTTTGTATTTACTAGTAAATATATTCAGTGTTCAAATGTATGAAGGAGTTAAAAATTTCTCAATATTCATATCTAAAAATTATTTGTTTATATTTTTACTTTTTACGGATTTTGCTCACTTTACTCAAAAACAAGGCTGCATTACATTTATGATTTCTGTTCTACGAAATCTCAAAAATAGTTTAATTAATACGAATTTAATTTTTGTCGCATTTTATTAACGTAACAAATAAATATAATTATTAAACAAAACCTTTTGTTTAAGTATAACTATATTTATAAACATTGTTATAATACCCTTGGGTAATAAACTCATATTTTTTAATTATTTATTTTAATTTAACCTATTTAATGAAATACATGATTTGGAATTTTAAATCTAAATCTGCTATTAATCATTTTTATAGTTCCAGACAATAAATACAGGTATAACGGTTGAAATTTATTAAAAAAAATAAACTGAATTTTTTTTTATAATTTATAAAATATTATGAATTGATTTTAAAACATTTCGTTAATCTGTATTATATGTTTGTCCAAATTTGATGTTTTTTAAAGAAACCTAAATTTTTTAAAATAAAAATAAAACAAAAATTTAGTTTTCGAGAATTAAGCTTTGCTAATAAATATTCAGAAGATTAAAATTTTAAAACCGAAAATCGAATTCGCTCTCTATTTTATTTTTACAAATCTGAAAGGTTTCAAATTTATCACTTGAATAGATGCCATGCCCCATAAGTTAAATCAATATAAGAGCATATATTTTAAATTGGGCTCGCCCGTAGGTAAGCGGTTAAGTGCGACGGGACTTGTTTCAGAGGTCCCGGGTTCAATATCCACTTTGAGCAGCCTGTTGTCAGGCAACATTGACAACGATTTTTACTTGGAAATATAAATAGCAATATGTTTCCAAGTGAAAATAGCCCTCATCCGGCATTGTTGCACCATACTTGCCCTATTACAGAGATTGTAATAAAAATTTATCATACAGAGATGTGACAACTGTTTGGGTTGCCATCTGTAATAAAACAAACGTAGTTTGTAAGATATTAATCACAACAGCTCATAGAACCCATAAGTTCTGATCGCTTCAAATAAAATAAAAAAAAAAAAAATATTTTAAATTATTCTTTTCTTAATTATAATATTTTATCATGATTAAGAAGTGACATAAGCATTTTCAAGTTTTCATTAATATGTATAAAATGGCATTTAAATATCTATCAAAGATCTATGGGTTGCAGGCGGTGAATTCCTAATCCAATACATAAATTAGGTTTAAAAAAAAAATCAATGATATATATATATATATATATATATATATATATATATATATATTATATATGTATATTTTATATTTTTACATACATCAAATTTGTATTTTTGACTTTACGGTTTTCGACAGTAATTTCAAATGATTAAATTCATTTGAAAACATATTAGAATGAAAATAGATATCACTACTGCTTGATAGCATGTTTTATGCATCGCAGGATCTGAACTCGGTATTTTGTGTTGCAAGGCTACGAACACTCTTAATAATAAAAGTTAAAAAACATACGTATATATACATTATGATTTTTAGTATAATTTTTTCAGCTGAAGTGGTTAAAGCATATATATAAAATTCCTAACTTTACTTGTTTTTGAGATATCGATGGTGGACATTTTTACCCGCGGACCTTTAAGCCTAGCACACACACATACACACACACATATATATATTTATATTTATGTGTGTGTGTTATAACAATATATAAGCATAAATCACACAAATGACAAATTGTTGCTAATTGTCATTTTATAACACTTATATATTACCGGATACACCTACTAAGAACCAGTTTTCATGTTGCAATACTCCATGGAATTGAAAAATATTTAAATGTTTATGTTTTTATTCATTTTTATAACTCATTCCGGATTCATTACATGAATTACGTTCGAGGGCAATGGAAGTTAAATTCTGATGTTCATCTTTTTTAAACAATTATCATTCTAGACAACACGTGACGAGGCAATTGTGTAGTATAATTTATATACACGATTGCGCGAACCGGTATATTTTGTGTATTTATATATATATATATATATATATATATATATATATCGTGAATATGGGTATTTATATTGATTAGATGTTGTATTGGATAAAAAAATCATTTTAACATTAATCCGTCAATTCTGTTAGCATAAAATTACCTGATTGTGAGTACTTTTGTGATAAGGTCCGCAAATTTTGCAAAGTATGGTTAAGCTAATGTGTTCGTAGACTTTAAAAAAAATGAGTTGTTTTCATTCATAACTATCAATGAAAGAATGCGCAATAATTAATTAAGTTGTTTATTTATAGAGACTTTTTATAGTTTTTTCATATTGATACAAGTAGGAGTGATAGATGTTTCTTATAACAGGGGTAAGTAGTAATAGGCATTTTTCAATAGAATCTTAAACAATAATAAATTATTTTTTTGTTTTGATTGGACATGTAAACAATGATTAACTCATACTGCATGATACTCTCATAGCTACTGTCTCGCAAGCGGACGCAGTAAACAGAACTGTGCAGGTGCGTCATTTTTTATGGGCAATATAAACATGACTATCACAAAATTTCGATTTTGCGTTGATATTATTGACTAAGTTTATCAATCTTTGATAGTGTGTGATAATGTTTGTGATTGCTGATTTGTTTAAATAGTTATCTTGAATAATGAAAAAAAATCACATCTGGGGTTAGTTGTAACAAACTCTTGGGGGTAATAGCAACATGCAATAATGGTATTGTCTGGTATGCAGTAAAGTATATATAGATTCAAATAAAGAACATTGGGTGGAATGTACCGTTTTTGTAAAATGTGGGCACAATATCTTTTATTTGTATTATTTATAATTTGATCATTAACATATGATAAGAATTTTTATTACATATATTTTTATTATTTTTGTAAAAAATAGATTACGTTGATTTATAAAAAGAATTACTTATTATTAGAAACATGTCAATATTCTTAAAGAAAGCAAAGAACAAATTATCAGAGGTATTATTATTGTTTTTTGTCATTACTACTTGCCCCGGTAGATATTACAATTAGTTACTCCAAAAACTAGTTAAGTTACACTGCACTTTTTGTATTTAACAAATAATAATAAATGGTTATGTAATCATTTTCACTTAATTCGGTAGAGGAATATTTACAGCATCTGCCTATCTTTATTTCATAGAAATATAATCAGAGAATCTCAAGATATATTAATTTATATGAAAAAAAACTGTTACAAACGTTTCTGGCTTCTCTATATATTTAAAACAAATGGCTTTTGATGATCATAGTAAATAACATGTTCATTTTGAAATGAATAGGCTTTAAATATCAATATTTTTTTACAGAATATATACATTAGAAATGCTGATTCAATGGGTTGCTATTCTTCTAATTGGCCCTCCTTTGGTTATGTGCGTTGACCTAAAACTAGTACATGAATGGCGCGAGTTGGAATTCGCATTTCCCTCAAGACACTTGCGTGAATACGCTCTCCAGAATGGACTCTACGAAAGGGGTGCCTCGTTACCCATTGATGTTGCTGTGGATTATAAAGGTAATTTATAACCTTTATTTAATTTCTACATCAAATCATAACAACAGTTAAACATTTGTCTAAGATTTACTGTAACAAAAAAGCTACTAGCAACAAAACTGTGCAACTTTCAGTTATAAAATATAAACTTCTAAATTTCTGATTGTTTTATTGTTTTTCTCGGTTTGCTTAAAATCAAAAAATATATCGAAATTCTAAATTAATCAAAATTTTTTAATAAACTCATTCAACCATAGGCCATTCTTTTACAAATTGCATGGATTTTGAGCAAAATTAGATGTTACATTTTAGAATGGTCTAAAATTTTTTTACAGATATTACACATAAAATCATTTGACACGTATTTCAGGGTTTCGCTCAAATAAATTTTTACCTAATATAAATATTTACGATTGAATTACAGATGATTTACTCAATTTTCATGAACTTCCTCTGTTAAATTAATTATATCCAGTTGTACTGATCACATCAGTATTGGCTTTTTTATTATACTCATTTTCGAGTCAACTTTAAAGTAATTTAAAATTTTTGCAATTTTCTTAGCAATAAGAACAATTAATTGTTTCAAAACATTTTTTTATGTTTTTTCTATACTATAAAATCCTTTTCACAATTAGTTGGAGTCCGTGTTGCATCAAAGATATTAAATATTTTCAAAGTGGGGGACCTCAGACGTTTGCACTCATTTGTCACTATCGAATGTTCATCTAATCTGAAAAATATGTTATAATTTTCTTTTGTTTTAATATATAGTTGAAAAAAAATTGGGGAGAGCGGAGCTTAAAAGTCCGCTGGTAAAAAGGTCCGCTACCAATATCTCAAAAATAAGTAAAGTTAGGAATTTTTTAATAACAATATTTTAAAGTAAAGGGATTTTTAAGTTAGATTCAATCGTATTTTATATAATTTCAAAGAAAAATTGCTTTTCGTAAATATGTTGCATATAAAAATATGAATTCAAAAAATGTAATATTAAGTCATAATTAGTCGCAATTAGAATAGGACAACTAGTGGGTTGCGTTATAAATACAAGCCATACAATAAAATATCAAAACAATTATTGAATGTCTTCGAAATATGGGCAAATTGTAACTCACAATTATGAAATAACTTATAACTTAAATTATAGCTTTTAAATATATGCATATTGGAAATATTTCTGGTTAATGCATAATGCTAGGCATGTGTCCGTCACTTACAGTTAATCTTCAAAGTTGTTTGTTTGTAGTTGACAAACCGAATAATTGCAGTTTTCATAACTAAACACCGATAAATTGATTCTCCGCTGTAAATAATTATATCCGTCTCGACACATAATTAGCCTTATCATATAAATTATAAATGATACAATGATTTACAGGATAAGTCACACGCACTAACTTTGAATTTAATACACAATACTAAACATTTTTGAATTAATATTTAATATTTTTAAAGCACGAAGAAAGTATCTAGCTATTCATTGAGCTAGTAAAGAACAAAATATAATCAAGCATAAAATATTTACGCAGTTTATAGAAAACTTTAATATTTTCCTACAAAACTACAAATAAAATAATTAGGATCACGGTTAATATATATTATAATTTTAATAATATATTAATAATTTTAAAACTCATATTACTTTATAGTAGGTACTACGGGTAATTGTTTCTGTCAACAAATGTGAAAGAGTAAATTGAGCCCATAACATCAAATTTAATGAAACTCCTAATTTTAGACAAACAATATTAGAAAACGATTTATATTAGACTGTAAGTGGCTTGTTGTAATTTAGAAACCAATAAAAATAAATTAAAAAAAAAACTTATTTGTTACTGTAAAAGGTAGCAAATTTACGTTAAGTAAAAATAAATACATCATATAACACTTTTGAATAATGTTTATTAGTAATATGGTAACACTCGTGATGCACACATTCATTAATGTCAACCAATATACACATTTATACAATGATAAATTATAAATTATATATTCATAATAACATTAAAAATATGTATAATATTTAAAAACAATAATGTAATTCAAGTCATACTTCAAATATAACATCGGTTTGTCATTGTAATTAGCATTTAGAAATGAACCTTCATTAGAGAAATGATGTAATTGCCAATTAATGAATTCTGTAATATTCGTTCACACTGTAGATTATGTTAAACAACGCCTAAACAAATATTGTTTTTTGCAACTTCACTCATTGTGTAATTGCGTTTGAAGAACTTCATGTAATTAAAATTAACATACATTCATTGACTGCTTGTAGTTTTTTACTAATGTCATGTAGTTGAAATATGAATAATAAAATAATATCATTATTTAGTGAATAATCAAGTTATAATAATATCAGTTTAAATAAAAAAAATTATAATTTGTTAGATGACAAGCCAAAAACTCAGGTGCGTTTGGAGACTATTACATCTCTTTATTTCACAAGGGAAATGGAAAGTTGCTTTCATTTCTGTTACCTATGAAAACAGTTTTTGTCATGCTCTAATGAAATTCTTATAGACCTATGCTACACTCACAGTAAATTTACATTGAATTTATTTTAAAAATTATAATTAAATATTTTAAAATTGATGGTTTTATAAATAATTTTTATATTTAATTCAAGATAATTGTATATATTTTATTTACTGAAACAGATAATTAACACAGCACCTGGTTAACTGAATTACACTTCCGGGTACAAAATATTCAGAGCAATGTATCATATTGCTGACAATGAATTATGGTTCTTGGTATATAAATTAAGCACTGATATTCTAAAAAATATGCTGAATACATATGGATTTTCATATAATTTGCAATTTTAAATATCCTACTGAGTTTCTTGCTAAAGATTAACACATTTATAGATTTGCATTTGAATCAGTTTAATTTACATATTAGAGTTGTTATGATATTAATGAAATTATTTTCTTAGAAAATGGAGGTTCTAGGATATTCGTTACAATACCGAGGTTTTCAAATGGGGTACCAATGACACTTACTACAGTAACGAGGCAGCAAGCCGCTAATGGACCAATGTTGGCGGCATATCCAGATTATTCCTGGCATTCCAGTCATGGCCGGAATTGCAACGGCTTAACATCTGTGTTCCGGGTCGATGTACGTACCAAAATATAATATATTATGAATAATTTGTGGACAAAACTCACGTTTAGTATGTTAATTAAGACCAAGTACTCTATCGTTATACCAAGTAAATCGTTATTAAAATCTAATTTTAATTTTAACGTCAAAAAAACTACTCATTTTCTCAAACTTTGACGAATTTTTAAAGTTAAACAAATTTCAGTCTGATCTATGAGGTATCTGTCAAAAAATAATAATAAAAATTGTCAAAACGTTTTTTTTACGGTTTATTACAAGTAAACGGCTCGCCCGATCTTTACCAAAAACTAATCAGCACGATTCCCAACCAATATCTTTCGAACAGTTTTTGAATTTTCAAAATCGATTCAGAATTGCGGGCTGAAAACGTGGACGAAAGATTTTTCACTTTTCTGCAATTTCAATTAGCAGAAAAGTGAAATTCAAATTAAAGAAACGGCTTGGCCCATCGACAATAGTCCTTATCGAGGTGCATCGAATGGCTTTTAAATTTTTGAAATAGGTCCAGCTGTTTTTGAGAAAACGTCGAATTACTGCAAAAAATTTGTTTACACACACACACATACTTTTTCCAAATTTGGTCTCATTCGATTCAGAATGGCTTGAAACGTCATGAAAACATTAAATTAGCAAATCGGATTTTTTTATGAAAACATAAACTTCACTCTTTTCAGAAAAGCTTTACTAGCCGCATTTTCTGAATACCCATACAAATAGCACTTAAACTATTTTACAAACTACAATATTTTTATTCTGGGTTAAATATTATTATACTTATCATATTATATATGAGACTAAAATTTAGCAAAAGCGTTAAATACTACTGACTACCATAACGCTTAATTTTACTAGTTTAAAATGTGATGCAAGTTACGTTATCGAAAAGTTTTTGCCTTTTCATAAATTTTTATTATCTGCGATAGGTTTTTCAGTTTTATTTAGTTATCTTTTTCATCAATTTACTTATTATTAATACATAATTAAATTGATTGCATCTTCTACTTCTACGGAGTATAGGTATATAACCTATCGTACGTAGAACGATTTGCAAAAAAATTACAATTTAGTTCAATTATTCTCTTAAACTGCATTTAAAATAATTAGTAAATATAATTATATACTTAATATAAATATATTTATATAATTAATTTGGGTTATGCAAGCTAACCAAAAATAAATTTCTGTGCGAATTAGGTAAACACCAGGTAAATAATTCCTGTTCTTCATTCTACAGTCTAAATTTAATGTGTATCTGTAATTTAAAACAAATATTTAGTTTTAAAAAAATTATGAATATTATTTGCAACATGCATACAGATGCACGTTTCTATATTTATATAATCATCAGCAGTGAAAAAAAAATCGCTACACACAGAAAATGATTTGATAAGTGAATTTTATAATTTACAATTTAACTACTCTTTATTAAACTTTCCTATTATTCTAATAAACATACATATATATGTACAAAATGGGTTTTATAATGATTTTTGTTTTTTTTTTCGAACGGAAACAAACATGAGAACCGTTTTTTTTTAATTTTAGCGTTTCGGTGAAAAAATATTAGCACAACACCACTGATCATCATTGATATCTCTATTTTTTTAACTTTGCCAATACGAATATTTGAGGATGATATGTTATGAATATGTAAATATTTGGCTTGTTATATAACTTCATAAAAATATCTAAAAAATGATAATAGTTTCTCAATAAATTCCAGTACAGTCTTTATAATACAAATATTTTTTATCATTATAATATTTGTATTTTATAATACAAATATTTTTTATCATCTAATACAAATTCAAGCTCTTAAACAATGCTAGTTAAGATGAGTGATATAAATCTATTACTAAAAAGCAGGAACTATAACTTCACAGTTCATTTACCTCAAATTTTCTAAACGAGAATGTGAATACTAGCAAAAACATAATCAATTATTTAAACACCAATACAATTTTTTCTCGTATAATATATTTTTCTATAGTTATGTTTAATACCGCATATTTCAATAAATATTGTAATAAATATAAGTCTTTTTTACAAATAACCAATATACATATGTAAATTTCAACAACTCAATTCATAAAACACACAAATTCCAATAAACATTCTTGCTTTCTGACCTTGGGATTACTTGACCGTAATGAATTTCTATAATTAATTTTTTAATTTATTTTATATTGTCTATCTATAACTCTATCTATAATTTAATGCGTGTTAATTCAAATAATAAATACTTCCTTATACATTTGCGGGCCCCAAGAAATTCTCGAGGTTGTTGCCACTCTATTTGGACAATGATCTAGAAAATATAATCTATCTATATCTTAAATGATCTAGAAAATATAGTCTTTTTAATCGTTGAATATGAGGATGTAAAGTGATTTTTACTTTAATGTTTCTCCATTTGTATGTTTCACTAAATACATTTTTTAATAATAATAGCGTTGCTGCGGTATTAATTACCCCTGCAAAATTATTGTAAGGAATATTTTAATTCCTTTCATTTAATACTTATATGATCACTAAGCCTAGAGAACTATATATCGCAGCTTAAATTTTTAGGGTCATTATTGATAATTAATGATACTCATTATAAAAATATTTTTAGATAGATAAATGCAACAGAATGTGGGTATTGGATACAGGAATGATTGGATCCACACAGCATTGTCCACCTCAACTTGTAGTTTTTAATCTGCATACTGACAAAATGATAATGCGCTACAGATTCCCAGAAGATCAATACAAAAGTGGCATCAGTTTATTCGTCACTCCAGTAAGTGTAATAGAAAAAGTAAAATTTTGAAACTAAGTATCAAAGTATTTTGAAAATAAAGTAATTAAATTCAGGTGGAGCAAAGAATACTTATAATTTTCTCTATTTTTTGTAAAAGTGAACAACAAAATTATTATCGAGGAAGAACCCTCGATCTCCGAATGGTTCCAGTATGTACGGTTTCATTTAACAATAATAATTTTAATAATAATGAAGAAATAGTTATCAATTTTCAGAAATTAAAGCTGTTGTGTATTTAACCTTATTTTTACCATTTATTTAATGCTTCAGGTCGTAGACGTCCAAGACAGCAACGGAAAATGTAGCAATACATTTGTCTATATTGGAGATGTAACTGGACAAGGCTTAGTAGTATTTGACTTGAAAAACGAGCGATCCTGGCGAATTAATAATAAACTTTTTTATCCTAATCCGGAATGGGGAACATTCACAATTCAAGGTAAAATTGTTCACTTGCTTTGAAAATAATTTTTATATTAATAGATACTTAAACATAATCTAATCTCGTATCGCACAATTTTGATAGTACCTTATATGTGCCAAATTACGGTGTATACACACATTTTAATACTTTATTTAATATGGTTAATATTTATTTTTAATTATTGAAAATTTTAAATATTGCCCCAATATTACCAGTATTACGTCATGATTAGCTGGAACTCGTTTTTTGTAGACCGGACAATATTTATTTTAAATATACATGAATATTGTCAAATGGGAGAAATATATGGAATGAGTAAAATTTAAGCATTCAACGTTACAATAATTCATAATGGGCTCTAACTTGATAAAATTACTTAAAATACAATTATAAAAGAAATCTCAAAAGCCCTCATCGTTCCGATGCGAGCTAAAAAAATGACACAGGGTCAAAGATAAAAAAAAAAGAATTTTTCGTGATTTTCAGCTTAGATTGGTTAGATTTATTGCAAAATCATCTGAGACAAAATTGTAGATCATAAAAATATCTACAAAAAATGCATCAATATTTTTTTTCTTCACAGCCACAGTCAATAAATAAATAAATGAAGCATATAACTAACATTTTCTTTTTTTTAAGGCGAATCATTTGATTTGATGGACGGAATTGTTGGCATGGCATTAACCCCACAACAAGCAAAGGATACACGATTCATCCAAAATTTATTTAATCATGGCAACGGTTATAATGGTAATAAACATCGTGGAGAACCAAGGACACTATATTTCCATGCTTTAGCAAGTAATGCTGAAAACATGGTTACAACTGACGTACTTCTTAACAGCACAATGTGGACCGAAGATCCAGATGCAAATCCACGACTTTTTGAGGTAATTTAGTAAAATTGATACATATTATGTACTAGAATTTACATCATTTATAAATATACTAGTGATGCAGACTATTACATAGATTCAACAATGGAAAATAATTGAATTGATTTAACGCCTAATATTATTGCAGCTTATTTATATACATACTAGATATTATCGTGAAGCAATAATGTCGTAAAATTAAATCTGCAGCTGACGTAGAATTTTTATTTAGGAATTTTTGTATAAATCCTCGTGTTAATTTCCTAGGGAAATCAAAATATCAGTTAATCTTGAAATCGATATTGACGACAAAAATACGCCTAGATGATAAAAATTTCATGCACCTAGTAATGACTGAATGGAAGCGTATTATTCCATTTAGAATATGGAGCCAAATCATTAAAACTGTGAGATAAATACACATAAAACATAAACTGTGATTTTTATAATTTAAAAAACACTTATTACCGATTTTTAAAAACACCATTAAAGATTTTATTATACCAAAATAGGAGCTTTTTTCAAAAAAAAATATATATATAATTATTTTATTATTAAATATTCTTTTCATTACTGGAATGTGGAATGTTATCTTATTTAAGAAGTAGTAACAACAAACAAAATTCTTATTAAATTTACACTTTTTTTTAATTATTTGAAAATTGAGAAATTTCATATTTTACTTTTTTTGAATAATTACCTTATATTCTATAGTTTTTATATTACAAGGTAATATTGATTTTTTTGCCAAATATACTAGCGTTATAACGTAGACTATTACATTTTACCAATATTTATTTATAATATGCGGTAAGTGGCGTAATATGGAAACCGTGTTATAAAAAATTCTCATTGACATAATCCATGTTTAATCTAGGCTAATTCGTAGTGCGAACTATGGAAACGATAAGTTATAAATTATTTTAATTAAATTTAAAAGTTCATATTAAAATATGAGGAAACATATAAATTATTGTTTATTGAATTGAAGAGTTTATAGAGGAATATAATAAATAAACGGATCGGCCGATCGTCGCGCAAAACTGACAAACTATAGTCCTCATCGAGATGCATCGAGAATGGTTTTTAAATTTTTGAAATCGGTCCAGCCGTTTTCGAGAAAACGTCTATTTACAGCAAAAATCTGTTTGCATACACGCACACACACACATACATACTTTTTCCAAATTTGGTCTCATTTGATTCAGAATGGCTTGAAACGTTGAGAAAACATAAAATTGGCGAATCAGATTTTTTTATGAAAACATAAACTTCTCCTTCGGCAATTTAAAATAAAACAAAATCTATTAATACTATGACGTTTTGTGAAAGATTGACACTACCAAAACGAATGTCGTACACAGCTGTAATAAAAACTGGCATCTTTATATAAAATTATTGTAAAAGATGAAGAATTATGTATCGATAACGTATGAAATCGATAAAAAAAACTTATATTAAAACTCTAGTTACAATAGTCATTCATAGGTTGCGCGGAAGAAACTTATGGACTGTTGAACAAAAACCACGCTACAGAAGGGCTGTCGCAATTTCAGCTCAGCGTAGTATAAAAACCGCGTTTTCAGAGTACCTCGTTATCGGAGGATTGACTGTACTTATATCAGATTTATAGTAATAAATGTAATTCTTCCAGACGATAGGGAAAAGGGATACCCAGAGCGCCGCCCAGGCCATAGACAACCACGGCAACTTATTTTTTGGGCTGGTCAATCCACAAGCCATTGCTTGCTGGGACACGAGCACTCCATACGAACCTCAAAATCTCATCACTGTTGCCGAGAATCCCGAAACATTACAATTTGCCAGCGGCGTTAAAGTAATCAATAACTTAATTGGCGGCCAAGAGTTGTGGGTGATGACGAATTCAATACAAAAATTCATGACTGGCAGTATTAATAATGAAACCGTAAACTTTCGCATACAAGCATTACAAACTGAAGGCCTTCTTGGGCCCGATGGTCGCTGCACAAGAGTTGGCAGGGGTAGCAATGCTTCCCATGGAAGGGCCTCAGGGTATGCCCCATTGATATTTAATTAATATCTTACTGTACAACATTCGTGTGAAATAAGTCTATACAAATGCCAAGGAACTATTTTTTAGTTATTTATTTATTATTTATGTGTCTATTTTGTATATGTTTTAAGTTATTTGCCAAGCCATAATAATGAAAATGATTTTAACATCATATATGTTTTTATTTAGTTCACGATATTTTCAGATAAAGCTTTCAGAAATCTATTTCTTCTTATATAACTCATTGACAATTTATATTTGTATATGTATATATATATATATATAATTATATATTATATATATATATATATATATATATATATATATATATATATATATATATATATATATATATATATATATATGATGATAATTTTGTCGACGTTGATACATATTTGTAATATTTTTGCAGCCCAATCATCGAATTAAAAAAAGATTAAATAACAAAATTATTTATTCCATTAAACGTTTCGACACTTGATGTGTGTTATCATTCAGTAATCGCCAGATTTTGTTTGATGTATCGACCTCAAGAACTCACTCATATATTTCAACATCAAAATTAACTACTAAATCTTATATACATATATATTGTTGGGCGCCGATTAGCTTTTCTCTTCATCAACCAATTTCGTTAGATGTTATTGTAATATCATAATAAGTTTAAATTAAACACAATATTTTTCATGTATACTTTTATTTTCCCGTTCATTAATACTCTGAGATGCTGTCGTCTATACGAAAATTACACAACTGAACAACTTAAAATTCCATTTCGGCTTTATATAGCCTTTTCATTTAATAATCAGGGACAGTAGTTTCCTTATATGTATGAGTGCAAAGTATGTGATTTTCCGATCGAAATTCATAGGAATTACTGCGTCGTATGCTGAGGATCACGTACGCATTTGGAAAAAGTTCATCGGTCCTAGTTTGATTATTTAATACTTTTGTTACTCGATATGACTTAATACAATGTAACAACAGTTCTTGGGATGAATACAATGTTGAGAAACTGAGAATCGGATATATGCGCAGCGTATATTATAGTTAGTAATATATTAGTTATAGTTAAACCATTGGGTCGCAACAATATATATATATATATATATATATATATATATATTACTTTATATTCGACGAATTATTTTATATTTTACGAATTATTTTATATATTTTCTTAAAACAGTGTCACCCAATTTTTCCAATATTTCAGTAAACTTTTTTTGTTCTTACATCATCAACACAGAGTGTATTTTCTATTAAAATTGAAATAGTTATAAATCTTTGACTATAAAAATTCTGGTTCCAAGAATTTGTACTCAATTTTGGAAACTGGTATATTGAATAAAGGAATGATAAATCTGCATTTCGGGCGAAGGAATTGCTCTAGTTTCCGGAGTGGAACAAGTGTATTTCTTTTAAATGTCCTGTATTCATAAATCCAATTATGCCCGTGTGTGCGTGTTTAAATTTGGTTTTCATCAAATCTTAAAATTGGATCAAATGATGAAATGGTTACGTGTTACAAAAAATATTAATATTAGTTTAAAAAGAATTGTTTTGATTTCATTTAAGATTTTTGAACTTAACACGAACCAAATAAATATATACGTAAACTTCTCGAATTTATCTCTGATATTTAATAAAAATCGTTAAAATTGTAATGAAATTTGACTTCGGGACTAAGAGAAAACATCTTAAAATAATAGATAAAACATCTGTGACAGTGGTATTGAGAAATAAAAATCGACTTTTGACTGTATCGCTTTACAACCAAAATCTTTAATAATTTATATTGTTTTTTTTGGCTATCCTTCGGTTTGCTGGTCAGTATATTACGGTTCTTTTCTCTTATACTACAAAAACTTTGTTTGAAAATACAATATATGTACATTGGGGCGGGTCGATTTGTATGGGTAAAAAGTCACATATGATTTTCGTATACTAGTGATCAAAATAAGATACTTTGCCGAAGAAACCATATCTCTAAAATGAATTCTGATGTCTCGTGCATTCACCCAAAGATTGGGTCAAATTTTAAAAAATCCTGTTTTGGCTCATTTAGAGCGTCTTAATAATGTCTGAATGTATAACCGACCCCCAGTAACTTTGGAAGGTCGAACTACCCATGCCCATGGTTCACCCCCTGGGACCTCCATTTAGAGGTCCCCCACACAAAAGTTGCATCATTTTGGGTACTTCAACATGACAAAAATCTGCAATTTATTGTTATTATAAAATTTATTTAAACATAAGATATGTAATTAAAACTATGTAAAATCATAAACTATTGTTTGAAGTCTTTTTTAGTTTCAAGTCTGGAAAATTTTGCACGGCTCTCTAATATCGTCGCCGTAACAGCCTCTAGCTAGCATAGAAGCGCAGAGACAAAATGCATTGGAAAATTGAAACGAAGAAGAAATTTAGTATTTTTTTTTGTATGTATTTGAATTAATATCTAAAAAATTGTTTAAAAAAAAAACATTTTTCGCTGAATAAAATACCAAAAACGATGATTTTTTGCAATATTTATATGGGAGACCTCTAAGGGGAGGTCCCAGGGGGTGAACCATAGGTATGGGTGGATCGGCTTTCCAAAGTTAGTTGGGGTTTGTTGGACGCAATTGGAGCACTCTAAGTGAATTAAAACGGAATTTTTCAAAATTCAATCCCAATCTTTGGGTCAATGCACGGGACATCAGAATTCATTTTAGAGGTATAGTTTCTTCAGCAAAGTATCTTATTTTGATCCCTAGTATCCAAAAATTATATGTGCCTGAGAGACTTTTAAATCGATCCGCCCTAATGTACATATATCACATCTCGCACGAAACGCACCGAAAGTGGTTTGAATTCAGCTAATAGTTAAGTTGTACCTCTGTACAACATTCAATTTAACAAACTAATGATATGGTATATTTTACCAATGCGAATTAGCTCATTACTATCATAAGAAGTGGTTCTTTTACTGAAGATGGTAATCTACTTGTTGTACCTCGGTAATAAGATATCATTAGATACGATGACACTGAAGAATGAAGTATAAATATAAATATTTTCAATTTCTAGCCAGATCATCATCGAAGAAAACAATAAATATTTGCAAAGGTAATTATACGCATCGTGCACGTAGGTATATTGTATATTATATAATAATCAAAGCGGAACACTTTCTATATGATTGCATGTGGCGAAGATAAGCACTGTTTATTGAATTAACAATTCGTGCTGTCATGCCGAATGCGTTGATCTACTCCAATAACATTTGGATATGACAAATATGCAAGCAGCATTTTCTTCGACGGTAAATATATTTTTCACAACGAACTCTTTCAAATGTGACGAGAATTTATTTTAAATGTGAACTTTTTGTTCTTTAAACTATATTTCATTTATAGAGGACTCCATTGGCAAACCACTTTTTATTAAATTAAAACTACAGTCAACACCTGTTTGAATGTATAACAAATCGACAAATCAATACTAGCTGTAACCAAGCTATTGATGAATTGATCAAATATACTTTACAGCATTTTAAATTTATGCATATGCAATTGGGTAAATACAAAAAACAAATTTATTCAGTTTTATATACTACCCCGTGAATTATAAAGATCCCATTTTATGCCGCGTTCAACAGTCTGATGTCAAGCTGCTGTGACATCGGTTTTTACTTCAAAATATAGATAGCAATATGTTTCCCAGTGGAAATAGCCTTGACCGGCGAAGCAATGTTTATAAAAAAATATTACTTTTACAGAATTTGTAGTAATAAAATATCATCACATAGCGATGGAATCACTGTTGGGTTGCCATGTATAACACTGACGTAGTTTTAACTAACTAAAAATCATTGCAACAACTTATATGACTCAATTTTAATTGTTGTTCAAATAATTTAGAAATAGATAAAAAAAATCATTTTTATACACATATTGACAGTATATCACAGTTCATTTGACAAAAATAAAAACTGTGGAGTTTTTAATTCTCGAAATATGAGTTTTATTTTTTATTATTAATTTTGCGAAAAGAGATTTATCGCCAGAAAATCCAATTTTATAATATTACGTTATGTGTTCTCTCGGCGTTTCAAGTCATCTTGTATCGTTTTTATGTATAGTGGGATGTTCGTTAAAACCATAAACTTTAGCATCATGCGAAGATGAGGGCTCGCCCGTAGGTAAGCGGTTAAGAGCGACGGGACTTGTTTCAGAGGTCCCTGGTTCGATACCCACTTCGAGCAGCCTGTTGTCAGGTAGCAGTGACAACGATTTTTACTTGAAAATATAGATAGCAATATGTTTCCAAGTGAAAATAGCCCTTAATCCGGCATTGCTGCACCAATAAAATGTCAGCCCTATTAGATTAATTATAATAACAAAAATCATCAAATATGGATGGATTAACCATTGGGTTACCATCTAAAAAAATACGAAGGAAGGAGAAGTTTCAGCCCAACAGCTCATAGGACGTAAGGTTGTGATTGCTGTTCAAAAATGATAAAAAAAATGAAAAAAATGCAAAGATGCATTGTTCATATATGTTTATATTCCTTATATTATTATATTGTTTCCTAAACTCAACATATTTCTATAAATAATATAAAATATATTTCCCACAATATTATAATATTCTGCATTTGCAGCACGCCCGAAGGTCTTGCGCGTTTGAAACGAGCGAACGTTCCCGGTGTGGTCGAATTGTACTTTAGCCATTTGTGTCAGGCCTTTTGCTGGCCCAGTCTTTAAGACCGTTGGAACAGAACGATGGCAAAATTACTCCCAAATATTGATCAAAATCCGTAGTTTTTGATCAATAATTGGGCAGTTCGAAGGTGCGTGGTGCCTGTCATGCTCGTATGCGGCCCACCCGCAAGAGATCGCTGGCAGCGGGCGTATTCCTTGAGTTCGAGTTCCTCACGTCTATATACTTGGCACCGCGATGGTAAAAATTGGAAAATCTAATATGACCTGATTTTTTGACGATTTTTTTGTTGTCGATTGGTGCAAACTAAAATTTTTTTGCTCTTTCCGTTCTCGAGATAAATGGGTGGGGCCAAATTCGGTGCTAACTATATATATAGTCAGCACCGACCCCTTTAAAAATGCAAAATAATTAAAATTTCTTTTTACTATCGTTATCAGTGATTTTTTTGCTGTCAAATGATGCAATTAATTTTTGGAAAAGTTTTGCCCATCAAAGATTTTCACGCATAGGAAAATTCCCAAATTTTTCCATTAAAAAAAAATGACAATTTTGAAAATGCCCAATATTTTGCTCGCTTACTTTAATATAAAACAACAAAAAAATACAAAAAAATTATTTTTTAACCCCTTTTCAGAGAGGTTGCCAATTTTATGGGGTGACCACAGGTCACTTTTTCAAAAGTTTAAAATTTGTTTCGGAATCTGTGATTTTTTTGCTCTGCGATACAAAAAAGAAAAATTCAAAAAAAAAATTTTAATTTTGATTTTTTTCGTAGTATGGAAGCGGATCGCAATCCGCTTTAAATATGCTTATTTTTTGCCCAATTAAGTATATAACAAAATCATCACCAATACCTTTACAAAAATATGTGCTCGATCGGAATTAATAGTCTCATACAATTAGTTTTGCTGATTTCTACCATCGCGGTGCCAAGTATATAGACGTGAGTTCCTCGTGCTATTTCCCTGGTTTCCGCGTCGATTCGGAAATGGGTAGCGTAAGGCTGTGTCGTTGGTTTCGAGCAGTTTAGCCGACTAATAAAGGCTTGACAGCAGGACGTATCTAACGTGCAGTATTTGGGGCTGTAAACCGAACGAAGTTATGAGATTCACTGACAACATCGGTGCACGTAAGAATTATATTTTATACTTATATATATATATATATATATATATATATATATATATATAAATATGTATATATATATATATATATATATATATATGTATATGATGATAGTTTCATCGTCGTTGATACATATTTGAAGTATTTTGCAGCCCAATTGTCGAATTAAATAAAGATTAAAATAGATAATTTCGAATAAACGTTTCGACACTTTTAATGTGTGTCATCATTCAGAAATCAAACCAGGAAAAACACAAAAAAATATATAAAATGTATTAAACACTAGACTTGTACACAAGAACATAACTAATAGTAATTAATAAAAAGAGAAATTAAAGGAACACATATTGGCCTCCTAATATTGCCTGTTGTTCGCTCGTTGTGTCTGTGCATAGTAACACCTACTATACCAGAAAAAAAAATCTATTTTAATCTGTTTTTAATTTGACGATTGGCCTGCAAAATACTTCAAATACACTATCAAATTATCACATCGCACAATAATCGAAAATTCGAAAATAATATTATATTATTATTATTTAAATAATTAGCAGAAGAGTTATATAATTGTCAATTAGAAAAAAGGGTTGTGGTAAATGTGATGTGGCTTTATTTAAAAACCGGCTAGTTTTAGTTTTTTTTATATTTCCATCAAATTACAACTGCCTAGAAGGCATTCAGTAATTAAAATGACTAAAATAACTAGTGGGGCGCATGGCATCGTGCCTTCGTATCTTCGGAACGGCTAGACCTGCCTTCGTCAAAAACTAATCAGCACTTCTCCTTATCAATACGAATCGAATGCTTTTTGAATTATTCTAATCGGTTGAACGGTGTTCCCGAAATCGTCGACGAAAATTTGTATCTGCACACACACACACATACCATATTTTCTAAGGTATGCCAAAATATTCAGAAACCTTTGAAACGTAAAGATATATAAAAATTTTCATTTTCGATTTTTTTGCGATTACTATAACTTGCCCTACGGAAAGTTAATTAAATAATATTTCAAAATACTACCCATTGGTAGTATTTTAAGTTTGTATAATATGCGCAGAAAATAATTATAAATCTAAATTGTGAATTAACTATACTAAATTGAAAGGGTCTAATCTTTTTAGTCTTTTGATAGTGTTTGCAGACAGTAGGTTTTTTGCAAGTTCATTTGCATGGTTTACCAATCTTGACATGTGGCTAGTTTTAGTAACATGAAGAAAGTCATAATAATAATCTTGTCAGATGTTTAGCGTCATTTTCACAGTCTTGTAGCAGTAATCAACTCAAACGTATTTCGCGCATTGAATATTAATTTGAAGGCGTTTTTCTCATGTATTTTGGGACCTATTTATGGATATTCGTAATTATTTCAATTAACTTAAGCCAGTACTAGTGATTTTAATCAATCTTATTGCATTAGTCAGAAGTTTGGTCAAATTTTAATTAATTATTAATTCTTATTCAATTTCAGACAAATTGACATACTTATTCATTGGACAAAATAGTACTATTTCTCAAGCATCATTGGGTCAAGCAAAAAAAAAAATTAAAACTTATCAAAGGTGATTGGCTTCTAAATTCAACTTCATGTATGCAAGAAATAATTGCTAAAAACAGACCAAATGATCCTCTGGTAAAAAAAGACTTTTGCATTTATTGCAATCCCTTCTTTTTCTGTTTTTAGCCGGGCAAAGATTGATTACGATGTATGACTTGTACGGTTTATGGTTCAGGTGGTAATGTCTCAAAGAGGACGAAAGGATTCATTTGGGATATTTTCTATGGGACTATGGACTGTCCTCTTCATCAAGGTATTCATGTTAATGAAACTGAAAAGATTTTAAAAATTACTAACTCAATAAACATTTATTTGTACGTTTACTAAAAATTATAATAATTATTACTGTAAGTTATAGATGTGCTAATTCCTGAAGAACAGTACATTTCATATTCCCGAAACGATAAAACAAAAATATTATATCATTTTTTTTTAAAAGAAGGCTTTTGGTTAAGAAAAATAAAATGGCCAAAATTAGCTATCTCAAAAACTTAATTATATATGTATATATATATATATATATATATATATATATAATTTTACAACTTTAACAGCCAGACGCATTTCGAGCGGTTATAAAGCTGAAATAAATCGGAGCACTTTCACTACATTTAGATATGGAGCAGTTGAATAAAACACGTTATATGCGAGTCATTTCACAGAATTAATAATATGCAAAAATACATATTTAAAAAAAGTTGCTTTCCAAATACCGCAATCAAATCATTAAATCATTGATATTTTTTTAATTTTGTAATTGATAGGTTGATCAGTATATAAAGTCTATTTATAGTTAATGCCAGCGACAAATATTTTATGAAATATATTATGGATATTATGCTAATACAGATGCAAATGTGAACAGTCTGTCTCCGACAGACAATGAACGTTTGCAATTTATTATATAATTCAAGATTAATTAACCATACGAAATTTAATAGTAGAGGACTCGATATTCATGATCAGATTTGATAATTGAAATCGATATGTATGTGCGTTTTCGTTAGCATGCACGTAAAATAAAGGCTATTATAAATATTACACAAAATCTATTCGAACTTGGAACTTTTTTAACAATACTATTATTAACAATTTTTTAGTGTGTTAATAATAATATTGATAAAGTCCATTTTTGACAATTACTTCCTCGTCCTGTCGTTTCTTAACATACCCGAAGGAAAAGTTTATGTTTTCGCCAGAAAATTTTTCTGAATCCGAATTGTTTTTCATTTACATTTTCTCAAAGGCGGTTAAACCGATTTCAAACATTGAAACACCATTTGAACAAGACTGGCGTTGATTAGTTTTGCGAAGCGATCGGCAACCCGTTTTTTAGAAACTACAAAATTATTCGTTCACATTTTGCAAGAAATCCTAAATGATTTTCAAAATTTAGAAATTGTTCGAGAAACATCAGTTGAGGATCGTGCTAATTGGTTTTCGGTAGAGATCGGCCAGGCCGTTTTTTATTATCTTTGATAAATGGGAGACATGCTAATTAGTTTCTAGCAAAGACAGGTCTAGCCGTTTCGTAGCTGCGAAACAAATAGTGCAGAAAATTAGAATTCGACTTTGGCGAGAACGGGGCATCCGATTCGAATGATTAAAAAATATTTTATTCTTACTGATGGAGAGACATGTTGATTAGTTTTTAGCAAAGACAGGTCTAACCGTTTGGAAAAATTAAAGTGCTGAAAATTACCGTTTTTAAGAGAACGGAGCTTCCGATGAGAATGATTAAAAAAAGAATGTGCTTTTGTTGACAAAGTAAGAAATTATTAGTTTTTGGGGAAGGAATGTTTTTATATTTCAAAAATAAAAAAAATCAAAAAAAAATTAAGGATTATGATATCGTAAATCCCATCTATGAATTAGAAACAATTGTATCCCGGGAATCGATTTGAAGCTCGAATTAATCATATCCGATACATAGAACTGGATGCAAAGAAACTGACAATGTAATGACTGCATATACTTTATAACACATTATAATGTACTATATAATATATAATATATACTAAATAATGTATTATAAAGTCTATGAATGTTACATGCGAAACCGCAATCAGTATGGCGCGTGGATAAACATATAATATGAGAGTAGTCATTGATATTTTGCATAAAAATCTTTTTCTCAACATTTAAGACAATTTACATAACAATCAGGATAGACGTTATTTTTCGAGTTACAGTGATGGTAGTCTAGAAATCTCATTACCATAAAATTTCACAAAAGATAAAGTAAAGCGCATTTGCTCCCATGAATTCCAAATTTTTTAATTATAGTTGAGTTGAGTTTCGATATATAATTTTATAAACACGAAAGAAACCATAATCTGATTCATCATTAATCATATAAACATGACACAAAGATCTAAACCCAAAATTAATTGTGTAACATTTTTAAAATTAAGTTGTTCTAATGGAAGTGGCGGGAATAGCTCACTCAGTAGCGTTCTCGACTCACACGCTAGAGGAATTCGGTTCGAATCTCCAGCAATACCAGAATTAAAAATATAAAATATTAAAATAGATTAAGAATTATTAATTTGTAGAATACAAGAAAAAATTGTATTAGAAGTAAGAAGGAAAAAAGAAGTTTAGTTTAAAAGATGAGAAGAACATATTTGAGAATCAAGAAGAAGAATTAAAATTGAATGGAATTTAAGAAAGAAAATTGAATGGAAGATTAGGATATAAGAAGAGATAGTATATATATGATGAATGTATAAGAAATATATATGTAAGAATTGTATAGAATATGATGAAAAATAATATGAATAATGTAGGTCGCTAAAAATGCTGTAAAGCGGAGGCCAATAAAATTAAAAAAAAGGCAATGTTCTTGTTTTTTGCGTCTTTTAATGCAATGAATCCAAAATTATTAACACGAAGTCGGTCCGAATTATATTTAAACTAAATTATCCAAAATTATTTACACAAAGTCGGTCCGAATTATTTTTAAACTAAATAAGCCTTTTTGTCAAAATATTAATTTCAAAAAAAGACTGATTGTATTCCACCTGGGCATTAATATAGATCGCATATTGACTTGAAAATTTAGAATAATTTTCGTTTTTCAAGTAAATCGATTAAGAAGAATAGTATTTAACATTGCTGAAATGAATTTTGTAAATATAAACACACTACACTCTATTTTTACACTAACTTTAATTCATAGAGTACTAAATTACAAACGTTTTGAGATCGTGATTTGTCTCATCAACATATATAGCAAAAATATATATCAACACATTATATAAAATATTTATTGTAATCTAACAACCTTTTATCACATTAGCTTAAAATTGGATATTCAAGCCCAATAATAGCTCACTAGCTTGATATTTTACCGAACATTAAACGTCTTGTAGTTTAGATTTAGTTTATTTTTCAAAAAAGTAAGAAGTTTTGATAGGTACATATTGCAATTATTAAATGAACTAGTTGTGTATGGCATTGTGCCTTAAGGCAAATTTCTGGAACTTCCCGTACCGTAATGAAAAATTCTAGGAATATTAAATGTTTTCAAATAGATACTGTAACTTATATATGTTTACAAATTTAAAATATAGGACACTGTCTAATATTTATGAAAATTATATATTAAGAATAGCATTTGAAGTATATTAGTGAGCTTTAGAACTTTAGCTCGAATTAAAATCAAAATCTGAATCATTTTCGATATTCAAAAAAAATTTTTTTTCGAAAATAAAAACAAAATTTAAAAAAAAAATCCAAAAACTAATCACCACATCTCCCTATTGATAGGAATCTAATGTTTTTTGAATTCAAATCGGTTGTTCCGTGCGCTCTAAAACGTGGATAAAAAATGCGGACACACAAAACACACACACACATTTTATCTGAGATATGCCAAAATGTTCAGAAACCTTCAAAACGTGAAGAAATGCAAAAATTTTCATTTTCGATTTTCGGCCCATCACTATAACTTCCCTACGGGAAGTTAAAAAAAAGGTGTTTCAGAGATGAATTTAATTTATGTAAGAGATGTAATAGATAACATCAGTGTGCATTGTTAGACAAACCGACGACATGCAGCAATGGTTAGTCAACCGATGCAATTGTTAAATTTATCAATTGTAGTGCATTTCGGGAATATTTTTGCATCAAATTTACTTATGTAAACAAATCAGCTGTTGAGAGAATTGTCTCTTAGAAATGCTAATATTTACCGTTATAGTTGACATTTATATTATCTGTATCAAAGCGTGCATATCCGTTCAGTTCATAGCTGATCTAATCGAGGTACTTTGTATAAAACACCGATTGAATACCAAATAAGGTAATCAAATATATTTATAGTAGTATAATGAATTAATAGTAGTTATAATAGAAATAATAGGTACATATATATGTAAAGTCATTGTAATAAAATTTGAACAAATCAAAATTCTATGTAGAACATTCAATATAATAGGATCTAAGTATGTATTATACTTATAATGACTTTGCTTACTTAAGAAAAATAAGTAACCAATTATTGTATATTATTTTTAATGTAATATGCAGTTGATCTAGTGATGCATGGCATCGTGCCTTAAGGCAAATTACTGGAACCCGTACCGTAATATTCGCGGAATTTTAAATGCTGTCAAATTGATTATTATAAATACTGCAACTTCAATTATTCATATTTTATGGACAAAATATAAGTGCTTTCAAATGGGAAAATCGTGTTTCCCAGAAAAAAAACATGATCAAGCAGAGTTTGAATGAAGGAAAACTTTTCTCATGTTTTTAAGATTTTTTTAAACTGAATTGCAAAGTTTAAATTATTTATTTTAAGTATATGAAGTGAATTTTCGAACTTTAGCTAAAATTTAAATTAAAATCTAAATCATCTTTGAAATTTAATAAAATGAAAATTAAATAAAAAATCTTTTGACATTTTAAATCGAAAGCTTAGTTCTTTTAAAAACTGTCATTTTTACACTTTTAGCCATTATCACTGAAACGACTGGGCCTGTCTTTGCCAAAAACTAATCACCGCGTGATTTCGTCATTAAGAATTTAATCATTCAAATCGGATGCTTGATTCTCTCAAAATCCTGATTTTCCCTTTTCGCTGTCGTTGCTTCGTATCCCCGAAATTTTCGGGAACATTTTGATTGATTCAAAAAACATACGAATCCTATTGATAAGGAGACATGCTGATTAGTTTTTGAGAGTGCGAGAATCAGTTTAAAGGTGGGTTTAACAAAAAGTGCCAAATCTGTAACTCAGCCCGACTTTAATAATTCAAAAAACATTTTACTTATATTGATAAGTTAAAGAACTGATTAAATTTTTGGGAAGGCAGGTTTAGCGGTTTCGGAGGTCTAGTAAAAAAAAGCCAAAAAATGCCATTTGGCGGTCAAAAATTATCATTAGACATATGCACGTTAAATTATCAGATATTTTATGGATATGATTTAATTTTCTTTACATTTCTATGGGTTCCGTAACGTCGTTTGTCTCGATGCGGTTAAAGCATCGCGATTGCTTTGAAAAAAAATTCAAAGTTTCCAAAATATTGCAAAATAAAAAAAAAATCATTTTTTTACCAAAAATTTAAAATTTCTCAAACAAAAAATCTTTTTTAAAAAATTTAATTTTTGGTACGGCCAAGCAATTCCAGCAATTTTAAGGTTAAGATGCCATACACCACTAGTTATTTATTCTTTTACATCGGGTTGTATTTCACGTATCGTACATATAAAATATTGCTTCTAATAATAATTACATTACATAGTAATTACATTCATTGAAACCAGACATAAAAAGGTCAACTGATCTTTAAACAAATGCTGTTAAAGTGTTCTCTCGTACCAGAGCATACCCGTACACTTTCTATATAGGTATACAATAGCAGGTATGGCGAATGCGTCGATCGCAATTGTGATATTGAGATAAATTTTAGAAATATTTCATAATATTGTTTGCAAGACATGCATATTAATCTTATCTCGCGAATTCTTTAATTGTCTTGTAATTGTAATCCGAAAGAAAAGGAACAGAACTCTCAATCAATCAATTGATGTTGCAACTGAAAGAAATATTCGTCAAAACGATGCAAATTATTTTGGTTGTGAAATAATGATACATAAAGAAGTTTCAATACTTTCTGATCAACTGGCACGCCTAAGACCTAATGAACTTTTGACACATAAAACAAAATTCTAAATCACTTTTTAATAAGTAGAAATATTTTTTTGTATTGTTAATAATTTAATAGAGTAAACCAAAATGCGACATCCATAAGTTTAAAATATAATGTATATGCAATTTTGGACTTATTGCGTTATTTATTAAACTGAATTATATAATTTATCTGCCAAACATATACTGTTGACTGTATTATCTATTATTTTATTTCCTGTTACATTTCAGCTGTTTTTCGGAAATAATAATGTAGACATTACATTTTTTGTATATTATATTCTAATATTATCTAAGCTCATAATTCAGCTAAATTCAAATTTCAAGTGAATTGACATTTCTAGCAGATGACAGTTTAAATGTTTTCAATGTCGAACAATGATAAGTGTTTTTTTTTTTTTGTAATTTTTGCCATTTATTTAATCTTAAAAATTTCCTTTGACAAACTCTAAAAAGAATTATGAAAATCCAAATAACCGTTTAGGAGAAATATCAAACTATACACCCGTGCAGAAAAATTTTATACATAAGATGTAACACCTTATACCAGTGATTTATAATTTGTGGGGCGCGCCCCCCTAAGGGGGCGCAAAGCTGTTTCAAAAATATTAATTTTAAATGCTGAGTAATTGAAATATTAATTTTAAATGCTGAGAAATTGCCATATTGCTTGCTGATAACAAAAGAGATGAAGCAGGTTTATTTTAGGACACGAAGTTCTTCGCAAAATTTGCGGATTTAGTTGATATTTTTCAAAGACTAAGCGATTTAAATAAATCAATGCAAGGATCTCAAATTCATGCTTTTGTTCAGAAAGACAAGATTACGGCTTTTATGAAAAAAATAAAACTGTGGATAGCTAGTATGAAAACTAATTTTACTTTTAATAACTAACTTTGAAATTTTTACCATCTTTGTGTTACTGATGTATGGAAGTAAGTAAAGATCTTATTATCAATCATATGTCTAGTCTAAGGAACCAATTTTTGCATTACTTTAAAAATCTAAATATGTCCAAATACGAATGGATTAGAAATCACAACCGTCGCATTACATTTTTTTAATGTTGTGATAATTATTTTTCTATGATTTGTTTTCATTAAATTTAAAATTATTTTGTCTTATAATCAATAGTTATGTTTGTGTGTATTTTTTTAAAATATTGTGTATTATTTGGCATAATTTCAGTTAAGTATATTTAAATTAAATTATTAGAAAAATAAGGGGGGGGGCGCCAATTTTTTTCTTTCGAAAGGGGGGCGCAAGGAAGAAAAGGTTGGAAGCCACTGCCTTATACACTGTTATAGGTATGTCAAAAATGTCATTTGGTGGCAAATAATAAAATGTTGATTTACTGACACATAAGAAGTTTAATATTATGTTGAATTTAACTAAATTATATGTGTAAGTTTTAAAACAAGTTAATTGAAGCGAATGGAAGCGACTCAACACCCATGCATCAATAATTGCAGATGTAACAATATTACAACATTATTGGTATTTATGCTAAAACCTACTTATCGAAATATGTAGGAAAATCTAGCCAGAATGAACTCTCAAATTAGGGATTTTAAACGAGCTTTGGCATAAGCAATATACTGACAACTCCTATTAACCAACTAGCGCGTATTCTAACAATATTACCGATAAATCATAAATTACAATATACATGCAGGTTAATCTTGTATGGATCATAAATTACATCAGGTATGATTTTACTCACATTATAGTAATATCTCGAAAAGTTGATCTCGTACTTGTAGATATTGTACATCCCTGTTATACTCGAAATTCATATGATTCGCAATTCCGCATTAGTTTCATTCTAATTGACTTCAACTTATGTTCATTATGAATATACGTGAACTGTTCATTTCAGTGAAATCTCCTTTACTTATTGTCTATCTCATAATAAGACGTAATACGGTGTATCGATCATAAGAAATGAAATCAAGATCAAATAAAAATCATATGAAGATTGATGCTTTTGGTCGATGGCGCTGAAGAATCTGGTAATATGAGTGTTTTATGTTTTAATAAGTTTTCGTGATGCCCATATTTTTGCTGTTATATGCGTGATGTTACTTGCACACCTACAAAAGCTCGAAGTTGTCTGCGTAGAGACTACCTATTTGCTTCACTTTTTTAATAATTCTAATAACATATACTTTTCAACTTCTCGCAGGGTAAGTTATTGTAATCGTCCAAAAATTGAAATTGAAATTGAAAATTTTTACAAATCTTTACGTTTCAGAGGTTTCTGAACATTTTGGCACACCTCAGAAAAAATAGGTGTGTGTATGGATACAATTTTTCGTCTACGTTTTCAGACGCACGGATCAACCGATTAAAATGGTTCAAAAAACATTCGATTCTTATTGATAGGTAGATGTGCTGATTAGTTTTTGACAAAAGCAATTCCAGCTGTTTCGGAGATACGGAGCAAATAGTGCTGAAAATAGTAATCGATTTTTTGAGAGTACGGAGCATCCGATTCGAATAATCCAAAAAATATTTAATTCGTAATAATGGGGAGGAGTGGTGATTAGCAAGCATGCTTATGTTGACAAAACAGTTGCTTTTGGGGGAAAAAAATATATATTTTTTTAATTTCCAAAAAATATTTTTTTGAATAACGAAAATAATTTGTATTTTAATTTTAATTGTATCTAAAGTTCTAAAGCTCACTTATATGCCTCATTTACGTTTGCAATTTAGTTTATATAATTCTTATAAATATTAGACAATGCCCTTCGTTTTAATTTCGATTGATTAAGATTTATTTACTTTTCTGTAATACATATATGTTACACTATTTATAATAATCTATTTGAGAACATTGACTATTCATTGATTATTTTATTACGGTACGGGAAGTTCCAGCAATTTGCCTTGAGGCACGATGCCATACACTGCTAGTTCTGATAATTTCAATAATAAAAATCTTAAGCATTATAAAATTTACCATACTATCGATAAAACCAATTAGATTAATCTACGTTTTTCACTGATTGTGAGACTTTTTATACAAGAATAAACTAGAATTCAATCAACTGTGGTAATTTGGTTGCACATTAGAGATGGATATTCCAGTAAAGAAAAATCTAGCTGCACTAATTATAAGAAAAATCACGAAAAAAGGAAAGGAAAACGCGAAAGAAATTTTTGAAAAAAGTGGTCTAGCTGATTTTGAAATATTTGTGAATAATGTCTTCAGTTTGTCCTTTGTATTCTTAAATAAGAATTTTAATATAAAATATACCTAATAGGTGTGGCCATGTTCTATTATGAATGTAAAGAAAAACAATAAATAAAGTCTAAACATATAATGAAGATTTAATGTCACTTTCGTCGCATTCAGGAAACGAGTGAAAACAGAAAATCAATCATGGGTAATCAAACTAACAGCTATTCATAAAATGGCATCGTTAACGTAGCAAATAAATAAATTACGTTCTGATAACATTTACCTTCGCAGAGATACTACACGTATTTATGGTGTAGTATGATGCATATATATATATATATATATATATATATATATATATACATGAGTGTGTGTCTATTTATATACTGTACTACTATATATTGTTCATATAGCATATATTTGTCGTCTTTATGCTGTAGTTCCGGAAACAACTAGTAGATGAAACCTTCTAATAACATTTTATATATAGTATTTTATTATATAGTATTTAATTGCGAGCTTTAAAACTCGGCAATTTAGAATTTAAGTCGATTGATTCAATTAAAATCAAATTATAATCAAAACAACTGGGCAATTATTGCTAAAGTTTTTTTTATTAATTTTTTTAAATTTATATTAACCGTAACAAATATTGTAAAGCAAAAAATACTATTGTTTCAAACAAATTCCTTGATAAGTTATAAAACCAATTATTGAAATGATGTAGGTAGACTTATAAATTAATTACAAAAATTGAATTACAAGATGCAACACGAAGTCAAAAATCAAAATGAAAACGTGATACCAAGATTTATTAATAACAAATAATAAACTTGAAGGGTTACCTCCAGCATGTAATTATTCGATAGTTTTCTATCTATTCTTCATTATATACTTCTAAAATTCAACTCTAGTATAAGCCATAAACTAGCTGTAAGTGGAATTCTGTCTTAAGGCAATTAGGGCATCGTGCCTTAAGGCAAATTGCTGGAACTTCCCGTACCAAAAATTATTAATTTTTTAAAAACGATTAACATTTTTGAAAAAAATTTGCTTAAAAAAAATAAGATTTTTGAGAAACTATAAATTGGACAAAAAATTACTTTTTTTTGAAAAAAAAAATTTAAAATTTTTTTTTTTTTTAAATTTTTTATTTTTTTTTTTTTGAAAAAAAAATGCTTTTTTTATTTTGACATATTTTGGAAGATCTGAACTTATTTTTCAAAGCAATCGTACTGCTTTAACTGCATAGAGACATAAAGCGCGTAAGCGCGGCGTCGCTGTCTAACGGGTAAACATTGGTACGGAACCCATAGGAAAATAAACAAAATTTATACTTATTGTTAAAATCTCTATAAAATATCTGAAAATTTGATGTGCATATGTCTAATGATCATTTTTGACCGCCAAATGGCATTTTTTTCTACTTTTTTCGTTAGATCTCCGAAACCGCTAGACCTGCCTTTATGAAAATTTGATCAATTCTTTATCTTGTCAATACAAGTAAAATGTTTTTTGAATTATTAAAATCGGACGCTCCGTTCTCTTAAAAACTGAGTTACCGTTTTCGGCACTTTTTGCCCCGTATCTCCGGAACGGCTAGACCTGCCCTAGCCAAAAACTAATCAGCACGTCTTCTTATCAATACGAATCGAATGTTTTTTGAATTATTCAAATCGGTTGATCCGTGTTCCCGAAATCGTCGACGAAAATTTGTATCCGCACATACATACACACACATACATACATACATACACACACACACACACATACACACACACACACACACACACATACATCCATTTTTTCTAAGGTATGCCAAAATGTTCAGAAACCTCTGAAACGTAAAGATATATAAAAATTTTCATTTTCGATTTTTTTGCGATTACTATAACTTGCCCTACGGGAAGTTAATTATAATTTATAATAATATTATTATTAATTATAATAAATTATAATTTATAATAATATTAAATTTATAGGATAGCAAATTAGTAGATTTTTTTAACAAACATCATTTTATCTCAATGACAACCGTTTTGTCTTTTTTCCAAAAAAATTCATAAATTTTCGAACGTTCTTATGCAAGTAGACTGAGAGACCTCTAACATTTATTAACTTTCCGTATGGTAAGTTATTTTAATCGTCCAAAGAAATTGAAAATTTTTGGATTTCTCGACGTTTTGAAGGTTTCTGAACATTTTGGCATACCTCAGAAAAAATGGATGTGTGTATGTGTGTGTGTGTGTGTGTGTTTTGTGTGTCCGCATTTTTTCGTTCACGTTTTCGGGCGCACGGATCAACCGATTTGGATGGTTCAAAAAACATTCGATTCCTATCGATAGGCAAATGTGCTGATTAATTTTTGGCAAAGGCAGGTCCAGCAGTTAAGGAGATAAAGAGCAAAGAGTGCAGAAAATAGAAATCGAGTTTTTGAGAGAACCGAGCATCCGATTTGAATGATCTAAAAAACATTCAATCAGTAATGATTAGAAAAAGTAGTTGTCAGTTTTTGGCAAAGACAGGCACAGGCATTTCAAAGATACAGAGCTAAATGTGCAAAAAAAGGGCAGTTTTTGAAAGAACTAAGTGTCCGATTCAAATAATTCAAAGAACTTTCTGCTTGTTTTAACAAAATAAATGGTTTTGTAAAAAAATTTGTTTAAAAAATTTTTTTCAATTTTTTTTTCAAACAATTTTTTTTGTATATCGAAAATAATACAGATTTTATTTTTAATTCTGACTAAAGTTCTAATATACTTTAAACAAATAATTTCAACTTTGCAATTCAGTTTATATAATTCTTATAAATATTCGACAATGTTACAATATTTATAATAATCTATTTGAAAACATTTAATGATACTCGATTTTTTGTTACGGTACGGAAAGTTTCAGCAAATTGCCTTAAGGCACGATGCCATATACCCCACTAGTCAATGTAAAATTAATAATAATTTTTTTAGAATTATGAGTTAACTAACAAAAATGCAAAACTCCATGGTTGAGTTTAATAACAGACTCGTTAAAAGTAGAGTAGAGCGCAGCTTAAAGGTCCGCGGGTAAAAAGGAGTATGGTATTTTTAAGGACGCTATTTTAAAGTTGCCATTGTTACGTCAAATTTTTGACGAAAGTAATTTTTTCGTTGTTAGGGACGGGAGGGTCTAGTAAGATTTCTCGTGCAATATTTTTTACTCCAATTTAAAAAAAAACAAGATCTTGCAAAAAAAAAATAAAAGGTTTTACGTTTCTAAAATTTCTAGGTACTAAAAATACACGTAATGTTTGGCAAGGGTCGTGGAGGCAATTATAATTATTACCACTCATCACCAAGGGGGAGAGGGTGAAAAAAATTTGCTCACGTGATTAGTGGACGCCCGCTAAAAGTCAAATTAAACATTTGTGTCCCCCTATAGCAAATAAATCTATCATTCAGTAACTCTTTCAATTTTGGTCAATGAAAGTATAATCATTAAGTTGTTATTAAAATTATAATTAGTTATTTAAAGTAACAACGATAAATATTTTGAAAAAATGAAACGATAGAACTTATAAGAATGAGGTGTAGAGCGGAGTAAATTGAGAAGGCCATAGACAAACAGGTCAAATGTCTTATTTTCATTTTGAAGGGGTTTTACAAAATAATAGCTACATTATTTAACCAATGCAAAATTAAAGTTTTATTTGTAAATTTATTAGAGATAACACTGTAAATAACCTTAATCTTGTATTTTGTCAAAAATATTCATCTGCAGAGTTTAAATAACTATTTATTTAATTTATCTCTTTATTTAACTTAATTCACTTTTTTATTTGCTAGTTTTTATTTTCACACCTTTGCCAGAGTAAGGTTCTATAGTGGTTATATCGATTGAATCTAAATTCAAATCAGCAACACATTTTAACGTATACTTAAAAATTATATTAAGGTATTAGAAGTAATCTAAACCACAGTGTTCACAACCAAAAAAACTAACAACGAAAAAGAATACTTTTGTTATGAATTTTTAAACATTGCCGTTTATCTCCCGATAGCAAGGTCGTAAAAGTTAAAGCTGGTTATACTATTTTTTCCCTCTGGTTTCAAATATTGTTATTAAACAATTCTTAACTTTACTGGTTTTTGAGACATCGGTGGCGGACCTTCTTTTTACCTTTTAACCCCGCTCTACCCTACATCTTTTGCCAAGATCAGTATTATTACTTACCGTATTTTTTTCTTGATTTTTTATAACATAAGTTTGATAAAACATATCAATTATTTTATTATCCACATCAAGCCTCGGTAATATTTGACGAGGCACGAGGAAGTGAAGTTTTGATCTTGGCTTTGTAAATGCAAACCTAACGCTATTGCATTACAAATTTGCACCATGAAAATAATGAACATTAAATGAACACCGTACAATTCGGCATTGAGTCATTAATCAATGATGGGCAAATCGAATTATAATCTTGAACGTAATTTTTTGTGATCTTTTGTTTATCATTTATTATCAGCTTAAAGCTGCGAACGGTGTGTTTCTCAACGAAAGCAATGGTTAATTTCCTTGCGTGGGACTGGGAACAGAATACGAAACGGTTGGGCTAGAAAGGTGCAAGAGTATACGAGTTGAGTTGTTGAGTTGCGGCGGCCTTGCACGAGGTCCGATATAAAGCACAAGCCCGCTAAAACAATCGTTTCAGTAGTGTTTCCGAGTTCAATTGCAAACAACATGGGTGGATTAAAATTGGTATGTGAACGATCATTCAAATTGACTCCGGTGGTGAAATATGGTTTTTGATAAGTGACCTTGTTTAGTTATTAATTGGCAATTGCCAAATTACCATGCGTTCCTGATAATCTTGTTTTGCGGAACTATATGTTCATGTACAGGCTGCACAGGCTTGAAAAGACGTTTTCAACTGCAAGGATTTGGTTATTTATATTTGAAAAAATTACATCAATGTTTGCACATCACGGTTTTATTTTTGTATAAATTATTTATTAATTTTATTTTACTTGCATATTTTATTTTACTAATTACATTACATATTATTAATTACAATATAAAAATGATACATGCATTAATCAGTACATTAATTTCATTAATCACTAAAACTTAAAATCACAAAAATAACTCAACATTAATATTTTAGAAGTTGAGTGTTTCTTAATATTTTACAACAATGAATTTCAATTATTTAATACATCTGCATAAATTTTGAGTTGTATATTGTTTTGTTAAACAAATGTGTTTTTTTTTCGTTATACAAGTGATAGAATATGATTTTTATGGCTAAGTTTTAAATACGATATAAGTTTTTTTATTTTTCAAAGAATAAAATTCCAAATAAATAGAGTTATAATTAACACAAATATATATATATATATATATATATATATATATATATAAGGGTGGTCCTTAATATTCGAATTTCCTTCCTTCCAAGGGCTCAAATGGTTCCAAATTGATAAAAAAACAATTCTCTGAAAGTTTTAGCTCTTAATATTAACTTTTAGATAGTGCGCAATTAAATCAAACTTCGTATGGAAATAGCATGGAAAAAATTTTGAAAATTAAAAAAAATAATTTTCAGGTATAACTTAGCGACAAATGACTTAAAAGCGAAAATTTGTGTCATTTTTTATTGAAAATTCGACGCTCTGCAAAATTTTTGAAATTTTTTTATGCTATTTCCATACAAAACTTTGATTGAATTGCGCTCTATTTAAGAGACAATATTAAGAGCTAAAACTTTCAGAGAATTGTTTTATCAATTTGGAACCATTTGAGCCCTTGGGAGCAAGGAAATTTGAATATGTCCATATTAAGGACCACCGTAATGTATATATATATATATATATATATATATATATATATGTATATATATATATTGGTATATAGTTTTTCCTATAACTTGAACGTTTGATTATTCATTTTATTTATTCGTTTTTTCATTATTATGTATTATTCATTCTTTCCACTCTTACCAGATTTAAAATAGATTTTTTTTAAACTATTAAAAAAATCTAAAAAAATATTTTCTGAATATATAAAAAAGTAGTAAATACAACTTTGTTTTACCCATTTTTATCTATAACTCACAATATTATTATACATATTTTTTCTGTTATTTTTTATTTTTATTAGAAAACTCGAAAGTATAAAGTTTACAGTTGAAATGGAGGGCGGAATTTTTCAAATAAACAACTTACTAATACCGCTAATAAAAATTGGATATAAAAAGTAAAAATTAGTAAAATTTCATTACAAACATATATGTTAAAATATCAAACTGTAATATATTTGATTCCAATATAATACAAAAATCCGGTGCCAAATTTTAAAAATAATTGCGAATGAAATATTTAATTGTGTTATAAAATACGATATTAATATTTATATTATACATTTAATAAAAGTATATAATATTTTTTATTATCTAATTTGTTAATTTAAAAAACTAGTTGTTTTTTCTTGTTAAATTCAGATACATTTATTTAGTATAGTGTGAAGTTGTTCAATATCAGTTTAAATAGAAAAATCTCTTACAAATATTGCAATTATTATACTAACAATACAGATTTATTTTAGCCTAACGAAAAGTCTTCAAGTTAATTAGGAAAAAAATAAATAGATAAATACCTAAAGTGCAACAAAATAAAAATTGTGCAATATAAATTTAATATTTATTTTTATTAGTTTTGAAAATAACTATTAAATTTAATATTTGATAAAATTTTAATCAACATTTAATTATTTTGACAATTATGTATTCGCTGTTATTTTCGCTATCTATGATCATTTGAGTTAAATCGTTTATTTTTTATTGTTCAATAAAACTAAAATATTAAATAATTCTAAATTTGTCTTATTAGATCTAGAAATTACATTATGTTTATATAACAAAGACTTATAAATAACTTTCAATAAAATTACATATCTTAACAATAGTTAATATAATCTCATTCTATTACCACTAATTAAGGTAAATTTAAAAAAAAAAAAGTTAAATTCCAAAATTTTGAAATAATACTTATTTCGCAAATATATAGATAATTAATTTACACGGCTTAAATTTATTTTGGACCTTATCGTATCATCAAAATAAATATTATGTAAAATTTTAAAATAATAGTAAAAATATCAAACACAAATATAAGGAAAATATGTACAAAAGTTTATTTTGACGCTGGTTTGCTGATGTTTTTTTGGGGACTTATTTATTGTTCTTTGTAATTATTTATACTAAAATCTATTTAACTAATGCAATTATCACGTTTTTGATGAAATTTTGATTATGTATTCATTTTTGTTCAACTACAGATAAAATGACATATCTATACAATGAACAAAATGACAAAATATTATTATTTTGCCAGCACTATAGGGTAGTTTATTTGAAGCTAAGAAAAACGAATTGAAACCTGTAAAAGGTGATTGACTTCTAACTTTTACTCTAACTACTTCTAAAAGCAGGCTAAAGAATCCACCGGTAACAAAAAAAAGTCTTGAATTTATTGCAAAGCCCTTTTTCCCATTTTGAGCTTGATGAAAGTTGGTTACGATGTGTGACATGTTTTTTTGGGCTCATATGCCTCTTGTGCTGATGTCTCAAAGAGGACTATATGATTTATTTGAGAACTTCGAATGTCTTTGCCTTGTATGTCATTTTGTCTCTTTTTCATACTATATGAACAAAATGGTTGTTGTAATTGTTGTTGTTGCATTCTTCCTGAATAAATTTGTTATTACAGTTCATAAGAAGACTAGGCTACTGGTAGTCAATGAATCTAAAATGAGTAAAATCGATCGAGCCTGATTATAATATTATTAAATAAATAAATATCATTAAAAAACAAAACACCATGTCATATTGTCCGTATTTCTCCTATATGTATCTATTATATATTACATGCAAAATAGTGAATTGTAAACGAGATCATTAATGTTCCGACGAGTCGGTCCAACAAGATGCGTGAGAACTTCTATGGAAATCGAAAGCTTATTTTGGCCTAATTATATTATTGAACACTGCCGGTGTTCTTAATTTGATTATTGTCTGAGAATTAAGCATTGCATCAGAATAAACTAACGTATTATGCAATAATTCAAATTTTATACTAATTAGTTAATTAATGGTTATGATCTACTTCTGCTACTGAACTTATAATGACGCATTAAATATCACATACCGATTTTGCGTAAGTGCAACAATCAATCTGGTATTTGGTATGTTTCTCAATCATTTATTATTAAAATTACTACGAATAGAATCTTGAAAGCTATAAATTATGCTGTATGCTTTTCTAATGGTGTCTGATAAATATCATGAATAATAAAACAAATGTATTGATTAAAAATCATTAATATCGGATATGTTTTTCAAAACTTTCTAAGATTGCCTGTCTCATCCATTCATTGCAATAGCGATATTTCATTTATATGCCTTCTGTTACATGAACATATTTTATTTCTTGAAATGCACTTGAACTGATAGCTGGCTATCTACAAAAAAAGCTCTCGTGGCAAATGTATTTGCCACTAAATGCATACGAAAATGTATTTGTTGGAGTAATATTGGTCACGAATCTATGGTCAATGTCAGATCTATCGTGTTTCATGATTTTTTCGTTCAGATCGCGTGTATGTCCGTATAATTCATCATTTTATTTAGTTGTATTTTTGCTATTAATATTTATATGATCTAAATATTTTTTCATAAGAATACATTTTCAATAGTATGTGCATAAATCAAAGTAAAAGTATGTATTTTCATATCAAGATTTTGATTATAATCATATCCCAAGTTTTCCTAATTAATATTGCATTTGACGCGAATTCACATATTTCAATAGTTGAAGCATTTTTGTAAAATATTAGGGCTCAAACTATCCAGTTTTGATTTAAATATTTTATTGCTTTAAACCTAATCACAAATAAGTTATAGAGGGTGACTAAAGCTTAACATTTTAAACAGCTAATCATGTTACAAAATAAATAATACCCGCAAGTACCTACAATACTATTTGCAATTATTTTATTTGAAGCTTATAATTTATATATAATTGGGAATGTTAAAAAAAAAAATCGGAAAACCTTGCCTACTAATAGACGATTATTTCATATTCATGGATTACTTTGTGTAAAATGTCTCGCTACTCCAAAAACATCAAATAGCTTAATAATTTTTTTTTTCAATTTAAATTTTTGCCATTTTATTCAAGTATCCTTATTTCATTAGATGAACCTTAATAAGATAATTCCTAAATCTTTTGAACTCGATTATTTTTCATTTTTTTATTCAAAGTTATAACGGTTCAATAATATCAAACAAGTTTTTCATGGACATATTTTATCTTAGAAATGTCAGAATGACACATGTCGAATTAACTGTATTGCAGTAATAGCGTATAGTGTAAAATGTTTAATTAATACAAGAAATGCAAATATTATTCAAGATCTCTTAATTGTCTTGTTTTCTATTTCAAGGAAACGAAATGCCATTATTATTTCATGGAAAGGAGTAATAGTACTCATATTATACATCAATTAAGAGTAATAGATAAAAGCGTAGCAGTTTATTTAATTTTTTTCGAACATTTTAATTCTAATGGTGATTTTTTTAACCAGGCTTGCTTTAAGGTTTATTTGAATCTTCAAACATTTTTTATACCTTCTAAGGAAATAATATGTTAAGAGTTTCCTATCCGAAACATTTAACATCCACATGTTAAAAATATTGTGCAATTGCACATTATATCAAATTGATTAAATTTGATTTGTGTTATATATTAAATTAGGCCCTAAAATCAGTTGATAAATAAAATATTGCAAATAGAATTAAATTTTAATGTAACTAACTGTTAACTGTAAATGCTTGAAAATGCGTTAAAAAAATCTAGTGATTTACAGCATCTATTATAAAATATATGCAAAATTTAATATTTTAGATATGTTGAATTTTCATATATACAACTGTTTATGAATGCAGTTTTATATATTTATGAAGTATGATAGTATGATTTTTCATTCATTTTTATTATACTTTACGAAAGTATATACTTTAAAAAATTACGTTTATAAATTATGAATATAAATTTATAAATATTTTTTATTTATAAATAATAGTTAAAATATTCAACCAATGCAAAATAAAAATTTTATGGACAAATTTTTTATAAAGATTACACCGTATATAACCTTGATCTGGTATTTGGCGAGAGAGATTCATCACATATATATATATATATATATATATATATATATATGTATAATATAAAGGTTGTGTCACGACGTTGGTTTGCGATGGACGCCTAATCTACTTTAATCAAAACATTTAGTATTGAACTGCTAATTGATCGATCAGATTCAAATTACAATTTTATTTGTTTTTGGATTGATTTAAATCTCTATGCGAAATGGATTAAAATATTGGCTGGCAAACGGATTCCAATTTGAATGAGGTAGATTTTAATAAAAGTCACGGCAACACGTGGCAGGGTATGCTAGTATATATATATATATATATATATATATATATATCTTGTGTAATTATTATTCTGCAGTTGCTAAAATTGTAGCACTGACAAGATTTCCACTGGACACATTAATGCAATTCGAATGGCAATATAAGGTTGTATTAAGTCAGAACACTTTCGCTAAATAAAGCGGTTTATTAAAATATGTAACACGGCGCAGAGAATTATTTAATAAATTTACTCAACTGCTATTATAGCATTTTGTGCATATTATAATCATAATTTAGTTATACCAATAAACATTAAGTATGTATAACTTAAATTAATACGCGATATAATAAATTTATTATCGAAATGCGAAGTATAATAAACGGAATTTATAATAACTTTATTACTAGTGTTACAATATAATTTTATTAAATCAAAATTGTAGTGTTATTTTTGAGAACAGCGTAAATAGTCGTTGTTAATTTAAAAAATAGACTATTTTTGTCATGTAGTCGGCCTTCATTTGTAGATCTGAATAAATAATATATCAATATAATGATAATATTAGTTATTACTGGTTATTGCTATAGGTATATTAATAAATTAAATAAATTAATTCGTGTGTATATTTTTTTTTTTCAAAAGATTATATAAAACTTTGCATATCATATAGAGTCTTAAGAAAATTTCATTAAGGATTGGTTACGGTACATGACCACTATTAAAATCGGCATTTTTAAAAATATTATGGTTAATTACAAAGCTCATATGTATTATTAAGTTCTGTCTAGACATTTAGCAATGCAAAGCAATATTTTACTATGAAATGACAATTAGAAGGTGTGCCCATTGGTTGCCTTTCAGTGGTTATAAAATTACATTCTATTATTATCATGAATTTAAATCTTTGAGATTTATTTTTTATATTTGTTAGTTGATTGCTGTAACTTTTTTGGCAAATTAATTTGAGTGCAAATATAAAGTTGTATTATATTGACTCTAAACTAATTTTATTATTATTGCCCCTATAACCATGTTAAGGTAATGGTTAATTTTATTATTTTATATAATCATGTAAGGGTATATCTCGAGTAATCTCTTGCTTGTTAAGTTAATTTTAATTGAAACAGTTATATACGACTTTTATTTAAATTATTAAAAAACGCTTATATTAATAATTGCATACGACTTTGGAATTGCTAGCCACTTCCTCTATATGGTGTGGTTTTCAAATAACAGCATATTTAAAAATTTGCAAATAAATACCAACATATAAAAACCATTTAAGCCAACTGGCACATTTCTCACTCACAGAATTTAGACTTAAAGCACAATATTTTAATGAAGAAGAATTAAACTAGAACTCGAATCGTATTGAATTAAAAATCATTTCAAACATTTTAGAGTGGATGCCTACATGAAAAACACTTGTTTTTATTTGTATCTTTTAACACCTGAAAAATTGAATTTGAATATATAAACACAACATTACGTGTAGGAGAAATACGGATGGAAAAAAATGAAAACGGTATATATGGAGGAAATGACAAAGTGTCCTTATTAGAAATTGGCTAGTTTTAACAAAGTTGCCGAGTCTGTATAACATGACGAAAACCGTAATAACAATCTTGTCAGACGTTGAGCATTATTGTAATAGTCTTGTCGTCAAAAATGTATTTTAAGGATGTTTTTCTAATGTTTTTGGGGCCTTATTTATTGATTATTTTTAGTAAAATCATCTAGGACTTTTTCCAGTACTAGTTCTTCTGATCAATTTTATTGCAATTATCAGATGTTTGATGAAATTTTTATTATTTATTAATTCTTGTTTACTTTTGAACAAAATAACACAAGAACTGCATGGTATTTTATCGAACCCAAGAAATTAGACAATTAAAACTTGTGAAAGGTGATTGGCTTTTAACTTCTACTCCAGTAATTTCTAATAACAATTCAAAGGATCCGCCGGTAAAAGGAAGAGTCTTGCATTTATTGCAATAACTTCTTTTAGCATTCTGAGGCCAGCGAATTTTGGTTACGAAGTACAATTTGTTCCTTTTGGGCTCATGTGTCATTTGCTGATGTCCCAAAGAGGACCAAACGACTTATTTGTGTACTGCCTTCTTCAAAATTAGCATCTCAGTATGTCCTTATCATATATGTTATTATGTCCGTACTATATGGACAAAATGGTTTTCGTAATAGGTTGCATTTTTCCTTATAAATATGTTATTATAGTTCCTACTTAATTAAAAGACTAAGTTACTGGTAGTCAATGAACCAACGATGGGTACAAGTCATTGAGACTGGTTAAAATATTGGTAAATAAATAAATATCATTAATAAACAAACCACCATGTCATTTTGTCCGTACTTCTCGTATTATTATTCAATTAAGATCATTTCTCTCTGATACATTATTGTAACCAGATTAATCTATCGTATAAATGTATTGGAGAACGTAAATGTGCCTGACCGAGACATTGGCTCTTGCGTAATATTAATTTCTATTGGAACTTAAGTTAACTTACAAGTCATGTTTGTCGGTGTTTTTTTGTCATTCCTTTTCTCTTTAAGCGCCGTGTTTTTATTGCGACGGACGCTGTTTTTTTAGTGAAAGTCTGCTGATCTGGTTTGAATTTTGTTTTGAAATCTATATACGTGCACACACGAAAATAATAAAAAAACATTCAAAACACGGCACATGAGTACATGTTTATATTCACAAATTACGAATTTCTGTTAAAATCAAATACAACTTTATTTTCTGACACAACTCTGAAATCATAATGCTAGTTTGGTTATTTTTTGCATTCTGCTGCAGAAGTTCTATACATTCAATATATTTTTCCATAGCTTACAACGTAATATTACTTTTAATAGTAATCGTTGTTTTCATCTCTTCAAATCATATCACATAGATTTCGGACAACCGTTTGGGTTGATATTTATAAAAAAAGCGTGTCTTTAAAGAAGTCAGCACAGCTCATATGACTAGTCAAGGTGGTATTCTAGTGTGGAAATTCAAAAATTCATATTGTCAAAGTTTAACTATTTAAGAATATGTGTACGAGAAGATTTGTAAATATTTAAATTATTTTCGGAAATACAGCGGTTTGACCATAATAATCCTATTCTGTTTCCTTCATTTTGCAAAACATTAAAGTTTTTCTCAAAACTGTCTTTTTCAATAGGATGCTCAGGATTTCTCGAGTTCTACTGAACCGATTTACTTGAAATTTTCGGAGAATCTATTTCATAGACTTCTCTCAGGCACATGCTAGCCTCGTCTCCAAATTTCGAAAAACTCAAAAAATGGCAGAAAATAGATCCTTTTTTTTCAAACAGTCAGCATTTTGTCGAAAAATTATTTTTTAACCTAAACCTGGTATATACCATTACGACATCATTCTAGATTAATAAATTATTTTCTTAATTATTTTCGGATTACTAGGAGGGTTGCAATCGTGGGCATGGTCACGTGTCATGTTTTTGAGACCCCCACTTCCACCATTGCTAATTTTTAAAATTATTAACTTTTTTGTTTTAATTTTTCTGTGCTTTTGTAAAGTTGATAAAAAAGATATATAAAATATGATATCATGCATCTACACTAGAATACGCACTTAAACTCTGATTGCTCATATACTAAAAATAATAATTAATTGCTCTTTACATTTATACTGACAATTTACTAATAATAATTTTAGTATAAAAAGTCCAAGCATAAACTATTTGCTACTGCAAGTTTAAGCAAGTTGTCAGATTCTAAAATATAGATCATTGAATATCTATTATCTGATTGAAAATATCAGATGGGAACGCAAGGATAAAATATTTATACTTTTAATCTTCTCCAATATGATTTTCTATTTTCGTGATACATAATTGATTAGATTTCACTATGTCGTGAAAATAGTTTGTTTTAGATTTCACTTAATACGAAATCATGTCATTTCAATCGATACGAATTCATTGCGAATTTGCTTCACGGTTGAATGGTAAAACAGGGATATTACATATTGTATTTGGTTATTTGTAATCACCATTAGTTTTTTACTTGTTTTTCGACTTATGCCACATAGTTGCACTACACACTAACGATAACTTTTGCTGAACAAATAGTTGCAAACACAGTTTGGCAATTTATACAAAACCTCTTTTTCATTTTTTTTTTCTAACATATTTTTATTATTGATAAAAATGGACTAAATGCGTTATGTGATTAACAGATTTAAAAATTGCGCGACTCCACACTCCAACAGTAAAAGTAAAATTTTCTTGAGTAAGATTTTTTTGAGCCTATTATCAGTGGTCAAGGGCTCGCGCCCAGACACGATAGACCTCCTCAGAGGATGCTAAGTTTCTTAATGAAAGTTCATAATAATTTTGAAATACATGATCTATTCCCCTTAATTATAATTATTAAGGAGCTCTTTAAATACCTTTGATTTATACAATTTTAATTATCAATAATTTAATAAACTAATTGTCGTGTTTTCGTCCTTCCTTGTCTATTAATATTTCATGTTTATAAGTACTCTCTACAATTATAGGTCAAGATTGATTGTCACCAAAGTTCGTTCGTTTATGAATGCCGCCTTTGGCATTTATGGACATTCTAATATCTGTCTAGTGATTATAGTTGAATGAGAATTAGAGTGTAAAAAAAATGTATATAATTATTTTTAAAACGTTTAATTTAATGTAACATTGAATTGCAGTTAACATTGTTCGCTGTGATATCGCTGGCGGTTTCGCAAGATTATCATGAATACCAATCAAGACCACCGCCGCACAGGCTAGCGCAAGCCGAAGCTCCGAAACCTACACCGGTGCCAATTCTTAAGCAAATTAACAGGTAAGAAATCATAATATATATATATATATATATATATATATATAATGGATAATAGGATATAATTAACTTCTTGAAAGAGCAGTTTGTTTTCATAAAAAAATCCAGTTCGCTAATTTTATGTTTTCTCGACGTTTCAAGCCATTCAGAATCGAATGAGACCAAATTTGGAAATAGTATGTGTGTGTGTGTGTGAACGATTTTTTTTATGTAAATCAACGTTTGCTCAAAAACGCCTGAACCGATTCCAAAATTTTAAAAGCTAATCGATGTATTTCGATGTGGATTATCTTTTCTCAGTTTTGTGCGACGATCGGCTGAGCCGTTTCTTTGTAAATAGTAGAAAATTGTAAAACTTTTCGTTCACGTTTTAGCTCATAATCCTGAATCGATTCCAAAAATCAAAAACTGTTCAAAAGATATCGGTTGGGATTGATACTGATTAGTTTTAGGTAAAAATCTACCAAGCCGTTTCTTCGTAATTAACTATTGGAAAAATTTTCATTGATGAATCTTTTTATAGATATAATGGTCCGTTAATAACATACTAAAATGTTACGTTCCTGCGGCAAGTAGTTTAATTTTGAAAATTCATCAAAATTTCAAAAAATCTTATAGTCATTGTGTCAAAAGTCGCTTTTGTGATGTGGTGAATCAAACATTATCAATTCATTAAAATTTAAAATAATAAGAAACCGTTGAAAAAATTATCTAAGTATCTAAATTTCTATTTCGATTGATTAAGTCAATTCTTACACATTTCGGGAAGTTTATGCAACTTGCCTTAAGGCTAAATGCCACTTTCAACTAGTTATGATATACAGTCAACCCTCCTATGACGCGGTGCTCTTCCAACGCTAATTTCATTTAATAGCCTACAAGTTCCTCTCGCAAAGAAAATAGACTGTAGTAGGCATATAATGAGACTAATAATTGGATATTATAAAAAATTAATGCAAGTTTTATCTTTACTTCTATATGTTTTGCAATGTGAAACATTATACTAAGAAGAACTAATAAATTTCTTTGATGCAATTTAAATGAATTATTAAACGAAACTAAGGATATATAATGAACTTTAAATACTTAGTAGAACTCATTTTATGCAACTTGATTGTACAATGGTGCGCTGTACTAAGTTTAAATAAAAGTTACAAAATTTATTTGTACCCTATTGAGATATTTCAGTGATAAGTTAGTAAAAAAGCAATAATTGAAAACTAATGTGAAGATAAATAAAGTGAGGAAGATATTTTTTTCATCAAAAAGACATCAGATATATAGTTCCCTAAAATTCATATATTTTTATAATTATTTTTGAACACCAAGTCTTGTGCTGTTGTGATGAAACTACTCCTTAACAATGTGTATTTTCAAAAGGCAATCCAACGGATGATATTTTTATTTTCATTTATTTATAAATTTATATGTTTTATCATATTCTTATACAAACTCTTCAATTAAAAAATATAATTGAACTTGTTTATTATCGGTTTCCATATAACGCAGAATGAATTATGTGATTTCTATCATGAGGATTATTAGTTTCTGGATAATAAATTTCTTATAGTGTGATTTCCATATTACACGATACACACTCACCGCGTTATAAGAAGGTTGACTGTTTATACATGTATACAGGGTGTCCCATACCTTGACGTCAAGCTGAAACGGGGTATATGTATTGATGTTAACTGTCCTGAAAAAATGGAAAAAAATCTCTAAGCTTCTAAGCTCGATCTGCTTTTAAATGCAACCTAGAGCTTTAGTAAAATTGTGACTTTAGTAAATTGTTTCTTGGTTATTGTAGTTAATTTGTACATTTTTTTTTCATTTAAACTTTGGAACCGTGACCGTGAATAATATTTCAAGGACCACAGTTAAATCATAAGAAAAAACAGTTCAGACAAATTATTATATGGTGAATTAGCTATATTGAAGTATTTGCTCTTTAGTAGAAATCTTGACCGCAATCGCTTGGCGACTTTCAAAACCAAACCTTTGAAAATCCTATCAAATACAACAATAATATCTCATACTGCGTGGGTTAGTAGTTAGAGCAATGGATGCCAATGAAAAGTTCCAGGTTCGATACCCATCTCGGTTTGCCTGATGCCAAGCGGTAGTGGCATCGCTTTCCACTTGGAAATTTAGATAGCAATTAGTTTCAAGTGAAAATAGTCCTTTTCATAGGGTTGCTGCAATGAAGAGTTATTAGGGTTAAAGTTAGTTTTACTAATAAATTCTCCTAAGAGAGATAGCGTTATCGTTGAGTTGCCTTCTAAAGCCTTATCTTAAATTATCAAGAAGTCATTACAACAAGCTTACAGGACTTAAGTTCTGATAGCTGTTAATAGATATATAAAACATATTAGTTAGTTTAACAAATGAAACTTAAATTAAATACCGTTAAAACATTTAAATAAAGGCATGAATATTGGCAAAATAGTATTACGGCAAGTTGTTAAGTTACCTTTAAATACAACCTCAAGTATCAATTTAAGTTACTTTAACCACAAATGTTAGTTCATTTGTAAATAGAACTCGAAAAAACAGTATCAAAATCAAGAAATATAAGAATAAAATTATATTTATATCATTTTAATTTCAAAATTATATTTATAGTTTTAGTTCATATCCAGTATTATTTTCAAATTATCAAATAAATCAATTGTTTAGACATTGTGCAAAATCGCAAGGCGACTTTTGATTTGTCAGGCTGTCTTTATTCGAGTTATTTAGTATGATGTACTCTCTATTATGTAAATGGCCGATCACGAATTTGATTCTTTATCTTTTGACCCTATTCATTTTGCAAGAATATTATATAAGCACAGTATATTACATGTTTGTGTAATACGACAGATATGGCATTATAATCGATGGAGTCATGGTGTTATTGCAATTTTCTTGTAATTCCACCTAGCTGAAATATTTTTTATTGCATTCTTTGCACGTTCACTAACTACTATCTACTTCTACATTAAGATATAAAATTATATTTACACACTATTATACGAATTTAAGTTTTTTGCAACACAAATGCCTAGTTCTTTAAATTATTCAGTTATCTGTATTTTATTTTTCATATGTAAATATTTAATTGACGTAATTGTTTAAGTATATATCTTAATAGCATATATGCGCCTAGTATGTTAATTTATTTCTATTGTTTTATAAACAATGTTAAAAATGTATTATACATGCACAATTGGCTTTTGTAAACTGCGCTTTTCTATCAAGATTCAGAAAGAAACATATTTCACGAACATCATTCCTAGAGCATTTATCTTTTTTTTTAAAAAAAAATTCGAGTTGCTCAAATTTTTACAGTATATTCTCTGCGACTTTAGAATTCTGCTATAAAAATATTTCGACTGTAAAGATATCCTAAAAATTCTTGCACTGACGGATAGATATTTCGAATATATATTTTAGCCATAGACTTCAAAGCCCTATCTCAAAACCTTTAAGAGTTACAAGCATTTTAAAGTTTTTGACGTTAATAATTTAAACACTTTTTAGCGGATATCTCGCTAACAGTAAGGGGTATTATAAAAATCTTGCAGTGGCTTATAGATTTTATAATTTACTATATTTTATCTGAAAACGGCAAAATCGTATGTCGAAACGTTCAAAAGTTACAATAAATAATTATAATAAATTAATTAATACACAACATGCAAACCTCTACAATTCACTAAAAATAACTCCGTTTGTTTCAAAAACATCCAAAAATATTTTTTAATATTAAACGACATTTAGCTATATTTTCTCTTAATTGTTAGTATTACATATAAATAATATATAAAGAGAAGTGAATTGCTATTTACACTTGAAATTGTAATTCTCGAGAGTCGAATTTATTTGTTGTATCTGTTAAAGACAAAAATTTTCATCCTCTATTTATTTATTTTTTGTACTATTCCAGGCATAATGAAGATGGATCTTATACTTATGGATACGAAGGAGCCGATGGATCATTCAAAATAGAAACTAAATTGGCGACGGGTGAAGTGAAAGGAAAATATGGATATGTCGATGAAAATGGAAAGGTTAGTATTAATTTAAGTTTTGATAAAATATACAAGTTTTCTCTCCTTTTCTTTTCACACTTAACGGACTGGCTCCATAGATTTACATTACATGAAAAGGTGAATGTTTACTCGCTTAAACAAATACCAATACTATTATAAATTATTAAAAAAATATTATAATTGTTTTAATAAAGTTTTGTTTTAAATTTATAATTACTTTAGATAATGTTTATCTGATTCCCCTGAAAAATTCCCGGAAAATAGGTGAGACAGAACAGATTTCACTTGTTCGTTAAGGGTTAAAATAAATTAGTTCAAGTCTTAATAAAGTACTTACTTAATTATTTAACTATGATATTTTGGCTTGAAAATCTGTAGCGAAATGAGCAATTATTATGCACTCCTTTAAGTACACAGTTGTTCCTATGGCACAAGTTTGTTCTAATTTAACTCTACATATGAAATTCCAAAATATGGAGTATATCTTGATTAAATTAAATTAAAGCAGTGGCGTCGGAAGCAAATTTTTGATGGGTGGTCTTCTTTTTTTTAGACAGCTAGTGCGGGCTTGTTCTTTTTTTAGACATCCCACACAATATCATATTTTTGAGATTGATAAGTGGGCTGAGAATTTTGAGCCCAAAATTCATGGATGGGTTCAAGCCCACACAGCCCACACGGTTCCGACGCCACTCTATACAAGTATATCTGTTATTGCATTTTTTGTTATTTGGTTTTTAAGTATGTTAATATTACAATGATAGTAAATATTTGTCATTATTGAATTGATATGAAAACTAAGATATTTCAATCGTTATTTATCCAGGTACGAGTGGTAGAATATGGTGCAAACAAATATGGCTTCCAACCAGCTGGTGAGGGTATAACTGTGGCACCACCAACGTTGGTCGATGAAACTACAAGGAAGGATGGATCGATAAATCCAGATTATGATGATGGTTCCTTCTACCAAGTTACCGCTGCTCCTAAACCACAGGTATTTTCTAGTATTGTGAACCAATCTAGATCAACCATAAAAATGTTTCTGGGTAGTTGATCGACCTGGTCAAAATGAGTTTTAGAAGTACTGTGTAAAAATATTTCTAGATGCATTTTTTGTTTATTTTGAAAGACTCAATAAAGAATTAACCGAAAAAAAACTAATAAGGCTCATATTAAATAGGTATACCCTTTTTAAAATTTAGTTGCTACTTGCTGAAATGTATACAAAAAAAGTACAAATGTGATTAATATTAATATATAATTATGATATATATCATGCGTATGTATGTACAAATATTCCATAATCTGCAATAAATGCTCAATATTTTCCTGTAGTGCACTACACACACATACGACTATTCTTAATTGAATACGTAATGCGAGTAGTAAGTTCAACGTACAAGAACACTTAACCATGCAATAATAAATTTCTATTGCGACTTTCTTCAGAAGAAAAATTAATAACGATTTAACTGGTTTCATCAGAAGTTTGTGATGTCTTAACTTTCACAACTTGCATGATATGTACTTATCATGTTATATGCATACATTCCGAACGCCATCGGCAGTATGTTTTCAATTTAAATAGATAGATAGACATATAGACAAAGCACCGAGAGGAATTTCATTGGCACGATACATTATTTTAGATACTTATTACTTTTAAAATGTAGAACAATTAACACACAAAGAAATATACTGTTTATGGAAGAGGCGCATTTGCTAAGCTCACAAGTCTGGACTAGACAAAAAACTTCAGTCTTTTATGTTCGACGTTGAAACTTGTCATCATCCAGCATATCTAACAAAACCTAAAAAAGGTTTTCACAAAGTTTTAAAAAATTGTTTTTAATTATATATTACAAAATTAATAGAAGACATAACTGGTAAAATTATGAATACATACCATACCAGGATAAAACATGATATTAAAGAACATTGTTTCAAAGAAACAAACCATGAAAATAAAATATTCAAATAAAATTTAAACAAGAAAATTATATAGTTGCTAGCATGACTAACGAAAAAAAATATTGTAATACTGTGGTATTCTATTTTTGTTTAGTCTTTTGTCCATCCTTGTTTCCAACTAGGTAATGCAATACCGGTATACCGGTATACCGAATTACCGGTAAACCGCCCGATTTTACGGCGGTATTTTTACCGGTATTTACCCCAAAAATACCGGTATTTTCGGTATTTTGACATAAGCGCTATTTGATACATAATACATTAAAGTTTAAATTTCTCGGAACAAATTTATCTTTAAATTCCATAATCGCATAAACAGCTATATCTTCAAGTGATTCTATAAGATAAACAAATGTCAAATATTATCTCAACTCGTCATTAAACTGAATATTTATTACTTCACTAAGGGCTTCATATCGTGTTACAATAAATAGAATTGGACTGATAGATAAAAATGTTTGTTTTATCTTATGTAAAAATGTAACAGTTTTTTAAGTGATATTTGCGCCAAAATATTTTATATCATACAGATTACCCTTGCGTAATCTACCTTTATACATAATAATTATGATAATTACTAAATATTTTCGCTTCTTATTACAATTATAAAATATTATTTTTCGAAAACGTTTCGAAGTTTGAAAATACAATAGAAGCATAACATTGTTTTAAATAACAATACTCAACAATTATATTAACTTATAATTTATCTCGACAAAGTATCCGATCTTAAATTAGTGTAGAAAAATTATATTTTTAAAATATTGCAAATTATGCTAATTTAACACATCGAATACAGACAGTACAGTTTATTATAATAATGTGATATGATCTTTTATGAGTTTTTGGACTTTTTTACTCATAAGTTTGTTTTTGGTGAAAAGTACTCAATATACTCGATAGTGATAATGAATCAATTAAATTGGATATAATTTTGTTAAATTATTATTTAAAAAAATAAATTTGTTTTATTTTATTGTTTTTATTGTTTAGTTGAATATAGTTGTAGTTGTATATACATTTTTTTATATTTGTACTAGTAACTTTCAATTTTGTTTACGTTTGTTTAGGATAATACAAAATACCGGTAATTTACCGGTATTCCGGTTTTAAAGTGAAAAATTACCGAAATACCGGTATTGAAATTTTCCATCGGTATTGCATTCCCTATTTCCAACTATCGTTGAACCGATCTTGGATCAAGTATATGTGAACCCCTTCGTTCTATATCGGTGTTTTTCGGACAGTCGTTTGGCGTATTTTATTAGTTATGTTAGCAGCTACCTGATTTTTTTGTTTAACTTTTATTTAAATATTTTATTTTATTGATTTTTTCTTTAGAACAATTTGTGTGTGGTTTAATTAGCTTAAATCGCAGATGATAAAATATATATCTGATGCAAATTCCTATTTTAAAATGCTCAGAAAATTACTTAAGTGGGTACGTACATACGTTAGCGTTGGGATATCGTCACATTTAAAAGATTTTTTATCATTTACTATGACAATGCATTGAACATATTTTAATATTTTTTATACTATTACTATAACTACTATCAAAAACTTTTTTTTTCAAATAAAAGCAGCAAGTGTCACGTGTATCCCGACCACCATCGCACGCAGTTCCGCAATTCCAAGAATATGAACCGCAACAGTATGAGCAGCCCCAGGTCGTGCAATATAGGCCATTGCCACCAGGCGCTAGATCCCAGGCTGTGCCAAGTGTGGTTTACTCCCCACAACCAAGACCGCCCAGACCAGAACCAGTCGACTACTCAGTGTCGAACGCTAGATCACAGGTATGAATAATTTAAATTAAATAACATAGAAAGAAGTTAATTGAAATAATGGGTTTTTAACGTTCATTTATTTTTCAAAGAAAATCAAATAAATTTTATACAAATGTGTATTTTTGACAATATTAAATTTTCTGTAGGAAGATACTTATCGTTTATCAACATTCGTAAATCGAAAAATTAAATAGTATGTCTGAGTCTGATTTTTAATTGATTTAGACTATATATTCAGTGCTGGATTTACAGTAGGGGCAATCGGGGATACTGCCCAGGGCGGCAAATTTTTGGGGGCGGCAAAATTTGGATAGTGAGAAAAAAATTCTATACAATATAATCAACTTTTTTTAACAACATTTTTTATTTCAAGAAATATAATTAACAAAACATAATACGATTGCAATGGAAAATTTGGATTGAAATAACCGATTATTAAAATTTATTATTTTGCCTTGCCTCCCTCTCCGAACGTAAATTATCAAATTGGTTAATAAGTCATTATCAAATTTGTCAATTGGCTAATATAAAGATCCGTTAACAAGCTGAAACTTTAAAAAAATATTTTCTTCAGTTCTCGAGCCTTCTTAAAATGACGAATTTAGGCACTTTCAAGCTTATAGCGTTGAAAAAGAAAATTAAACTAGTGACGCATGGCATTGTGCCTTAAGACAAATTATTGAAACATCCCGTACTGAAAATTACATTTTATAAAGAGCTTTAAAATTGAAAAAAAAATGAAAATGAAAAAAATTCACTTTTAAAACACTTTTTTTGTATTTTGAAATTTTTTGAAAATTATGAACTTTTTGCAAAGCAATTGCGCTGCGTAGCTGTTTCAGAGAAGAAATATCAATTCTCAATCACCATTTTTCGTAATTCCTGCCAAAAACTAATCAGCACTTCTCCCCATCAATACAAATCTAATATTTTTTAATTATTCAAGTGAACACGGATCAATCGATTTAAATGATTCAATTCCTATTGTTAAGGAGACGTGCTGATTAGTTATTGGCCAAGGCAGGTCCAACTGTTTTGAAGATACGGGCCAAAATGCCAAAAATGATAATTTAGTTGTTGAGAAAAGAAGCGTCCAATATCATTCAAAAAAATTTATAGAATAAATAACTGCTTAAATTTGTGGGAGGCAGGTTTAGCGATTTCGATGATCCAATAAAAAAAATTTAAAAAGAAACATTTGGTGGACAAAAGTGATCATAAGACATATGCACATCAAACTATCAGATATTTTAAAAATATTTTAATAAGTATTTTTTTTTTAATTTTATTAATTATAACAATCAGAGTCAATAATAAGTATAAATTTTGTTTACATTTATATGGGTTAGGTAACATTGTTTATTCGTAAGACTGCGACGCGGCGCTTACGCGCTCCTATATTTTGTTCCTACGCAGCTGAAGCAGCGCGATTACTTCGAAAAGTCGTAAAAAAGTTCGAAAGTTCGTAAAAATCAGTCAGTGATGGGGCGGCATTTTTGTCTCTGCCCGGGGCGCCAAATTTCTAAATCCGGCCCTGTATTTATTGATTATAAGATCAAATCAAGTTTGTTCCAATGAATTCTAAATTAAAAATAAATTAATATAAAAATACGTAACTTTGTCAGTTTTAGTTTTGTCCTTTGAATCGTTAGTAAATCCTTATATAAAACTGTTTTAGCCACATTATACCCAAATTGATTCATCTGCGGCCAGACCTGCGCCACACCAAACTTTGTTCAGAGCCCAACCAGCACCCCCATCTTATAGCGTGAGACCTGAACCACAGGTAATTAATAGTGAATATTAATCCACATAATGTATTTTAGAAATTATAAATAAATGACTCTCTGTTGCAGGTACCACAAGTATCTTATGCCAGCCAACCCGCTCCAGTGAGGCCGAGTCCACCAGTTAGGCAAACACCAGCCAGAGGAGTTTTGGACCAATTAGCTAAAGATTATGCTCTACCTCCAGGCGGTGCACCCGCTCTGCACGATGTCAGCTTCGGCTATTATTAAGTCAATGCACTTGTTACGTTTCAAAGATATAAAAACATTTACGAAAACAAAAGTCACCAATCGACAACAATTAAAAAAATTGCGTTAGTCAAACATAATAATGAGTTAGTGCAGTGATCAAATTCTTACTTTGAATCTTATTGTAAGTTCACATATGTAAACCATGTACGAATATATATATATATATATATATATATATATATATATATATATATGTATGTATGTATGTACTCACATGTGTGTTCATATATGTATATATTTATATAAGTTCATACATATACGTTAGTTTGCTCAAATGGTTACACTCATATTTATGTCGCCTATAAGAAGTTATGTGTACGAATATCCAAGTGTGCATAATAATTTTTAAATTATTAGTATAATTAAGTGTTATAATTATAAATTTTGTATTTCATTAATTTTTATGATATTTTTTTATTATTTTGCTGATAGTTTGAAATGTGATTTTATTTTAAAACAACTTTTAAATTTCAGGACGAATTGATATTAATTACTGATGTAAATAAAATTCAAACACAAACTGAACTCATAATTTACTTGATTGTTATGAATGTAAATTTCATTATTCTTTTTGTCCTAGCTGGAAAGCCAAAAAATTAGAAAAACATTTATTTTAAGTTATTGATTGGTAAATAATAGTTGCTGGCATGCTCCATTGTTTTCTTTAATTATTAGAGCTCGAAATCATTTTAAATTTACATTACATATTTTTATCTATGTAAATCAACTTATAATTGCAAAATAGTCAAAGATATAATTTTTTGTATCTGTATATTACGCTGATATGTTGATATCATTTGATTTCAAATAGTTTTCTCAATTAAAAAATCAAATAATCGTTCAGACTTATTAAATTAAATTAGAACAATATTTGCCGTCAAAAATTTAATCGGTTCTCCGGCTATAAAAAGTACAATTAAATTTTTCAGTTTTTTAATTAAATTATTGTAACTTGAGTAAATAAAAAATTTTTTGCATATAGGAATTATTTTCATATATGTGCTTATAAATATCTTTTGTATTAAAAATATTTAGCTGTAAATAAATATATAAGTATAGCACGTGTTATAATATTTTTAATACAATTGTTATCGAAAAATGTTTTTAACTTCCCGTAGGGTAAGTTATAGTAATCGCAAAAAATTCGAAAATGAAAATTTTTATATCTTTACGTTGAAACGTTTCAAAGGTTTCTAAATATTTTGGCATACCTTAGAAAAAATGGATGTATGTGTGTGTGCATGTATGTATCTGTGTGTGTGTGTGCGGATACAAATTTTTGTCGACGATTTTGGGAACACCGATCAAACGATTTGAATAATTCAAAAAACATTCGATTCGTATTAATAAGGAGACGTGTTGATTAGTTTCTGGCAAAGACAGGTCTAGCCGTTTTGAAGATACGGAGCAAAAAGTGCAAAGAATTACAGGTTCTGAGAGAACAAATTGGCCAATTTGGATGATTCAAAAAACATTCGATTCGTATTGATGTGGAGACGTACTGATTAGTTTTTGGTATAGGCTAGTCCAGC
>NW_020538040.1:59558223-59589621 GCF_003426905.1 Ctenocephalides felis | reverse complement strand
ATATTCAATGTTCAAATGTATGAAGGAGTTAAAAATTTCTCAAATATTCATATCTAAAAATTATTATTACTTTTTACGGATTTTGCTCACTTTACTCAAAAAACAAGGCTGCATTACATTTATGATTTCTGTTCTACGAAATCTCAAAAATAGTTTAATTAATACGATTTTAATTTTTGTCGCATTTTATTAACGTAAACAATAAATATAATTATTAAACAAACCTTTTTTTAAGTATAACTATATTTATAAACATTCTTATAATACCCTTGGGTAATAAACTCATATTTTTTAATTATTTATTTAATTTAACCTATTTAATGAAATACATGATTTGGAATTTTAAATCTAAATCTGCTATTAATCATTTTTTATAGTTCCAGACAATAAATACATGTATAACGGTTGAAATTTATTAAAAAAAATAAACTGAAATTTTTTTTATAATTTATAAAATATTATAAATTGATTTTAAAACATTTCGTTAATCTGTATTATATGTTTGTCCGAATTTTATGTTTTTTAAAGAAACCTAAATTTTTTAAAATAAAAATAAAACGAAAATTCAATTTCCGAGAATTAAGCTTTGCTAATAAATATTCAGAAGATTAATATTTTAAAACCGAAAATCGAATTCGCTTATTCTCTATTTTATTTTTACAAATCTGAAAGGTTTCAAATTTATCACTTGAATAGATGCCATGCCCCATAAGTTAAATCAATATAAGAGCATATATTTTAAATTATTCTTTTCTTAATTATAATATTTTATCATGATTAAGAAGTGACATAAGCATTTTCAAGTTTTCATTAATATGTATAAAATGGCATTTAAATATCTCACAAAGATCTATGGGTTGCAGGCGGTGAATTCCTAATCCAATACATAAATTAGGTTAAAAAAAAATCAATGATATATATATATATATATATATATATATATATATATTATATTATATATGTATATATTATATTTTTACAAAAATCAAATTTGTATTTTTGACTTTACGGTTTTCGGCAGTAATTTCAAATGATTAAAATCATTTGAAAAACATATTAGAATGAAAATAGATATCACTGCTTGATAGCATGTTTTATGCATCGCAGGATCTGAACTCGGTATCTTGTGTTGCAAGGCTACGAACCACTCTCAATAATAAAAGTTAAAAAACATACGTATATATACATTATGATTTTTAGTATAATTTTTTCAGCTGAAGTGGTTTAAGCATATATATATATATATATATATATATATATATATAAAATTCCTAACTTTACTTGTTTTTGAGATATCGATGGCGGACATTTTTACCCGCGGACCTTTAAATCTAGCACACAAACACACACACACATATATATATATATATATATATATATAGATATATATATATATATTTATATTTATGTGTGTGTGTTAGAACAATATATAAGCATAAATCACACAAATGACAAATTGTTGCTAATTGTCATTTTATAACATTTATATATTACCGGATACACCTACTAAGAACCAGTTTTTATGTTGCAATACTCCATGGAATTGAAAAATATTCAAATGTTTATGTTTTTATTCATTTTTATAACTCATTCCGGATTTATTACATGAATTACGTTCGAGGGCAATGGAAGTTAAATTCTGATGTTCATCTTTTTTAAACAATTATCATTCTAGACAACACGTGACGAAGCGATTGTGTAGTATAATTTATATATACGATTGCGCGAACCGGTATATTTTGTATATTTATAGGTAATATATATATATATATATATATATATATATATATATATCTGTGAATATGGGTATTTATATTGATTAGATGTTGTATTAGATAAAAAAATCATTTTAACATTAATCCGTCAATTCTGTTAGCATAAAGTTACCGGAGTACTTTTGTGATAAGGTCTGCAAATTTTGGAAAGTATGGTTAAGCTGATGTGCTTGTAGGTTCTACAAATTTTAGTTGTTTTTATTCATAACTATCAATGGAAGAATGCGCAATAATTAATTAAATTTAAAAAATCTTATTCATGTAATTGTTTATCTACAAAGACTTTTCATAGTTTTATCTTATCGATAGAAGTAGAAGAGATAGATGCTTATTGTAACAGGGGTAAGTAGTAACAGGTATTATTATCGTTTTTTGTCGTTACTACTTGCCCCGGTAGATGTTACAATTAGTTACTCCAAAAACGAGTTAAGTTACACTGCAGTTTTTGTATTTAACAAATAATAAAAAAATGGTTATGTAATCATTTTCACTTAATTAGGTAGATGAATATTTACAGCATCTGCCTATCTTTATTTCATAGAAATATAATCAGAGCATCTCAAGATATATTAATTTATATAAAAAAACTATAAGAAATGTTCTTTGCTCTTCTATATATTTAAAACCAATGGCTTTTGATGAACATAGTAAATAACATGTTCATTTTGAAATTTGGCTCTAAATATTGTTATTTTTTTTACAGAATTTATACATTAGAAATGCTGATTCAATGGGTTGCTATTCTTCTAATTGGCCCTTCGTTGGTCATGTGCGTAGACCTAAAACTAGTACATGAATGGCGTGAGTTGGAATTCGCATTCCCCTCAAGACACTTGCGTGAATACGCTATCTCGAATGGACTCTACGAAAGGGGTGCCTCGTTACCCATAGATGTTGCTGTAGATTATAAAGGTAATTTATAACCTTTATTTAATTTCTATATAATTTCATCATATCATAACAACAGTTAAACATTTGTCTCAGATTTTCTGTAACAAAAAAAGCTTCTAGCCACAAAACTGTGCAATTTTTAGTAATAAAATATACATTTCTACATTTTGCTTCTTAAAATTTTATTGTAATTGTTTTATTATTTTTCTCGGTTTGCTTAAGACCAATAATATATCAATTCTAAATTTATTAAAAATTTTTGATAAACCCATTTTAAAAGAATCACCCATTTAACTATGGGTGATTCTTTTAAAAATTGCATGAATTTTGGGTAAATAAAATGTTACATTTTAGAATGGTCGAACATTTTTTTACAGATATACATTAAATCATTTGACACGTATTTCAGAATTTCGCTCAAAATTTTTTTTTCCTAAATATTTACGATTGAATTACGGATGATTTGCTCAATTTTCATGAAATTCCTCTGCGTTAAATTAATTATCTCCAGTTCTGCTGATCACATGAGTAGTATTGGCTTTTTTTATTATACTCATTTTTAGTCAACTTTAAAGTAATTTAAAATTTTGGCAATTTTCTTAGCAATGAGAAAATTAATTGTTTACATAAGTTTTATATACCCTTCCCCCAAATTGAATCGATTGAAAAAACAAAATTTTATACTATTTTTTCTATAACAACACAATTAGTTGTGTCTGTGTTGCATCAAAGATATTAAATATTTTCAAAGTGGGGCACCTCAGACGTTTGCACTCATTTGTCACTTTTGAAGGTCCATCTGATTTTTTCGGTTGAAAAATATTTTATAATTTTATTTTGTTTTAATATATAGTCAAAAAAAAAATGGAAAAAGCGGGGCTTGAAGGTCCGCGAGTGAAATGGTCCAACACCAATATCTCAGAAACAAGTAAAGTTAGGAATTTTTTAATAACAATATTTGAAAGAGGAGGGATTTTATGATAGATTCAATCGTATTTTATATAATTTCTATAAAAGAGCTTATGTAATTATGGGTGGTATGGTTGGTGTGCTCTTTGTAAAATAATGACTAGATTAATCAAAGTTTCGGTCAAAATCATTGCACATTTGTTAAGTCTCTTTGAAACTCAATTAAGCTTATGTATTAAATATATAACACAAAATATTTTAATAAATATTGGAATAATTTCTCTATAATTGAATATAATAAAGATGAATGATTGCAACAAATGTTAAATTAAGGGGGCGTCCATTAATCACGCGAGCGAGTTTTTAAGGATTTTTTGCCCTTTCTCCCCCTTGGTGATACATGGTGATATTCAAAATTATCCCCCCTCCCTCACCAAACATAACGTGTATTTTTAGTTACGTGAAAAAACTGTAACATTTTTGAAGTTTTTTGAAGATATTTGAACTTTTTAAGAAAAATAAATTAAAATATAAATACACGTGATCTCTTACTATATTCCTCCCTCTACCATGTGATATTTCGTGATTTTTTGTCAAACCCCCCTCCCCCTAAATTAATGGACGCCCCCTGAAACCTGAATGCCAAACGTTTAAAGCTACCACAAACTAGACCCAAATTTGATATTGACCTAAGACAGCTCGATATCAGACAGCATCATATCAAAATTATGCTTGAGGTTATAGATCTCAAATATAATGTTAAATAAAAATTGCTTTTCGTAGATATGTTGCATATAAAAATATGAATTCAAAAAATATAATATTAAGTCATAATTAGTCGCAATTAGAATAGGACAACTAGTGGGTTGCGTTATAAATACAAGCCATACAATAAAATATCAAAACAATTACTGAATGTCTTCGAAATATGGGCAAATTGTAACTCACAATTATGAAATAACTTGTAACTTAAATTATAGCTTTTAATTATATGCATATTGGTAATATTTCTGGTTAATGCATAATGCTAGGCATGTGTCCGTCACTTACAGTTAATCTTCAAAGTTGTTTGTTTGTAGTTGACAAACCGAATAATTACAGTTTTCATAACTAAGCACCGATAAATTGATTCTCCGCTGTAAATAATTATATCCGTCTCGACACATAATTAGCCTTATCTTATAAATTATAAATGATACATCGATAGATTTACAGGATAATTCACACGCACTAACTATGAATTCAATACACAATACTAAACATTTTTGAAATATTATTTAATTACTTTAAAGCACAAAGAAAGTATCTAGCTATTCATTGAGCTAGTAAAGAACAAAATATAATCAAGCATAAAATATTTACGCAGTTTATAGAAAACTTTAATATTTGCCTACAAAACTACAAATAAAATAATTAGGATCACGGTTAATATATATTATAATTTTAATAATATATTAATAATTTTAAAACTCATATTACTTTCTAGTAGGTACTACGGATAATTGTTTCTGTCAACCTGTATTGAACCCTTATTAATAACAAATGTAAAAGAGTAAATTGAGCCCATAACATCAAATTTAATGAAACTCCTAATTTTAGACAAACAATATTAGAAAACGATTTATATTAGACTGTAAGTGGCTTGTTGTAATTTAGAAACCAATAAAAATAAATTAAAAAAAGAGTGCGCATAAGGATCACACGCGATTGAAGTAAAACTTATTTGCTACTGTACAAAGTAGCAAATTTAAGTTAAGTAAAAATAAATACATCATATAACACTTTTGAATAATGTTTATTAGTAATATGGTAACACTCGTGATGCACACATTCATTATATGTTCATAATAGCATTAAAAATATCTATAATATTTAAAAACAATAATGTAATTGAAGTCATATTTCAAATATGACATGATCGGTTTGCCATTGTAATTAGCATTTAGAAACGAATCTTAATTAGAGAAATGAAGTAATTGCTGATTAATGAATTCTATAATATTTGTTTACACAGTGGATTATGTTAAACAACGTCTAAACAAATATTGTTTTTGCAACTTCACTCATCATGTAATTGTGTTTGAAAAACTTCATATAATTAAAATTAACATACATTCTTTGACTGCTTGTAGTTTTTTACTGATGCCATGTAGTTAAAATAGGAATAATAAAATAATGTCATTATTTAGTGAATAAGTAAGTTATAATAATATCAGTTTAAATAAAAAAATTATAATTTGTTAGATGACAAGCCAAAAACTCAGGTGCGTTTGGAGACTATTACATCTCTTTATTTCACAAGGGAAATGGAAAGTTGCTTTCATTTCTGTTACCTATGAAAACAGTTTTTGTCATGCTCTAATGAAATTCTTATAGACCTATGCTACACTCACAGTAAATTTACATTGAATTTATTTTAAAAATTATAATTAAATATTTTAAAATTGCTGGTTTTATAAATGATTTTTAAATTTAATTCAAGATAGATATGTTTTATTTATTTAAATGGATAATTATCTATATAAATAGATAATTAACACAGTACCTAGTTAACTGAATTAGACTTCCGGGTACAAAACATCCAGAGCAATGTATTATATTGCTGACAATGAATTATGGTTGATTATGATTCTTGGTATATAAATTAAGCACTGATATTCTAAAAAATATGCTGAATACATATGGATTTTTAAATAATTAGCAATTTTAAATATCCTACTGAGTTTCTTGCTGAAGATTAACACATTTACAGATTTGCATTTGAATCAGTTTAATTTCCATATTAGAGTTGTTATGATATTAATAAAATTATTTTCTTAGAAAATGGAGGTTCTAGGATATTCGTTACAATACCAAGGTTTTCAAATGGGGTACCAATGACACTTACTACAGTAACGAGGCAGCAAGCCGCTAATGGACCAATGTTGGCGGCATACCCAGATTATTCCTGGCATTCTAGTCATGGCCGGAATTGCAACGGCTTAACATCTGTGTTCCGGGTCGATGTACGTACCAAAATATTATATATTACGAATAAATTGTGGACAAAACACATAAAATCAGAAAACCATGATTAAATAAATATACAAAAAGTTATAGATATATCTGGCAAAGAAATTTCAGAAAAGCTTCACTAGCCACATTTTGTGAATACCCATAAAAATAGCAAAAGCGTACACTACATGGTCTACCACACTTCAAGTTAGTGAAAACTAAATATTATTATTCTGCGCTAAATATTATTAACTTCCCGAAGGAGAAGTTTATATTTTCAGCAAAAAATCCGATTCGCTAATTTTATGTTTTCTCGACTTCTGAATCGATTTTAAAAATTCAAAAACCGTTCGAAAGATATTGGTTGGAAAACGTGCTGATTAGTTTTTGGAAAAGATTGGCTGGACCGTTTTTTGTATTAAAAAAAAAAATTCGACGATTTTTATGATTTTTTTTACGGTAGACCATAGTCTTATAGATTATACTAAAATATTATTACTTAAATAATATACAACAAGTCGTTTAATTTAAAAAATTCGTCAAAGTTTACAAAAATAAGTATCATTTTTTGGCATTTGTCAAAATTAGACCTTTCATGGACATTTGTTCAAAAACGCTTAAACCGATTTCAGAAATTTAAAAGCAATTTGATGTATTTTAATGAGGACTATTGTTTGTCAGTTTTGTGCGCCGATCTGTGAGCCGTTTTTTCATAATTTGGAAAGAAGTCTTAAACTTTTCGCCCACATTTAAGCTTATACTACCGAATCGATTTAAAAAAAATCAAAAACCGTTCAAATCATATTAATTGGGAATGATACTGATTAGTTTTATCTAGTTTTTATCTTTTATCTTTATTAGTTTATGGGTTTAAATCTACCGAGCCGTTCTCTTGTAATTAACTGTTAAAAAAAAAATTAAGCCGATTTGTATGGAACCTTTTTTGGCGATATATATATGGTCTTATAAAACTTACTGAAATATTACGGCCTTATGACAAATGGTTTAATTTTAAAAATTTATCAAGGTTTGAGAAAATGAGTAGTTTTTTTGACGTTCGCTAAAATTAAAATTAGACGACTTGGTATAGCGATAGAGTACTTTGTCCTAATGAACATACTAAACCATTAAAGTCCTACGAAAACTGGTTCAATTATAAAAATTGTTGATTTTTGAAAATTTGCTTTTAGATAGTACTTCTAGTTAACGTGTTTGTTCTTTTCAATTTTGCGTAATAAATCCACTCGCAATACTTTCAATCACTCATAAATTAATTAATTTTCTATTGATTAAGTCGATTATTTAAACATATCGGAAAGTCCATAAAACTTGCCGCAAGGCAAGATACCAATACCAACTATTTATTCTTATCATATTATATTTAAAAGTTACTATACTTTATATATGAGACTAAAATTTAGCAAAAGCGTTAAATACTATTGACTACCATAGCGCTTAATTTTACTAGTTTAAATTGTGATGCAAGTTACGTTATCGAAAAGTTTTTGCCTTTTCATAAATTTTTATTATCTGCGATAGGTTTTTCAGTTTTATTTAGTTATCTTTTTCATCAATTTACTTATTAATTCATAATTAAATTGATTGCATCTTCTACTTTTACGGAGTATAGGTATAACCTATCATACGTAGAACGATTTGCAAAAAAATTACAATTTAGTTCAATTATTCTCTTAAACTGCATTTAAAATAATTAGTAAATATAATTATATAATTAATATAAATATATTTATATAATTAATTTGAGTTATGCAAGCTAACAAAAAATAAATTTCTGTGCGAATTAGGTAAACACCAGGTAAATATTTCCAGATCTTCATTCTACAGTCTAAATTTAATGTGTATTTGTAATTCAAAACAAATATTTAGTTTAAAAAAAATTATAAATATTATTTTCGACATGCATACCAGATGCACGTTTCTAAATTTATATAATAATCAGCAGTGGAAAAAAAAATCGCTACACACAGAAAATCATTTGATAAGTGAATTTTATAATTTACAATTTAACTATTCTTTATTAAACTTTCCTATTATTATAATAAACATACATATATATGTACAAAATGGGTTTTATAATGATTTTTGTTTTTTTTTATTTTAGCGTTCCGGTAAAAAAATATTAGCACAACACCACTGATATATCACCATCAGTGATATCTCTATTTTTTTAACTTTGCCAAATACGAATATTTGAGGACGACATGTTATGAATATGTAAATATTTGGCTTGTTATATAACTTCATAATAATATCTAAAAAATGATAATATTTTCTCAATAAATTCCAGTACAGTTTTTATAATACAAATATTTTTTATCATCTAATACAAATTCAAGCTCTTAAATAATGCTAGTTAAGATAAGTGACAAATCTATTACTAAAAAGCAGGAACTATATCTTCACAGTTCATTTACCTTAAATTTACGAACACGTATATGAATACTAGCAAAAACATAATCAATTATTTAAACACCAATACAATTTTTTATTGTATCATATATTTTTCCATAGCTATGTTTAATACCGCATATTTCAACAAATACTGTAATAAATATTAAAGTTTCTTTTACAAATAACCAACATACGTATGTAAATTTCAACAACTCAATTCATAAAACACACAAATTCCAATAAACATTTTTGCTTTCTGACCTTGAGATTACTTGACCGTAATAAATTTTTATAATTAATCTTTTAATTTATCTATCTATAACTCTATCTATAATTTAATGCATGTTAATTCAAATAATAAGTACTTCCTTATACATCGGCGGGTTCCAAGAAACGCTCGAGGTTGTTGCCACTCTATTTGGACAATGATCTAGAAAATTGTCTGTTTTAATTGTTGAATATGAGGATATAAAGTGATTTTTACGTTATTGTTTCTCTATTTATATGATTCACTTAATGGAAATTTTAATAATGATAATACTACTGCGCTTTTCATTATTCTGCACAATTATGTTAATTCAACCCTTTCAACAAATACTTATGCTATCATTAAGCCTAGAGAACTGTATATTACAGCTTCAATTTTTAGGGTCATTATTGATGATAAACGATACTCATTATAAAAATATTTTTAGATAGATAAATGCAACAGAATGTGGGTATTGGATACAGGAATGATTGGATCTACACAACATTGTCCACCTCAACTTGTAGTTTTTAATCTTCATACTGACAAAATGATAATGCGCTACAGATTCCCAGAAGATCAATACAAAAGTGGCATCAGTTTATTCGTCACACCAGTAAGTGAAACAGAAAATGAAAAATTTTACAATTAAGTACCAAAATGTTTCGATTAAATAAACTAACCAGCTAACATTCAAAATTATAATTAACGTCGTCTGATGATAATCTATGTCTTTTAGTAGACGAATTGTTTTTTCTTGACCTTCGAATGGTTCCAACATATACGTTTTTATATAGCACTATTGATTTCCAGCATTATGAAAAAAATGTTTTCAATTTTCAGAAATTATAGCTGCTGTATTTTTAACCTTATTTTGACGATTTATTTAATGTTTCAGGTCGTAGATGTCCAAGATAGCAACGGAAAATGTAGCAATACATTTGTCTATATTGGAGATGTAACTGGGCAAGGCTTAGTAGTATTTGACTTGAAAAACGAGCGATCCTGGCGAATTAATAATAAACTTTTTTATCCTAATCCGGAATGGGGAACATTCACAATTCAAGGTAAAATTGTTCACTTGCTTTGAAAATAATTTTTATATTAATAGATACTTAAACATAATCTAATCTCGTAATTTTGATAGTACGTTATATGTGCCAAATTAAGGTGTATACTCGTATGTACATTTTAATACTTTATTTAATATGTTTAATATTCATTTTTAATTATTGAAAATTTTAAATATTGCCCCAATGTTACCAGTATTACGCCATGATTAGCTGGAACTCGTTTTTTGTAGACCGGATAATATTTATTTTAAATATACATGCATATTGTCAAATGGAGAAATATATGGAATGAGTAAAATTTAAGCATTCAACGTTACAATAATTCATAATGGGCTCTAACTTGGTAAAATTATTTAAAATACAATTATAAAAGAAATCTCAAAAGCCCTCATCGTTCCGATGCGAACTAAAAAAAATCACACAGGGTCAAAGATAAAAAAAAATGAATTTTTCATGATTTTCAGCTTAGATTGGTTAGATTTATTGCAAAATCATCTGAGACAAAATTGTAGATCATAAAAATATCTACAAAAAATGCATCAATATTTTTTTCTTCAGAGCCACAGTCAATAAATAAATAAATGAATCATATTTTTTTTTATTAACTCTTTTATTTACAACTGTCCAGTAAAGGGCATTCAGTAAATTTAATGAATTTACAATAGTTCGCCGAAAAGGGACATTGTATACTACATTGACATGTTGGAGAAAGCAATTCAGTAGTTGTTTTTTTCTTTCGATATAAAATTCACAATATTTACTTATTGGATAATTTCTTATAAATAATGATTAAGTTATTAAATGAATCATATAACTAACAATTTCTTTTTTTTGTTAAGGCGAATCATTTGATTTGATGGACGGTATTGTTGGTATGGCATTAACCCCACAACAAGCAAAGGATACACGATTTATCCAAAATTTATTTAATCATGGCAACGGTTATAATGGTAATAAACATCGTGGAGAACCAAGGACATTATATTTCCATGCTTTAGCAAGTAATGCCGAAAACATGGTTACAACTGACGTACTTCTTAACAGCACGATGTGGACCGAAGATCCAGATGCAAATCCAAGACTTTTCGAGGTAATTTAGTAAAATTGATACCTATTGTGTAATAGACATGGTACTATGCATGCAATAGTAATACAGACTATTGCATAGATTAAAAATTGGAAAAAATTGGAAAAATGTTGAAACGATTCAACACCTAATAATATTGACACTTATTTATATATACTAGATATTACCGTGAAGCAATAATGTCATGAAATGAATTCTGCAGCCGACGAAAATTTTTATTTAGGATTTTTGTATAAATCCTCGTGTTAATTCCCCAGAAATATCGAAATATCGGTTTATCTTGAAGTTGATATTGACGAAAAAAATACGCCTAGATGATGAAAATGACATATACCTAGTAATGATTGAATGGAAGCGTATTATTCCATTTAGAATCTATGCCAAATCATTACCGATTTTTAAAAACACCATTAAAGATTTTATTTTACCAAAATAAGAACTTTTTTCAAAAAAAATATAATTATTTTATTTTTAATTTTTTTTTTTATTACTGGAATGTGGAATGTTATCTTATTTAAGAAGTAGTAACTCTTATTAAATTTACACATTTTTTTAATTATTTGAAAATTGAAAAATTTCATATTTTACTTTTTTCAATAATTACCTTATATTCTATTGTTTTTATATTACAGTAATATTGATTTTTTTGCCAAATATACTAGCGTTATAACGTAGACTATTACATCTTACCAATATTTATTTATAATGTGCGGTAAGTGCGTACCGCGTAATATGGAAACCGTGTTATAAAAAATTCTCATTGACATAATCCAGATTTAATCCAGGCTAATTCATAGTGCGGATCTATGGAAACCAATAAATGTAAGAGACATGATAAATTATAAATTATTTTAATTAAATTGAAGAGTTCATATAAAGATATGAGGAAAAATATAAATTATTGTTTATTGAATTGAAGAGTTTATAGAAGAATATAATAAATAAACGGCTCGGCCAATCGTCGCGCAAACTGACAAACGATAGTCCTCATCGAGATACATCGAATGGTTTCTAAATTTTTGAAATCGGTCCAGCCGTTTTCAAGAAAACGTCGATTTACGGCAAAAAATCTGTTACATACACACACGTACACGTACACACACACACCCACACACATACTTTTTCCAAATTTGGTCTCATTCGATTCAGAATGGCTTGAAACGTCGAGAAAACATAAAATTGGCGAATCGGATTTTTTTTATGAAAACATAAACTTCTTCGGGAATTTAAAATAAAACAAAATCTATTAATACTATGACGTTTTGTGAAAGATTGACACTACCAAAACTAATGTCGTACACAGCTGTAATAAAAAGTGGCATCTTTATATAAAATTATTGTGAGAGATGAAGAATTATGTATTGATAACGTATGAAATCGATAAAAAAAACTTATATTAAAACTCTAGTTACTATAGTCATTCAATGGTTGCGCGGAAGAAACTTATGGATTATTGAACAAAAACCACGCTATAGAAGGGCTGTCGCAATTTGGGCTCTGCGTAGTATGGAAACCGCGTTTTCAGAGTACCTCCTTATTGGAGGATTAACTGCATATATATTAGATTCATAGTAATAAATGTAATTCTTCCAGACGATAGGAAAAAGGGATACTCAGAGCGCCGCCCAGGCCATAGACAACCACGGCAACTTATTCTTTGGGCTAGTCAATCCACAAGCCATTGCGTGCTGGGACACTAGCACTCCATACGAACCTCAAAATCTCATCACCGTCGCCGAGAATCCCGAAACATTACAATTTGCCAGCGGCGTTAAAGTAATCAATAACTTAATTGGCGGCCAAGAGTTGTGGGTGATGACGAATTCAATACAAAAATTCATGACTGGCAGTATTAATAATGAAACCGTAAACTTTCGCATACAAGCATTACAAACTGAAGGCCTTCTCGGGCCCGATGGCCGCTGCACAAGAGTTGGCAGGGGTAGCAATGCTTCCCATGGAAGGGCCTCAGGGTATGCCCCATTGATATTTAATTAATATCTTACTGTACAACATTCGTGTGAAATAAGTCTATACAAATGCCAAGGAACTATTTTTTAGTTATTTATTTATTATTTATGTGTCTATTTTGTATATGTTTTAAGTTATTTGCCAAGCCATAATAATGAAAATGATTTTAACATCATATATGTTTTTATTTAGTTTACGATATTTTCAGATAAACCTTTCAGAAATCTATTTCTTTTTATATAACTTATTGACAATTTATATATATATATATATATATATATATATATATATTAGGGTGGTCCTTAATATGGACGTTTTCGAATTTTCTTGCTCCCAAGGGCTCAACTGATTCCAAATCGATAAAAAACAATTCTCTGAAACTTTTAATTCTTAATATTATATATAGATAGAGCGCAATTCAATCAAAGTTCTGTATGGCAAAAAATTTGCAGAGCGTCGAATTTTCAATAAAAAATGACACAAATTTTCACTTTTAATTCACTTGTCGCTAAGTTATACCTAAAAATTTTTTTTTTTATTTTCAAAATGTTTTCCATGCTATTTCCATATGAAGAATGATTGAATTGTGCACTATCTAAAAGTTAATATTAAGAGCTAAAACTTTCAGAAAATTGTTTTTTGTCAATTGAGAACCAATTGAGCCTTTGGGAGCAAGGAAATTCGAAAATGTCCATATTAAGGACCACCTTAATATATACCAAACCAAGAGATAATTTTTAGTTATGCTAATCCAGAATGGCGGGAGGGGTCTTTAAAATAACAAATGCTTATTTAGGGATGCAATAAAAAAACAGAGTTTATATGATTCCTTTTTTTTAATTAGAATTGCGGATTTTAGTAAAAACTTTATTATTCGATTATATGTAATACTTTTTTATCTACGATATTCTTTCTTATATACTTTTTACTATATGTTTTTTTCGCTTTTGTACCTTGTATAAAATTCTATTCAATAATTAATCATAATTAAGTTGAAAAAATAGCACTTATTTGTATTTCATAATTTTTATTAATTCACCTATTGATTTTCGAAAAACCGGGACAAAAGATCTAAATTCGGGACAAATATTGCTATTAGAAAAACCCGGGATACAAGGTGGAATTCCGGGACTGTCCCGATCAAACCGGGACTTTTGGTCACCTTAATTTAAGATGTTAGATTTTATTGTATTACATTTGAAAATCCTGTATTTATGAATCCAATTTCCAATCAAATGATTTCTCCCGGCATCGTTAATAAGAAATGATTATGTGTTACTAAAATATTAATGTTAGTTTGAAAAGAATTGTTTTACTCCCATTTAAGGTTTTTGGGCTTGATGGTGAACGAAGCAGATAAATATAACGTAAACTTTTCGAATTTGTCTCTGATATTTAATAAAAATCGTTTAAATATTATTGCAATTTGACTTCGGTATTCAGAAAAAATATCCTAAAATAATAGATAAATTATATATAGTGGTATCAATAAACAAAAATCGTCTTTTTACTGTATTGCTTTGCAACCAAAATTTCTAATAATTTGTATTGTTTTTTGTCTATCCTTCGGTTTGCTGGTCAGTATATTACAATTCTTTTTTCGTATACTACAAAAAATTTGTTTCAAAATAAAATATATGTACATATATTAATATATCACATCTGACACATCTCGCTCGAGACGCACCGAAAGTGGTTTGAATTCTGCTAAAAGTTAAGTTGTACCTCTGTACAACATTCAATTTAACCAACTAATGATGCTAATATGCATGAATATTTTACCAATGCGAATTAGCTCATTACTATCATAAGAAGTGGTTCTTTTACTGAGGATGGTAATCTACTTGTACCTCGGTAATAAGATATCATTAGATACGATGACACTGAAGAATGAAGTATAAATATGAATATTTTAAATTTCTAGCCAGATCATCGTCGAAGAAAACAATAAATATTTGCAAAGGTAATTATACGCATCGCGCACGTAGGTATATTGTATATTATATAATAATCAAAGCGGAACACTTTCTATATGATTGCATGTGGCGAAGATAAGCACTGTTTATTGAATTAACAATTCGTGCTGTCATGCCGAATGCGTTGATCTACTCCAATAACATTTGGATATGACAAATATGCAAGCAGCATTTTCTTCGACGATAAATATATTTTTCACAACGAACTCTTTCAAATGTGACGAGAATTTATTTTAAATGTAAACTTTTTGTTCTAAATTATATTTGATTTATAGAGGATTCCATTCGCAAACTACTTATCATCCAATTAAAACTGCAGTCAATACTTAAAATTAAAAATCGACAAATCACTACAAGTTGTAACCAAGCTATTGATGAATTGATCAAATATAAGACTTTATAGCATTTCATTTATGGATATGCGGTTGAGTAAATACAGAACAAAAATTTATTCAGTTTTATAGACTACCCCGCGAATTATAAAGATCCCATTTAATGCTGCGTTCAACAGCCTGATATCAAGCAGCTGAGACATCGGCTTTCACTTCGAAATATAGATAAAACTAGCTGTAAGTGGAATTCTGTCTTAAGGCAATTAGGGCATCGTGCCTTAAGGCAAATTGCTGGAACTTCCCGTACCAAAAATTATTATTTTTTTAAAAACGATTAACATTTTTGAAAAAAATTTACTTCGAAAAAATTAGATTTTTGAGAAACTATAAATTTGACAAAAAATTACTTTCTTTTGAAAAAAAATTTTTTTAAAAAAAAATTTTTTTTTTTTAAATTTTTTTTTATAAAAATTTTTTTTTTTTTAAATTTTTTTTTTGAAAAAAAAAATGTTTTTTTTATTTTGACATATTTTGGAAGATCTGAACTTGTTTTTCAAAGCAATCGTACTGCCATAACTGCATAGAGACAAAATATAAAGCGCGTAAGCGCGGCGTCGCTGTCTAACGGGTAAACATTGATACGGAACCCATAGGAAAATAAACAAAATTTATACTTATTGATAAAATCTCTATAAAATATCTGAAAATTTGATGTGCATATGTCTAATGATCATTTTTGACCGCCAAATGGCATTTTTTTTTACTTTTTTCGTTAGATCTCCGAAACCGCTAGACCTGCCTTTATGAAAATTTGATCAATTCTTTACCTTGTCAATACAAGTAAAATGTTTTTTGAATTATTAAAATCGGACGCTCCGTTCTCTTAAAAACTGAGTTACCGTTTTCGGCACTTTTTGCCCCGTATCTCCGAAATGGCTAGACCTGCCTTCGCCAAAAACTAATCAGCACGTCTCCTTATCAATACAAATCGAATGTTTTTTGAATTATTCAAATCGGTTGATCCGTGTTCCCGAAATCGTCGACGAAAATTTGTATCCGCACATACATACACACACGCACACACACACACACACACACACACACACACACACACACACACATACATCCATTTTTTCTAAGGTATGCCAAAATGTTCAGAAACCTCTAAAACGTAAAGATATATAAAAATTTTCATTTTCGATTTTTTTGCGATTACTATAACTTACCCTACGGGAAGTTAAAAATATTACTTTTACAGAAACTGTAATAATAAAAAATCATCACATAGCGATGGAATCCCTGTTGGGTTGAAATGTATAACACTGACGTAGTTAGTTAAGTCAAAAATCATTAGAACAACTCATATGACTCAATTTCAATTGTTGTTTAAATAATTTAAAAATAAATAAGTAAAAAAATGGTGGCGGACGTAGCTCAGAGGTAGCATGTCCGACTCACATGCCGGAGATCGTTGGTTCGACTCCTGGCGCTTCCAAATAATTGCTAATTTGTAGAATACAAGAAAAAATAGAAGTAAATAGGGAAAAAGAAGTTTAGAAGATGAGAACATATTGAGAAATAAGAAGAAGAATGAAAATTGAATGGAAGATTAGGATATAAGAAGAGATAGTATATATATGGTGAATGTATAAGAAATATATATGTAAGAATTGTATAGAATATGATGAAAATAAATATGGATAATGTAGGTGGCTAAAAATGCTGTAAAGCGGAGGCCAATAAAATTAAAAAAAAAAAGTAGGAAAATGAGTTTTATACACATATCGACAGTATATTGCAGTTCATTTGACAAAAATAAAAACTAAAAAAATGTGGAGTTTGAAAATCACTTTTTATGATTGAGTTACGCAAAAATGTACGTTTTCGAAATATGAATTTTATTTTTTATTAATTTCGCAAAAAGAGGTATATCGCTAGAAAATCCAATTTTATAATATTACGTTATGTGTTCTCTCGGCGTTTCAATTCATCTTGTATCGTTTTTATGTATAGTAGGTTGTTCGTTAAAAACATAAATTTGCATTGTTCATATATGTTTATATTCCTTATATTATTATATTATTTTCTGAACTTAACATATCTATAAATAATATAAAATATATTTCCAACAATAGTTTTCTGCTAAATTGTTCTGCACCTGCAGCAAGTCCAAACGTCTTGCGCGTTTGAAACGGGCAGACGTTCCTGGTGTGGTCGAATCGTACTTTGGCCACTTGTGTCAGGCCTTTTGCTGGCCCAGTCTTTACACAACACAATTTGATTTCAAATTAACTATACACATTTTTTTCATATATTCTAAGTCAAGTACAGGATTTGATCCGAAGATCCCTGTCGTGTGTATCGAGCACGCTACCAAGAGAGCTATGCTCGCCAGTTAAGACCGCAGGATCAGAACAATGGCAAAATTACTTCCAAATATTGATCAAAATTCGCAGTTTGGGTTCGAGGGTGCGTGGTGCCTGTCATCCTTGTATACGGACCACCCGCAAGAGATCGCTGGCAGCGGGCGGATTCCTTGAGGTCGAGTTCCTCGTGCGATTTTCCTGGCTTCCGCGTTGAATCGGTATTCGGTCGCGTAAGGCTGTGTCGTTGGTTTCGAGCAGTTACAGCCCCGACCGGCTAAAGGCCTGACAGCAGCGAACCTGGCTTGACTGCCGCCGGTGTGCTCGGACGTAACGTGCAGTATTGGGGGCTTTAAACCGAACGAAGTTATGAGATTCGCTGACACATCGGTGCACGTAAGTATTATATTTTATACTTATATATATATATATATATATATATAGATATATTATATATATACATATATTTTATATATATATAATATATATATATTTTATATATATATACATATATTTTATATATATATATATATATATATATATATTTGATGGTAGTTTCGTCGTCGTTGATACATATTTGAAGTATTTTGCAGCCCAATCGTCGAATTAAATAAAGATTAAAATAGATAATTTTTTATTCAAATAAACGTTTCGACACTTTTAATGTGTGTCATCATTCAGAAATGAAACCAGGAAAAACACAATAAAATCATATAAAATTTATTAAACACTAAATTTGTGCACAAGAACATAACTAATAATAATTAATAAAAAGAGAAATTAAAGGAGCACATATTGCCCTTATAATATTGCCTGTTGCTCGCTCGCTGTGCATAGTAACACCGACTATACCAGAATAAAAAAAATCTGTTTCAATCTGTTTTTAATTTGATGATTGGGCTGCAAAATACTTCAAATACACAATCAAATTATCAAATTATCACACCGCACAATAATCGATAATTCGAAAATAATATTATATTATCATTATTTAAATAATTAGCAGAAGAGTTATATAATTGTCAATTAGAGAAAAGGGTTGTGTTAAATGTGATGTGGCTTTATTTATAAACCGGCTAGTTTTAGTTTTATTTTATATTTCCATCAAATTACAACTGCCTAGAAGGCATTCAGTAATTATTATGACTAAAATAACTAGTGGGGCGCATGGCATCGTGCCTTAAGCAAATTGCTGGAACTTCCCGCACCGTAATTCGAGGTATGAAGATAATCTATAATTGTTTTGAATAATTTCAAATAGATTATTTATTACATACTGTAAACTTATAAATGCTTTTTAAATTGGGCGACGAGCGCATTTTATGAACAACCTATGTGCACATTTACAAAAGTCAATTTTTCTAAATTAGATTTTTTTGATAATTTAGAAATTTTTTCTGAAGTTCGAAATTTTTTCGAATTAAAAAAAAACGATTTTTCTAAATATTTAGAGAATATGGAAATGTTCGAAAATATTCGATTTTTTTTGAAATTATCGAAATATTCTCAAATTTTTGTAAGAAATCATTCTTCAAAATTTTGATTTTTTTTTTTCATTTTCGATTTTTTTGCGATTAGTATAACTTGCCCTACGGGAAGTTAATACATAATATTTTAAAATACTACCCATTAGTAGTATTTTAAGTTTGCATAATATGCGCAGAAAATAATTATAAATCTAAATTGCGAATTAACTATACTAAATTTAAAAGGTCTAATCTTTTTAATCTCCTGATAGTGTTTGCAGATAATAGGTTTTTTGCAAGTTCATTTGCATGGTTTACCAATCTTGACTTGTGGCTAGTTTTAGTAACATGAAGAAAGTCATAATAATAATCCTGTCAGATGTTTAGCGTCATTGTCACAGTCTTGTAGTGGTAATCAATTCAAACGTATTTCGCATATTGAACAGTTTAATTTGAAGGCGTTTTTCTCATGTATTTTGGGACCTATTTATGGATATTCGTAATTATTTCAATTAACTTAAGCCAGTACTAGTGATTTTAATCAATTTTATTGCAATAATCAGGAGTATGGTCAAATTTTAATTAATTCTTAAATTTTATTCAATTTCAGACAAAATGACATACTTATACAATGGACAAAATAGTACTATTTCTCAAGCATCATAGGGTCAAGCAAAAAAAAATTAAAACTTATCAAAGGTGATTGGCTTCTAAATTCAACTTCATGTATGCAAGAAATAATTGCTAAAAACAGACCAAATGATCCTCTGGTAAAAAAATACTTTTGCATTTATTGCAAACCCTTCTTTTTCTGTTTTTAGCCGGGTAAAGATTGATTACGATGTATGACTTGTACGGTTCATAGCCCAGGTGCTAATGTCTCAAAGAGGACGAAAGGATTTATTTGCGATATTTTCTATGGGACTATGGACTGTCCTCTTCATCAAGGTATTCATGTTAATGAAACTGAAAGATTTTAAAAATTACTAACTCAATAAAAATTTATTTGTACGTTCATTAAAAATTATAATAATTATTACTGTAAGTTATAGATGTGCTAATTCCTGAAGAACAGTACATTTCATATTCCCGAAACGATAAAAATAAAATATTATATCATTTTTTTTAAAAGAAGGCTTTTGCTTAAGAAAAATAAAATGCCAAAATTAGCAATTTCAAAAACTTAATTATATATGTATATATATATATATATATATATATATATATATATATATATAAAACTTTACAACTTTAACAGCCAGACGCATTTCGAGCGGTTATAAAGCTGAAATAAATCGGAGCACTTTCACTACATTTAGATATGGAGCAGTTGAATAAAACACGTTATATGCGAGTCATTTCACAGAATTAATAATATGCAAAAATACATATTTAAAAAAAGTTGCTTTCCAAATACCGCAATCAAATCATTAAATCATTGATATTTTTTTAATTTTGTAATTGATAGGTTGATCAGTATATAAAGTCTATTTATAGTTAATGCCAGCGACAAATATTTTATGAAATATATTATGGATATTATGCTAATACAGATGCAAATGTGAACAGTCTGTCTCCGACAGACAATGAACGTTTGCAATTTATTATATAAGTCAAGATTAATTAACCATACGAAATTTAATAGTAGAGGACTCGATATTCATGATCAGATTTGATAATTGAAATCGACATGTATGTGCGTTTTCGTTAGCATGCTAAAATAAAGGCTATTATAAATATTACAAAAAATCTATTCGAACTTGGAACTTTTTTAACAATACTATTATTAACAATTTTTTAGTGTGTTAATAATAATATTGATAAAGTCTATTTTTAACAATTACTTCCTCGTCCTGTCGTTTTTTAACATACCCGAAGGAAAAGTTTATGTTTTCGCCAGAAAATTTTTCTGATTTGATTTAATTTTCTTGACGTTTCAAGGCAATCCGAATTGTTTTTCATTTACATTTTCTCAAAGGCGGTTAAACCGATCTCAAATATTGAAACACCATTTGAACAAGACTGGCGTTGATTAGTTTTGCGAAGCGATCGGCAACCCGTTTTTTAGAAACTACAAAATTATTCGTCCACATTTTGCAAGAAATCCTAAATGATTTTCAAAATTTAGAAATTGTTCGAGAAACATCAGTTGAGGATCGTGCTAATTGGTTTTCGGTAGAGATCGGCCAGGCCGTTTTTTATTATCTTTGATAAATGGGAGACATGCTAATTAGATTTTAGCAAAGACAGGTCTAGCCGTTTCGTAGCTGCGAAACAAAAAGTGCAGAAAATGAGAATTCGATTTTGGCGAGAACGGGGCATCCGATTCGAATGATTAAAAAATATTTTATTCTTACTGATGGAGAGACATGTTGATTAGTTTTTAGCAAAGACAGGTCTAACCGTTTGGAAAAATTAAAGTGCTGAAAATTACCGTTTTTAAGAGAACGGAGCTTCCGATGAGAATGATTAAAAAAAGAATTTGCTTTTGTTGACAAAGTAAGAAATGATTAGTTTTTGGGGAAGGAATGTTTTTATATTTCAAAAATAAAAAAAATCAAAAAAAAAATTAAGGATTATGATATCGTAAATCCCATCTATGAATTAGAAACAATTGTATCCCAGGAATCGATTTGAAGCTCGAATTAATCATATCCGATATATAGAACTGGATGCAAAGAAACTGACAATGTAATGACTGCATATACTTTATAATACATTATAATGTACTATATAATATATGATATATACTAAATAATGTATTATAAAGTCTATGAATGTTACATGCGAAACCGCAATCAGTATGGCGCGTGGATAAACATATAATATGAGAGTAGTGATTGAAATTTTGCATAAAAATCTTTTTCTCAACATTTAAGACAATTTACATAACAATCAGGATAGACGTTATTTTGCGAGTTACAGTGATGGTAGTCTAGAAATCTCATTAACATAAAATTACACAAAAGATAAACTAAAGCGAATTTGCTCCCATGAATTTCAAATTTATTAAAGTTGAACATTCTTGATTTTCAATATATTATATTATAAACACTAAAAAAACCATAATCTGATTTATCATTAAATCATATAAAACATGACACAAAGATCTAAACCCAAAATTAAATGTGTAACATTTTTAAAATTAAGTTGTTCTAATGGATGTAGGGGGAATAGCTCACTCAGTAGCGTTCTCGACTCACACGCTAGAGGAATTCGGTTCGAATCTCCAGCAATACCAGAATTAAAAATATAAAATATCAAAATAGATTAAGAATTATTAATTTGTAGAATACAAGAAAAAATTATATTAGAAGTAAGAAGGAAAAAAGAAGTTTAGCTTAGAAGATGAGAACATATTTGAGAAACAAGAAGAAGAATAAAAATTGAATGGAATTGAAGAAAGAAAGATGAATGGAAGATTAGGATATAAGAAGAGATAGTATATATATGATGAATGTATAAGAAATATATATGTAAGAATTGTATAGAATATGATGAAAAATAATATGAATAATGTAGGTCGCTAAAAATGCTGTAAAGCGGAGGCCAATAAAATTAAAAAAGGCAATGTTCTTGTTTTTTTGCATCTTTTAATGCAATGAATCCAAAATGATTAACACGAAGTCGGTCCGAATTATATTTAAACTAAATTATCCAAAATTATTTACACAAAGTCGGTCCGAATTATTTTTAAACTAAATAAGCCTTTTTGTCAAAATATTAATTTCAAAAAAAGACTGATTGTATTCCACCTGGGCATTAATATAGATCGTATATTGACTTGAAAATTTAGAATAATTTTCGTTTTTCAAGTAAATCGATTAAGAGGAAGAGTATTTAACATTGCTGAAATGAATTTTGTAAATATAAACACACTACACTCTATTTTTACACTAACTTTAATTCATAGAGTACTAAATTACAAACGTTTTGAGATCGTGATTTGTCTTATCAACATATACATAATATAGCAAAAATATATATCAACACATTATATAAAATATTTATTGTAATCTAACAACCTTTTATCACATAGCTTAAAATTGGATATTCAAGCCCAATAATAGCTCACTAGCTTGGTATTTTACCGAACATTAAACGTCTTGTAGTTTAAATTTAGTTTATTTTTCAAAAAAGTAAGAAGTTTTGATAGGTACATATTGCAATTATTAAATGAACTAGTTGTGTATGGCATTGTGCCTTAAGGTAAATTTCTGGAACTTCCCGTACCGTAATGAAAAATTCTAGGAATATTAAATGTTTTCAAATAGATACTGTAACTTATATATGTTTACAGAGAAGTAAAGAAGTAAAACTCAATCAATCAAATTTAAAATATAGGACACTGTCTAATATTCATGAAAATTATATATTAAGAATAGCATTTAAAGTATATTAGTGAGCATTAGAACTTTAGCTAGAATTAAAATCAAAATCCGAATCATTTTCGATATTCAAAAAAAAATTTTTTTTTGGAAAATAAAAACAAAATTTATAAAAAAAAATTCAAAAACTAATCACCACATCTTCCTATTGATAGGAATCTAATGTTTTTTGAACCATTCAAATCAGTTGTTCCGTGCGCTCGAAAACGTGAATAAACTAGCTGTAAGTGGAATTCTGTCTTAAGGTAATTAGGGCATCGTGCCTTAAGGCAAATTGCTGGAACTTCCCGTACCAAAAAAATTTTTTTTTTTTTAAAACGATGAAAATTGAAAAATTGAAAAAAATTTACTTCGAAAAAATAAGATTTTTGAGAAACTATAAATTGGACAAAAAATTACTTTTTTTTGAAAAAAAAATTTTTTTTTTTTAAATTTTTTTAAAAAAAAATTTTTTTAATTTTTTTTTTTTAAATTTTTTTTTTTTATTTTGACATATTTTGGAAGATCTGAACTTGTTTTTCAAAGCAATCGTACTGCTTTAACTGCATAGAGACGAAATATAAAGCGCGTAAGCGCGGCGTCGCTGTCTAACGGGTAAACATTGATACGGAACCCATAGGAAAATAAACAAAATTTATACTTATTGTTAAAATCTCTATATAATATCTGAAAATTTGATGTGCATATCTCTAATGATCATTTTAGACCGCCAAATGGCATTTTTTTTTACTTCTATCGTTATATCTCCGAAACCGCTAGACCTGCCCTTATGAAAATTTGACCAATTCCGTTCTCTTAAAAACTGAGTTACCGTTTTCGGCACTTTTTGCCCCGTATCTCCGGAACGGATAGACCTGCCTTCGCCAAAAACTAATCAGCACGTCTCCTTATCAATACGAATCGAATGTTTTTTGAATTATTCAAATCGGTTGATCCGTGTTCCCGAAATCGTCGACGAAAATTTGTATCCGCACATACATACACACACGCACACACACACACACACACACACACACACACGCGCACATACATCCATTTTTTCTAAGGTATGCCAAAATATTCAGAAACCTCTGAAACGTAAAGATATATAAAAATTTTCATTTTCGATTTTTTTGCGATTACTATAACTTACCCTACGGGAAGTTAAAAAATGCGGACACACAAAACACACACACATCCATTTTATCTGAGATATGCCAAAATGTTCAGAAACCTTCAAAATGTGAAGAAATGCAAAAATTTTCATTTTCGATTTTCGGCCCATTACTATAACTACCCTACGGGAAGTTAAAAAAAAGGTATTTCAGAGATGAATTTAATTTATGTAATAGATGTAATGGATAACATCAGTGTGCGTTGTTAGACAAACCGACGACATGCAGCAATGGTGATGGTTAGTCAACCGATGCAATTGTTAAATTTATCAATTGTAGTGCATTTCGGGAATATTTTTGCATCAAATTTACTTATGTAAACAAATCAGCTGTTGAGAGAATTGTCTCTTAGAAGTGCTAATATTTACCGTTATAGTTGACATTTATATTATCTGTATCAAAGCGTGCATATCCGTTCAGTTCATAGCTGATCTAATCGAGGTACTTTGTATAAAACACCGATTGAATACCAAATAAGGTAATCAAATATATTTATAGTAGTATAATGAATTAATAGTAGTTATAATAGAAATAATAGGTACATATATATGTAAAGTCATTGTAATAAAATTTGAACAAATCAAAATTCTATGTAGAACATTCAATATAATAGGATCTAAGTATGTATTATACTTATAATGACTTTGCTTATTAAGAAAAATAAGTAACCAATTATTGTATATTATTTTTAATGTAATATGCAGTTGATCTAGTGGTGCATGGCATCGTGCCTTAAGGCAAATTACTGGAACCCGTACCGTAATATTCGCGGAATTTTAAATGCTGTCAAATTGATTATTATAAATACTGCAACTTCAATTATTCATATTTTATGGACAAAATATAAGAGCTTTCAAATGGGAAAATCATGTTTCCCAAAAAAAACATGATCAAGCAGAGTTTGAATGAAGGAAAACTTTTCTCATGTTTTTAAGATTTTTTTAAACTGAATTACAAAGTTTAAATTATTTATTTTAAGTATATGAAGTGAATTTTCGAACTTTAGCTAAAATTTAAATTAAAATCTAAATCATTTTTGGAATTTAATAAAATGGAAATTAAATAAAAAATCTTTTGACATTTTAAATCGGAAGCTTAGTTCTTTTAAAAACTGTCATTTTTACACTTTTAGCCATTATCACTGAGACGACTAAAGTCTTTGCCAAAAACTAATCACCGCGTGATTTCGTCATTAAGAATTTAATCATTCAAATCGGATGCTTGATTCTCTCAAAAACCTGATTTTCCCTTTTCGCTGTCGTTGCTTCGTATCCCCGAAATTTTCGGGAACATTTTGATTAATTCTAAAAACATACGAATCCTATTGATAAGGAGACATGCTGATTAGTTTTTGAGAGTGTGAGAATTAGTTTAAAGGTGGGTTTAGCAAAAAGTGCCAAATCTGTAACCGACTTTAATAATTCAAAAAACATTTTACTTATATTGATAAGTTAAAGAACTGATGAAATTTTTGGGAAGGCAGGTTTAGCGGTTTCGGAGGTCTAGTAAAAAAAGCCAAAAAATGCCATTTGGCGGTCAAAAATTATCATTAGACATATGCGCATTAAATTATCAGATATTTTATGGATATGATTTAATTTTCTTTACATTTCTATGGGTTCCGTAACGTCGTTTGTCTCGATGCGGTTAAAGCATCGCGATTGCTTTCAAAAAAAATTCGAAGTTTCTAAATATTGCAAAATAAAAAAAAACATTTTTTTACCAAAAATTTAAGATTTCTCAAAAAAAAAATCTTTTTTAAAAAATTAATTTTTGGTACGGCCAAGCAATTCCAGCAATTTTAATGTTAAGATGCCATATACCACTAGTTATTTATTTTTTACATCGGGTTGTCTTTCACGTATCGTACATATAAAATATTGCTTCTAATAATAATTACATTACATAGTAATTACATTCATTGAAACCAGACATAAAAAGGTCAACTGATCTTTAAACAAATGCTGTTAAAGTGTTCTCTCGTACCAGAGCATACCCGTACACTTTCTATATAGGTATACAATAGCAGGTATGGCGAATGCGTCGATCGCAATTGTGATATTGAGATAAATTTTAGAAATATTTCATAATATTGTTTGCAAGACATGCATATTAATCTTATCTCGCAAATTCTTTAATTGTCTTGTAATTGTAATCCGAAAGAAAAGGAACAGAACTCTCAATCAATCAATTGATGTTGCAACTGAAAGAAATATTCGTCAAAATGATGCAAATTATTTTGGTTGTTAAATAATGATACATAAAGAAGTTTCAATACTTTCTGATCAACTGGCACGCCTAAGAGCTAATGAACTTTTGACACATAAAACAAAATTCTAAATCACTTTTTAATAAGTAGAAATATTTTTTTGTATTGTTAATAATTTAATAAAGTAAACCAAAATGCGACATCCATAAGTTTAAAATATAATGTATATGCAATTTTGGACTTATTGCGTTATTTATTAAACTGAATTATATAATTTATCTGCCAAACATATACTGTTGACTGTATTATCTATTATTTTATTTCCTGGTACATTTCAGCTGTTTTTCGGAAATAATAATGTAGACATTACATTATTTTGTATATTATATTCTAATATTATCTAAGCTCATAATTCAGCTAAATTCAAATTTCAAGTGAATTGACATCTCTAGCAGATGACAGTTTAAATGTTTTCAATGTCAAACAATGATAAGTGTTTTTTTTTGCCATTTATTTCTACAATATTACTATACATAGTTTTATCGTTCATTAAATCTTAAAAATTTTCTTTGACAAACTCTAAAAAGATTTATGAAAATCCAAATAATCGTTTAGGAGAAATATCAAACTATACACCCGTGCAGAAAAATTTTATACATAAGATGTAACACCTTATACCAGTGATTTATAACTTGTGGGGCGCGCCCCCCTAAGGGGGCGCCTTACAGTTCTAGAGGGGGCGCAAAGCTGTTTCAAAAATATTAATTTTAAATGTTGAGTAATTGAAATATTAATTTTAAATGCTGAGAAATTGCCATATTTGCTTGCTGATAACAAAAGAGATGAAGCAGGTTTATTTTAGGACACGAAGTTCTTCGCAAAATTTGCGGATTTAGTTAAACTAATTTTACTTTTAATAACTAACTTTGAAATTTTTACCATCTTTGTGTTGCTGATGTATGGAAGTAAGTAAAGATCTTATTATCAATCATATGTCTAGTCTAAGGAACCAATTTTTGCATTACTTTAAAAATCTAAATATGTCCAAATACGAATGGATTAGAAATCACAACCGTCGCATTACATTTTTTTAATGTTGTGATAATTATTTTTCTATGATTTGTTTTCATTAAATTTAAAATTATTTTGTCTTATAATCAATAGTTATGTTTATGTGTATTTTTTTTAAATATTGTGTATTATTTGGCATAATTTCAGTTAAGTATATTTAAATTAAATTATTAGAAAAATAAGGGGGGGGCGCCAATTTTTTTTCTTTCGAAAGCGGGGCGCAAGGAAGAAAAGGTTGGAAGCCACTGCCTTATACACTGTTATAGGTATGTCAAAAATGTCATTTGGTGGCAAATAATAAAATGTTGATTTACTGACACATAAGAAGTTTAATATTATGTTGAATTTAACTAAATTATATGTGTAAGTTTTAAAACAAGTTAATTGAAGCGAATGGAAGCGACTCAACACCCATGCATCAATAATTGCAGATGTAACAATATTACAACATTATTGGTATTTATGCTAAAACCTACTTATCGAAATATGTAGGAAAATCTAGCCAGAATGAACTCTCAAATTAGGGATTTTAAACGAGCTTTGGCATAAGCAATATACTGACAACTCCTATTAACCAACTAGCGCGTATTCTAACAATATTACCGATAAATCATAAATTACAATATACATGCAGGTTAATCTTGTATGGATCATAAATTACATCAGGTATGATTTTACTCACATTATAGTAATATCTCGAAAAGTTGATCTCGTACTTGTAGATATTGTACATCCCTGTTATACTCGAAATTCATATGATTCGCAATTCCGCATTAGTTTCATTCTAATTGACTTCAACTTATGTTCATTATGAATATACGTGAACTGTTCATTTCAGTGAAATCTCCTTTACTTATTGTCTATCTCATAATAAGACGTAATACGGTGTATCGATCATAAGAAATGAAATCAAGATCAAATAAAAATCATATGAAGATTGATGCTTTTGGTCGATGGCGCTGAAGAATCTGGTAATATGAGTGTTTTTATGTTTTAATAAGTTTTCGTGATGCCCATATTTTTGCTGTTATATGCGTGATGTTACTTGCACACCTACAAAAGCTCGAAGTTGTCTGCGTAGAGACTACCTATTTGCTTCACTTTTTTAATAATTCTAATAACATATACTTTTCAACTTCTCGCAGGGTAAGTTATTGTAATCGTCCAAAAATTGAAATTGAAATTGAAAATTTTTACAAATCTTTACGTTTCAGAGGTTTCTGAACATTTTGGCACACCTCAGAAAAAATAGGTGTGTGTATGGATACAATTTTTCGTCTACGTTTTCAGACGCACGGATCAACCGATTAAAATGGTTCAAAAAACATTCGATTCTTATTGATAGGTAGATGTGCTGATTAGTTTTTGACAAAAGCAATTCCAGCTGTTTCGGAGATACGGAGCAAATAGTGCTGAAAATAGTAATCGATTTTTTGAGAGTACGGAGCATCCGATTCGAATAATCCAAAAAATATTTAATTCGTAATAATGGGGAGGAGTGGTGATTAGCAAGCATGCTTATGTTGACAAAACAGTTGCTTTTGGGGGAAAAAAATATATATTTTTTTAATTTCCAAAAAATATTTTTTTGAATAACGAAAATAATTTGTATTTTAATTTTAATTGTATCTAAAGTTCTAAAGCTCACTTATATGCCTCATTTACGTTTGCAATTTAGTTTATATAATTCTTATAAATATTAGACAATGCCCTTCGTTTTAATTTCGATTGATTAAGATTTATTTACTTTTCTGTAATACATATATGTTACACTATTTATAATAATCTATTTGAGAACATTGACTATTCATTGATTATTTTATTACGGTACGGGAAGTTCCAGCAATTTGCCTTGAGGCACGATGCCATACACTGCTAGTTCTGATAATTTCAATAATAAAAATCTTAAGCATTATAAAATTTACCATACTATCGATAAAACCAATTAGATTAATCTACGTTTTTCACTGATTGTGAGACTTTTTATACAAGAATAAACTAGAATTCAATCAACTGTGGTAATTTGGTTGCACATTAGAGATGGATATTCCAGTAAAGAAAAATCTAGCTGCACTAATTATAAGAAAAATCACGAAAAAAGGAAAGGAAAACGCGAAAGAAATTTTTGAAAAAAGTGGTCTAGCTGATTTTGAAATATTTGTGAATAATGTCTTCAGTTTGTCCTTTGTATTCTTAAATAAGAATTTTAATATAAAATATACCTAATAGGTGTGGCCATGTTCTATTATGAATGTAAAGAAAAACAATAAATAAAGTCTAAACATATAATGAAGATTTAATGTCACTTTCGTCGCATTCAGGAAACGAGTGAAAACAGAAAATCAATCATGGGTAATCAAACTAACAGCTATTCATAAAATGGCATCGTTAACGTAGCAAATAAATAAATTACGTTCTGATAACATTTACCTTCGCAGAGATACTACACGTATTTATGGTGTAGTATGATGCATATATATATATATATATATATATATATATATATATATACATGAGTGTGTGTCTATTTATATACTGTACTACTATATATTGTTCATATAGCATATATTTGTCGTCTTTATGCTGTAGTTCCGGAAACAACTAGTAGATGAAACCTTCTAATAACATTTTATATATAGTATTTTATTATATAGTATTTAATTGCGAGCTTTAAAACTCGGCAATTTAGAATTTAAGTCGATTGATTCAATTAAAATCAATTATAATCAAAACAACTGGGCAATTATTGCTAAAGTTTTTTTTTATTAATTTTTTTAAATTTATATTAACCGTAACAAATATTGTAAAGCAAAAATACTATTGTTTCAAACAAATTCCTTGATAAGTTTTAAAACCAATTATTGAAATGATGTAGGTAGACTTATAAATTAATTACAAAAATTGAATTACAAGATGCAACACGAAGTCAAAAATCAAAATGAAAACGTGATACCAAGATTTATTATAACAAATAATAAACTTGAAGGGTTACCTCCAGCATGTAATTATTCGATAGTTTTCTATCTATTCTTCATTATATACTTCTAAATTCAACTCTAGTATAAGCCATAAATTATAAT
>NW_020538040.1:59537738-59557223 GCF_003426905.1 Ctenocephalides felis | reverse complement strand
ATATAAATTTATAAATAAATGAAAATAAAATATCATCCGTTGGATTGCCTTTTGAAAATACACATTGTTAAGGAGTAGTTTCATCACAACAGCACAAGACTTGGTGTTCAAAAATAATTAAAAAAATGAATTTTTAGGGAACTATATATCTGATGTCTTTTTGATGAAAAAATATCTTCCTCACTTTATTTATCTTCACATTATTGCTTTTTTACTACTTATCACTGAAATATCTCAATAGGGTACAAATCAATTTTGTAACTTTTATTTAAACTTAGTACAGCGCACCATTGTACAATCAAGTTGCATAAAATGAGTTCTACTAAGTATTTAAAGTTCATTATATATCCTTAGTTTCGTTTAATAATTCATTTAAATTGCATCAAAGAAATTTATTAGTTCTTCTTAGTATAATGTTTCACATTGCAAAACATATAGAAGTAAAGATAAAACTTGCATTAATTTTTTATAATATCCAATTATTAGTCTCATTATATGCCTACTACAGTCTATTTTCTTTGCGAGAGGAACTTGTAGGCTATTAAATGAAATTAGCGTTGGAAGAGCACCGCGTCATAGGAGGGTTGACTGTATATCATAACTAGTTGAAAGTGGCATTTAGCCTTAAGGCAAGTTGCATAAACTTCCCGAAATGTGTAAGAATTGACTTAATCAATCGAAATAGAAATTTAGATACTTAGATAATTTTTTCAACGGTTTCTTATTATTTTAAATTTTAATGAATTGATAATGTTTGATTCACCACATCACAAAAGCGACTTTTGACACAATGACTATAAGATTTTTTGAAATTTTGATGAATTTTCAAAATTAAACTACTTGCCGCAGGAACGTAACATTTTAGTATGTTATTAACGGACCATTATATCTATAAAAAGATTCATCAATGAAAATTTTTCCAATAGTTAATTACGAAGAAACGGCTTGGTAGATTTTTACCTAAAACTAATCAGTATCAATCCCAACCGATATCTTTTGAACAGTTTTTGATTTTTGGAATCGATTCAGGATTATGAGCTAAAACGTGAACGAAAAGTTTTACAATTTTCTACTATTTACAAAGAAACGGCTCAGCCGATCGTCGCACAAAACTGAGAAAAGATAATCCACATCGAAATACATCGATTAGCTTTTAAAATTTTGGAATCGGTTCAGGCGTTTTTGAGCAAACGTTGATTTACATAAAAAAAATCGTTCACACACACACACACATACTATTTCCAAATTTGGTCTCATTCGATTCTGAATGGCTTGAAACGTCGAGAAAACATAAAATTAGCGAACTGGATTTTTTTATGAAAACAAACTGCTCTTTCAAGAAGTTAATTATATCCTATTATCCATTATATATATATATATATTATATATATATATATATATATATGATTTCTTACCTGTTAATTTGCTTAAGAATTGGCACCGGTGTAGGTTTCGGAGCTTCGGCTTGCGCTAGCCTGTGCGGCGGTGGTCTTGATTGGTATTCATGATAATCTTGCGAAACCGCCAGCGATATCACAGCGAACAATGTTAACTGCAATTCAATGTTACATTAAATTAAACGTTTTAAAAATAATTATATACATTTTTATTACACTCTAATTCTCATTCAACTATAATCACTAGACAGATATTAGAATGTCCATAAATGCCAAAGGCGGCATTCATAAACGAACAAACTTTGGTGACAATCAATCTTGACCTATAATTGCAGAAAATACTTACGATAAAATACTTATAAGCATGAAATGTTAATAGACAAGGAAGGACGAAAACACTTCAATTAGTTTATTAAATTATTGATAATTAAAATTGTATAAATCAAAAGTATTTAAAGAGCTCCTTAATAATTATAATTAAAGGGAATAGATCATGTATTTCAAAATTATTATGAACTTTCATTAAGAAACTTAGCATCCTCTGAGGAGGTCTATCGTGTCTGGGCGCGAGCCCTTGACCACTGATAATAGGCTCAAAAAAATCTTACTCAAAAAAATTTTACTTTTACTATTGGAGTGTGGAGTCGCGCACTTTTTAAATCTGTTAATCACATAACGCATTTAGTCCATTTTTATCAATAATAAAAATAAGTTACAAAAAAAATTAAAAAGGAGCTTTTGTACAAATTGCCAAACTGTGTTTGCAACTATTTGTTCAGCAAAAGTTATCGTTAGTGTGTAGTGCAACTATGTGGCATAAGTCGAAAAACAAGTAAAAAACTAATGGTGATTACAAATAACCAAATACAATATGTAATATCCCTGTTTTACCATTCAACCGTGAAGCAAATTCGCAATGAATTCGTATCGATTGAAATGACATGATTTCGTATTAAGTGAAATCTAAAACAAACTATTTTCACGACATAGTGAAATCTAATCAATTATGTATCACGAAAATAGAAAATCATATTGGAGAAGATTAAAAGTATAAATATTTTATCCTTGCGTTCCCATCTGATATTTTCAATCAGATAATAGATATTCAATGATCTATATTTTAGAATCTGACAACTTGCTTAAACTTGCAGTAGCAAATAGTTTATGCTTGGACTTTTTATACTAAAATTATTATTAGTAAATTGTCAGTATAAATGTAAAGAGCAGTTAATTATTATTTTTAATATATGAGCAATCAGAGTTTAAGTGCGTATTCTAGTGTAGATGCATGATATCATATTTTATATATCTTTTTTATCAACTTTACAAAAGCACAGAAAAATTAAAACAAAAAAGTTAATAATTTTAAAAATTAGCAATGGTGGAAGTGGGGGTCTCAAAAACATGACACGTGACCATGCCCACGATTGCAACCCTCCTAGTAATCCGAAAATAATTAAGAAAATAATTTATTAATCTAGAATGATGTCGTAATGGTATATACCAGGTTTAGGTTAAAAAATAATTTTTCGACAAAATGCTGACTGTTTGAAAAAAAAGGATCTATTTTCTGCCATTTTTTGAGTTTTTCGAAATTTGGAGACGAGGCTAGCATGTGCCTGAGAGAAGTCTATGAAATAGATTCTCCGAAAATTTCAAGTAAATCGGTTCAGTAGAACTCGAGAAATCCTGAGCATCCTATTGAAAAAGACAGTTTTGAGAAAAACTTTAATGTTTTGCAAAATGAAGGAAACAGAATAGGATTATTATGGTCAAACCGCTGTATTTCCGAAAATAATTTAAATATTTACAAATCTTCTCGTACACATATTCTTAAATAGTTAAACTTTGAAAATATGAGTTTATGAATTTCCACACTAGAATACCACCTTAACTAGTCATATGAGCTGTGCTGACTTCTTTAAAGACACGCTTTTTTTATAAATATCAACCCAAACGGTTGTCCGAAATCTATGTGATATGATTTGAAGAGATGAAAACAACGATTACTATTAAAAGTAATATTACGTTGTAAGCTATGGAAAAATATATTGAATGTATAGAACTTCTGCAGCAGAATGCAAAAAATAACCAAACTAGCATTATGATTTCAGAGTTGTGTCAGAAAATAAAGTTGTATTTGATTTTAACAGAAATTCGTAATTTGTGAATATAAACATGTACTCATGTGCCGTGTTTTGAATGTTTTTTTTATTATTTTCGTGTGTGCACGTATATAGATTTCAAAACAAAATTCAAACCAGATCAGCAGACTTTCACTAAAAAAACAGCGTCACGTCGCAATAAAAACACGGCGCTTTAAGAGAAAAGGAATGACAAAAAAACACCGACAAACATGACTTGTAAGTTAACTTAAGTTCCAATAGAAATTAATATTACGCAAGAGCCAATGTCTCGGTCAGGCACATTTACGTTCTCCAATACATTTATACGATAGATTAATCTGGTTACAATAATGTATCAGAGAGAAATGATCTTAATTGAATAATAATACGAGAAGTACGGACAAAATGACATGGTGGTTTGTTTATTAATGATATTTATTTATTTACCAATATTTTAACCAGTCTCAATGACTTGTACCCATCGTTGGTTCATTGACTACCAGTAACTTAGTCTTTTAATTAAGTAGGAACTATAATAACATATTTATAAGGAAAAATGCAACCTATTACGAAAACCATTTTGTCCATATAGTACGGACATAATAACATATATGATAAGGACATACTGAGATGCTAATTTTGAAGAAGGCAGTACACAAATAAGTCGTTTGGTCCTCTTTGGGACATCAGCAAATGACACATGAGCCCAAAAGGAACAAATTGTACTTCGTAACCAAAATTCGCTGGCCTCAGAATGCTAAAAGAAGTTATTGCAATAAATGCAAGACTCTTCCTTTTACCGGCGGATCCTTTGAATTGTTATTAGAAATTACTGGAGTAGAAGTTAAAAGCCAATCACCTTTCACAAGTTTTAATTGTCTAATTTCTTGGGTTCGATAAAATACCATGCAGTTCTTGTGTTATTTTGTTCAAAAGTAAACAAGAATTAATAAATAATAAAAATTTCATCAAACATCTGATAATTGCAATAAAATTGATCAGAAGAACTAGTACTGGAAAAAGTCCTAGATGATTTTACTAAAAATAATCAATAAATAAGGCCCCAAAAACATTAGAAAAACATCCTTAAAATACATTTTTGACGACAAGACTATTACAATAATGCTCAACGTCTGACAAGATTGTTATTACGGTTTTCGTCATGTTATACAGACTCGGCAACTTTGTTAAAACTAGCCAATTTCTAATAAGGACACTTTGTCATTTCCTCCATATATACCGTTTTCATTTTTTTCCATCCGTATTTCTCCTACACGTAATGTTGTGTTTATATATTCAAATTCAATTTTTCAGGTGTTAAAAGATACAAATAAAAACAAGTGTTTTTCATGTAGGCATCCACTCTAAAATGTTTGAAATGATTTTTAATTCAATACGATTCGAGTTCTAGTTTAATTCTTCTTCATTAAAATATTGTGCTTTAAGTCTAAATTCTGTGAGTGAGAAATGTGCCAGTTGGCTTAAATGGTTTTTATATGTTGGTATTTATTTGCAAATTTTTAAATATGCTGTTATTTGAAAACCAAACGTCGTATGCAATTATTAATATAAGCGTTTTTTAATAATTTAAATAAAAGTCGTATATAACTGTTTCAATTAAAATTAACTTAACAAGCAAGAGATTACTCGAGATATACCCTTACATGATTATATAAAATAATAAAATTAACCATTACCTTAACATGGTTATAGGGGCAATAATAATAAAATTAGTTTAGAGTCAATATAATACAACTTTATATTTGCACTCAAATTAATTTGCCAAAAAAGTTACAGCAATCAACTAACAAATATAAAAAATAAATCTCAAAGATTTAAATTCATGATAATAATAGAATGTAATTTTATAACCACTGAAAGGCAACCAATGGGCACACCTTCTAATTGTCATTTCATAGTAAAATATTGCTTTGCATTGCTAAATGTCTAGACAGAACTTAATAATACATAGGAGCTTTGTAATTAACCATAATATTTTTAAAAATGCCGATTTTAATAGTGGTCATGTACCGTAACCAATCCTTAATGAAATTTTCTTAAGACTCTATATGATATGCAAAGTTTTATATAATCTTTTGAAAAAAAAAATATACACACGAATTAATTTATTTAATTTATTAATATACCTATAGCAATAACCAGTAATAACTAATATTATCATTATATTGATATATTATTTATTCAGATCTACAAATGAAGGCCGACTACATGACAAAAATAGTCTATTTTTTAAATTAACAACGACTATTTACGCTGTTCTCAAAAATAACACTACAATTTTGATTTAATAAAATTATATTGTAACACTAGTAATAAAGTTATTATAAATTCCGTTTATTATACTTCGCATTTCGATAATAAATTTATTATATCGCGTATTAATTTAAGTTATACATACTTAATGTTTATTGGTATAACTAAATTATGATTATAATATGCACAAAATGCTATAATAGCAGTTGAGTAAATTTATTAAATAATTCTCTGCGCCGTGTTACATATTTTAATAAACCGCTTTATTTAGCGAAAGTGTTCTGACTTAATACAACCTTATATTGCCATTCGAATTGCATTAATGTGTCCAGTGGAAATCTTGTCAGTGCTACAATTTTAGCAACTGCAGAATAATAATTACACAAGATATATATATATATATATATATATATATATATATATACTAGCATACCCTGCCACGTGTTGCCGTGACTTTTATTAAAATCTACCTCATTCAAATTGGAATCCGTTTGCCAGCCAATATTTTAATCCATTTCGCATAGAGATTTAAATCAATCCAAAAACAAATAAAATTGTAATTTGAATCTGATCGATCAATTAGCAGTTCAATACTAAATGTTTTGATTAAAGTAGATTAGGCGTCCATCGCAAACCAACGTCGTGACACAACCTTTATATTATACATATATATATATATATATATATATATATGTGATGAATCTCTCTCGCCAAATACCAGATCAAGGTTATATACGGTGTAATCTTTATAAAAAATTTGTCCATAAAATTTTTATTTTGCATTGGTTGAATATTTTAACTATTATTTATAAATAAAAAATATTTATAAATTTATATTCATAATTTATAAACGTAATTTTTTAAAGTATATACTTTCGTAAAGTATAATAAAAATGAATGAAAAATCATACTATCATACTTCATAAATATATAAAACTGCATTCATAAACAGTTGTATATATGAAAATTCAACATATCTAAAATATTAAATTTTGCATATATTTTATAATAGATGCTGTAAATCACTAGATTTTTTTAACGCATTTTCAAGCATTTACAGTTAACAGTTAGTTACATTAAAATTTAATTCTATTTGCAATATTTTATTTATCAACTGATTTTAGGGCCTAATTTAATATATAACACAAATCAAATTTAATCAATTTGATATAATGTGCAATTGCACAATATTTTTAACATGTGGATGTTAAATGTTTCGGATAGGAAACTCTTAACATATTATTTCCTTAGAAGGTATAAAAAATGTTTGAAGATTCAAATAAACCTTAAAGCAAGCCTGGTTAAAAAAATCACCATTAGAATTAAAATGTTCGAAAAAAATTAAATAAACTGCTACGCTTTTATCTATTACTCTTAATTGATGTATAATATGAGTACTATTACTCCTTTCCATGAAATAATAATGGCATTTCGTTTCCTTGAAATAGAAAACAAGACAATTAAGAGATCTTGAATAATATTTGCATTTCTTGTATTAATTAAACATTTTACACTATACGCTATTACTGCAATACAGTTAATTCGACATGTGTCATTCTGACATTTCTAAGATAAAATATGTCCATGAAAAACTTGTTTGATATTATTGAACCGTTATAACTTTGAATAAAAAAATGAAAAATAATCGAGTTCAAAAGATTTAGGAATCATCTTATTAAGGTTCATCTAATGAAATAAGGATACTTGAATAAAATGGCAAAAATTTAAATTGAAAAAAAAAATTATTAAGCTATTTGATGTTTTTGGAGTAGCGAGACATTTTACACAAAGTAATCCATGAATATGAAATAATCGTCTATTAGTAGGCAAGGTTTTCCGATTTTTTTTTTTTAACATTCCCAATTATATATAAATTATAAGCTTCAAATAAAATAATTATTTATTTTGTAACATGATTAGCTGTTTAAAATGTTAAGCTTTAGTCACCCTCTATAACTTATTTGTGATTAGGTTTAAAGCAATAAAATATTTAAATCAAAACTGGATAGTTTGAGCCCTAATATTTTACAAAAATGCTTCAACTATTGAAATATGTGAATTCGCGTCAAATGCAATATTAATTAGGAAAACTTGGGATATGATTATAATCAAAATCTTAATATGAAAATACATACTTTTATTTTGCTTTATGCACATACTATTGAAAATGTATTCTTATAAAAAAATATTTAGATCATATAAATATTAATAGCAAAAATACAACTAAATGAAATGATGAATTATACGGACATACACGCGATCTGAACGAAAAAATCATGAAACACGATAGATCTGACATTGACCATAGATTCGTGACCAATATTACTCCAACAAATACATTTTCGTATGCATTTAGTGGCAAATACATTTGCCACGAGAGCTTTTTTTGTAGATAGCCAGCTTTCAGTTCAAGTGCATTTCAAGAAATAAAATATGTTCATGTAACAGAAGGCATATAAATGAAATATCGCTATTGCAATGAATGAATGAGACAGGCAATCTTAGAAAGTTTTGAAAAACATATCCGATATTAATGATTTTTAATCAATACATTTGTTTTATTATTCATGATATTTATCAGAAACCATTAGAAAAGCATATAGCATAATTTATAGCTTTCAAGATTCTATTCGTAGTAATTTTAATAATAAATGATTGAGAAACATACCAAATACCAGATTGATTGTTGCACTTACGCAAAATCAGTATGTGATATTTAATGCGTCATTATAAAAATTGTCATTCCGGGAGAAACAGGTTTTAAAATAGTATTCAGTAGCAGAAGTAGATCATAACCATTAATTAACTAATTAGTATAAAATTTGAATTATTGCATAATACGTTAGTTTATTCTGATGCAATGCTTAATTCTCAGACAATAATCAAATTAAGAACACCGGCAGTGTTCAATAATATAATTAGGCCAAAATGAGCTTTCGATTTCCATAGAAGTTCTCACGCATCTTGTTGGACCGACTCGTCGGAACATTAATGATCTCGTTTACAATTCACTATTTTGCATGTAATATGTAATAGATACATATAGGAGAAATACGGACAATATGACATGGTGTTTTGTTTTTTAATGATATTTATTTATTTAATAATATTATAATCAGGCTCGATCGATTTTACTCATTTTAGATTCATTGACTACCAGTAGCCTAGTCTTCTTATGGACTGTAATAACAAATTTATTAAGACAGAATGCAACAACAACACAATAAATTCAAGACTTTTTTTTGTTACCGGTGGATTCTTTAGCCTGCTTTTAGAAGTAGTTAGAGTAAAAGTTAAAAGTCAATCACCTTTTACAGGTTTCAATTCGTTTTTCTTAGTTTCAAATAAACTACCCTATAGTGCTTGCAAAATAATAATATTTTGTCATTTTGTTCATTGTATAGATATGTCATTTTGTCTGTAGTTGAATAAAAATGAATACATAATCAAAATTTCATCAAAAACGTGATAATTGCATTAGTTAAATAGATTTTAGTATGAATAATTACAAAGAACAATAAATAAGTCCCCAAAAAAACATCAGCAAACCAGCGTCAAAATAAACTTTTGTACATATTTTCCTTATATTTGTGTTTGATATTTTTACTATTATTTTAAAACTTTACATAATATTTATTTTGATGATACGATAAGGTCCAAAATAAATTTAAGCCGTGTAAATTAATTATCTATATATTTGCGAAATAAGTATTATTTCAAAATTTTGGAATACTTATTACTTTTTTTTTAAATTTACCTTAATTAGTGGTAATAGAATGAGATTATATTAACTATTGTTAAGATATGTAATTTTATTGAAATTACATATATATTATTTATAAGTCTTTGTTATATAGAAATAATGTAATTTCTAGATCTAATAAGACAAATTTAGAATTATTTAATATTTTAGTTTTATTGAACAATAAAAAATAAACGATTTAACTCAAATGATCATAGATAGCGAAAATAACAGCGAATACATAATTGTCAAAATAATTAAATGTTGATTAAAATTTTATCAAATATTAAATTTAATAGTTATTTTCAAAACGGGTGTATTTATATTGCACAATTTTTATTTTTGTTGCACTTTAGGTATTTATGTATTTATTTTTTTCCTAATTAACTTGAAGACTTTTCGTTAGGCTAAAATAAATCTGTATTGTTAGTATAATAATTGCAATATTTGTAAGTGATTCTTTTTATTTAAACTGATATTAATAACTTCACACTATACTAAATAAATGTATTTGAATTTAATAAGATAAAACAACTAGTTTTTTTAAATTAACAAATTAGATAATAAAAAATATTATATACTTTTATTAAATGTTTAATATAAATATTAATATCGTATTTTATAGCACAATTAAATATTTCATTCGCAATTATTTTTAAAATTTGGCACCGGCTTTTTTGTATTATATTGGAATCAAATATATTACAGCTTGATATTTTAACATATATGTTTGTAATAAAATTTTACTAATTTTTACTTTTTATATCCAATTTTTATTAGCGGTATTAGTAAGTTGTTTATTTGAAAAATTCCGCCCCCCATTTCAACTGTAAACTTTATACTTTCGAGTTTTCTAATAAAAATAAAAAATAACAGAAAAAATATGTATAATAATATTGTGAGTTATAGATAAAAATGGGTAAAACAAAGTTGTATTTACTACTTTTTTATATATTCAGAAAATATTTTTTTAGATTTGTTTTTGAAGAAATCTATTTTAAATCTGGTAAGAGCGGAAAAAATAAATAATAAATAATAATGGATAAACGAATAAATAAAATGAATAATCACACGTTCAAATTATAGGAAAAACTATATACCCATATATATATATATATATATATATATATATATATATATATATATATGTTTCAACGTCGAACAAAAAATCCTTAAGATATATATATATATATATATATATATATATATATATATATATATTAGGGTGGTCCTTAATATGGACATATTCAAATTTCCTTGCTCCCAAGGGCTCAAATGGTTCCAAATTGATAAAAAACAATTCTTTGAAAGTTTTAGCTCTTAATATTGTCTTTTAGATAGAGCGCAATTCAATCAAAGTTTTGTATGGAAATAGCATGAAAAAAATTTCAAAAATTTTGCAGAGCGTCGAATTTTCAATAAAAAATGACACGAATTTTCGCTTTTAAGTCATTTGTCTTTAAGTTATACCTAAAAATTATTTTTTTTAATTTTCAAAATTTTTTCCATGCTATTTCCATACGAAGTTTGATTTAATTGCGTTCTATCTAAAAGTTAATATTAAGAGCTAAAATTTTCAGAGAATTGTTTTTTATCAATTTGGAACCATTTGAGCCCTTGGGAGCAAGGAAATTCGAAAATGTCCATAAGTACCACCCTAATATATATTTGTGTTAATTATAACTCTATTTATTTTGGAATTTTATTATTTGAAAAATAAAAACTTATATCGTATTTAAACCTTAGCCATAAAAATCATATTCTATCACTTGTATAACGAAAAAAACACATTTTTTTAACAAAACAATATATAACTCAAAATTTATGCAGATGTATTAAATAATTGAAATTCGTTGTTGTAAAATATTAAGAAACACTTAACTTCTAAAATATTAATGTTAAGTTATTTTTGTGATTTTAAGTTTTAGTGATTAATGAAATTAATGTACTGATTAATGCATGTATCATTTTTATATTGTAATTAATAATATGTAATGTAATTAGTAAAATAAAATATGCAAGTAAAATAAAATTAATTAATAATTTACACAAAAACAAAACCGTGATGTGCAAAAATTGATGTAATTTTTTCAAATATAAATAACCAAATCCTTGTAGTTGAAAACGTCTTTTCAAGCCTGTGCAGCCTGTACATGAACATATAGTTCCGCAAAACAATACTATCAGGAACGCATGGTAATTTGGCAATCGCCAATTAATAACTAAACAAGGTCACTTATCAAAAACCATATTTCACCACCGGAGTCAATTTGAATGATCGTTCACATACCAATTTTAATCCACCCATGTTGTTTGCAATTGAACTCGGAAACACTACTGAAACGATTGTTTTAGCGGGCTTGTGCTTTATATCGGACCTCGTGCAAGGCCGCCGCAACTCAACAACTCAACTCGTATACTCTTGCACCTTTCTATCCCAACCGTTTCGTATTCTGTTCCCAGTCCCACGCAAGGAAATTAACCATTGCTTTCGTTGAGAAACACACCGTTCGCAGCTTTAAGCTGATAATAAATGATAAACAAAAGATCACAAAAAATTATGTTCAAGATTATAATTCGATTTGCCCATCATTGATTAATGACTCAATGCCGAATTGTACGGTGTTCATTTAATGTTCATTATTTTCATGGTGCAAATTTGTAATGCAATAGCGTTAGGTTTGCTTTTATAAAGCCAAGATCAAAACTTCACTTCCTCGTGCCTCGTCAAATATTACCGAGGCTTGATGTGGATAATAAAATAATTGATATGTTTTATCAAACTTATGTTATAAAAAATCAAGAAAAAATACGGTAAGTAATAATACTGATCTTGGCAAAAGATGTAGGGTAGAGCGGGGTTAAAAGGTAAAAAGAAGGTCCGCCACCGATGTCTCAAAAACCAGTAAAGTTAAGAATTGTTTAATAACAATATTGAAACCAGAGGGAAAAATAGTATAACCAGCTTTAACTTTTACGACCTTGCTATCGGGAGATAAACGGCAATGTTTAAAAATTCATAACAAAAGTATTCTTTTTCGTTGTTAGTTTTTTTGGTTGTGAACACTGTGGTTTAGATTACTTCTAATACCTTAATATAATTTTTAAGTATACGTTAAAATGTGTTGCTGATTTGAATTTAGATTCAATCGATATAACCACTATAGAACCTTACTCTGGCAAAGGTGTGAAAATAAAAACTAGCAAATAAAAAAGTGAATTAAGTTAAATAAAGAGATAAATTAAATAAATAGTTATTTAAACTCTGCAGATGAATATTTTTGACAAAATACAAGATTAAGGTTATTTACAGTGTTATCTCTAATAAATTTACAAATAAAACTTTAATTTTGCATTGGTTAAATAATGTAGCTATTATTTTGTAAAACCCCCTTCAAAATGAAAATAAGACATTTGACCTGTTTGTCTATGGCCTTCTCAATTTACTCCGCTCTACACCTCATTCTTATAAGTTCTATCGTTTCATTTTTTTCAAAATATTTATCGTTGTTACTTTAAATAACTAATTATAATTTTAATAACAACTTAATGATTATACTTTCATTGACCAAAATTGAAAGAGTTACTGAATGATAGATTTATTTGCTATAGGGGGACACAAATGTTTAATTTGACTTTTAGCGGGCGTCCACTAATCACGTGAGCAAATTTTTTTCACCCTCTCCCCCTTGGTGATGAGTGGTAATAATTATAATTGCCTCCACGACCCTTGCCAAACATTACGTGTATTTTTAGTACCTAGAAATTTTAGAAACGTAAAACCTTTTATTTTTTTTTTGCAAGATCTTGTTTTTTTTTAAATTGGAGTAAAAAATATTGCACGAGAAATCTTACTAGACCCTCCCGTCCCTAACAACGAAAAAATTACTTTCGTCAAAAATTTGACGTAACAATGGCAACTTTAAAATAGCGTCCTTAAAAATACCATACTCCTTTTTACCCGCGGACCTTTAAGCTGCGCTCTACTACTTTTAACGAGTCTGTTATTAAACTCAACCATGGAGTTTTGCATTTTTGTTAGTTAACTCATAATTCTAAAAAAATTATTATTAATTTTACATTGACTAGTGGGGTATATGGCATCGTGCCTTAAGGCAATTTGCTGAAACTTTCCGTACCGTAACAAAAAATCGAGTATCATTAAATGTTTTCAAATAGATTATTATAAATATTGTAACATTGTCGAATATTTATAAGAATTATATAAACTGAATTGCAAAGTTGAAATTATTTGTTTAAAGTATATTAGAACTTTAGTCAGAATTAAAAATAAAATCTGTATTATTTTCGATATACAAAAAAAATTGTTTGAAAAAAAAATTGAAAAAAATTTTTTAAACAAATTTTTTTACAAAACCATTTATTTTGTTAAAACAAGCAGAAAGTTCTTTGAATTATTTGAATCGGACACTTAGTTCTTTCAAAAACTGCCCTTTTTTTGCACATTTAGCTCTGTATCTTTGAAATGCCTGTGCCTGTCTTTGCCAAAAACTGACAACTACTTTTTCTAATCATTACTGATTGAATGTTTTTTAGATCATTCAAATCGGATGCTCGGTTCTCTCAAAAACTCGATTTCTATTTTCTGCACTCTTTGCTCTTTATCTCCTTAACTGCTGGACCTGCCTTTGCCAAAAATTAATCAGCACATTTGCCTATCGATAGGAATCGAATGTTTTTTGAACCATCCAAATCGGTTGATCCGTGCGCCCGAAAACGTGAACGAAAAAATGCGGACACACAAAACACACACACACACACACATACACACATCCATTTTTCTGAGGTATGCCAAAATGTTCAGAAACCTTCAAAACGTCGAGAAATCCAAAATTTTCAATTTCTTTGGACGATTAAAATAACTTACCATACGGAAAGTTAATAAATGTTAGAGGTCTCTCAGTCTACTTGCATAAGAACGTTCGAAAATTATGAATTTTTTTGGAAAAAAGACAAAACGGTTGTCATTGAGATAAAATGATGTTTGTTAAAAAAAATCTACTAATTTGCTATCCTATAAATTTAATATTATTATAAATTATAATTTATTATAATTAATAATAATATTATTATAAATTATAATTAACTTCCCGTAGAGCAAGTTATAGTAATCGCAAAAAAATCGAAAATGAAAATTTTTATATATCTTTACGTTTCAGAGGTTTCTGAACATTTTGGCATACCTTAGAAAAAATGGATGTATGTGTGTGTGTGTGTGTGTGTGTTGTGTGTGTGTGTGTGTGTTTATGTATGTATGTATGTGTGTGTATGTATGTGCGGATACCAATTTTCGTCGACGATTTCGGGAAACACGATCAACCGATTTGAATAATTCAAAAAACATTCGATTCGTATTGATAAGAAGACGTGCTGATTAGTTTTTTGGCTAGGGCAGGTCTAGCCGTTCCGGAGATACGGGGCAAAAATTGCCGAAAACGGTAACTCAGTTTTTAAGAGAACGGAGCGTCCGATTTTAATAATTCAAAAAACATTTTACTTGTATTGACAAGATAAAGAATTGATCAAATTTTCATAAAGGCAGGTCTAGCGGTTTCGGAGATCTAACGAAAAGTAGAAAAAATGCCATTTGCGGTCAAAAATGATCATTAGACATATGCACATCAAATTTTCAGATATTTTATAGAGATTTTAACAATAAGTATAAATTTTGTTTATTTTCCTATGGTTTCCGTACCAATGTTTACCCGTTAGACAGCGACGCCGCGCTACGCGCTTTATGTCTCTATGCAGTTAAAGCAGTACGATTGCTTTGAAAAATAAGTTCAGATCTTCCAAAATATGTCAAAATAAAAAAAGCATTTTTTTTTCAAAAAAAAAAAAAAAATAAAAAAATTTAAAAAAAAAAAAAATTTTAAATTTTTTTTTTCAAAAAAAGAATTTTTTGTCCAATTTATAGTTTCTCAAAAATCTTATTTTTTTTAAGCAAGCAAATTTTTTTCAAAAATGTTAATCGTTTTTAAAAAATTAATAATTTTTGGTACGGGAAGTTCCAGCAATTTGCCTTAAGGCACGATGCCCTATTGCCTAAGACAGAATTCCACTTACAGCTAGTTTATGGCTTATACTAGAGTTGAATTTTAGAAGTATATAATGAAGAATAGATAGAAAAACTATCGAATAATTACATGCTGGAGGTAACCCTTCAAGTTTATTATTTGTTATTAATAAATCTTGGTATCACGTTTTCATTTTGATTTTTGACTTCGTGTTGCATCTTGTAATTCAATTTTTGTAATTAATTTATAAGTCTACCTACATCATTTCAATAATTGGTTTTATAACTTATCAAGGAATTTGTTTGAAACAATAGTATTTTTTTGCTTTACAATATTTTGTTACGGTTAATATAAATTTAAAAAATTAATAAAAAAAACTTTAGCAATAATTGCCCATTTGTTTTGATTATAATTTGATTTTAATTGAATCAATCGACTTAAATTCTAAATTGCCGAGTTTTAAAGCTCGCAATTAAATACTATATAATAAAATACTATATATAAAATGTTATTAGAAGGTTTCATCTACTAGTTGTTTCCGGAACTACAGCATAAAGACGACAAATATATGCTATATGAACCATATATAGTAGTACAGTATATAAATAGACACACACTCATTATATATATATATATATATATATATATATATATATATATATATATCTCATACTACACCATAATACGTGTAGTATCTCTGCGAAGGTAAATGTTATCAGAACGTAATTTATTTATTTGCTACGTTAACGATGCCATTTTATGAATAGCTGTTAGTTTGATTACCCATGATTGATTTTCTGTTTTTCACTCGTTTCCTGAATGCGACGAAAGTGACATTAAATCTTCATTATATGTTTAGACTTTATTTATTGTTTTTCTTTACATTCATAATAGAACATGGCCACACCTATTAGGTATATTTTATATTAAATTCTTATTTAAGAATACAAAGACAAACTGAAGACATTATTCACAAATATTTCAAAATCAGCTAGACCACTTTTTTCAAAAATTTCTTTCGCGTTTTCCTCCTTCCTTTTTTCGTGATTTTTTTATAATTAGTGCAGCTAGTATTTTTTCTTTACTGGAATATCCATCTCTAATGTGCAACAAATTACCACAGTTGATTGAATTCTAGTTTATTCTTGTATAAAAAGTCTCACAATCAGTGAAAAACGTAGATTAATCTAATTGGTTTTATCGATAGTATGGTAAATTTTATAATGCTTAAGATTTTTATTATTGAAATTATCAGAACTAGCAGTGTATGGCATCGTGCCTCAAGGCAAATTGCTGGAACTTCCCGTACCGTAATAAAATAATCAATGAATAGTCAATGTTCTCAAATAGATTATTATAAATAGTGTAACATATATGTATTACAGAAAAGTAAATAAATCTTAATCAATCGAAATTAAAACGAAGGGCATTGTCTAATATTTATAAGAATTATATAAACTAAATGCAAACGTAAATGAGGCATATAAGTGAGCTTTAGAACTTTAGATACAATTAAAATTAAAATACAAATTATTTTCGTTATTCAAAAAAATATTTTTGGAAATTAAAAAAATATATATTTTTTTCCCCCAAAAGCAACTGTTTTGTCAACATAAGCATGCTTGCTAATCACCACTCCTCCTCCCATTATTACGAATTAAATATTTTTTGGATTATTCGAATCGGATGCTCCGTACTCTCAAAAAATCGATTACTATTTTCAGCACTATTTGCTCCGTATCTCCGAAACAGCTGGAATTGCTTTTGTCAAAACTAATCAGCACATCTACCTATCAATAAGATCGAATGTTTTTTGAACCATTTTAATAATCGTTGATCCGTGCGTCTGAAAACGTAGACGAAAAATTGTATCCATACACACACCTATTTTTTCTGAGGTGTGCCAAAATGTTCAGAAACCTCTGAAACGTAAGATTTGTAAAAATTTTCAATTTCAATTTCAATTTTGGACGATTACAATAACTTACCCTACCCTGCGAGAAGTTGAAAAGTATATGTTATTAGAATTATTAAAAAAGTGAAGCAAATAGGTAGTCTCTACGCAGACAACTTCGAGCTTTTGTAGGTGTGCAAGTAACATCACGCATATAAACAGCAAAAATATGGGCATCACGAAAACTTATTAAAACATAAAACACTCATATTCCAGATTCTTCAGCGCCATCGACCAAAAGCATCAATCTTCATATGATTTTTATTTGATCTTGATTTCATTTCTTATGATCGATACACCGTATTACGACTCTTATTATGAGATAGACAATAAGTAAAGGATTTCACTGAAATGAACAGTTCACGTATATTCATATGAACATAAGTTGAAGTCAATTAGAATGAACTAATGCGGAATTGCGAATCATATGAATTTCGAGTATAACAGGGATGTACAATACTACAATACGAGATCAACTTTCGAGATATTACTATAATGTGAGTAAAATCATACCTGATGTAATTTATGATCCATACAAGATTAACCTGCATGTATATTGTAATTTATGATTTATCGTAATATTGTTAGAATACGCGCTAGTTGGTTAATAGGAGTTGTCAGTATATTGCTTATGCCAAAGCTCGTTTAAAATCCCTAATTTGAGAGTTCATTCTGGCTAGATTTTCCTACATATTTCGATAAGTAGGTTTTAGCATAAATACCAATAATGTTGTAATATTGTTTACATCTGCAAATTATTGATGCATGGGTGTTGAGTCGCTTCCATTCGCTTCAATTAACTTGTTTTAAAACTTACACAATATAATTTAGTTAAATTCAACATAATATTAAACTTCTTATTGTCAGTAAATCAACATTTTATTATTTGCCACCAAATGACATTTTTGACATACCTATAACAGTGTATAGGCAGTGGCTTCCAACCTTTTCTCTTCCTTGCGCCCCCTTTCGAAAGAAAAAAATTGGCGCCCCCCCCCTTATTTTTCTAATAATTTAATTTAAATATACTTAACTGAAATTATGCCAATAATACACAATATTTTAAAAAAATACACATAAACATAACTATTGATTATAAGACAAAATAATTTTTAAATTTATGAAAACAAATCATAAGAAAAATAATTATCACAACATTAAAAAATGTAATGCGACGTTGTGATTTCTAATCCATTCGTATTTGGACATATTTAGATTTTTAAAGTAATGCAAAAATTGGTTCCTTAGACTAGACATATGATTGATAATAAGATCTTTACTTACTTCCATACATCAGTAACACAAAGATGGTAAAATTTCAAAGTTAGTTATTAAAAGTAAATTATTTTTCATACTAGCTATCCACAGTTTTTATTTTTTTCATAAAAGCCGTAATCTTGTCTTTTCTGAACAAAGCATGAATTTGAGATCCTTGCATTGATTTATTTAAATCGCTTAGTCTTTGAAAATATCAACTAAATCCGCAAATTTTGCGAAGAACTTCGTGTCCTAAAATAAAACTGCTTCATCTCTTTTGTTATCAGCAAGCAATATGGCAATTTCTCAGCATTTAAAATTAATATTTCATTACTCAGCATTTAAAATTAATATTTTTTGAAACATCTTTGGCGCCCCTTAGGGGGGCGCGCCCCACAATTATAAATCACTGGTATAAGGTGTTACATCTTATGTATAAAATTTTTTCTGCACGGTGTATAGTTTTTGATATTTCCTCCTAAACGGTTATTTGGATTTTCATAATTCTTTTTAGAGTTTGTCAAAGGAAATTTTTTAAGATTAAATAAATGGCACAAATTACAAAAAAAAAAAACACTTATCATTGTTTCGACATTGAAAACATTTAAACTGTCATCTGCTAGAAATGTCAATTCACTTGAAATTTGAATTTAGCTGAATTATGAGCTTAGATAATATTAGAATATAATATACAAAA
>NW_020538040.1:59498353-59537638 GCF_003426905.1 Ctenocephalides felis | reverse complement strand
AACAAAAAGTGACTTATTAAAACTTACATATACAAATGAAAGAAGATCATTAATAATAAATTTACACAAAGAAATGTTATTTTCCCAATCAATGTACAAACACTAGTAGCCAGTAATAATTTAAAAATTTATAAATATATATTTAAGTTTATTATAATGCTAAATTAATTTATAAGTTAATTATTCAATAAGAATTTGCAGTAAACAATTGTATAAATGGCATCTGGCCTTATGATGTATGTTCAAAAACTACAAAAAAAGCCTAGTAAAGGTCATAAAATTGATATTGGATGTCTTGACAACGTTATAGAGTTGAGATTTATACGTCGTCTCAAAAAAATCCATAAAATATTTGGTAAAATTTCAAAAAACTTGCAATGTGACTATTATCTAATATTTAATTTTGCTATTTCTATCATTAGAACAGAACTGAAATAATCAAGCCTTTGCATACGATTACCCAAAAATTTTAAAAATCAACAGTTATAACAATCACTGTTTAATATAATTTTAATTTTCGTTGATCAAAATAAATATATATATCTAACATATCGAATCTAATATATAAGTTTCATCAAAATCCCAAAAGAGTTAACCTGAAGTTCTCTTTGTAAATGTATTTAGAATATTACACATAATCAAATGTTGAAAATTTAAAATTAAATTTAAATGTTAACGAAAATTAAAATTTATTCTTCCAGAGTGGTGTGGTTCCATTTCTATTGGAAACGGTCAGTTCTGAAGACACAGCTTTGCAAGACGCGTCTGCAGGTTGCTTATGCAATAGGACGCCTGGCCTTGGCCGCCGAGAAATTCAAATTAAGACTTTAATGCTATTAAAAGTTACAAAGCATTATCTTTCAGTATTTTTTGTACAAGATTTCTAATTATTGCATTTTACAGTACGTTCTGGTCTGAAATTATTATAACTAAAAATCGGTTACTTTCTTGCATTTTGAGCTGTTTTGTTTGAGAAATTTGAACAATTTGAATTGATTTTAGATATATTGATATTTTTTCAGTAATCGATTGAATATTTAATTTAATGAGCTTCAACTAATTAATATAAAATAAAGTTCATATTGTTATTGTAGATCTAATTTAATTATCACCAACATGTTATTTCATTAATAAAATTTTTAAGAGATTTTCATAATTATAAAGTTGAAAATTTGTAAACAAATATATTTAAAAAAATAGTTCGTGGGATATGGAAATATTTATAATTGTTAATTTATTTGTTAAAATAATTAAATAGATTTCAACAATTCAGGACTCCGCTTCTAGCTAACATTTAAATTAAATTACTGCATTATCACATTATATGTACTTGGTATAATAAGTAGAAACTTCAAAAGTTTGTGTTTTCAATAATGTTCCGCATATGAGGAAGTTTCAATAGCGTGAGAACTAGAGCATGGCAAATTAATGAAGAATATATCAATACCACAAAGATGTATGAATTGCAGCAAGCTAGGACTTAATAAATGGATTCAGTATTATTGAAGCACCGCATACAAGTTACAAATATTGTGTAAATAATTTTTGAATAATTCTGAAAGGGACAACTAACAAATTGTAGCTGAAAGTGTATTTTTATGGGATTAAATATAAACTTATGTACAAAATAAAATCTTATTTTTTTGCATAGATTATCTTCTACGACCAAGAAAGAGAGACAGTGATAAAATAGATATATCTAAAGAGTGCTACACTAGTTCGCATTAAATAATTAAAACGCAAGGATTTCATTTGAACCCTTCGATCATAAATTGTCAAAACCTTTAGAACTACTACTCTTTAGAACACAAGTCTTATGTTATCAATTGAAATTAGTTTTGTTTCTTTGCTATGTCGATTCAATTTCAAAATAATCAATTAATAAAGAATTTTATTTGTATATTTGCTCCTATTTGTGTTTAGTTTGGAACAAAATTGTTAAAGAACATGTAAATAAATATGTATATCTATGTATATTAGAGTGGTCCTTAATTTGGACATTTTCGATTTCCTTGCTCCCAAGGGCTCAAATGGTTCCAAATTGCTAAAAAACAATTCTCTGAAAGTTTTAGCTTTTAATATTAACTTTTAGATAGTGCGCAATTCAATCAAATTTCGTATGGAAATAGCATGGAAATTTTTTTGAATAATTTGTAATATAATTAAAAAATGTTAACAGCGCTTATTGTACTTCTTGCTCTTATTTACCAGTATAATTCAGATAAACGTTTTCATTAATTATAAATATTTCCAGGACGTACTAATCCTTCTGGTGTCAATTTAAATTATGAAGAGCTTGAAAGCTTCTCATATTTCTAGACTTGTATAATCATTTTAACAAATTGACTGGAATGAAAAAGATACCGAGATCAAATCCCAGTACTTTATATAAAATGAATCGGAACAAGTACGATAGAGCAGAGCTTAAGGTCCGCGGGTAAAAAGATCCATCACCGATAAGTCAAGATAAGTTAATTTTTTTTAACAATTTTTGAAAGTAGAGGGAAAAGATCGAAGTAAACGGATTTATTTGAAAATCTATTGCAAGTGTTTTTTTCTTCCGTTTGTTAGTTTTTTTTTTTGGTTGTGAACACTGTTGTTTAGTTTACGAGATTTGAATATAATTTTTAAGTATACGTTATTAAATTGTTTTATGAGATGCATTGTTAATTTTGTATTAAATTAGATTATATCAGATTAGATTAGATTCAACAGCTTTTATATGTACCTTTATAAAAGCTTGCATGTGGATAGGGTAAAAAGCACCATCGGAGCTTTTATGCTCGCAAAGTTGTGAACAAGAAAAAATAGCAAATAAAAAAGTAAATTAACTTAAGAAATAAATTTACAGAAGATAAGTTAAACATATAGTTATTCTAACTCTGCTGATAATATTTCTGACAAAATACTAGATCAAGGTTATTTACAGTGTTATCTCTATAAAATGTGCCAATGAAATTTATATTTTACATTGGTTGAATAATGTAGCTATTATTCGTAAAATTCCTTTAAAATTAAAAATAAGACATGAAATCTGTTTGCCCCCTGGCCGTCACATGTTACCCCAGCTATGGGGTAAGAAGGACTAGGTGAAAATTTTGAGAAATAGCAAAAACACATTTCTACAATAAACAATTAGCTGGGAGTTTTACTGAACTTAGATACATAGTTGTTTGATATTTGTGTGTGTGGTGAGAATATAATTTCTCAAAGTCAAATTGGACCTTTGTGCCCCGCACTACCCTATTGTAGAACATTGAATTTATTAGTATACACAAAATAATGTAAATGGTTAAATGCTATAAGGGCCACGTGAAAAAATGTGCACCAAAACTTTCTTTTAGAATATTTTAGGTTTGATTTCACTTGCAGTACTTATATTAAAAACTTCCACAAATTCTCAACTGTTTTATTTAGTTTATAAAAAAATGATGCGTGACAGACAAACGAATAAGAACACAAATATGATTACCTGTTTGAAAAGGGCTTTACATTAATTTCTACTCGGCAAAACATACTACGATTATGATTCCATTTTTTTATGTATATAAACAAGTATGTGACATCAAAAACCTGTGCATGCGCGTGTATGCATGATGATCGAATTTATTCGTTAATATAAAGTCGAGAATGCGCCTTATTGAGCACTCTATCTAAGGAGAGAGAAAGTGGGTCGTTTATACTGAATCTCTGTACATTTAACTATGCTTTCTGCTTGACCAATCATTACAACAAACACTTTCAACATTTCAAAAAGATGCAAGTTATATATTACTTTCACATAATATCCATAAAATTATTACCTGTACACAACAAAAACAATCAGACAACTACAATACATAAGCACAAAGGTAGATGGAATTACTAGAATTAATATATGGAATAATATGGAACATCGTAATATTTATTTATATCAGCTAGTAAGTTGCAGTGAATAATTATAAAATGCAAATAACGCTTCCGTGAAAACAAGAATGCAAGTAAATGATTCGATGATCAGATCATGATTAATCAAATCGACGATTCCACCTATAACTCAAAAGTATAGTAAAGTATAATTCCTTAACATAAGACCAAATAAACTTTCACATAAAAAATAAACTAGTAAAGTAGGAAACTAAAGCACAAATAAATTCGTGATAAGTGCGCAGTTTCAATATCTCATTTTAAGTATAAGTTTGATGAATATACAAATAAAACTGGTCAAGCAATAATTTATGTGCATTTTAATTTATTATATATATATATATATATATATATATATACATATATATATATACATATATATATATATATATATACATAAATATATATATATATATATATACAGTAGAATCCGATTAGTATGACGCCGGATATATTGACAACCGCTTAATATGACGTAATCGCACTAGGAATTTGGTTTGCCTACAAAAATCCTTAAAAAACGGCTGTCTAGTCGGATATATTGACATCGCTTACATTGACATGTCGCTTATAATGACCCATTTTCGCAAAAAAATATGTCCAATTATAATGACCGACATGATTTTACATGATGTGGCCAAGTCGCCGAAAGCAATTGCTATGTCTTTTGTGCACAATAGCACCAGGGACTGTTTTTACAATAAATTTATGTAAAGAAATCAATCAAAAATTACTGATTACTTACATTAAAAAAACACATTTTGTGTGTTTATGGGTAGGGTAGCCTAATTATTAATGGCCCATCACGGATATCTCATAAACAAATAAAATTATATTTTTTTTAACAATTATATTTGCCCTCTACTATAGAGGGCAAAAAATTTATAAATTCATAACCAGCCATCACCTTTATTCTTATGACTTTGCTATCAGAAGATAAGCAGCACATGACTGCGGTAAAAAGGACCAACTGAACCTTTACTTTGGCAAAATAAGCAATAAAATAGTGAAGTTTAAAAAAAAGCAATTTTACAAGAGATTAATTGAATAAATTGTTATTCCGGCTCTTTTGATGAATATTTCTGACCAATAGCAAATCAATGTAATATACTGTGTTGTCTTTGTAACAAATGTACCCACAGAATTAATATTTTGCATTGGTTCAATAATGTAGCGTAAAATGCCTTTAAAATTTAATAGAAGAAATTGCATCTTTACCCCGTATGTGAGGTAAAATGGGTCAGATACCAAATGTTAAAAAAATAGTAAAAAATATAATATTTATATAATTAGGAATTATGTACGTATGTATGTAAGTTTTTCTGAACATAGTTCGATAGATGCTTCTTTTGATGTATGTTATGTGTTGTTCATTGGGTTTAGATAGTATAATTACCGTAAGTCAAATTGGACCGTTGTGCCCCGCCCTACCCTATGTCAATTTTATTTTATATTATTTTATATTAAATTTTAATGTGGCATTTTTATTTTTAATTAAAACGTTTGTATAGGCTTTTCTTTTAAATTACTGAAACATGTAACATATATGCATATTAAAAAGTTTTTCTTCAGTACGCTTTTAATGACGACCGGTTAGTATGACGAGATTTCGGCGTCCCTTCGATGTCATACTAAGCGGATTCTACTGTATATATATAATCATTAGCAAGTGGCGCGTAGTATGTATAGAGCAATCAAGTAGAATAAAACAATTTTAAATCTGACGAATACGATTAAATTTTTTTCTTTTGAATTGTGAATAATTTGAACAGATATACTTAATAATTCAACCAGTTCAATTTAAAATAGTCATATCGGTATCCAATATTCTTAAGTAATTCCATATAATCTTAAGTAATTCAATATTCTAAATATGCAGAAGAGCTATTGGTTCATCAGTCTAAAAATTTATCATACTACTATTTTATGTATAGAATTTACAAACTCAAATTCATCATCAAATTAGTTGAAACAATGGCTTTAACTGCCAAAAATCTATCGATATCACATTCACGAGGCAACTACCCTTTCATATAGATCTATGAAAAGCAAATTTCACATGAAGATTCATTTATATACATACTCTTGGGTCTTCACCTACACTAAAAGTTGAACTGAAAAACTCACATAAAAAATCAACTTGAAACAACCTCAGAAAACTATATCGTCTTTTGGGATCGAGATCAAATCTATAATGAACTATTAGTATACAAAACCATGCTATAACATACGTGGACATACGGCATCCAGTTTTGAGGTTGCGCTAATAAAACTAACTTAATCATAATTCAAAAATTTCAAAACAAAATTTTGAAAAGTTGCCTATCAGCGCCTGAATATGTCCTAAACTGGCTTGTGCATCAAGATACCAATATATTCACCGTTTAAGAAGAAATAGTACGATTTGCAACCAGACATAAAGAATGATTGAGGTCTCATCCCAATCGACTAGAGAAAAACCTTTTGGCTATTAACATCCCAAAGAGGCTAGAAAAAACACACGCGCTAACTCTGCAACATAGATGAAATTTAAATTAATATATATTTTTATTCTTTTTTCTTTTTGTTTACTTTTGGGCGTAACCCTCATTGAATTGTACTTTGTATTAAGTATAAGTTGCACGGGCTACTCCTACTAATATCATTTGCTTATCAGATGGCATTTAACTAAATATATTATCTTTAGATTTACTAGATGTCCATTAGAGATAGTTGTGAATTATATGTTTTGGTTGTTTAAACAGCAATCAGAACTATATGTATGTTCTATAAGCTGTTGGCTTGTGAATTTTTTACCTAGATAGAGTTATTAGAATGCAAACCAGTAGTTGATCATTCTCTATCTGATGGAATTTTATTAGATTTTTTATCTACTCTCGATGAGATATATATTGCAACAGACGATAATAATTACATATTGATATTTTTTATAAAAAATGTTTTCTGAGATTCAGAATGCAATTTTAAAAACCAAAAACAATCTTTTTAGTGGCTCTATCATATTATCAAGTTGCACTAGTACTATAATAGGACAATATATAAAATTGCATTGGCGTTATTGATGGAGAGAAGTTTTTTTTAAAAAAAAACTACGATATATTTAATTGTGGGCTCGCCCGTAGGTAAGCGGTTAAGAGCGATGGGACTTGATTCAGAGGTCCCGGGTTCGATACCCACATCGAGTAGCCTGTTGTCAGGCATCAGTGACAACGATTTTCATTTGGAAAAATAGATAGCAATATGTATCCAAGTGAAAATAGCACTTGATCCGGGTTTTGCTGCACTAATAAGAAGTCAGCCCAATTAGATAAATTCTAATAATAAAGTCATCAAATATGGATGGATTAACCATTGGGTTACCATCCAAAAAATACGAAGTAAGGAGAAGTTTCAGCTCAACAGCTCATAGGTCGTAAGGCTCCGGCTGCTGTTAAATATGAGAGTAACAAAAAATAAAATAAATGTATAATTTCAATATTATTTAAATGAAAAATTGGTCTCGCCCGTAGGTAAGCGGTTAAGAGCGACGGGACTTGTTTCAGAGGTCCCGGGTTCGATACCCACTTCGAGCAGACTGTTGTCATGCAACAGTGACAACGATTTTCATTTGGAAATATAAATAGCAATATGTTTCCAAGTGAAAATAGCCCTCACCCGGCATTGTTGCACCAAACTTGCCCTATTACAGAGATTGTAATAAAAATTTATCATACAGAGATGTGACAACTGTTTGGGTTGCCATCTGTAATAAAAACAAACGTAGTTTGTAAGATATTAATCACAACAGCTCATAGAACACATAAGTTCTGATCGCTGTTCAAATAAAAAAATTTAAAAAAAATAATAATAAATAAAAAACCTCTTGGCGTTGCCTAAAAGCTGTCTGATGAGTAATAATAGCAAATAAACTTATTGAATATCTTTCCAAATAACAAGATATCGCTATTAATAAAGGTAAAGTACATAACAACTCTTGCACATTAGACGTACTGACGTGTTATTCATAAAAAAAACGAATTTAAGACTTTTTCACCTTCGAGCACGAATAAGAGTTACCATTTATGAATGGTTTGTGCAAGAATAGTGGTGTGTCACTAATGCGATTGTTGATGAACGATACCCGTTCTAAGCCTTGAACTAGATTATGTAACTTCGCATTATCAAATCGGATTCCATGCCACTGCACAAGCTGATTACAAACACCTCAAGTAATTCATGGGTATATATGCAGTTACACATTCATATTTGTAATAATAACAATAATAATAATAATAATAATAATAATAATAATAACAATAACAATAATAATAATATATATATATATATATATATATATATATATTTAATTTTTAAAATTTTCATATATATATATATATGTTACAAATTTTAAATCTCCAGCACAATCCTTTATTCATTTTTATTGTGTACAAACAGTATAGTGGAATATTTCAAAATATCTTTCTCTCGAATTCATTTTCGATGGGTATTGTTCAATACCAAAACAAAAGATGATTCTGAATGCATAGACCAAATGCACCATTGCATATATATACAAATATATATATATATATATATATATATATATATATATATATATAAATTTATTGCTCTCAGGGGCTTAAATGCTTCCAAATTGATAAAAATAAATCTCTAAAAGTTTTAGCTTTTAATATTAACTTTTAGATAGTGCGCACTTCAATCAAAGCTTCGTATGGAAATAGCATGGAAAAGTTTCGAAAATTTTGAAAATGTTTTTAGGTATAACTTAGCGACAAATGCATTAAAAGTGACAATTCGTGTCATCTTTTATTGAAAATTCGACGCACTATAAAACAAGTTTTTCTATAATTTGTTTTGTAGAGCGTCGAATTTTGAATAAAACTCATTCATTTGTTCGCTAAGTTATATCTAAAAAAATTTATAAAATTTTTGAAAATTTTTCAATGCTATTTCCATACAAAACTTTGATTAAATTGCGCACTATCTAAAAGACAATATTAAGAGCTAAAACTTCTAGAGATTTTTTTTCATCAATTTGGAAGCATTTAAGCCCTTGGGAGCAGGGAAATTCAAAAATGTTCATATTAAGGATCATTATTACACATGCATACATACATATACACACAAATAAATATAAGAAAAAAAATCCAGTAAGTAAAATTTCCAACAAGTAGAATTGAAACGTAAAAATCCAATAAGAAAAATCCCATGAGTAAAAAAAATCCAATAAGAAGAAATGTCCAATAAGATATTGCCAATAAGAAGAAAATCCAATGAGTAGAAAAATTCAAACGCAAAAAATCCAATGATTACAAATATCTAAATGTAGAAATAAAAAAGAAATGAATAAGTAGAAAAATGCAAATGCAGACATTCGATTAAAAATACAACTTCAACTTATTTAATGTATGTACTTATTTTTCTAAAAATAATTATTTTAGTAGATTAAACGATATCGTATAATATAAAATTTGTATATATGTTTGTGTATATGTATAATTGTAAAATTTTGTAATATATGCACTATCTCTCGTTTTACACGTTTTCGAGTTTACTCGATCTTCAAAATATTTTTTTTAACGAAATTTATTAATTCTGAATCTACACCGACTTATAAACACTCAACTATAATTTGCTTATATCTACATAAGCATTTTCATTGTTTTATTGTAAAAATACAACACTATAAAATGTATAATACGAATTCTTAGTAGTTTATTTTTATGATGGAAATATATAGATAAAATGGAAATTACCCGTTTCATGATCAAAACTAAATTTTATGTGTGTATATTAGAGCGGGCCGATTTGTATGGGTCAAAAATAGCCGTTTAGGAACATATGATTTTCGGATACTAGGGATCAAAATAAGATATTTTGCTGAAGAAACCATACCAATGAATTCTGATATCCTGTGCACTGACCCTAAAATTAGGGTTAATATTTGAAAAACTGTTTTGACCCATATAGAGTGCCTCAATCGCATCAATATGTATGACCGGCCCCCTATAACTTTGGGAGGCCGATCCACCCATGCCCGTGGTTCACCCCCTGAGACCCTCAATGAGAGATTTTTGAAAATTTAATCCTTATTTTTGAATTAATGCATGGAACATCATAATTCATTTTAGAGGTATAGTTTGTACAGCAAAGTATCTTATTTTGATCCCTAGAATCCAAAAATCATATGTGCCTAAGTGACCTTTAAATCGAACTGCCCTAATATATATGCTAGTTTATTTGAAATGCCAAAACCTAGAGCATAATTGTTTTTAAACGTGAAGAATAACAGAATTAGTTTCTACAAAATCAATAATTTATAAAAAAATATATTAGATCAACAATCGCAAAAGATAAAATAAAAAACTAGAGAGTAAAAGAAAGGTTATATCTATACGATTATCGTCATTCATCATATTGAAAACTGATAAAAAAGGCTTTTTATAGTGATTTTTAGCACGGTTATATCACATATAGTTAATTTTTCGAGTTACACTGTTTTTCATGGAACCTATCTTTCGTTTTGGGCGTATATATATACATACATATATATATACATATATGTATATATATATATATATATATATATATCTTATATATAAAATTCTTCTGTAACAATGTAAGTTTCATTAATACTCCTAAACTATAATTCGGATTTTCATGAATCTTCCTGAAGTTTGTTCGGGAAATTTTCTAGAATGTTTTGATTCACAGAAATATAGTTAGATTGTAGAAATAAATGGAAAAAATACAAAACCCGCTTATCATTGTTTGACCTTTAAAATATTTAAGGCATGGTTTGACATTAAAAACAAATGACAACTGTCATTTGCCAAACATTTCTATTCACTTATAGGCTAAGGCAATATTAAAATATAATAAATTCATGATTATAAATAAGGAAAATGTAATGTCTACATTATTATTGCCGAAAAGCAGCTGAGATGTGCCAAAAATTAAATTAATATAAGATGCAAATAATATAACATGCGTTTGACAGTCTGCGCATGCGTCTGACGCGCACGGCGAATCGTGTTCTCAACTGCGCGTTGTTTGCTTTTGCTTGCAAAAATTTTGTTTGCGCACTTTGCTAACAGATTCGCCGTACGAATTCGTGCAAAGGAAACGAGCCATAAGTTATTGCGCTCAAAAATATTCAATTTGCAGTTGTTTTGCCTTACTATACTAAGTCACAATACAAAAAAAATTATTTAGAAGTTTCATTGAGTCAAAAATTAAAAATGTTTGTCATTGGGTACGGAATATTTGCTCAATGAAGCGCTTTCGGTCTGCACTTTTTTTTACTGTTTTCCATTTCGTTTGGAATTTTGGAACTAGGTTTATCTTACTCTTCAGAAGTGAAAACAATTTAGACTCCTTTACCACTTCTCGGGTGGATGACATTTCTTTTCAGTGGTGTAATTTTACTTTTTTCAAAATAACGTTGGGTATCGATAAAAGAACTAATTATAAGAGAATAATGTTTAATAATGTTTTTCAAAAAAGCAAATGCTTTTCAAGTTACTGGCTACTGAAAATGTGTTTCTTTTTCGCGTTTTTCATCGCTTTTTGCTAATATCTTCAAAAATATACATTTTAACGAAAATCATGTATTGAACAAAATTATATCAATAAACATTTTAATAAATCGCTATTTCACAGTGTTCTAGGAACAATATTAAGTTAATTATGAAAATGGGTTTTTATAGTTCTCATAATAAGCTTCAAAAGAAGTACTTCTGCGTGTAAATTGAGTGAGCTATCATGCAATTAAAAGACGCATACAATGTTTTTTTTTTTCATTTAAATCAAATAGTTTATGAGTGCCATTACCACCAAAATTAAAACTAATCGTTTTCCATCTAGAATTAACTTGGTTTGAGAGATCTTGATGGATTCTAGAAAATACCATAACATTAGTACAATTGATTTTAAAAAAACTCATGATTTTATAAAGAAATCCATTTAATAAAACAACCAATTTCTCATTATAATATCTCTGAAAAAATACGTATAAAAGTATATATATGAAAATTCAAGATATTTTTCAGACTAATTATTGGTTTTTATCATTTTTTTGTTACACAAATATTGATAGAGTTCTAATTGTTTAAAGAGTGCGCGGCTGTCCAAGCGGAGTGTCTTTCGAGCCCTTTAACCCTTCGCCGTTTCAAAATAAGAGAAGTTACGGTAAAATTTATGATAAAGAAAGTTGTAGCTCATTTAATCACCTTTAAAATAGTATATTACAAGTTATGATAAAATCAGAATTAAAAGAGTTATAATCCAATTAATGCGGCGGGTGGTGACGAATTTGCAAATTGTTTTTACTTCTGAACTTTAGATTAAGATTAGCTGGGCATACGCTTTTTTCCTCTTCATTTGCTGCAATAATTTTGTTGATTGTAGGTTGAATAGAGTACATGTGAACAAAATTTGACAAATTAATTCACTTCAAATATGAACGTAAGTAATAATGTATATTGAATTATTAGTGTGAAAAATACAATTTAGATATTAAAATACTAAAAACCAGTTAAAATATGGTACAAAATTATAAAAATTGTAGGCAACATTATTGAAGCAGAAAGGGTAGAAAAATCCAAATCCTTTCTGAATTTGTTATACTTTTTGAAAGGTTTCAATTTTCAACACGTGTATCTATGCTATGACAATAAATACATGGTGATAAATTTGGAAAATAATGTTTTAGTCGTGAATAAACAAAAAATCATTCATTTAAACATCCACATCTACAGGTATGTCTGAAAATATTGTATAACCCTTAAATTCAATAAAATAAATTGAACTATTGGAAATAAATTTGTTCTATAAATCGCAGTGTATAATTTTTAATATATAATTTTATTGAATATATTTTAATATTTGTTAAATGGATAATTAAAATGTTAACTGGGGCAATTGAGAATAATCATTTTATTTGAAACTGTACTACATTTAACTCACTCATATATTGGTGTAAATAGTATCTCGAAAAATAATAATGATTATTTTTAACTGAACGGTATAAATATTAGTATAGGATATTAAAAAACGTAGAGGTGAGTACAGGACAACGTCTGTCGGGTCATCTAGTATATATATATATATCTTATGACCGTGATTATAAGTTTATGAAGCAAATTTGCGATTCGAGTATGAAGTTAATATTTGAAAAAGAATTAGTTAAACAAATGACAAGATTCAAAAGCTAAGGCACAAGGCCATGTAAAAAAAGTTCAAATAATGTATTAAATCAAATTCAGCTTTCGTCATACGTGCATATTAGTCTCAATTTGCAAAATGTAAATACGCTTTCTCTATATTTAATTATCAGAACTGTTTTAATTAATTGACTTCTTCAAGAAAAAGTAAGACATAACGAGATTCCAACTGGATTTCGATAAAAAATGATTTTTAAATGTATTTATGGCTCATTTGTAGAAAGGCAGTGTAAAGTAAGACAACCAAATACATTAGTTCATCATCAATAAATAAAAATCTGTACCTTCATCAAAGCCATACGTTGATCATCACTCAAACCCTGTACCGGCTTAGACATTTTGGGGGTTGTTTCTTCTGTAATAGAGGTAATCAAACTGATTAGCAATTATAACTTTCACTCAATATTAATAAAGCAAAAAGTAAAGAAGGCGTTTTAAGGGGGTATTCTACTGTAAAATTTTGAAAAAATCGAAAAATTTGTTTTTTCATATTTTCAAAGTTTAGTTATTCAAAAATATGTCACTAAAAGGATTTTTCAATATTACTATTATTTCCTGAGTTATATCCGTTTTAGTGACGTGGCCTCGGTTCGGGTCCGACCGAGTCTCAAAACTTTGAACGCGTTTTTCTCGAAACCACTTTTTTCGAACTGGCGGTAAGGATATCTCGAGTTCTAATGAACCGATTTACTTCAAATTTGGAGAGGATCTTCTCTATACATCGCTTTATCGCATGGACATTGCCCACAACTATAACTTTTTATTTAGTATTTTAAAAAAAATCGGAATTGTTAAAAAAAACATGAAAAAATTTTTTTTGTTTTCAAACTGCCGCCATTCAAACAAATTTTTTTTTTTAACTTATCCAAGGTTCATACGATAGCGGCATCTATAATAATTAAGAATCCATCTATTTTTTATGTTTCGGATCACCAGGAGGGTTGGAATCATGCACGCCAGGACACCCTCTTTTTTTTTGAGCCCCCACTTTGACTGCTCATAACTTTGTGAATTCTAATTTTTTTCTTTAATATTTTTTTTATGTAATAATAAAATATCAATAAACAAATGACAAAAAAATCTATAGTAAACATATTATTTATTTCCTTTATACAGCGCTTCAAAAACCGGACAAAATTCATGCTTCTACAGTAGAATACCCCCTTAAATGAAATTATTTGGAAGGAATTAATTCGCTAAAATTTCTGTTAAAATTTTATAGTCATTTAGGATAAAAAGCTACTTATTGTGTCGTATGGTAAGTAATAATTATATTTTAAATTATTTATTTACAAAAAAATCACTATAGCACATTTTTTAGACTATAAAAAGAATTTATGCGTATCAAATTAAATAAACAATAAAATATAAATAAGAATGTTTCAAACAAAGAAATTCCAACTATTTTATTATAAGTCTTACAACGCAAATGTAAATTATAATTGCGAATGATAAAAAGTCATCATGATGACAATAAAATATTAATTACAAAAAAATCACAACCGTAATAGGCCTATAAACACTTTTATAGTTGTCAGTAGTAAAACAGCACGTGTATCAATGCGACATTAAACACTTATTTACACGACGAGCGTAAACGTCAATTACGATCGACTGCTCTATTGCGCAGAGCAAAACATACTGATCTGACATGAGCATTTTGAATAGAAGGTGCGCATGACATTATGGCGTTGATAATAGATTTACTCGCACAGATGGCAGCAACACGATTCTTATGAGAATCACACGAGCGCAGGTGTTCGTTATTTACTGTCACCCAAAACGCCCAAAACCATGCAACCAGACACTCCCGTTAGAGTTATAATTTTACTTATTGGATCTTTCTTCTTATTGGATTCTTTTCTGATTGGATTTTTATTGTTGTTGGATTTAACATCTCATTGTATCTATGCATACCAGTAGGGAATGCAATACCGATGGAAAATTTCAATACCGGTATTTCGGTTATTTTTCATTTTAAAACCGGGATACCGGTAAATTACCGGTATTTTGTATTATCTTAAACAAACGTAAACAAAATTAAAAGTTACTAGTACAAATATAAAAAAATGTATATACAACTACAACTATATTCAACTAAACAATAAAAACATTAAAATAAAACAATAAATTTATTTTTTTAATTAATAATTCAACAAAATTATATCCAATTTAATTAATTCATTATCACTATCGTACTTTTCACCAAAAACAAACGTTTGAGTAAGAAAGACCAAAAACTCATAAAAGATCATATTACATTATTATAATAAACTGTAATCTCTGTATCCGATGTGTTAAATTAATCTAATTAGCATATTCTCTAATATTTAAAAAAAATAATTTTTCTACACTAATTTAAGATCGGATACTTTGTCGAGATAAATTATAAGTTACTATAATTGTTGAGTATTGTTATTTAAAACAATGTGATGCTTCTATTGTATTCTCAAACTTCGAAACGTTTTCGAAAAATAATATTTTATAATTTTAATAAGAAGCGAAAATATTTAGTAATTATCATAATTATTATGTATAAAGTTAGATTACGCAAGGGTAATCTGTATGATATAAAATATTTTGGCGCAAATATCAGTTAAAAAACCATTACATTTTTACATAAGATGAAAAAAACATCATTATCTATCAGTCCAATTCTATTTATTGTAACACGATATGAAGCCCTTAGTGAAGCAATAAATATTCAGTTTAATGACGAGTTGAGATAATATTTGACATTTGTTTATCCTATAGAATCACTTGAAGATATAGCTGTTTATGCGATTATGGAATTTAAAGATAAATTTGTTCCGAGAAATTTGAACTTTAATGTATTATGTATCAAATAGCGCTTATGTAAAATACCGAAAATACCGGTATTTTTGGGTTAAATACCGGTAAAAATACCGCCGAAAAATCGGGCGGTTTACCGGTAATTCGGTATACCGGTATTGCATTCCTTACATACCAGCATATTGTTGTGCTAAAAGCGTGAATAAGAAATATGAACTTATTTGGTAAAGCAGAAATGAAACATAACACCGCTTTGATTTGTTGTATGGAAGGCGAGATCGAATCAAGCTTTGTTTTCAAATCATTAATAAATGTATAAACTAGGTGTAAGTGGCAACTTTGCCTTAAAGCTGCTAACTTTTTCAAACTTTGATAATATTTTGAAAATTTGTCGTAAGGTTGAAATATTTACTTATATTTGAGATCATGATTTCTATCGCCAAAAAAGTTTCATAAATATCATCGTAAAAAAATATTTAACAATTAAATACGAAGAAACGATCCGACCGATCTCTTAAAACTAATCAGCATGATTCCCAAATGATATCTTTCAAATAACAGTTTCTAAATATTTAAAAACGGTGCAGGATTTTTGTCTAAAACGTGCACGAAAATTTGTACACTATTCTGTTGATTAAAAATAGCTTGGCCGATTGTTGCACAAAATTGACAGACGGCCGATTGTTGCACAAATTAGATTTTTGAAAATCTTAAAATTTAAAAAAAAATGACTGAAAAATAAGATTTTTTTATATTTTGAAATATTTTGGAAATTTTCAACTTTTTTCTTCAATTTTTCATTTTTCTTCAAAGCAATCGCGCTGCGTCGCAGTCTAATGGATAAAAATTGGTACGAAACCCATTGAAATGTAAATAAAATTTGTTTTTATTAATAAAATATCATATAATTTCACATGCATATGTCTAATGATCATTTTATCTAATATGTCTAATGATCATTTTAGACCTCCAAATGGCATTTTTTTACTTTTTTATTAGATTTTCGAAACCGCTACACCTGCCTTTCCAAAACTTTAATCAGTTCTTCATTTCGTCAATATAAATAAAATGTTTTTTGAATCATTCAAATCTGAATTACCATTTTTGGCACTTTTGCCGCGTATCTTCAGAACGACTGGACCTGGCTTTGACAAAACTAATCAGCACGTCTCCCCGCCAATACAAATCAAATGTTTTTTTATTTATTGAAATCGATGATCCGTGGTCACGAAATCGTCGACAAAAGTTTGTATCAATTTTCTAAAGTACGTCAAAATGTTTAGAAACCTTCGAAACGCAAAGATATATAAAAATTTTCATTTCGATTTTTTCAAGTCCATTTTTGCTTGGAAATATAGATTGCTTATATCAGCCCTATTAAATAAATTCTAGTACAAAATTAATCAAATATGGGTGGATTATGTATTGTTCGAGCACAACAGCTCATAGAACAGAAGTTCTGATCCCTGTTGAATCTGAGTATAAAATATTATTTATTTTATTATTATTGTTATATATATATATATATATATATATATATATATATGTTTATGTGTCCTTCAAAAAATATTATAAAATTATTTTTTTTATCTCAATTCTAAACATTCTTGTTGAAAATTTTGTAAGTAAAAATTTCTATTAGATATTAAATTTCTATTCTACAGCAGCAATACTAACAAAGAATATAAATCAAATTAAATTAATATGTAATCTTCCTTCTATATATAATATACAAGGTTGAACTCATGAACATCTAAGAAATCAATAATTACTAAATTTTTATGCCTCTAAAATTCATTAATTAGAAAGTATTGCTTTATTTAGTGTGCTAGAATAAGTAGGTAAATCACTTACATTAATGAGTAATTCAAAATTGAATGAGGTTTGTAAATATTTATTTTTGAACTAAATATTACACAAGCAAGTGCTTATATTTCATTACAAATCTTTTACAAAAATGTAACAGTTTTAGATAATTTAAGAAAATTATGTATAATTATATTAGTCGCCAGCAAAAAATATAATTTTAAAACTTTTCAAAAATTTTAAAATATAACTAACTTAGTCATCACAAATAGAAAAGATATATTAAAAATTTACATAATAAATGTCATTCAAAAAGCATTGTTTAATATAGTACTAATGTTAATACAAAGCTGTTAAGCCACTGTGCAATTTGTAATATGTTGATGCTTTGCATGTTATATAATAATTTAATAAGTTGCTATACATTCATGAAGTTTTTAAAGTAGAAGGTATTTGAGGCAAGCCAAACTCATCAACCAGAATACCATCCTGAAAAAAATCCAAATATATAATTACACAGTTGATTTGACTATAAATTTTATTGATGCTTAGAAAATTATGTACTAACGTCTTCCTTATAAAATAAATAATAAAATCGTGTAATAATGAATAAATAATAAAAAAGAGAATACTGTTAAGATTCATTCCAATTACTTTTAGATTTTGGAAAAGATTTGACATTCAGCATCATTAAAAAATAAGGAATATTTCTTTCGATTTTCAAATTTCAATATTGATTTAAACATGTGTCTATAATTGAATATTATATCAAACCTTATTTCGAATGCTGTCAGCTCCAGGTTCCTTATCTGGTGCTGCTGGTGCTTTCACAACATCATCTAGATAACTAGTATCGTCATCCAAAGCTATTTCATCACCAAGAGCGTCTAATTCAGCAGCAAGTTCATCATCATCAATATCAGGCATACCATATGTACGACCAAGAGCTTCTTGTACCTCATCAGCTTGTTCTAACATATCGGCCATGTCATCCTGTATATCCTGAAAATAGTGAAACTCTCTGTTAAAATATGTAAATAAGCAATCTGCCCAATAATAGAAATACAACAAATTTGTCATTAGCTTTAATTTTTAATTTTTTGAAAAAGAATCTTGTATTCTTGAAATTAGCAGCATCTAAAATTAGATGTACATATTTTCTCAATCAGAAATGTGCGAAGAAATAAAATATGACTGTTATACCATTCATCTGAAGATGCTTTAAAGAAAGAAAATAAGTTACAATACCTCAATCTCATCTATATTAATCTTTTTAAATTCATGCTTCATTTGTTTCATTCCATCTTTCATGGCTACAACTGTAGATTGTGTGTCTTTCAACATTTGCGCTGCATAGTTAGCTTGTTCCATATTGAAAGATTGGTTATGCAAATTTTCAGCTTGTTGCTCATACCTGAGAAAAAAAAATGTATTCATTTTTTAAAAATAATATGAATAAAATTTGAATAAAATAAAGCTAAAGTTAACAATCACTTGCGATAAGTTAAGTTGCAATATGAAAATAAAAGATGGCTTTATAAAAAGTCAAATTAAAAAAAAGCTAGCTCAAAAACTTTACAATTTTGAATGAAGGAGGATTAGCCAATTTGTTATCTTGTGATATATTGAATTATTATAAACTAAACTGTTAATATTATATTCATTCATGTAGCAAGTGCAAAATGTCAAAAATTATAAAATATGTTTTTTATTAAGGAAAATATTGTCTATTAAATTATATGTATGAAAAGTATCCATATAAATGTAAAATTTAACATGAAAGATTCATAAAAAAAATCATAAAAACGAATACACATAGAAAGCAAATAAACTTAATTTTGGAATTACACCAAGGTATTATTGCCAATAATTAATCTAACACAAAGATAATAATAATAATAATTATATATATATATATACGAGGTCTGTTCAAAAAGTTTTCGTAATTTTCGTTTTTTCAAAAAAATATTTATTTATTCGTCTACATTAATGTGGTCCCCTTCAAAGTAGTCCCCCCCAGATATAATACACTTATGCCAGCGTTTTTTCCAATTTTCGAAGCACCCTTGATATTCACTTTTTGATATGTCCTTGAGCACTCTCGGCGATTTTCTTCAATCGAGGAAAACCGCCGTCCTTTCATGGGTCTCTTCAACTTTGGGAATAGGAAAAAGTCACACGGAGCCATATCTGGTGAATTTTTGCACTTTGCAACACTTTATTTCATTTTTTACGCAAAATTTAATACAAATTCTTTGACTTTTTCAATTCTTCCATTGTAAAAATCGCCGAGCTCAGAAAAAACACGTCGAACCTTAGCGACTACCACAGACAAAGTAAACAGTGAATATAGCTGAAAATTTCATCATACTTTAGGGGCATGTATACCAACACAATAAAAAAAAAATTTTGACAATCAGACACTCCAGACCCGCGAAATTTAATTATTAGTAATTCCGGGTACTTTTTGAACAGACCATGTATATATATATATATATACTAGCTGACCCGACAGACGTTGTTCTGTACCCATCCCTACAATTTTTCAATATTTTATACTAATATTTACTGCTTAGTTAAAAATAATAATTACTGTTTTTTGAATTACTATTTACACCAATATATGAGTGATGTTGAATGTAGAACTGTTTCAAATAAAATGATTGTTCTCAATTCCCACACTTTAATTATTCAATTAACAAATATTAAAAAATGTTCAATAAAATTGTATATTAAAAATTATACACTGCGATTTACAGAACAAATTTATTTCCAATAGCTCAATTTATTTTATTGCATTTAAGGGTTATATAGTATTTTTAGTCATACCTGTAGATGTGGATGTATAAATGAATGATTTTTTGATTATTCACGACTAAAACATTGATTTTCCAAATTTATCACACTAAAAATAATCGTCTGCCTTTGTGATTTATGGTTATAGCATAAGATACACGTGTTGAAAATTGAAATCTTTTAAAAAGTACAACAAATTCAGAAAGAATTAATATATAGCATTCGCGGCAAAGGTGCAATATCACCTTTTATTTTTCTACCCAAGATATATGCTTCAATAATGTTGCCTATAATTTTTATAATTTCGTACCATATTTTAACTGGCTTTTAGTAATTTTAATATCTAAACTACATTTTTTTCTCCAATAAATCAATATACGTTATTGCTTAAGTTTATATTTGAAGTGAATTAATTTGTCAAATCCTGTCCACATGTGCTCTATTCAACTTACGATCAACAAAATTATTGCTCTGTGAATTTTTTTACTGTGCTCCAATTTACTTGATATTTTGGAAATAGGCTAATCTTTATCTTAAGTTCAGAAGTGAAAACAATTTGCACTCCGTCACCATCCACCGCATTAATTGGATTATTACTTTTTTAATTCTGATTTTATCAGAACTTGTAATACACTATTTTAAAGGTGATTAAATAAGCTACAACTTTCTCTATCATTAATTTTACCGTAACTTCTCTTATTGTAAAACGGCGAAGGGTTAAAGGGCTCGAAAGACCTCTGGTTGGAAAGCTCCTTAATTAATCATACATCTATCAATATTTGTGTAACGAAAAAATAATAAACAACAATAATTAGTCAGAAAAATACCTCGAATTTTCATATATATATACTTTTATACGTATTCTTTCAGAGGTATTATGATGAGAAATTGGTTGTTTCTTTTTAAATGTTTTTTTTCATGAAATCATGAGTTTTTTGAGAATCATTTGTACTAAAGTTGTGGTATTTTCTAGAATCCATCAAGATCTCTTAAACCAAGTTAATTCTAGATTGAATACGATTATGTTTAATTTTGGTGGATATGGCACTCAAAGTATTTGATTTAAATGAAAAAAAAAACATTGCATGCGTCCTTTATCTGCATGATAGCTCACTCATTTTACACGCAGAAGTACTCATTTTAAAGCTTATTTTGAGCACTATAAAAACCCAATTTCATATCTAGCCTAATAATGTTCCTAAATCACTATAAAATAACGATTTATTAAGATTTTAATTGATATAATTGTGCTCATTACATGATTTTCGTTAAAATGTATATTTTTGAAGGTATTAGCAAAAATATTCAGTAGCCAGTAACTTGAAAAGTATTTCCTTTTTTGAAAAACATTATTAAATATTTTTCTCGTATAATTAGTTCTTTTATCGATACCCAACGTTATTTTGAAAAAAGTAAAATTACACCACTGAAAAGAAATGTCATCCACCCGAGAAGTGGTAAAGGAGTCTAAATTGCTTTCACTTCTGAAGAGTAAGATGAACCTAGTTCCAAAATTCCAAACGAATTGGAAAACAGTAAAAATTTCAGACCGAAAGTGCTCCATTGAGTAAATATTCCGTACCCAATGACAAACATATGATTTTTTGACACAATGAAACTTCTAAATATTTTTTTTGTATTGTGACTTAGTATAGTAAGGCAAAACGACTGCAAATTGAATATGTTTGAGCGCAATCACTTATGGCTCGCTCCTTTGCGCGAATTCGTATGGCGAATCTGTTCGCAAAGTGCGCAAACAAAATTATTGCAAGCAAAAGCAAACCACGCGCAGTTGAGAACACGATTCGTCGTGCGCGTCAGACGCATGCGCAGACTGTCAAACGCATATGTTATATTATTTGCATATTATATTATTTTAATTATGGCACATCTCAGCTGCTTTTCGGCATTAATAATGTAGACATTACATTTTCCTTATTCATAATTATGAATTTATTATATTCTAATATCGCCTTAGCCTATAAATGAATAGAAATGTTTGGCAAATGACAGTCCTCAATTGTTTTTAATGTCAAACTAAGCTTCAAATATTTTCAAGGGCAAACAATGATAAGCGGTTTTTTGTAATTTTTTCTATTTATTTCTACAATTTAACTATATTTCTATGAATCAAAACATTCTAAAAAATTTCCCGTACAAACTTCAGGAAGATTCATGAAAATCCGAATTATAGTTTAGGAGGAAATATGAAACTTACATTGTTACAGAAGAATTTTATATATAAGATATATATATATATATATATATATATATATATAGTAAACAATTATACATGATGAGACTTGCAACAAATAGTATATTCAGCAAAATCAGCATACTCTCATGACCGAATACCAAATGTTCGGCAACTATTCGGATTTGTAGTTCCTTAACTCATTTATTTTAATGTAATCATTGTCCATAATATTTATATTACTAACACACTACATGTATATACAAGTTTTATGCCTAGGCTAGTATGAATGGTGCCAAATATTTTAAATAATAAAGAGTAACCGAATAGTCGTTGCAAACCTAATATTGAGCTTATAAAGACAAACATTGATTAGTGTACAATGCATTTAGGCCTGAATTTGAATATCATCAGTTATCAATCATGACTATCATAATTAAATCATTTTTTTTTAAATTCATTTATTCTGGGATCTATTAATAAAAACGAATGAGGACAAATTGTTCACCATATATGAGAAACGGATAACATTATGATTGTATATTAGTAGATAGGCCCAGTAAAAAAATCTACTAAGTGTATAATAAATAGTAAAGAAAATAATAATATAAAAGTAACTAAATAAGATCAGTAAGCAATTAAAATGATGAAATATTTGTGGTATGACTCACATTTTCTTTTGCTTTAAAACTCTCATGGCTTTTTGCTTTACAGCATTTTTTGCGGGTCCTTCGCGCATTTTAACTATTTGGTCTTTATATTTGCGTAGTTCGGCATCAAGCTTTGCTATTTTCTTTTCTATGCCTTCAGCTCTTCCATCGACCTGAAATAAATATAATATACATGCATTCAGATATATAGTCAAGAATATTAATTTATACTAACTCCTGCTATGCAGTCTGTCAAATTCGGTGGAGGTTCTTTCGGCTTAGATTTTCCAAATAATCTATTCATATTTATTGCTCTTCTTTCCAAACAATTAAACAAAAATTCAACAAATACAAAGTCTCAAGTATTTAGGACTTAAATTACAAATGTCAAAACAAATGCGTCATTACTGTCAAATGTAACACTGGCATAAGGCCGCCGGCACACAAACATTTTGCAGGCATACCCCACTACAATTACAAATTTCAAAATAAAGATTAATATTACTTTATATAATGTAATAAGTTATAATATGAATATCAAATATATCTAAACCATTTTTATTTTTATAAATTAACTGTGAAACTATAACATTTTAGGATATTAGTTAATACCATCCATGATGACAGTTTCATTCAAATTGCGAAACCTTTTTTTTCAACATTAAATTTAAATTTCATCATTAATTTATTCAAGATTAATTATTAAGAAATGACCCAGCCAATTATATATGCATAATATTTATAATACTTAGCAACTTTTCAGTTTTCCATTTTCAAACTCATTTTACAGTTTTTTTTTTAGAGGGTATTAAATCAGTTAAAGATGTTATTAATAATCTAAATTATAAATATGTGTTTTTACAATTTTTTGTTTATCTTTATTATTACTTACTATTATTAACTTTCCGTGGGGTAGTTATAGTAATGGGCCAAAAATCAAAAATGAAAATTTTTGCATATCTTCACGTTTTGAAGGTTTCTGAACATTTTGGCATACTTCAGAAAAAATGTATGTGTGTGTGTGTTTTGTATGTCCGGATTTTTTGTCCGCGTTTTCTATGGCAATATGTTTTTAATAGCTCTTTTCATACTTATATAAAGTTAATTGAAACAAATATATATCATGCAAATAATATTATATTATGCTAGTATAATGATATTCCCAGAATAGGTGTATACAATTTGTATCTTTATGTAAAAATCAATGTATATATTTAAGTCAAATAAAGCAAATTTTCAAATTAAAATTCCACGTTTTCGGGCGTACGGATCGATTTAAATGGTTCAAAAAACATTCGATTCCTATTACGTTTCTGTTTCGAAGATACAGAGCTAAATGTGCAAAAAATAAAAGTTTTTGAAAGAACTAAGCGTCCGATTTGAATGATTCAAAAAACTTTCTGCTTGTTTCAACAAAATAATTGCTTTTATAGACAAAAACTTATTTCAAGAATTTTTTATTCAAAAAAATTTTTTTTTGTACATCGAAAATAATTCAGATTTTAATTTTGTTCTAATATACTTTAAACAAATAATTTCAACTTTGCAATTCAGTTTATATAATTTTCATAAATATTAGACAATGTTACAATATTTATAATAATCTATTTGAAAACATTTAATATTTCAGGGAAGTTCCAGTAATTTGCCTTAAGGCACGATGCCATACACCACCAGTTTACTTTTAAGTTTTCATGTTTTTGTGATATTTTTTTCCTTATTTTAAAACAACATGACTAAATATGATATATATATATATATATATATATATATATATATATATATAATATTTCCAGAAAAAACTTGTATACCAAGTGAATTATTTTATTATCGAAGTTGGCAATGATAAAATTTTATATGAATTATAAATGTTTTTTAACAATTTTATTATAAGATCTCTATTAACATAATTACATGCAATGTACATAATGAACTTTGAATCAAGAATTCATTAAACAATTTTATGAGAAATTCAATTACATTTGTTAGCATGCATGCAGATATAAACTATACATTTATGTATGAATTACCATCATTGTAAAGGCATTTACATGCATGTATGATGCACAAGACCAAATTAATATTTTGAAATTCATAATTATTTCAAATTGGTATTTGTATAAATTAAAACTTCAGTATAACATTCATCCATGTTCATTATGGATTCGTTTCAGGAAATATTAAAGACTGATCTGAAAACAAGAAACATTATAATTATATATATATATATATATATATATATATATATATATATATGGTATTAATTTATACATAGTATAGTATTAATTCATGTGATATTGATTAAAATTTTAACCTAATGTACTCCATGAGAATCCTGAAGAACTGCTCATAGCAGATTCGTAAACTAATTTGGCAAGTTCTCCGGCATTATATCCTATCACTTGTTTCAAATCACAAACAAATTTATACACAAATCGTTTGCCGTGTACTTTAGATATCATATCTCCATCATAATAATATCTTAATGCTCTTGATAATTTTTCATAATTCATTGTTGGCTTATTTTTTCTCAAACCCCACAATTGAGCAACATATTCAGGATTATTTAACTTAAACTCTCCTTCAGTTCCTAGAAATTATTTAAATTAGTAATAAATGTATATACATATGTATGTATAAATAAAAAAATATACCAATCCATTGAATAGAGGTTCTGTATTCTTTGTCTGTCAGAATTTCTAATAAAAATTGCCATAATTGAATTTGGCCATTATTACCAGGCCTATAAGCATCCATAGGAAGATTTGATTTTTTAGCTGCATTCATCAGCCCTCCTAAAAATGTCAATAACCAGTAAAGGTTGATACATAAAACGTTAGAAATTTAATTCTGTTATGTTTTTTACCTAGTAATGGAAATTGTTTTTGAATAACCTTATGTGGTTTCCGTATTATAGCTCGAGGTGCTTCTTTTTCTTGTTCGTCCTTTTGTAAAACAGCTATAAGAACATTGAATAAATATATCATGAAAAACAATTTATCTAGTTTGTAACGTAAGTTAGTGTGGGAGTTTGGCAGGTCGCGTCAAATAAAGTAAGCGGCATAAAAAATAAAATGTTCAGTTGGGTTTTGTTTGTCTAGATGTTTTGTCAGTCAGATATATTGTACAAATGAATCTATAAAATTTATTAATGAATTAAAAACTAAAAATTATAATAATCGGTAATTTTACTAATTCCCGAAATTAGAAATAATTATTAATGTAAACATACCTACAAATTTACATTTTCTTAATAATTCTAAGTGTGTCCAAAACACATTCTTTGGATCATTAGGAACTAATGTTTGGAACTGTTTGTGTGTCATATCACATAATTGTTGACCTGTTATATTCCAATCTTTTATTTTAATATCAGCCAAATTAAACTGTTTTATTGCCCATATTAACCATTTCCTTACATCATATACTGTCCTATAATTAAATAAAAAAGAGTGAAGTATACTATATTTATGTGTACTATGTCTATGTGTTAAGATCAATAATTTTAAGTTTGATTATTAGATTAAACATTAGTTATATTAGATATAAATGATACAATTTCTTATCAAATCAATTACCACATTCAACATTTGTCAGCATACACATTGTATAACAAAGTCAAAAACAACATACCATTCAGTGGGATCATCTGACATATTTTGTTTTACTTGTTCCTTTTTGAAATCTTCATCAACTACCCATTTAATTACTTTTCCATTATTTGAATCATTATCCAAATCTAAATTGGTTTCATCAAACTCTCCATGTATCTCATTTTCTGCTAATTCGCTGTAGTGTACTTGATCAACATTATCAACATCGATGTTACTCTCATCAGCATCTTAAAATATAGTTATGCAATATTTAAACAAATTAGTCAAAAATGATTAAAAATAATTTTCAGTGCTTGTTTGTTGATTTAAAATCATACATTAACACAATTAATCAGTTTCAACAATTCTGTTATTAAAAATATATATTTCTTAAAACATATTAAATTAACTCATGCAAAATATAATGTAAACAAAGTTATTTGAAGGTGATAAGCACCGATTTTTTATATTTTACATACAACATAACAAGCGTATATAATAAAATGATAAATTATATTCTTTTAATTTTAAGCAGAATAAATTTAACATGAATTCAATACCAACCCATCTCTGCAGAATCTGCAGATTCTAAATATCCTTCATGAGGTTTTAACACATCAACTATGTTTATTCGTTTACGGTCCTTACGGTCCTTGAACATTGATTTGAACTGGCCCCTTGCCTTGAACACATTGGTCAACTAAATTTTTATGGGACTCCAACTATAATAGATGATCAACATATCTAATTAATCCATTCTATAAGATACTGTATGAAACTGGGAGAAACAATTCAATATTCATTTCAAATTTACCATTTGGGCGTCTTGTAACCAAAATTCGTAATCTTCCAATTCAACACCAAGCCTTTGCTCTAGTAGCTGCCTGTAATGAAATATGAATACATATAATATTTAAAATAATTAATCTGATGTGGAAAACTTATTAATACTAATATCATGTACCCATAAACTTGATTTATTTGTTTTTTTTATAATATTTAAGACAAAAAGGAAGTGATAATTACTAATAATATATAAATTAAAAACAAAGCTTATACTAATCATGCATGATATATAATTACTTTAGAGTAGACAAGGGTTCTCGAATATCCATATGTTGCATTAAGATATCCTCTTCTTCATAATTTTGTTCACTTTCATTTAATAAGAAGTTCATGGTAGGCGATAAGGGACTATGTAACATTTGTGATCCATTATCTAATGGATTGATCATACCTATATCAATGTAAAATATTTATGGTTAGACATAGTTTTATCTACTAAAGCAATATTTGTATTTGGTTAATGAAAGGCACCTAATTCATCAGCTGCTTCAAAATGTGACATTATAGAGCTAGTATCATGGTCCAACATTGTCGAAGGTTCCAGATGTGCACCTGGATTTGGTGAATAATCATCTAAAGCTTCCAATTTAATTGAACCTAATCCAGACATCTTTATATATATGTATAATGCAAAGGGACTTGAAACAAAACTAATTTCTTGACTTAAGTAATATAGGAAAGAGACAGTCATGAATATAAGAAATAACACACAGTATATAAGCACTTGTGTAAAAATTGTTGTAGAAAATATTCGTAATTTGATAAACTTTATATACTAAACTTAATTTTTTAACGGAATTATATATTATTCAGCATTATCACTTTTTCCTTTGTAGAAGGAAAGCAAAAATTTTTGCGCCGGTTCCGGAAATATAAACCAAAAAAGTTTATGCAACGGTTATATTATTAACAACGGCCAAAGGTAAATACAGATTAAAATTACGCATATAAATAAATATTTCTTCAAATTAATCTGTAACAAAGCTTTTCAGTATATTCATAAATATGGATACAAGTCAACATTAACCGTGCTCAAAACTAAATTGTCAAGAAAATCCATAGATATTACAACGCGAGCATGGATTGAAGATGTACCCTCATGTTCCTTGATCTTCCGCAGCAGCGCTAGTAAAGCTAAGGACACTTACACACGTGACCGTTTTACCTGACAATAGTTATCAGGGCCTTTTCACTTAGAACAAAATCCTCGTTCAGAAGGAATACTTAGGGGTCCATTTGTAGTCGCAGATTTGGCGCTAGTGTGCCGATGAAAAAGTATTTTCAAATGTTTTATATTGGTTACTAAGAAACGTCAGTGTTATTTTTGTATAAGTTTACAAAATGGCGATTCTTCTTCGTTTGTGTTTGTATATTTGTTAATAAAGATTTCATCAGGAATTGCTCTCAAATGCATAGCCCTTTGACAATATGAATAGAACAGCTTCAAACTCATATGGAGGACATAATTACTACAATACTACGTAGTGCATCAACATATTAGTCTAATCATAATACACTTTAAGGAAAGAGATCAGTTCTAGGAAATTGTGTGAGAAATCAAATATACGCTTCTACAAGAAAGACATAATACACAAATGGAAAGCTGTTCCAGCTGTTTAATATTGGATTACCACTTCACGCATATCTGAATATACTTGGGAAAAAATGAATTGCTTAAGAATGTCAAATTTTGCACGTGATGATTATTACTTAATGAGAGTTAAGAATGACAGACGATGTAATGAACTAACACTATAATGCATTATTCACTAAATTTCAATGAATATTTTTATTAATAAGTAGAAAAAAGTGTAGAAGTTATTCCAGTAGATTAGATGTGATATCTTCTATATATATAAAAATAAGTCGGGTTTTCCTTCCTGACGAAATAATTCTAGAACGCACGAACCGACTTCGACAATTTTGCATTCTTCTTAAATTCTTGTTAAAAAATTAGCAAAAAAAACGAAAAATATTTGAATTATTTTATTTCTAGATCTTATTCGCTTAATTTAACATTGAAAATATTAATTATTAGAGAGAATGTGGTCAAGTTCGAAGTGCTGTCATATATGGACAGATTTGATACTACGGCGAGAGCAGCAAAGACTTTGAGGCGGCCGTACTCTCAAACTATCAATTTTACAAAAAAACGGTTTTCTAAAGAATTGTAGGAAATTTTCTCTAGTTTAATTCGTACATAGATACTTTTATCGCAGAATCAGCCAGAAAGGAGATATTTTAAAAAAGCTGTTTTTTGACGCCATTTTTTCAATATGGTGGCAACTTGCCGTTCAAATTTGAGGTGGCAAAGTTGATTTTTGTGAAGAGCACCTCGAAATCTATAAGATTACCAATTTTCAGAATTCCCGGAGTACTGTACCGGCAAAACACCTCGAAATCTATTAAATTACCAATTTTCGGAATTCCCGGAGTACTGTACCGGCAACAGCCTTTTTTTGCACCAAATGACTGGACTAGTATGGTTATGTTAAATTGTATATAATAACTAGTTGTGCGCATGGCATCGTGCCTCAATACAAATTGCTGGAACTTCCCGTACCGTAATTAAACATTCAAAGAATAAAAATAATCAGGCAACAAATATGTCTACGAATAAATATTATAAAAACTAGAATTTTCATTATTTGTTCCTTGTAGTCAAAATGTGAAAACTTATTGAATTAGACGACGTTGTTTATATATGTTTGAATAAAATATATATAAACAAAATCTAATTAAGCGGACTTATTGTTAGAATGAACATATTTTATTTCAAATGCATCAATTTTTTGTTTGCGAAATATATGCATTGAGTTAACAATTTGAAATAGTTTATGTAGTATTAACTACACAAACATAAAAAGTATAAAAAAAATATTTCAGACGTGGGATTCGAACGCGATCAGTTTTGACTTTCCTATCCAACCAACTGAGCAATAACGACATGCCCATGCACAACGCTATGAGCGGTTGTCTAGGATCTAATCGGAATTTCTGCACTTTTTGCTCTGTATCTTCGAAACGGCTGGACTAGCCTATACCAAAAACTAATCAGTACGTCTCCACATCAATACGAATCGAATGTTTTTTGAATCATCCAAATTGGCCAATTTGTTCTCTCAGAACCTGTAATTCTTTGCACTTTTTGCTCCGTATCTTCAAAACGGCTAGACCTGTCTTTGCCAGAAACTAATCAACACGTCTCCTTATTAATACGAATCGAATGTTTTTTGAATTATTCAAATCGTTTGATCGGTGTTCCCAAAATCGTCGACAAAAATTTGTATCCGCACACACACACACAGATACATACATGCACACACACATACATCCATTTTTTCTAAGGTATGCCAAAATATTTAGAAACCTTTGAAACGTTTCAACGTAAAGATATAAAAATTTTCATTTTCGAATTTTTTGCGATTACTATAACTTACCCTACGGGAAGTTAAAAACATTTTTCGATAACAATACAGCTAAATATTTTTAATACAAAAGATATTTATAAGCACATATATGAAAATAATTCCTATATGCAAAAAATATTTTTTATTTACTCAAGTTACAATAATTTAATTAAAAAACTGAAAAATTTAATTGTACTTTTTATAGCCGGAGAACCGATTAAATTTTTGACGGCAAATATTGTTCTAATTTAATTTAATAAGTCTGAACGATTATTTGATTTTTTAATTGAGAAAACTATTTGAAATCAAATGATATCAACATATCAGCGTAATATACAGATACAAAAAATTATATCTTTGACTATTTTGCAATTATAAGTTGATTTACATAGATAAAAATATGTAATGTAAATTTAAAATGATTTCGAGCTCTAATAATTAAAGAAAACAATGGAGCATGCCAGCAACTATTATTTACCAATCAATAACTTAAAATAAATGTTTTTCTAATTTTTTGGCTTTCCAGCTAGGACAAAAAGAATAATGAAATTTACATTCATAACAATCAAGTAAATTATGAGTTCAGTTTGTGTTTGAATTTTATTTACATCAGTAATTAATATCAATTCGTCCTGAAATTTAAAAGTTGTTTTAAAATAAAATCACATTTCAAACTATCAGCAAAATAATAAAAAAATATCATAAAAATTAATGAAATACAAAATTTATAATTATAACACTTAATTATACTAATAATTTAAAAATTATTATGCACACTTGGATATTCGTACACATAACTTCTTATAGGCGACATAAATATGAGTGTAACCATTTGAGCAAACTAACGTATATGTATGAACTTATATAAATATATACATATATGAACACACATGTGAGTACATACATACATACATATATATATATATATATATATATATATATATATATATATATATATGTCGTACATGGTTTACATATGTGAACTTACAATAAGATTCAAAGTAAGAATTTGATCACTGCACTAACTCATTATTATGTTTGACTAACGCAATTTTTTTAATTGTTGTCGATTGGTGACTTTTGTTTTCGTAAATGTTTTTATCTTTGAAACGTAACAAGTGCATTGACTTAATAATAGCCGAAGCTGACATCGTGCAGAGCGGGTGCACCGCCTGGAGGTAGAGCATAATCTTTAGCTAATTGGTCCAAAACTCCTCTGGCTGGTGTTTGCCTAACTGGTGGACTCGGCCTCACTGGAGCGGGTTGGCTGGCATAAGATACTTGTGGTACCTGCAACAGAGAGTCATTTATTTATAATTCCTAAGATACATTGTGTGGATTAATATTCACTATTAATTACCTGTGGTTCAGGTCTCACGCTATAAGATGGGGGTGCTGGTTGGGCTCTGAACAAAGTTTGGTGTGGCGCAGGTCTGGCCGCAGATGAATCAATTTGGGTATAATGTGGCTAAAACAGTTTTTATAAAGGATTTACTAACGATTCAAAGGACAAAACTAAAACTGACAAAGTTACGTATTTTTATATTAATTTATTTTTAAATTTAGAATTCATTGGAACAAACTTGATTTGATCTTATAATCAATAAATACAGGGCCGGATTTAGAAATTTGGCGCCCCGGGGCAGAGACAAAAATGCCGCCCCATCACTGAAATTTTACGAACTTTCGAACTTTTTTTACGACTTTTCGAAGTAATCGCGCTGCTTCAGCTGCGTAGGAACAAAATATAGGAGCGCGTAAGCGCCGCGTCGCAGTCTTACGAATAAACAATGTTACCTAACCCATATAAATGTAAACAAAATTTATACTTATTATTGACTCTGATTGTTATAATTAATAAAATTAAAAAAAAAATACTTATTAAAATATTTTTAAAATATCTGATAGTTTGATGTGCATATGTCTTATGATCACTTTTGTCCACCAAATGTTTCTTTTTAAATTTTTTTTATTGGATCATCGAAATCGCTAAACCTGCCTCCCACAAATTTAAGCAGTTATTTATTCTATAAATTTTTTTGAATGATATTGGACGCTTCTTTTCTCAACAACTAAATTATCATTTTTGGCATTTTGGCCCGTATCTTCAAAACAGTTGGACCTGCCTTGGCCAATAACTAATCAGCACGTCTCCTTAACAATAGGAATTGAATCATTTAAATCGGTTGATCCGTGTTCACTTGAATAATTAAAAAATATTAGATTTGTATTGATGGGGAGAAGTGCTGATTAGTTTTTGGCAGGAATTACGAAAAATGGTGATTGAGAATTGATATTTCTTCTCTGAAACAGCTACGCAGCGCAATTGCTTTGCAAAAAGTTCATAATTTTCAAAAAATTTCAAAATACAAAAAAAGTGTTTTAAAAGTGAATTTTTTTCATTTTCATTTTTTTTTCAATTTTAAAGCTCTTTATAAAATGTAATTTTCAGTACGGGATGTTTCAATAATTTGTCTTAAGGCACAATGCCATGCGTCACTAGTTTAATTTTCTTTTTCAACGCTATAAGCTTGAAAGTGCATAAATTCGTCATTTTAAGAAGGCTCGAGAACTGAAGAAAATATTTTTTTAAAGTTTCAGCTTGTTAACGGATCTTTATATTAGCCAATTGACAAATTTGATAATGACTTATTAACCAATTTGATAATTTACGTTCGGAGAGGGAGGCAAGGCAAAATAATAAATTTTAATAATCGGTTATTTCAATCCAAATTTTCCATTGCAATCGTATTATGTTTTGTTAATTATATTTCTTGAAATAAAAAATGTTGTTAAAAAAAAGTTGATTATATTGTATAGAATTTTTTTCTCACTATCCAAATTTTGCCGCCCCCAAAAATTTGCCGCCCTGGGCAGTATCCCCGATTGCCCCTACTGTAAATCCAGCACTGAATATATAGTCTAAATCAATTAAAAATCAGACTCAGACATACTATTTAATTTTTCGATTTACGAATGTTGATAAACGATAAGTATCTTCCTACAGAAAATTTAATATTGTCAAAAATACACATTTGTATAAAATTTATTTGATTTTCTTTGAAAAATAAATGAACGTTAAAAACCCATTATTTCAATTAACTTCTTTCTATGTTATTTAATTTAAATTATTCATACCTGTGATCTAGCGTTCGACACTGAGTAGTCGACTGGTTCTGGCCTGGGCGGTCTTGGTTGTGGAGAGTAAACCACACTTGGCACAGCCTGGGATCTAGCGCCTGGTGGCAATGGCCTATATTGCACGACCTGGGGCTGCTCATACTGTTGAGGTTCATATTCTTGGAATTGCGGAACTGCGTGCGATGGTGGTCGGGATACACGTGACACTTGCTGCTTTTATTAAAAAAAAGTTTTTGATAGTAGTTATAGTAATAGTATAAAAAATATTAAAATATGTTCAATGCATTGTCATAGTAAATGATAAAAAATTCTTTTAAATGTGACGATATCCCAACGCTAACGTATGTACGTACCCACTTAAGTAATTTTCTGAGCATTTTAAAATAGGAATTTGCATCAGATATATATTTTATCATCTGCGATTTAAGCTAATTAAACCACACACAAATTGTTCTAAAGAAAAAATCAATAAAATAAAATATTTAAATAAAAGTTAAACAAAAAAATCAGGTAGCTGCTAACATAACTAATAAAATACGCCAAACGACTGTCCGAAAAACACCGATATAGAACGAAGGGGTTCACATATACTTGATCCAAGATCGGTTCAACGATAGTTGGAAATAGGGAATGCAATACCGATGGAAAATTTCAATACCGGTATTTCGGTAATTTTTCACTTTAAAACCGGAATACCGGTAAATTACCGGTATTTTGTATTATCCTAAACAAACGTAAACAAAATTGAAAGTTACTAGTACAAATATAAAAAAATGTATATACAACTACAACTATATTCAACTAAACAATAAAAACAATAAAATAAAACAAATTTATTTTTTTAAATAATAATTTAACAAAATTATATCCAATTTAATTGATTCATTATCACTATCGAGTATATTGAGTACTTTTCACCAAAAACAAACTTATGAGTAAAAAAGTCCAAAAACTCATAAAAGATCATATCACATTATTATAATAAACTGTACTGTCTGTATTCGATGTGTTAAATTAGCATAATTTGCAATATTTTAAAAATATAATTTTTCTACACTAATTTAAGATCGGATACTTTGTCGAGATAAATTATAAGTTAATATAATTGTTGAGTATTGTTATTTAAAACAATGTTATGCTTCTATTGTATTTTCAAACTTCGAAACGTTTTCGAAAAATAATATTTTATAATTGTAATAAGAAGCGAAAATATTTAGTAATTATCATAATTATTATGTATAAAGGTAGATTACGCAAGGGTAATCTGTATGATATAAAATATTTTGGCGCAAATATCACTTAAAAAACTGTTACATTTTTACATAAGATAAAACAAACATTTTTATCTATCAGTCCAATTCTATTTATTGTAACACGATATGAAGCCCTTAGTGAAGTAATAAATATTCAGTTTAATGACGAGTTGAGATAATATTTGACATTTGTTTATCTTATAGAATCACTTGAAGATATAGCTGTTTATGCGATTATGGAATTTAAAGATAAATTTGTTCCGAGAAATTTAAACTTTAATGTATTATGTATCAAATAGCGCTTATGTCAAAATACCAAAAATACTGGTATTTTTGGGGTAAATACCGGTAAAAATACTGCCGTAAAATCGAGCGGTTTACCGGTAATTCGGTATACCGGTATACCGGTATTGCATTCCCTAGTTGGAAACAAGGATGGACAAAAGACTAAACAAAAATAGAATACCACAGTATTACAATATTTTTTTTCGTTAGTCATGCTAGCAACTATATAATTTTCTTGTTTAAATTTTATTTGAATATTTTATTTTCATGGTTTGTTTCTTTGAAACAATGTTCTTTAATATCATGTTTTATCCTGGTATGGTATGTATTCATAATTTTACCAGTTATGTCTTCTATTAATTTTGTAATATATAATTAAAAACAATTTTTAAAACTTTGTGAAAACCTTTTTTAGGTTTTGTTAGATATGCTGGATGATGACAAGTTTCAACGTCGAACATAAAAGACTGAAGTTTTTTGTCTAGTCCAGACTTGTGAGCTTAGCAAATGCGCCTCTTCCATAAACAGTATATTTCTTTGTGTGTTAATTGTTCTACATTTTAAAAGTAATAAGTATCTAAAATAATGTATCGTGCCAATGAAATTCCTCTCGGTGCTTTGTCTATATGTCTATCTATCTATTTAAATTGAAAACATACTGCCGATGGCGTTCGGAATGTATGCATATAACATGATAAGTACATATCATGCAAGTTGTGAAAGTTAAGACATCACAAACTTCTGATGAAACCAGTTAAATCGTTATTAATTTTTCTTCTGAAGAAAGTCGCAATAGAAATTTATTATTGCATGGTTAAGTGTTCTTGTACGTTGAACTTACTACTCGCATTACGTATTCAATTAAGAATAGTCGTATGTGTGTGTAGTGCACTACAGGAAAATATTGAGCATTTATTGCAGATTATGGAATATTTGTACATACATACGCATGATATATATCATAATTATATATTAATATTAATCACATTTGTACTTTTTTTGTTTACATTTCAGCAAGTAGCAACTAAATTTTAAAAAAGGGTATACCTATTTAATATGAGCCTTATTAGTTTTTTTTCGGTTAATTCTTTATTGAGTCTTTCAAAATAAACAAAAAATGCATCTAGAAATATTTTTACACAGTACTTCTAAAACTCATTTTTGACCAGGTCGATCAACTACCCAGAAACATTTTTATGGTTGATCTAGATTGGTTCACAATACTAGAAAATACCTGTGGTTTAGGAGCAGCGGTAACTTGGTAGAAGGAACCATCATCATAATCTGGATTTATCGATCCATCCTTCCTTGTAGTTTCATCGACCAACGTTGGTGGTGCCACAGTTATACCCTCACCAGCTGGTTGGAAGCCATATTTGTTTGCACCATATTCTACCACTCGTACCTGGATAAATAACGATTGAAATATCTTAGTTTTCATATCAATTCAATAATGACAAATATTTACTATCATTGTAATATTAACATACTTAAAACCAAATAACAAAAAATGCAATAACAGATATACTTGTATAGAGTGGCGTCGGAACCGTGTGGGCTGTGTGGGCTTGAACCCATCCATGAATTTTGGGCTCAAAATTCTCAGCCCACTTATCAATCTCAAAAATATGATATTGTGTGGGATGTCTAAAAAAGAACAAGCCCGCACTAGCTGTCTAAAAAAAAGAAGACCACCCATCAAAAATTTGCTTCCGACGCCACTGCTTTAATTTAATTTAATCAAGATATACTCCATATTTTGGAATTTCATATGTAGAGTTAAATTAGAACAAACTTGTGCCATAGGAACAACTGTGTACTTAAAGGAGTGCATAATAATTGCTCATTTCGCTACAGATTTTCAAGCCAAAATATCATAGTTAAATAATTAAGTAAGTACTTTATTAAGACTTGAACTAATTTATTTAACCCTTAACGAACAAGTGAAATCTGTTCTGTCTCACCTATTTTCCGGGAATTTTTCAGGGGAATCAGATAAACATTATCTAAAGTAATTATAAATTTAAAACAAAACTTTATTAAAACAATTATAATATTTTTTTAATAATTTATAATAGTATTGGTATTTGTTTAAGCGAGTAAACATTCACCTTTTCATGTAATGTAAATCTATGGAGCCAGTCCGTTAAGTGTGAAAAGAAAAGGAGAGAAAACTTGTATATTTTATCAAAACTTAAATTAATACTAACCTTTCCATTTTCATCGACATATCCATATTTTCCTTTCACTTCACCCGTCGCCAATTTAGTTTCTATTTTGAATGATCCATCGGCTCCTTCGTATCCATAAGTATAAGATCCATCTTCATTATGCCTGAAATAGTACAAAAAATAAATAAATAGAGGATGAAAATTTTTGTCTTTAACAGATACAACAAATAAATTCGACTCTCGAGAATTACAATTTCAAGTGTAAATAGCAATTCACTTCTCTTTATATATTATTTATATGTAATACTAACAATTAAGAGAAAATATAGCTAAATGTCGTTTAATATTAAAAAATATTTTTGGATGTTTTTGAAACAAACGGAGTTATTTTTAGTGAATTGTAGAGGTTTGCATGTTGTGTATTAATTAATTTATTATAATTATTTATTGTAACTTTTGAACGTTTCGACATACGATTTTGCCGTTTTCAGATAAAATATAGTAAATTATAAAATCTATAAGCCACTGCAAGATTTTTATAATACCCCTTACTGTTAGCGAGATATCCGCTAAAAAGTGTTTAAATTATTAACGTCAAAAACTTTAAAATGCTTGTAACTCTTAAAGGTTTTGAGATAGGGCTTTGAAGTCTATGGCTAAAATATATATTCGAAATATCTATCCGTCAGTGCAAGAATTTTTAGGATATCTTTACAGTCGAAATATTTTATAGCAGAATTCTAAAGTCGCAGAGAATATACTGTAAAAATTTGAGCAACTCGAATTTTTTTTAAAAAAAAAGATAAATGCTCTAGGAATGATGTTCGTGAAATATGTTTCTTTCTGAATCTTGATAGAAAGCGCAGTTTACAAAAGCCAATTGTGCATGTATAATACATTTTTAACATTGTTTATAAAACAATAGAAATAAATTAACATACTAGGCGCATATATGCTATTAAGATATATACTTAAACAATTACGTCAATTAAATATTTACATATGAAAATAAAATACAGATAACTGAATAATTTAAAGAACTAGGCATTTGTGTTGCAAAAAACTTAAATTCGTATAATAGTGTGTAAATATAATTTTATATCTTAATGTAGAAGTAGATAGTAGTTAGTGAACGTGCAAAGAATGCAATAAAAAATATTTCAGCTAGGTGGAATTACAAGAAATTGCAATAACACCATGACTCCATCGATTATAAT
>NW_020538040.1:59439466-59497353 GCF_003426905.1 Ctenocephalides felis | reverse complement strand
CGATTAGATCCTAGACAACCGCTCATAGCGTTGTGCATGGGCATGTCGTTTGCTCAGTGGTTGGATAGGAAAGTCAAAACTGATCGCGTTCGAATCCCACGTCTGAAATATTTTTTTTATACTTTTTATGTTGTGTAGTTAATACTACATAAACTATTTCAAATTGTTAACTCAATGCATATATTTCGCAAACAAAAAATTGATGCATTTGAAATAAAAATATGTTCATTCTAACAATAGGTCCGCTTAATTAGATTTTGTTTATATATATTTATTCAAACATATATAAACAACGTCGTCTAATTCAATAAGTTTTCACATTTTGACTACAAGGAACAAATAATGAAAATTCTAGTTTTTATAATATTATTTAGTAGACATATTTGTTGCCTGATTATTTTATTCTTTGAATGTTTAATTACGGTACGGGAAGTTCCAGCAATTTGTATTGAGGCACGATGCCATGCGCACAACTAGTTATTATATACAATTTAACATAACCATACTAGTCCAGTCATTTGGTGCAAAAAAAAGGCTGTTGCCGGTACAGTACTCGGGAATTCCGAAAATTGGTAATTTAATAGATTTCGAGGTGTTTTGCCGGTACAGTACTCCGGGAATTCTGAAAATTGGTAATCTATAGATTTCGAGGTGCTCTTCACAAAAATCAACTTTGCCACCTCAAATTTGAACGGCAAGTTGCCACCATATTGAAAAAATGGCGTCAAAAAACAGCTTTTTTAAAATATCTCCTTTCTGGCTGATTCTGCGATAAAAGTATCTATGTACGAATTAAACTAGAGAAAATTTCCTACAATTCTTTAGAAAACCGTTTTTTGTAAAATTGATAGTTTGAGAGTACGGCGCCTCAAAGTCTTTGCTGCTCTCGCCGTAGTATCAAATCTGTCCATATATGACAGCACTTCGAACTTGACCACATTCTCTCTAGTAATTAATATTTTCAATGTTAAATTAAGCGAATAAGATCTAGAAATAAAATAATTCAAATATTTTTCGTTTTTTTTGCTAATTTTTTAACAACTTCAATGGCAAAGTAGCTATAAATATAATTCTTAGCTTGAGTAGCACCTTATAGCGTCAAGTATCTTGAAGCGTTAAAAAATCAGCAAAAAAACAGAAAAATATTTGAATTATTCTATTTTGATCTTATTCGCTTAATTTAACATTGAAAATATTATTATTAGAGAGAATGTGGTCAAGTTCGAAGTAGTGCTGTCATATATGGACAGATTTGATATACGGCGAGGAGCAGCAAAGACTTGAGGCGGCCGTACTCTTAAAACTATCAATTTTCAAAAACGGTTTTTTAAAGAATTGTAGGAAATTTTCTTAGTTTAATTCGTGCATAGATACTTTTATAGAATTAGTCCTCCAAAAAGGAGAATTTTAAAAAAAAACTGTTTTTTGGCGCCATTTTTCAATATGGCGGCAACTGCCGTTCAAATTTGAGGTGCCAAAGTGATTTTTGTGAAGAGCACCTCGACGAAATCTATAGATACCAAATTTCAGAATTCCGGAGTACGTACCGGCAAAACGACCAAATGGACTGGACTATATACATACTCTTCTTTTATCTATGAACATAAACTATTGTCAGGTAAAACGGTCACGTGTGTAAGTGTTTTTAGCATTACTAGCGCTGCTGCGGAAGATCAAGGAACATGAGGGTACATCTTCAATCCATGCTCGCGTTGTAATATCTATGGATTTTCTTGACAATTTAGTTTTGAGCACGGTTAATGTTGACTTGTATCCATATTTATGAATATACTGAAAAGCTTCGTTACAGATTAATTTGAATAAATATTCATTTATATGCGTAATTTTAATCTGTATTTACCTTTGGCCGTTGTTAATAATATAACCGTTGCATAAACTTTTTTGGTTTATATTTCCGGAACCGGCGCAAAAATTTTTGCTTTCCTTCTACAAAGGAAAAAGTGATAATGCTGAATAATATATAATTCCGTTAAAAATTAAGTTTAGTATATAAAGTTTATCAAATTACGAATATTTTCTACAACAATTTTTACACAAGTGCTTATATACTGTGTGTTATTTCTTATATTCATGACTGTCTCTTTCCTATATTACTTAAGTCAAGAAATTAGTTTTGTTTCAAGTCCCTTTGCATTATACATATATATAAAGATGTCTGGATTAGGTTCAATTAAATTGGAAGCTTTAGATGATTATTCACCAAATCCAGGTGCACATCTGGAACCTTCGACAATGTTGGACCATGATACTAGCTCTATAATGTCACACTTTGAAGCAGCTGATGAATTAGGTGCCTTTCATTAACCAAATACAAATATTGCTTTAGTAGATAAAACTATGTCTAACCATAAATATTTTACATTGATATAGGTATGATCAATCCATTAGATAATGGATCACAAATGTTACATAGTCCCTTATCGCCTACCATGAACTTCTTATTAAATGAAAGTGAACAAAATTATGAAGAAGAGGATATCTTGATGCAACATATGGATATTCGAGAACCCTTGTCTACTCTAAAGTAATTATATATCATGCATGATTAGTGTAAGCTTTGTTTTTAATTTATATATTATTAGTAATTATCACTTCCTTTTTGTCTTAAATATTATAAAAAAACAAATAAATCAAGTTTATGGGTACATGATATTAGTATTAATAAGTTTTCCACATCAGATTAATTATTTTAAATATTATATGTATTCATATTTCATTACAGGCAGCTACTAGAGCAAAGGCTTGGTGTTGAATTGGAAGATTACGAATTTTGGTTACAAGACGCCCAAATGGTAAATTTGAAATGAATATTGAATTGTTTCTCCCAGTTTCATACAGTATCTTATAGAATGGATTAATTAGATATGTTGATCATCTATTATAGTTGGAGTCCCATAAAAATTTAGTTGACCAATGTGTTCAAGGCAAGGGGCCAGTTCAAATCAATGTTCAAATAAGGACCGTAAACAAACGAATAAACATAGTTGATGTGTTAAAACCTCATGAAGGATATTTAGAATCTGCAGATTCTGCAGAGATGGGTTGGTATTGAATTCATGTTAAATTTATTCTGCTTAAAATTAAAAGAATATAATTTATCATTTTATTATATACGCTTGTTATGTTGTATGTAAAATATAAAAAATCGGTGCTTATCACCTTCAAATAACTTTGTTTACATTATATTTTGCATGAGTTAATTTAATATGTTTTAAGAAATATATATTTTTAATAACAGAATTGTTGAAACTGATTAATTGTGTTAATGTATGATTTTAAATCAACAAACAAGCACTGAAAATTATTTTTAATCATTTTTGACTAATTTGTTTAAATATTGCATAACTATATTTTAAGATGCTGATGAGAGTAACATCGATGTTGATAATGTTGATCAAGTACACTACAGTGAATTAGCAGAAAATGAGATACATGGAGAGTTTGATGAAACCAATTTAGATTTGGATAATGATTCAAATAATGGAAAAGTAATTAAATGGGTAGTTGATGAAGATTTCAAAAAGGAACAAGTAAAACAAAATATGTCAGATGATCCCACTGAATGGTATGTTGTTTTTGACTTTGTTATACAATGTGTATGCTGACAAATGTTGAATGTGGTAATTGATTTGATAAGAAATTGTATCATTTATATCTAATATAACTAATGTTTAATCTAATAATCAAACTTAAAATTATTGATCTTAACACATAGACATAGTACACATAAATATAGTATACTTCACTCTTTTTTATTTAATTATAGGACAGTATATGATGTAAGGAAATGGTTAATATGGGCAATAAAACAGTTTAATTTGGCTGATATTAAAATAAAAGATTGGAATATAACAGGTCAACAATTATGTGATATGACACACAAACAGTTCCAAACATTAGTTCCTAATGATCCAAAGAATGTGTTTTGGACACACTTAGAATTATTAAGAAAATGTAAATTTGTAGGTATGTTTACATTAATAATTATTTCTAATTTCGGGAATTAGTAAAATTACCGATTATTATAATTTTTAGTTTTTAATTCATTAATAAATTTTATAGATTCATTTGTACAATATATCTGACTGACAAAACATCTAGACAAACAAAACCCAACTAAACATTTTATTTTTTATGCCGCTTACTTTATTTGACGCGACCTGCCAAACTCCCACACTAACTTACGTTACAAACTAGATAAATTGTTTTTCATGATATATTTATTCAATGCTCTTATAGCTGTTTTACAAAAGGACGAACAAGAAAAAGAAGCACCTCGAGCTATAATACGGAAACCACATAAGGTTATTCAAAAACAATTTCCATTACTAGGTAAAATACATAATTGAATTAATTTTTTAACATTTTATGTATCAATCTTTGTTAATTATTGATGTTTTTAGGAGGGCTGATGAATGCTGCTAAAAAATCAAATCTTCCTATGGATGCTTATAGGCCTGGCAATAATGGCCAAATTCAACTATGGCAATTTTTATTAGAAATTCTGACAGACAAAGAATACAGAACCTCTATTCAATGGATTGGTATATTTTTTTATTTATACATACATATGTATATACATTTATTACTAATTTAAATAATTTCTAGGAACTGAAGGAGAGTTTAAGTTAAATAATCCTGAATATGTTGCTCAATTGTGGGGTTTGAGAAAAAATAAGCCAACAATGAATTATGAAAAATTATCAAGAGCATTAAGATATTATTATGATGGAGATATGATATCTAAAGTACACGGCAAACGATTTGTGTATAAATTTGTTTGTGATTTGAAACAAGTGATAGGATATAATGCCGGAGAACTTGCCAAATTAGTTTACGAATCTGCTATGAGCAGTTCTTCAGGATTCTCATGGAGTACATTAGGTTAAAATTTTAATCAATATCACATGAATTAATACTATACTATGTATAAATTAATACCATATATATAATTATAATGTTTCTTGTTTTCAGATCAGTCTTTAATGTTTCCTGAAACGAATCCATAATGAACATGGATGAATGTTATACTGAAGTTTTAATTTATACAAATACCAATTTGAAATAATTATGATTTTCAAAATATTATTTTGGTCTTGTGCATCATACATGCATGTAAATGCCTTTACAATAATGGTAATTCATACATAAATGTATAGTTTATATCTGCATTCATGCTAACAAATGTAATTGAATTTCTCATAAAATTGTTTAATGAACACTTGATTCAAAGTTCATTATGTACATTGCATGTAATTATGTTAATAGAGATCTTATAATAAAATTGTTGAAAAACATTTATAATTCATATAAAATGTTATCATTGCCAACTTCGATAATAAGATAATTCACTTGGTATACAAGTTTTTTCTGGAAATATATATATATATATATATATATATATATATATATATATATATATATATCATATTTTGTCATGTTGTTTTAAAATAAGAAAAAAAATATCACAAAAACATGAAAACTTAAAAGTAAACTGGTGGTGTATGGCATCGTGCCTTAAGGCAAATTACTGAAACTTCCCTGAAATATTTTAAATGTTTTCAAATAGATTATTATAAATATTGTAACATTGTCTAATATTTATGAGAATTATATAAACTGAATTGCAAAGTTAAAATTATTTGTTTAAAGTATATTAGAACAAAATTAAAATCTGAATTATTTTCGATGTACAAAAAAAAATTTTTTTTGAATAAAAAATTTTTGAAATAAGTTTTTTTCTATAAAAGCAATTATTTTGTTAAAACAAGCAGAAAGTTTTTTGAATCATTCAAATCGGACGCTTGGTTCTTTCAAAAACTTTCATTTTTTGCACATTTAGCTCTGTATCTTCGAAACAGAAACGAAATACGAACCTAATGTTTTTTGAACCATTCAAATCGATCCGTACGCCCGAAAACGTGTAATTTTAATTTGAAAATTTGCTTTATTTGACTTAAATATATACATTGATTTTTACATAAAGATACAAATTGTATACACCTATTCTGGGAATATCATTATACTATCATAATATAATATTGTTTGCATATATATATAGTTGTTTCAATTAGCTTATATAAGTATGAAAAGAGCTATTAAAAACATACTGCCATAAAAACATACTGCCATATCTTCACGTTTTGAAGGTTTCTGAACATTTTGGCATACTTCAGAAAAAATGTATGTGTGTGTGTGTGTTTTGTATGTCCGCATTTTTTCGTCCGCGTTTTCTATGGCAGTATGTTTTTAATAGCTCTTTTCATACTTATATAAGTTAATTGAAACAAATATATATGCAAATAATATTATATTATGATAGTATAATGATATTCCCAGAATAGGTGTATACAATTTGTATCTTTATGTAAAAATCAATGTATGTATTTAAGACAAATAAAGCAAGCAAATTTTCAAATGAAGATATGCAAAAATTTTCATTTTTGATTTTTGGCCCATTACTATAACTACCCCACGGAAAGTTAATAATAACAGTAAGTAATAATAAAAGTAAACAAAAAAATTGTAAAAACACATATTTATAATTTAGTTTATTAATAACATCTTTCACTGATTTAATACCCGCTAAAAAAAACTGTAAAATGAGTTTGAAAATGGAAAACTGGAAAGTTGCTATTATAAATGTTGTGCATATATAATTGGCTGGGTCATTTCTTAATAATTAATGTCAAATAAATTAATGATAAAGTTTAAATTTAATGTTGAAAAAAAAGGTTTCAAAATTTTAATGAAACTGTCATCATGGATGGTATTAACTAATATCCTAAAATGTTCTAGTTTCACAGTTAATTTATAAAAATAAAAATGGTTTAGATATATTTGATATTCATATTATAACTTATTATATTATATAAAGTAATATTAATCTTTATTTTGAAATTTGTAATTGTAGTGGGGCACGCCTGCAAAATGTTTGTGTGCCGGCGGCCTTATGCCAGTGTTACATTTGACAGTAATGACGCATTTGTTTTGACATTTGTAATTTAAGTCCAAAATACTTGAGACTTTGTATTTGTTGAATTTTTGTTTAATTGTTTGGGAAGAAGAGCAATAAATATGAATAGATTATTTGGAAAATCTAAGCCGAAAGAACCTCCACCGAATTTGACAGACTGCATAGCAGGAGTTAGTATAAATTAATATTCTTGACTATATATCTGAATGCATGTATATTATATTTATTTCAGGTCGATGGAAGAGCTGAAGGCATAGAAAAGAAAATAGCAAAGCTTGATGCCGAACTACGCAAATATAAAGACCAAATAGTTAAAATGCGCGAAGGACCTGCAAAAAATGCTGTAAAGCAAAAAGCCATGAGAGTTTTAAAGCAAAAGAAAATGTGAGTCATACCACAAATATTTCATCATTTTCAGTATGTAACTAATCTTATTTAGTTACTTTTATATTATTATTATTTTCTTTACTATTTATTATACTCTTAATAGATTTTTTACTGGGCCTATCTACTAATATACAATCATAATGTTATCCGTTTCTCATATATAGTGAACAGTTTGTCCTCATTTGTTTTTATTAATAGATCGCAGAATAAATGAATTAAAAAAAAAAAATGATGTAATTATGATAGTCATGATTGATAACTGATGATATTCAAATTCAGGCCTAAATGCATTGTACACTAATCAATGTTTGTCTTTATAAGCTCAATATTAGGTTTGCAACGACTATTCGGTTACTCTTTATTATTTAAAATATTTGGCACCATTCATACTAGCCTAGGCATAAAACTTGTATATACATGTAGTGTGTTAGTAATATAAATATTGTGGACGATTACATTAAAATAAATGAGTTAAGGCACTACATATCCGAATAGTTGCCGAACATTTGGTATTCGGTCATGAGAGTATGCTGATTTTGCTGAATATACTATTTGTTGCAAGTCTCATCATGTATAATTGTTTACTATATATATATATATATATATATATATATATATATATATACATGGTCTGTTCAAAAAGTACCCGGAATTACTAATAATTAAATTTCGCGGGTCTGGAGTGTCTGATTGTCAAAATTTTTTTTTTATTGTGTTGGTATACATGCCCCTAAAGTATGATGAAATTTTCAGCTATATTCACTGTTTACTTTGTCTGTGGTAGTCGCTAAGGTTCGACGTGTTTTTCTGAGCTCGGCGATTTTTACAATGGAAGAATTGAAAAAGTCAAAGAATTTGTATTAAATTTTGCGTAAAAAATGAAATAAAGTGTTGCAAAGTGCAAAAATTCACCAGATATGGCTCCGTGTGACTTTTTCCTATTCCCAAAGTTGAAGAGACCCATGAAAGGACGGCGGTTTTCCTCGATTGAAGAAAATCGCCGAGAGTGCTCAAGGACATATCAAAAAGTGAATATCAAGGGTGCTTCGAAAATTGGAAAAAACGCTGGCATAAGTGTATTATATCTGGGGGGGACTACTTTGAAGGGGACCACATTAATGTAGACGAATAAATAAATATTTTTTTGAAAAAACGAAAATTACGAAAACTTTTTGAACAGACCTCGTATATATATATATATATAATTATTATTATTATTATCTTTGTGTTAGATTAATTATTGGCAATAATACCTTGGTGTAATTCCAAAATTAAGTTTATTTGCTTTCTATGTGTATTCGTTTTTATGATTTTTTTTATGAATCTTTCATGTTAAATTTTACATTTATATGGATACTTTTCATACATATAATTTAATAGACAATATTTTCCTTAATAAAAAACATATTTTATAATTTTTGACATTTTGCACTTGCTACATGAATGAATATAATATTAACAGTTTAGTTTATAATAATTCAATATATCACAAGATAACAAATTGGCTAATCCTCCTTCATTCAAAATTGTAAAGTTTTTGAGCTAGCTTTTTTTTAATTTGACTTTTTATAAAGCCATCTTTTATTTTCATATTGCAACTTAACTTATCGCAAGTGATTGTTAACTTTAGCTTTATTTTATTCAAATTTTATTCATATTATTTTTAAAAAATGAATACATTTTTTTTTTCTCAGGTATGAGCAACAAGCTGAAAATTTGCATAACCAATCTTTCAATATGGAACAAGCTAACTATGCAGCGCAAATGTTGAAAGACACACAATCTACAGTTGTAGCCATGAAAGATGGAATGAAACAAATGAAGCATGAATTTAAAAAGATTAATATAGATGAGATTGAGGTATTGTAACTTATTTTCTTTCTTTAAAGCATCTTCAGATGAATGGTATAACAGTCATATTTTATTTCTTCGCACATTTCTGATTGAGAAAATATGTACATCTAATTTTAGATGCTGCTAATTTCAAGAATACAAGATTCTTTTTCAAAAAGTTAAAAATTAAAGCTAATGACAAATTTGTTGTATTTCTATTATTGGGCAGATTGCTTATTTACATATTTTAACAGAGAGTTTCACTATTTTCAGGATATACAGGATGACATGGCCGATATGTTAGAACAAGCTGATGAGGTACAAGAAGCTCTTGGTCGTACATATGGTATGCCTGATATTGATGATGATGAACTTGCTGCTGAATTAGACGCTCTTGGTGATGAAATAGCTTTGGATGACGATACTAGTTATCTAGATGATGTTGTGAAAGCACCAGCAGCACCAGATAAGGAACCTGGAGCTGACAGCATTCGAAATAAGGTTTGATATAATATTCAATTATAGACACATGTTTAAATCAATATTGAAATTTGAAAATCGAAAGAAATATTCCTTATTTTTTAATGATGCTGAATGTCAAATCTTTTCCAAAATCTAAAAGTAATTGGAATGAATCTTAACAGTATTCTCTTTTTTATTATTTATTCATTATTACACGATTTTATTATTTATTTTATAAGGAAGACGTTAGTACATAATTTTCTAAGCATCAATAAAATTTATAGTCAAATCAACTGTGTAATTATATATTTGGATTTTTTTCAGGATGGTATTCTGGTTGATGAGTTTGGCTTGCCTCAAATACCTTCTACTTTAAAAACTTCATGAATGTATAGCAACTTATTAAATTATTATATAACATGCAAAGCATCAACATATTACAAATTGCACAGTGGCTTAACAGCTTTGTATTAACATTAGTACTATATTAAACAATGCTTTTTGAATGACATTTATTATGTAAATTTTTAATATATCTTTTCTATTTGTGATGACTAAGTTAGTTATATTTTAAAATTTTTGAAAAGTTTTAAAATTATATTTTTTGCTGGCGACTAATATAATTATACATAATTTTCTTAAATTATCTAAAACTGTTACATTTTTGTAAAAGATTTGTAATGAAATATAAGCACTTGCTTGTGTAATATTTAGTTCAAAAATAAATATTTACAAACCTCATTCAATTTTGAATTACTCATTAATGTAAGTGATTTACCTACTTATTCTAGCACACTAAATAAAGCAATACTTTCTAATTAATGAATTTTAGAGGCATAAAAATTTAGTAATTATTGATTTCTTAGATGTTCATGAGTTCAACCTTGTATATTATATATAGAAGAAAGATTACATATTAATTTAATTTGATTTATATTCTTTGTTAGTATTGCTGCTGTAGAATAGAAATTTAATATCTAATAGAAATTTTTACTTACAAAATTTTCAACAAGAATGTTTAGAATTGAGATAAAAAAAATAATTTTATAATATTTTTTGAAGGACACATAAACATATATATATATATATATATATATATAACAATAATAATAAAATAAATAATATTTTATACTCAGATTCAACAGGGATCAGAACTTCTGTTCTATGAGCTGTTGTGCTCGAACTTCTTCTTACATTGTATTTTTAGATGGTAACCCAATACATAATCCACCCATATTTGATTAATTTTGTACTAGAATTTATTTAATAGGGCTGATATAAGCAATCTATATTTCCAAGCAAAAATGGACTTGAAAAAATCGAAATGAAAATTTTTATATATCTTTGCGTTTCGAAGGTTTCTAAACATTTTGACGTACTTTAGAAAATTGATACAAACTTTTGTCGACGATTTCGTGACCACGGATCATCGATTTCAATAAATAAAAAAACATTTGATTTGTATTGGCGGGGAGACGTGCTGATTAGTTTTGTCAAAGCCAGGTCCAGTCGTTCTGAAGATACGCGGCAAAAGTGCCAAAAATGGTAATTCAGATTTGAATGATTCAAAAAACATTTTATTTATATTGACGAAATGAAGAACTGATTAAAGTTTTGGAAAGGCAGGTGTAGCGGTTTCGAAAATCTAATAAAAAAGTAAAAAAATGCCATTTGGAGGTCTAAAATGATCATTAGACATATTAGATAAAATGATCATTAGACATATGCATGTGAAATTATATGATATTTTATTAATAAAAACAAATTTTATTTACATTTCAATGGGTTTCGTACCAATTTTTATCCATTAGACTGCGACGCAGCGCGATTGCTTTGAAGAAAAATGAAAAATTGAAGAAAAAAGTTGAAAATTTCCAAAATATTTCAAAATATAAAAAAATCTTATTTTTCAGTCATTTTTTTTTAAATTTTAAGATTTTCAAAAATCTAATTTGTGCAACAATCGGCCGTCTGTCAATTTTGTGCAACAATCGGCCAAGCTATTTTTAATCAACAGAATAGTGTACAAATTTTCGTGCACGTTTTAGACAAAAATCCTGCACCGTTTTTAAATATTTAGAAACTGTTATTTGAAAGATATCATTTGGGAATCATGCTGATTAGTTTTAAGAGATCGGTCGGATCGTTTCTTCGTATTTAATTGTTAAATATTTTTTTACGATGATATTTATGAAACTTTTTTGGCGATAGAAATCATGATCTCAAATATAAGTAAATATTTCAACCTTACGACAAATTTTCAAAATATTATCAAAGTTTGAAAAAGTTAGCAGCTTTAAGGCAAAGTTGCCACTTACACCTAGTTTATACATTTATTAATGATTTGAAAACAAAGCTTGATTCGATCTCGCCTTCCATACAACAAATCAAAGCGGTGTTATGTTTCATTTCTGCTTTACCAAATAAGTTCATATTTCTTATTCACGCTTTTAGCACAACAATATGCTGGTATGTAAGGAATGCAATACCGGTATACCGAATTACCGGTAAACCGCCCGATTTTTCGGCGGTATTTTTACCGGTATTTAACCCAAAAATACCGGTATTTTCGGTATTTTACATAAGCGCTATTTGATACATAATACATTAAAGTTCAAATTTCTCGGAACAAATTTATCTTTAAATTCCATAATCGCATAAACAGCTATATCTTCAAGTGATTCTATAGGATAAACAAATGTCAAATATTATCTCAACTCGTCATTAAACTGAATATTTATTGCTTCACTAAGGGCTTCATATCGTGTTACAATAAATAGAATTGGACTGATAGATAATGATGTTTTTTTCATCTTATGTAAAAATGTAATGGTTTTTTAACTGATATTTGCGCCAAAATATTTTATATCATACAGATTACCCTTGCGTAATCTAACTTTATACATAATAATTATGATAATTACTAAATATTTTCGCTTCTTATTAAAATTATAAAATATTATTTTTCGAAAACGTTTCGAAGTTTGAGAATACAATAGAAGCATCACATTGTTTTAAATAACAATACTCAACAATTATAGTAACTTATAATTTATCTCGACAAAGTATCCGATCTTAAATTAGTGTAGAAAAATTATTTTTTTTAAATATTAGAGAATATGCTAATTAGATTAATTTAACACATCGGATACAGAGATTACAGTTTATTATAATAATGTAATATGATCTTTTATGAGTTTTTGGTCTTTCTTACTCAAACGTTTGTTTTTGGTGAAAAGTACGATAGTGATAATGAATTAATTAAATTGGATATAATTTTGTTGAATTATTAATTAAAAAAATAAATTTATTGTTTTATTTTAATGTTTTTATTGTTTAGTTGAATATAGTTGTAGTTGTATATACATTTTTTTATATTTGTACTAGTAACTTTTAATTTTGTTTACGTTTGTTTAAGATAATACAAAATACCGGTAATTTACCGGTATCCCGGTTTTAAAATGAAAAATAACCGAAATACCGGTATTGAAATTTTCCATCGGTATTGCATTCCCTACAATGAGGTACAATGAGATGTTATAGCATAGATACAATGAGATGTTAAATCCAACAACAATAAAAATCCAATCAGAAGAGAATCCAATAAGAAGAAAGATCCAATAAGTAAAATTATAACTCTAACGGGAGTGTCTGGTTGCATGGTTTTGGGCGTTTTGGGTGACAGTAAATAACGAACACCTGCGCTCGTGTGATTCTCATAAGAATCGTGTTGCTGCCATCTGTGCGAGTAAATCTATTATCAACGCCATAATGTCATGCGCACCTTCTATTCAAAATGCTCATGTCAGATCAGTATGTTTTGCTCTGCGCAATAGAGCAGTCGATCGTAATTGACGTTTACGCTCGTCGTGTAAATAAGTGTTTAATGTCGCATTGATACACGTGCTGTTTTACTACTGACAACTATAAAAGTGTTTATAGGCCTATTACGGTTGTGATTTTTTTGTAATTAATATTTTATTATCATCATGATGACTTTTTATCATTCGCAATTATAATTTACATTTGCGTTGTAAGACTTATAATAAAATAGTTGGAATTTCTTTGTTTGAAACATTCTTATTTATATTTTATTGTTTATTTAATTTGATACGCATAAATTCTTTTTATAGTCTAAAAAATGTGCTATAGTGAATTTTTTGTAAATAAATAATTTAAAATATAATTATTACTTACCATACGACACAATAAGTAGCTTTTTATCCTAAATGACTATAAAATTTTAACAGAAATTTTAGCGAATTAATTCCTTCCAAATAATTTCATTTAAGGGGGTATTCTACTGTAGAAGCATGAATTTTGTCCGGTTTTTGAAGCGCTGTATAAAGGAAATAAATAATATGTTTACTATAGATTTTTTTGTCATTTGTTTATTGATATTTTATTATTACATAAAAAAAATATTAAAGAAAAAAAATTAGAATTCACAAAGTTATGAGCAGTCAAAGTGGGGGCTCAAAAAAAAAGAGGGTGTCCTGGCGTGCATGATTCCAACCCTCCTGGTGATCCGAAACATAAAAAATAGATGGATTCTTAATTATTATAGATGCCGCTATCGTATGAACCTTGGATAAGTTAAAAAAAAAATTTGTTTGAATGGCGGCAGTTTGAAAACAAAAAAATTTTTTTCATGTTTTTTTTAACAATTCCGATTTTTTTTAAAATACTAAATAAAAAGTTATAGTTGTGGGCAATGTCCATGCGATAAAGCGATGTATAGAGAAGATCCTCTCCAAATTTGAAGTAAATCGGTTCATTAGAACTCGAGATATCCTTACCGCCAGTTCGAAAAAAGTGGTTTCGAGAAAAACGCGTTCAAAGTTTTGAGACTCGGTCGGACCCGAACCGAGGCCACGTCACTAAAACGGATATAACTCAGGAAATAATAGTAATATTGAAAAATCCTTTTAGTGACATATTTTTGAATAACTAAACTTTGAAAATATGAAAAAACAAATTTTTCGATTTTTTCAAAATTTTACAGTAGAATACCCCCTTAAAACGCCTTCTTTACTTTTTGCTTTATTAATATTGAGTGAAAGTTATAATTGCTAATCAGTTTGATTACCTCTATTACAGAAGAAACAACCCCCAAAATGTCTAAGCCGGTACAGGGTTTGAGTGATGATCAACGTATGGCTTTGATGAAGGTACAGATTTTTATTTATTGATGATGAACTAATGTATTTGGTTGTCTTACTTTACACTGCCTTTCTACAAATGAGCCATAAATACATTTAAAAATCATTTTTTATCGAAATCCAGTTGGAATCTCGTTATGTCTTACTTTTTCTTGAAGAAGTCAATTAATTAAAACAGTTCTGATAATTAAATATAGAGAAAGCGTATTTACATTTTGCAAATTGAGACTAATATGCACGTATGACGAAAGCTGAATTTGATTTAATACATTATTTGAACTTTTTTTACATGGCCTTGTGCCTTAGCTTTTGAATCTTGTCATTTGTTTAACTAATTCTTTTTCAAATATTAACTTCATACTCGAATCGCAAATTTGCTTCATAAACTTATAATCACGGTCATAAGATATATATATATATATATATATATATACATATATATATACATATATGTATATATGTATATATATATACGCCCAAAACGAAAGATAGGTTCCATGAAAAACAGTGTAACTCGAAAAATTCACTATATGTGATATAACCGTGCTAAAAATCACTATAAAAAGCCTTTTTTATCAGTTTTCAATATGATGAATGACGATAATCGTATAGATATAACCTTTCTTTTACTCTCTAGTTTTTTATTTTATCTTTTGCGATTGTTGATCTAATATATTTTTTTATAAATTATTGATTTTGTAGAAACTAATTCTGTTATTCTTCACGTTTAAAAACAATTATGCTCTAGGTTTTGGCATTTCAAATAAACTAGCATATATATTAGGGCAGTTCGATTTAAAGGTCACTTAGGCACATATGATTTTTGGATTCTAGGGATCAAAATAAGATACTTTGCTGTACAAACTATACCTCTAAAATGAATTATGATGTTCCATGCATTAATTCAAAAATAAGGATTAAATTTTCAAAAATCTCTCATTGAGGGTCTCAGGGGGTGAACCACGGGCATGGGTGGATCGGCCTCCCAAAGTTATAGGGGGCCGGTCATACATATTGATGCGATTGAGGCACTCTATATGGGTCAAAACAGTTTTTCAAATATTAACCCTAATTTTAGGGTCAGTGCACAGGATATCAGAATTCATTGGTATGGTTTCTTCAGCAAAATATATTATTTTGATCCCTAGTATCCGAAAATCATATGTTCCTAAACGGCTATTTTTGACCCATACAAATCGGCCCGCTCTAATATACACACATAAAATTTAGTTTTGATCATGAAACGGGTAATTTCCATTTTATCTATATATTTCCATCATAAAAATAAACTACTAAGAATTCGTATTATACATTTTATAGTGTTGTATTTTTACAATAAAACAATGAAAATGCTTATGTAGATATAAGCAAATTATAGTTGAGTGTTTATAAGTCGGTGTAGATTCAGAATTAATAAATTTCGTTAAAAAAAATATTTTGAAGATCGAGTAAACTCGAAAACGTGTAAAACGAGAGATAGTGCATATATTACAAAATTTTACAATTATACATATACACAAACATATATACAAATTTTATATTATACGATATCGTTTAATCTACTAAAATAATTATTTTTAGAAAAATAAGTACATACATTAAATAAGTTGAAGTTGTATTTTTAATCGAATGTCTGCATTTGCATTTTTCTACTTATTCATTTCTTTTTTATTTCTACATTTAGATATTTGTAATCATTGGATTTTTTGCGTTTGAATTTTTCTACTCATTGGATTTTCTTCTTATTGGCAATATCTTATTGGACATTTCTTCTTATTGGATTTTTTTTACTCATGGGATTTTTCTTATTGGATTTTTACGTTTCAATTCTACTTGTTGGAAATTTTACTTACTGGATTTTTTTTCTTATATTTATTTGTGTGTATATGTATGTATGCATGTGTAATAATGATCCTTAATATGAACATTTTTGAATTTCCCTGCTCCCAAGGGCTTAAATGCTTCCAAATTGATGAAAAAAAATCTCTAGAAGTTTTAGCTCTTAATATTGTCTTTTAGATAGTGCGCAATTTAATCAAAGTTTTGTATGGAAATAGCATTGAAAAATTTTCAAAAATTTTATAAATGTTTTTTTAGATATAACTTAGCGAACAAATGAATGAGTTTTATTCAAAATTCGACGCTCTACAAAACAAATTATAGAAAAACTTGTTTTATAGTGCGTCGAATTTTCAATAAAAGATGACACGAATTGTCACTTTTAATGCATTTGTCGCTAAGTTATACCTAAAAACATTTTCAAAATTTTCGAAACTTTTCCATGCTATTTCCATACGAAGCTTTGATTGAAGTGCGCACTATCTAAAAGTTAATATTAAAAGCTAAAACTTTTAGAGATTTATTTTTATCAATTTGGAAGCATTTAAGCCCCTGAGAGCAATAAATTTATATATATATATATATATATATATATATGAGTGAGTTCTTGAGGGCGATACATCAAACAAAGAAAAGCCAAAGATTTATAAAATAATCTTCATTTCCAAACGTTTCGACATTCAATTTAATGTCATCATCAGTGGATATTACGTTGGTTAGTTACATATAGAGAAGTGTACACAGCACTAGAGATTTGGCACTAACATTTATACAACTAACTTGTCAGCACTATGCATTTTTTTATATAATTTTTTTGTATGATGTAAACAGAAAATGATAGTTTTATTGAACAAAAATGTAAGTAGAATTATGTAATTTCTGCCACGACTTCTGTACTTTGCTAGTACCGAGGCATGTATCGGATACATGCCTCGGTACTAGCAAAGTACAGAAGTCGTGGCAGAAATTACATAATTCTACTTACATTTTTGTTCAATAAAACTATCATTTTTCTGTTTACATCATACAAAAAAATTATATAAAAAAATGCATAGTGCTGACAAGTTAGTTGTATAAATGTTAGTGCCAAATCTCTAGTGCTGTGTACACTTCTCTATATGTAACTAACCAACGTAATATCCACTGATGATGACATTAAATTGAATGTCGAAACGTTTGGAAATGAAGATTATTTTATAAATCTTTGGCTTTTCTTTGTTTGATGTATCGCCCTCAAGAACTCACTCATATATTTCAACATCAAAATTAACTACTAAATCATATATATATATATATATATATATATTTGTATATATATGCAATGGTGCATTTGGTCTATGCATTCAGAATCATCTTTTGTTTTGGTATTGAACAATACCCATCGAAAATGAATTCGAGAGAAAGATATTTTGAAATATTCCACTATACTGTTTGTACACAATAAAAATGAATAAAGGATTGTGCTGGAGATTTAAAATTTGTAACATATATATATATATATATATGAAAATTTTAAAAATTAAATATATATATATATATATATTATTATTATTGTTATTGTTATTATTATTATTATTATTATTATTATTATTATTGTTATTATTACAAATATGAATGTGTAACTGCATATATACCCATGAATTACTTGAGGTGTTTGTAATCAGCTTGTGCAGTGGCATGGAATCCGATTTGATAATGCGAAGTTACATAATCTAGTTCAAGGCTTAGAACGGGTATCGTTCATCAACAATCGCATTAGTGACACACCACTATTCTTGCACAAACCATTCATAAATGGTAACTCTTATTCGTGCTCGAAGGTGAAAAAGTCTTAAATTCGTTTTTTTATGAATAACACGTCAGTACGTCTAATCGTCTAAGAGTTGTTATGTACTTTACCTTTATTAAAGCGATATCTTGTTCTTTGTAAAGACATTCAGAAACTTTATTTGCTATTATTACTCATCAGGCAGCTTTTAGGTAACGCCAAGAATTTTTTTATTTAAATAATATTGAAATGATATATTTATTTTATTTTTTTTTATTCTCATATTTATCAACAATCGAAACCTTACGTCCTATGAGCTGTTGGGCTGAAACTTCTCCTTACTTCGTATTTTTTGGATGGTAACCCAATGATTAATCCATCCATATTTGATGACTTTATTATTAGAATTTATCTAATTGGGCTGACTTCTTATTAGTGCAGCAAAACCCGGATCAAGTGCTATTTTCACTTGAATACATATTGCTATCTGTTTTTCCAAATGAAAATCGTTGTCACTGATGCCTGACAACAGGCTTCTCGAAGTGGGTATTGAACCCGGGACCTCTGAATCTAGTCCCATCGCTCTTAACCGCTTACCTACGGGCGACCCCACAATTATATATATCATAGTTTTTAAAAAAAGAAACTGCTCTCCATCAATAACGCCAATGCAATTTTATATATTGTCCTATTATTATAGTACTAGTGCAACTTGATAATATGATAGAGCCACTAAAAAGATTGTTTTTGGTTTTTAAAATTGCATTCTGAATCTCAGAAAACATTTTTTATAAAAAATATTAATATGTAATTAATATCGTCTGTTGCAATATATATCTCATCGAGAGTAGATAAAAAATCTAATAAAATTCCATCAGATAGAGAATGATCAACTACTGGTTTGCATTCTAATAACTCTATCTAGGTAAAAAATTCACAAGCCAACAGCTTATAGAACATACATATAGTTCTGATTGCTGTTTAAACAACCAAAACATATAATTTACAACTATCTCTAATGGACATCTAGTAAATCTAGAGATAATATATTTGGTTAAATGCCACCTGATAAGCAAATGACATTAGTAGAAGTAGGCCGTGCAACTTATACTTAATACAAAGTACAATTCAATGAGGGTTACGCCCAAAAGTAAACAAAAAGTAAAAAGAATAAAAATATATTTTAAATTAAATTTCATCTATGCAGAGTTAGCGGGTGTGTTTCTTTAGCCTCCTTGAAATGTTAATAGCCAAAAGGTTTTTCTCTAGTTTGATTAGAGTGAGACCTCAATCATTCTTTATGTCTGATTGCAAATCGTACTATTTCTTCTTATACGGTGAATATATTGGTATCTTGATGCACAAGCCAATTTAGGACATATTCAGGCGCTGATAGGCAAATTTTCAAAATTTTGTTTTGAAATTTTTGAATTATGTTTGTTTGTTTTATCAGCGCACCCCCTAAAATGGGTGCTGTATGTCCATGTAGGTTTCAAAATGGTTTTGCATAATAGTTCATTATAGATTTGATCTCGATCCTAAAAGACGATATAGTTTTCTGAGATTGTTTCAAGTTGATTTTTTATGTGAGTTTTCCATTTCAACTTTTAGTGTAGGTGAAGATCCAAGTATGTATATAAATGAATCTTCATGTGAAATTTGCTTTCCATAGATCTATATGAAAGGGCAGTTGCCTCGTGAATGTGATATCGATAGATTTTTGGCAGTTAATGTCATTGTATCCACTAATTTGATGATGAATTTGAGTTTGTAAATTCTATACATAAAATAGTAGTATGATAAATTTTTAGACTGATGAACCAATAGCTCTTCTGCATATTTAGAATATTGAATTACTTAAGATTATATAGAATTACTTAAGAATATTGGATACCGATATGACTATTTTAAATTTAACTGGTTGAATTATTAAGTATATCTGTTCAAATTATTCACAATTCAAAAGAAAAAAATTTAATCGTATTCGTCAGATTTAAAATTGTTTTATTCTACTTAATTGCTCTATACATACTACGCGCCACTTGCTAATGATTATATATATATATATATATATATATATATATATAATAAATTGAAATGCACATAAATTATTGCTTGACCAGTTTTATTTGTATATTCATCAAACTTATACTTAAAATGAGATATTAAAACTGCGCACTTATCACGAATTTATTTGTGCTTTAGTTTCCTACTTTACTAGTTTATTTTTTATGTGAAAGTTTATTTGGTCTTATGTTAAGGAATTATACTTCACCATACTTATGAGTTATAAGTGGAATCGTCGATTTGATTAATCATGATCATCGAATTATTAACTGCATTCTTGTTTTCACGGAAGCGTTATTTGCAATATTTTATAATTATTCACTGCAACTTACTAGCTGATATAAATAAATATTACGATGTTCCATATTATTCCATATATTAATTCTAGTAATTCCATCTACCTTTGTGCTTATGTATTGTAGTTGTCTGATTGTTTTTGTTGTGTACAGGTAATAATTTTATGGATATTATGTGAAAGTAATATATAACTTGCATCTTTTTGAAATGTTGAAAGTGTTTGTTGTAATGATTGGTCAAGCAGAAAGCATAGTTAAATGTACAGAGATTCAGTATAAACGACCCACTTTCTCTCTCCTTAGATAGAGTGCTCAATAAGGCGCATTCTCGACTTTATATTAACGAATAAATTCGATCATCATGCATACACGCGCATGCACAGGTTTTTGATGTCACATACTTGTTTATATACATAAAAAAATGGAATCATAATCGTAGTATGTTTTGCCGAGTAGAAATTAATGTAAAGCCCTTTTCGAACTGGTAATCATATTTGTGTTGTTAATCGTTTGTCTGTCACGCATCATTTTTTTTTAATAAACTAAATACAACTGTTAAGAATTTGTGGAAGTTTTTAATAGTACTGAAAGTGAAATCAAACCTAAAATATTCTAAAAGAAAGCTTTTGATGCGACATTTTTTCTCATTGCCTTTATAGCATTTAACCACTTATATTATTTTTTCATATACTAATAAATTCAATGTTCTACGATAGGGTAGAGCGGGGCACAAAGGTCCAATTTGACTTTGAGCAATTATATTGTGAAAACTAAACCCATTATGCCAGAACAAATATCAAACAACTGTGTATCTGACTAAGTTCAGCAAAACTCCCAGCTAATTGCTTATTGTAGAAATGTGTTTTTGCTATTTCTCAAAATTTTCACCTAATCCTTCTTACCCCATAGACTGGGTAACATGTGACGGACAGGGGGCAAACAGATCCCATGTCTTATTTTTAATTTTAAAGGAATTTTACGAATAATAGCTACATTATTCAACCAATGTAAAATATAAATTTCATTGGCACATTTTTTACGGAGATAACACTGTATATAACCTTGATCTGGTATTTTGCCAGAAATATTCATCAGCTGAATTAGAATAACTATATGTTTAACTTATCTTCTGTAAAATTTATGTTCTTAAGTTAATTTACTTTTTTATTTGCTATTTTTTCTTGTTCACAACCTTGCGAGCATAAAAGCTACGATGGTGCTTTTTACCCTATCTACATGCAAGCTTTTATAAAGGTACATATAAAAGCTGTTGAATGTAATCTAATCTGATATAATCTAATTTAATACAAAATTAACAATGCATCTCATAAAACAATTTAATAACGTATACTTAAAAATTATATTCAAATCTCGTAAACTAAACAACAGTGTTCACAACCAAAAAAAAAACTAACAACGGAAGAAAACACTTTTGCAATAGATTTTCAAATAAATCCGTTTACTTTCGATCTTTTCCCTCTACTTTCAAAAATTGTTAAAAAAAATTAACTTATCTTGACTTATCGGTGATGGATCTTTTTACCCGCGGACCTTAAGCTCTGCTCTATCGTACTTGTTCCGATTCATTTTATATAAAGTACTGGGATTTGATCTCGGTATCTTTTTCATTCCAGTCAATTTGTTAAAATGATTATACAAGTCTAGAAATATGAGAAGCTTTCAAGCTCTTCATAATTTAAATTGACACCAGAAGGATTAGTACGTCCTGGAAATATTTATAATTAATGAAACGTTTATCTGAATTATACTGGTAAATAAGAGCAAGAAGTACAATAAGCGCTGTTAACATTTTTTAATTATATTACAAATTATTCAAAAAAATTTCCATGCTATTTCCATACGAAATTTGATTGAATTGCGCACTATCTAAAAGTTAATATTAAAAGCTAAAACTTTCAGAGAATTGTTTTTTAGCAATTTGGAACCATTTGAGCCCTTGGGAGCAAGGAAATTCGAAAATGTCCAAATTAAGGACCACTCTAATATACATAGTATATACATATTTATTTACATGTTCTTTAACAATTTTGATTCCAAACTAAACACAAATATGGAGCAAATATACAAATAAAATTCTTTATTAATTGATTATATTTGAAATTGAATCGACATAGCAAAGAAACAAAACTAATTTCAATTGATAACATAAGACTTGTGTTCTAAAGAGTAGTAGTTCTAAAGGTTTTGACAATTTTATGATCGAAGGGTTCAAATGAAATCCTTGCGTTTTAATTATTTAATGCGAACTAGTGTAGCACTCTTTAGATATATCTATTTTATCACTGTCTCTCTTTCTTGGTCGTAGAAGATAATCTATGCAAAAAAATAAGATTTTATTTTGTACATAAGTTTATATTTAATCCCATAAAAATACACTTTCAGCTACAATTTGTTAGTTGTCCTTTCAGAATTATTCAAAAATTATTTACACAACTATTTGTAACTTGTATGCGGTGCTTCAATAATACTGAATCCATTTATTAAGTCCTAGCTTTGCTGCAATTCATACATCTTTGTGGTATTGATATATTCTTCATTAATTTGCCATGCTCTAGTTCTCACGCTATTGAAACTTCCTCATATGCGGAACATTATTGAAAACACAAACTTTTGAAGTTTCTACTTATTATACCAAGTACATATAATGTGATAATGCAGTAATTTAATTTAAATGTTAGCTAGAAGCGGAGTTCCTGAATTGTTGAAATCTATTTAATTATTTTAACAAATAAATTAACAATTATAAATATTTCCATATCCCACGAACTATTTTTTTTAAATATATTTTGTTTACAAATTTTCAACTTTATAATTATGAAAATCTCTTAAAAATTTTAATTAATGAAATAACATGTTGGTGATAATTAAATTAGATCTACAATAACAATATGAACTTTATTTTATATTAATTAGTTGAAGCTCATTAAATTAAATATTCAATCGATTACTGAAAAAATATCAATATATCTAAAATCAATTCAAATTGTTCAAATTTCTCAAACAAAACAGCTCAAAATGCAAGAAAGTAACCGATTTTTAGTTATAATAATTTCAGGCCAGAACGTACTGTAAAATGCAATAATTAGAAATCTTGTACAAAAAATACTGAAAGATAATGCTTGTAACTTTTAATAGCATTAAAGTCTTAATTTGAATTTCTCGGCGGCCAAGGCCAGGCGTCTTATATTGCATAAGCAACCTGCAGACGCGTCTTGCAAAGCTGTGTCTTCAGAACTGACCGTTTCCAATAGAAATGGAACCACACCACTCTGGAAGAATAAATTTTAATTTTCCGTTAACATTTAAATTTAATTTTAAATTTTCAACATTTGATTATGTGTAATATTCTAAATACATTTACAAAGAGAACTTCAGGTTAACTCTTTTGGGATTTTGATGAAACTTATATATTAGATTCGATATGTTAGATATATATTTATTTTGATCAACGAAAATTTAAAATTATATTAAACAGTGATTGTTATAACTGTTGATTTTTAAAATTTTTGGTAATTATATACAAAGGTTGAATTGTTTTAGTTCTGTTGTAACTAATAGTAATAGCGAAATTAAATATTTACGAGTATTTAGATAGATAATAGTTACGAATAGAAAAATTATATTTAACCCTCTATGGGCCCGCGTTACTTTCAGGTCACATTGCAAATTTTTCAAAATTTTACCAAATAATTGTGGCTTTTTCATGAAACGCCATAATCTTGACTCTATAACGTTGTCAAGACAGCCAATATCTCATTTCTGGCCTTAACTAGGCTTCTCTGAACATTTTAGGACTCTTTAGAACATTTTTATGCAAAAAAGTGCGAACATTTTTGGCCTCTGACTTGAAAGCCACATAATTCTCCGGATGCATGTGTTGACGAAACGATAGCTTCTGCTTCTAATTCTAGCGTAAGTTCTAAAGCTCATTTATATATGTACTTCAAAATTTTCAATTTTTTTAAAATTTCCTAACAAATTGTTTATTAATATCGAAAATAATTTGGATTTTAATTCTAATTCTAGCGAAAGTTCTAAAACTCATTTATATAATATGTACTTCAAATAAATAATTTTAACTTAGCAATTCAGTTTATAAAATTCTTATAAATATTATACAATGTCCTTCATTTTAACTTCGATTGATTAAGTTTTGTTTCTTCACTTTTCTGTAAACATATATAAGTTACAGTATTTATAATAATATATTTGAAAACATTTAATAATCCTCGAATATTTAATAATGATAAATAATAAAAAATAAATTTAATAATTTCATTACGGTATGGGAATTTCCAGCAATTTGCTTTAAGGCACGATGCCATACACCACTAGTTTTGTTCTTCATTTGCATATGTAAGCTTATAAGTGATTTTTTGTGTGAAACAAAAATTCTGCCCGTAGAGGATTAATATATTGTATCAAAAAAAATGAAAAAAATGCATTTGAAAAATTTTAATTTTGAAAAATATTAATTTACTTTGACTTGCAATTAGAAGAAGAATATTCGAAGTAGTGAATTAATTCAAGGGTTTTTAAATAGCATCTTTTGAATAAATTTAAGAGATAGCATGCTTTTGTACTACATCTTTGTATTGAAAGTAGCTTTATAGATATGCGCGCTAAATATAATATAAAAAGTCTTTATTAAAGACTAATTTAGTAACTGTAATATGATCATATAATGAGCTTACTTTTGAATATAATTAAATCTATCCTAATCAAAGTTTGTAAAGTTTGCACAATTTGATACCTTAACTCTACTTCAAGTAGAGTTTGATACGAAGCATTTTCTGTAATTGTAAATGAACATGTATAATCGAATTGAAAATGATTTTTTTATTGTTCGTGAAATATTTTCGAATAAGTATTATTTATGTGAAAAGCCATTTTCTCCTTCGGCAGAAAATACGTTGTTGTTGCTTTTTATTGCGGAAAGAAAATAACGCTCTTTAAAAGCTGTAATAAGCTACACGCAACACGCAACTTTCTCTATGCAACTATTTCTACAATTAAAAATAACATGAAATTGACCAATAGCATGTATAGTTTTGGACATATATTGTTGTACGTAATATCTCTTGACATTTGAGAATGAAATATAAATAATCAATAATCTCTCACTATTTATGGTGTGGGTTTATTTGGAATTCCCGAGAGCATTTTTTTATACTCCGATAATTAGATCATAATATCAGAATTTTGGTAAATATTTTTAGAACAAGCGATGTAAACACCGTAAAACATTTTTTTATTGATATGACAGAACTCTATTTATTATTGTAGTGTTATCATCTGTTTGCTTCTCAGTTTATCTACTAATATTATTCAATCTCTGTTTTTCTTAGTGGAAAATTAGTGGAATGTATGTCGTTGTTCCTAAATCTCAAAATTTTGTTTATGAAACTTAATCAACATTATTTATTCTATCGGCTTTTGTCTTATTAATAATATAAAATTCAGAAACGAGCTAGAATGGAATTTTTTATGTTTTCAACTTGATTTTACGTATTTAACGAACTTTACTTAATTTCGAATGTGCAATCAACAGTTGAGAAGACTTCGAGAGTGCCACTAAGGAGAACCTCAGGTTAACTCTTCTAGGATTTAGATGCAACTCAGATATTTCATATAACGTTGGATAAATCATTATTTTGACAAAACAAAATGCTTATAAGTTTATTATTTTTCAACCATATATCTACAATATCAAGTAATAATATATACTGAATATCCAATAAAATTCTGAAAAATGCATAGAAGTTTTAACTCTTTTGCTATTTTTTAAAAATTTATTAAAGGTTTAATTGCATTCGAACCGAATGTTTGTAAATTTTTCCATTCATGGCGAAAATTTTAGAAAGTCGGTAGTGAATGAAAACATTTTTCAATACTTTTCTTTACTTTTGATATGTTAGCAATTAAACTTGCACATCGCTAGTATGTCTTGCAATGTTGAATAATTTGATGTTTTATCATGATCACCGATTACATCAAATTTATAAAAACCCGTGTTTCCCCAAGGTTGCATTAAATGTTCATAACAAGAAACTGGTATACCGTGTCAATGTCAAACTTCTTTTTTATTCGTGTTTCTCTCTTCGTTTTTATTGGAACTTTAAGCATATTATAAATACTAAACATTAAATTGCCACATATGTAGTTGATATAAAATCTTATGAAATCTAATTATTGTTTATATTAAATGGTATGTTTTTTTGCAAAGACGTAAGTTTTAATTGTATTGGAAAATAACTGAATATTACACATTCTTGGAATCGAAATTAACTTTTTTTTGCAAATGATTGCTGTCGACCTATATTTGCATAATATAACTACGCTATTTACGGTTATTTAAAAACATATTTTATGTATTTGTTGTAATAGGTGTAACAATTATTTTCACCGAACTATGTAAAAACAATTGAATAAAAAAGTGTTAAAATATTCCAAAACGTCATCGTTTACTGATATTATTTTTGATGCACAAAGCTTTTTTGAAGACAACAAATTCTCATTATCTCCTCCAATTAAAAAGACATTCGAAATATTCATAACGTGTTTTGCACGATTACTATAGTGTTTTTTTTTTTCAAATATAAGCCATACAAATTTTTGATCCGCGATGAGAGGTGATCGTAATATAATAGTTTCAATGTTTGAAAAATATTTATCAGAGAACAATGAATATTTTTGCGAAGAATATCACATCGTTCGGTGAATGAAATGAATTAACATCACTGCATTATTTAGCAAGTAAAAAACAGATGATCGTTTGATTTCTTATTGATAGCTTTCTCTACGCGATACTTCATTGTCATATTACTTTCGCAAAATGTACTTACAGAACTGTAATAGAGTACAACATATAACTATTATATATATATATATATATATATATATATATATATATATATATGTGCAGAGTTGTTTTAAAATTTTTGTGTTTAAATACTTTATTTATTTTTTGTAGCTATTGTTATCCGCTACTATAATTTTTAGGAAAATAATATTGTGATTTCAATTAATTTGAACGTATGATACAGAACTGTGGAGATAAAGAAGTGAATCTAACTATAATAATCACACAAAATACGAGTCTAAAGTCAAGAGTCAAAATCATGAATAATATTACTACGCATTAGGGGGCGTCCATTAATAAGAAATCACGAAATATCACGTGGGGGAGGGAGGGGTATAGTAAGATATCACGTGTATTTATTTTTTAACTGTTTTTTTTTAAAAAAAAATCAAACATTTTCAAAAAAAAAATGAAAAAATTACAGTTTTATCACGTAACTAAAAATTACTAGCTTAACCAGTGGTATCTATGATTGACGAATATACTCGTCAGGGAGAAATGGCGGAATTTTGTTATTGACGAGTATATTCGTCATGCCTATAGAGCTATTTAAATTTAAATTTTTGAAAAAAAAAACGAAATATGTTCTATTATGTCAAGTTGTTTTGTATATTTTGACTGTATATGTAATAAGTAGTTGTGAGTATCGTTTTATCATAAGACAAGTTACATAAACTTCCCGAAATGTGAAAATAATATACTTTATCAATAAGAATTAAAATTTAGCTATTAACAATATTTTCTACTATTTATTTTCAAAATAATTTTTGCTTTTAATAAAAAAAAAATTCTTACTTAGTTTACATTGAAATTAATCCATTTTTAGTTTAATTCATATGTAATATATGCTTATGTTAACAAAAAGAGCCTTATTATAATATCATTATAATGACGGGTTGTAAAATAAATAAATAAGTCAATAAATAAATCGATAAAATGTAAAGAAAATAATGTAGTAATACCATTTTTCAATTTTGTAAAATAATACCGTATTTTTCATCTGATATCTTACAAGCGCAACTTACCTTGTAATTGACGATTGTACTAAAAATATACAAATATATTTTTGTTCGAAATAAAAAATACAATAATAAACAAACAAAATGGTTCTTACAAATACAATTATTTTGCGCATAAAAAAGCGCGAAGGCATGTGCTATATTTAGATCGAAAATATTAATCATTGAAAAACGTGAAATGTACTTCATTTGTATATTCAGAATTGCATGTACGAATGCTTCATATTTTGAATTATTCATTGATTCTCGCAAAATATGAACTAATCATTTTAAACAAATCTAAAAATAAACAATTTTTAGAATGATGCAAATACTATAAATAAATTTTGAAAATGGTGATTTTAATTTTCATAGTGTTCGGACGTATTTGCATTTTATTGTATTGGCCATGAAGGCAGCAATCTTCATGGCATTGAGCTTTTACACCGGATGGTTGCTACTCTGTAGAGGGGTAGCGGATTTGGATCGGACTTATTTTTCTCACTCAATAAGTATAACTTCTTCAATTAGAACTTGGTGACAAATCATTAGTGTTATAAGAACTTACAACAAATACATAAATTATATAGCTACAAAGGTAAAATTATAACCTAACAACCTGAGTTCATCGAAGAAAAGACTTAATAAGCTGATACATAGTAAATAAAAATATGTAAGTTAAATTGCAAGGAATATTATATTGTAAGAACGCCAGTCAAATAATTTTTACATTTCTCAACTTTGAAAAATCGTAAGATCACGAGAACATAATCTATGCTACATATGTTTTATAGTCTAAACATGATATTTATACTGTTTGATAAAAAGATATATCATCTTTACCATACCCATATAGTTGTGACAGTAATTTGAATACAAGATGTAATAAATTATATCCTTTACCTGATGCATGGTGATGCAGTTGAAAGGGTCCTCACTCAGGCGACACAAAGCAAGAGCTGTAGTTTTATGAACTCTAGGCTGGTCCGCTGCAGCCATATAGGCTACCAATGGTGTAATCGCGCCCAACTTACCGAATAAAATTCGATTATTGCTCCAACCACAGCAGTTAGCAATAGCGTCTGCTAAATACTCTCGTAACCCTTCATCAGTGGTTCCAACTGAAAATAAATGTAAGAAAATGATTTTTGTAAGCATTTGACTAATCGCCACTAGGCGGAATCTCAGGCACGCGATAAAGCACTATATGCAACTATCGGATTTTCTTTGAGATTTCAAATTTTTAAGTTGAATTATATATAAATATTGATGAACAAAACATTTTTAAAAATCCGGGACAAAACACCTAAAACCGGGACAAATATTGCTTTTAAAAAAATTCGGGATACAAGGCGGAAGATCGGGATTGTCCCGGCCAATCCGAGACGTATTGTCACCTTACCAATAGTAAACACCCATAATATGAATGGTAATATTATGCAAACTCTTGAAAACAGTCTGCTACTATTAGTTATTACTATAATTATAGTTTTATCTAACTTCTGGGACTGTCCCGGCCAATCCGGGACATATGGTCACCTTACCAATGATAAACACTCACAATATCAATGGTAATATTATGCAAATTCCTGAAAATAGTTTGCTACTATTAGTTATTACTATAATTATAGTTTTATCTAAATTCTGGGACTGTCCCGGCCAATCCGGGACATATGGTCACCTTACCAATGATAAACACCCATAATATGAATGGTAATATTATGCAAATTCCTGAAAACAGTCTGCTACTAATAGTCATTACTATAATTATAGTTTTATCTAAATTCTGGGACTGTCCGGGCCAATCCCGGACGTATGGTCACCTTACCAATGATAAACACCCATAATATGAATGGTAATATTATGCAAACTCTTGAAAACAGTCTGCTACTATTAGTTATTACTATAATTATAGTTTTATCTAAATTCTGGGACTGTCCCGGCCAATCCTGGACATATGGTCACCTTACAAATGATAAACACCCATAATATGAATGGTAATATTATGAAAATTCTTGAAAACAGTCTGCTACAATTAGTTATTACTATAATTATAGTTTTATCTAAATTCTGGGACTCTCCCGGCCAATCCGGGACGTATGGTCACCTTACCAATGATAAACACCCATAATATGAATGGTAATATTATGCAAACTCTTGAAAACAGTCTCCCACAATTAGTTATTACTATAATTATAGTTTTATCTAAATTCAATATCTTTAAAGTTTCCAATTATTGATAAAGTTGTTCTAATACAATAATACTTAAGGGCTGCAGGGAGACCCTTTAAGTTCCCTTGTATTAAAACAACTGGCTGTTGTTCTTCTCTCGATGGATGTTGACTAAAAATTTTGCAAATTGAGTTTTATATAAATGTTTGTGTCAGTTTTTTGCCCTTTATCAAAATCTTGACTATATCCAGTCAATTCTAATTTTATTGATAAAAAGTGAAATTATTTTCGTTTTACTCGTGCATTTTAAATGTGAAAGTAATACTCTAAATTGGCGTATAATGGTATCATTTATAGACAAAATCTAATTGTCATTAAATATATTACTTATATGTTAAATGAAGAATAAAACGTAGAGAGTATCTGATATTTTTTATACAGAAAATTATAGTCTTTATTTGATGAAATACTGAGTGAATTTAATAATGGCTTTCTTATTATGTATTGGTTTATAATATAACTTTATATGTACAATTATAAATATATATATATACATATATATATATATATATATTAATATATATATATATATATATATATATACGTTATTAATTTAAGTGAAAATAACAATTATGGATTCGACAAAGGCCAACTTTCTATAATTCATTCAAGTGCTCTTGCCAATAATAGCGTATTGAAAGTGTTGTGTGAAATAGAGTTTTGTAAATGATGCATATGCTGCATCTACAACAAACCTAATCTTGCCAATTTTCCTACAACTCCGTGATCAGTCATAACGGCCAAATTTTCAACGTCCGTCGCGATGATGGCGATAGCAGCGCAAATACCGGCGAGTACTCGAGTGTCTTTTGAATCTAGAAGCGATACGGCCAGTTCTAGAGCGCCTACGAAGCTTCTTACCATTTCGCCTGAATCCTGCGAGAAAGAACTATTCTTTCTTCTCATATTATGAAAGATATTTCAAAAGTATCTTATTTTTATATTTTGTGTTTGTCCGATAATTCCCCAAAGCAAAAGAATTACATATTTCTATAATTTATATAATTGTTCGAAACAGTGCTACTGAAAAGGTACGACTTTGCGTTTTTTGTACATTATATAGTAAAATGTATCAAAAATGATTCACTAAAAATACTGTTGATTTTGTTCTAAAAGAAAGTATACTTATTATACAATTTTAATTTAACACGTTGAAGACTGCGTTGAAAATCGTGTTTTACATGTGAGGATTGCATAAAAAAACATTACTTTTGACTGACAGTTACACTGTCTAAACTGAATGAACTACATCGCAACTCTTAAAACATATCAAACAAACAACTATCTTACCATATTCAGTAAAATTCTTTTTTCTATTTTTTACTATTTTTCTATAATTCATCATCTGCTTCTTTTTACCCCATTGGCGGGGTAAAATGAGGCAGCCACACGGCAAACATATGCAATGTCTTAATTTTAATTTGAAAGGGATTTCACGAACTAATAGCTAAATATTCAACCAATGCAAAATATAAATTTTGTGGACACATTTTTGTAACTTTGCAACTCTTTTTTTTTTCTCAGCCTCGCTTACATAGAGCATTGAACCACCTACAACATTTCAAATTTTATATTCTACATTATTTTTTTTTAATTTATCAACATTTCAAATTCTAGCTCAAGACATTATTTACTCCGTTTTACATTGTCTTAATTTTACTAACTCTTCTTCTTCACTTTCTACTAATGCTATTGCGTCTTCTTCTAATTATGTCGGGATATTTATTTGATACTGGTGTTTTACAAAGATAACACTGTATATAACCTAGATCGGGTATGTCAACAAAAATATTTATCAACAGAGTTGGAATAACTATAATTTTAATTTATTCTTTGTAAATTTTTTTGTTTTAACTGAATTTACATTTTTATTTACTATTTTTTATTGTTTACGCTTTTGCCAGAATAAAGGTTCAGTTGGTCCATTTCACATGTAAGCAATTATAGAGATTATATAAAAACATCTGTTGAATAACGTATGCTTAAAAATTCTATTAAATTCTTGTAAACTAGGCAACAGTGCTCACAACCAAATTAACTAACAACGGAAGAAAATACTTTTGTTATAGATTTTCGCACATGGGCGGTTATTTTCTGATAGTGACGTTAATTGATTTGAGGCTACGCACACATCTTTATCTAACCACCTTCAAGTATTGTTGTTAAAAATTCTTAGCTTCACTTGTTTTTGAGATATGGAGGACTTCTTTACGCGCGGACCTTTAAGCTCCTCTCTACCCTATATAATAATTTAAAATAATTCAAATTTACTGAGTCTGATGATTGGCTACTGTGCATACTTTCAATATAAACCATGTACAAATAAATCACATATCGTTTGCCCACACGTGGGCTCGCGGTCTTCAACGTGTTAAGAGTTTTGTTTCAGTTTATTTCTCTATCATCAAATTCGGATGTTAGAACTGGTATTACAGTGATATTACAGAAGACAAGTGCATGAAAAATTGTTTTTTTTTTCATTTGTATTCTTTCATTATTTATATCATTTAAATTAATTGATATTGCATATATAGCATAAATGAGACAAAAATAAAAAATTAAATAGAATATTGGATAACTATAAAATTCTGAGCTGCACATACTGATCAATTGATTTAGTTGATTCAATACGTGCATTGATTACATATGCTTTCACTGCTTATATTTATTCCTTTTTCGATAAAATGTAGTAATAAAGTAAATCAATATTATTCTGACGATATATACTCAATATTATTTTCATTACTCTGTTGTGATTTTCTTCAAGGTTATCTATAACGTAGAATGTCTTATCGATATGTACATTTCATACCATAAAGAAAAGTATAACGTATAGATGTATAACTTCATGGGAATTTGCAGATAATCAATTCGTTAACCAGAGATTCACTCTCGTAAAATTTGTACATAAAAACATTGGTATCACTTTAATCAAATTAAATTAAATTGAATGTGCAACTTCAGAAAGTACGAATGTCAATAGATTGAATAACAACAAACTTCAGGAAATATTGAATAGATTGAATAACAATAAACTTCAGAAAACATTTAAAAAACTTTAGATAGATAGTATTTATTACGTTTCTATAATCTCTAATAAATAAAGTAATTCATTTGTTATTGAATACGAAATTCTTTTACCAAATCAAGTAAAATATGACAATATTTTGCAGGACAGTTTACAGGTCCAATAGAGACAAAAAAAAAATAGTTTAAAACCCTATTGAAAAACGCCTACTAGTTATCTCTATTACAAATAGCCCCTAGTTCCTGTATTCAATATATCGTAATCCTATGCTGATCCTTAATTACTCGATTACGCAGCTTTATATACTTAAATTTTGGTTATATTAATTATTCGGATAATGAGTACCTATATGAAATATAGTTTTCTATTATGAATTGGAATTGAATCGAAACTCACCGTAGCGTTTTCTATGCACGGTCTTAAAGCCCAAGCGGCGTTTGCTTTTACTTTCACATCGACATTTTTCAAAATTGACCATATTAATCGAACGCCATCCATTTCTTCAATGATGGCCATGGCATCCGGTTCTTTGGCACACTGGGCTAATGCAAGTGGAACATTCTCAAGTAATGGGTTATGTATACTCTTCAATAGGTTCACTGAAATGAGTGGGTCCACTAAATATATATCTATTCAACATTAGGTTTACGGGAATTTAATTAAAATGCTCAAAAAAGCATAGCACAAATATTATCTAATTTGTGTTGAAAATTTATAATTTTATTAGTATATATTATATATAGAATTCTAATTGTGATAGGCTGGCTAAATTTAGAAATTTATTTTTAGTATGCCTATCTTTGCGGAAACCCATCAAGCTGACTGGATAGCTGATTATGCCAACAAGAATTTACTTTATTTGTAATATTATACCTTCGAATAGTAATTGTAAATTTGACGTCTCTGAGATGTACTAAATCGGTAATAAAAAAGATCATCGCGTCACTGGAAACTCGATATTTCAGATCAGGGTTTCGAGGAAATTGACAAATCTTTGTTAGTATAACTGTAAATTTTTATAGCATTGTAATCGCGTGCGTAAAATGAATAAAATATATCCTAATAATATGTCAAAAATTGTTCAAAAAATGTGGTTTTTGTGTAGATTTCATGTTTGATCATTTTTTGCGATATGTAAACATTTTACTTTTACATTATATTTTTATGCGAAACCTTATATTATACTGTTCAACGCAACTTGAATATAAATTAAGAATTTTTTAAAAGAAAATATGCATTACATATTACGTCAATTTGGAGGATTTCCGTAGAGACAGCTATATATGAAATGCCCGTAAGCCTCGTATTAAAGACACTGTGAATCAAAAAAGAATACTACATATATAAATTCACAAACATTTAAAAATATTTCTTCTTTGAACATTTGCAAAAATTGTAATAAGAATTATTTAATTTTGTTCAAATATAAATATGTTATAATTATTTACATAAATCCCTTGTAGATAATTTTATTCGGGATAATATACTACTTAATCTTACATTAAAGGAAATACATTATTTTAGTGAGGCATCGAGTGAGGATATTAATAAAAAAAACAAAAATTCAGACGTGGATAATTTAGCGAAAAAAGTTTCTGCCTTGAATATTGAATATTTAAACAAAAATCTACATATAAATACTTTTTACGTATACATTTTATATATGTTTGCGATTTGTATGTACATGAATACAAGTTTGAGTTGAGGGGCCGATTCTGCGGTAAAATAGACCAATATTACGCAGTGGCTACACAGAATGGTACTAACCAAATAGAAAACCTAACCTAGAAAACGCACAAATTCAAAAGAAACAATGTTATCATAACTGCATCTTTGTGGTGTAATAACGGGTGGTCCATCTAGTGGTCCTAGTGATCTAGTGATCTTACGGTTTAGATGTTTCTGTAAGGAAAACATATAAAGTATTATACATTGTTGGAAAGGTCTCAAAATTCTTAGTTTTTTTTCCATATATCGCAACTTCGAATTCCGCACGGGGTGGCCTATAGGCAAGTTGCTATCGATAAATTCCAGTTTTTAAATGGGCCACCCTATATAATAACATATAAGCGAAGTTGCATTGTATGTGTAGAACGTCTGATCGCGCAGCAAATACATGGCATTTTCAAAGTATTTAGTACCATTCTATATGAGAAGCGCTATGTAGTATATCTCCTGCGTAACATTGGTCTATTTTACGGCAGAATCGGCCCTGAGACATTCCAACCATGTTCAATAAATTACTAATATAACAGTTTTCTCATAACTAATCCATATTTCATCACCATCATAGTATGAAAATACTTTTTTTATTATCCTTTGTTCGTAACAATATTATTGCTACGCGTAGAACCCACCAAGCCTACGAGGAATTTAATTATATTTTATTTGCTCCGGCAAATCTGAGATCCAGCCTACCAGCCTGGTAAGCCTGATCAGACATGTGACATCACATTTATTAATCATTTTTTATTTTGATTAATATTTCGGTTGAGTATTTCGAATATTTTGGGGGTAAATTGATATCAATACTTTTAATTTCTATTATTTACCTAAATGAGGTATTCCTCTTTCTTGTCTCAAGTTATCTACGTTGTGTTTAAATCGTAACATTTCTGATAAGGCGCCTGTAACATTTGTTAATACGTCTTCGTTTTCTTCAGTTAATAAAGCAGTTAGTGCCTGTTTATAAAAATCGAAAATAATTATAAAATAATCGAAATAACACAAAAAAATATGTTTACAACAACATTCCATTTTTTATGCAATGTAGGAAATTGAAATTTATATAAAATATTCATATCCATAGCTAATTATGCTTAATGATATACTAAATATTTCAAATATCATAACTTATCGACCATGAATTGTTATCTATACTTATAATTATTACTCATAAATAAATTACTCATTCAATGTCTAAGCGCATTCATACACGCTTTCTGTTTCAAAGTTAGATAGTATATAGCCAATTCACATAATGTAATTAAAATAATTATATATATTGAGACTAATTCAATTAATGATATTTTCATCATACAAGAAAACTACACAAACATTTTATATTTGCTACTAACCAAGTCGTCCAGTTTGTGTTAGTGTAGCTCATTATTACGCTGCATGACATAGAATTTAAATATAATAATCAAAATTCATAAACAATCTATTTATGGAGTAACAAAATCTTATCGTATGTGTCATTGTATTTTGAACCTCAATAATCTCCGGCACGTTTTATTTGATTAAGCTATCATGAGTTAATAATATATGAGAATATATTTTCTATCAGAGTGTTTTAAAACTGTATTTAATCGTTTAATCTTCATTATTAAATTCAAGAACGGAGTGAAATGTTTAATGTCCAAATATAAACTTCTATTTGAATCAAGTTTTATGAACATATAGTTATTTGTAAATATATACGAGTTGATTAAATAACCCAAAGAATGTTGGCAGGAGGTAAAATAAAATATTACAGCTAAATTTTTTCAAATCAACAAAATGTTGAAAATCTGTTCGAACATATTTTCATTTTGTTATATTGGCCAGCAATCTTCATGGCATTAAGCTTTTACACCGAAAAGTTGCTACCCTTATAGAGGGGGAAGCAAAGAGTTTGATGGGACTAATTTTGCTTACTTCTAAACCTAAAATCCGCGTAACATGTGTAGTAAATAATCAATAAATATATCTTCTTCAATTAGAATTTAGTGACAAATCAATAGCGTAATTAGAACTGCAACAAATACATAAATTCCACAGCTACAAGGGTTAAATTACAACCCAACAACCTGAGTTATCGAAGGAGAGACTTAATACGCACATACAAAATTATTGATAAAAGATGTAAAATATTAACAAATGTTATAAACAGCATTAAATGTATTATTTTCATACAATTTTGTTGTAAGTCTTGTTTTCATCAATTTAATTTTTTGGAACTAAGGTAGCGATCTTTCTTTCTAGATTTAAATCAATTATATTATTCAACATTACAATACTCAACAGAACATTTTGTTGTATTTGTAAGTTAAAAAGTTAAACGCTTATATATATATATATATATATATATATATATATATATATAATCTGTAATATAGACATATTCACCACACGTATTTCAAAGTTGCATAAAACAGTCGTCGCTGAATAGTAATTTTCTCTATAGTGCAATATACATATGTGATGTCAAATGAATAAATAAATTGAACTAAAAGAGCTTAAAATGAGCATTGAATAATTAAAATTTAACAAGCGCATGTCGCTAAATACTGAATTGAAATAATTTATTCATTTTAGTATTTTATTAATTTAATTTGATTGATTTATTGATAGCTTTACCCATTAAATTTATATTTACCGAAACTGTCCCGAGCTGATCCAGCTTATTTATGTTGTCGTCATTGGCAGCGCATTTCCATATTGCTCCGGACGCCGCAGCTATCAATGGTTTATCATCTCGCAATTTTCGATCTTTTATTATTGCCACTAATGGTTCCAAACCTCCAGCTCTTCTAATCAATATACGTGTTTCCTGTTTTTATTGCATTAAATGTTACAAATCATCATTTTTACAACTAGCTGTAAGTGTAATTCTGTCTTAAGGCAATTAAGGCATCGTGCCTTAAGGCAAATTGCTGGAACTTCCCGTACCAAAAATTATTTTTTTTTCAAAACGATTAACATTTTTGAAAAAAAAAATTACTTTGAAAAAATAAGATTTTTGAGAAACTATAAATTGGACAAAAAATTACTTTTTTTTGAAAAAATTTTTTTTTTAAAAAAAATTTTTTTTAATTTTTTTTTTGTTTTTTTTTGAAATTTTTTTTTTTATTTTGACATATTGTGGAAGATCTGAACTTTCTTTTCAAAGCAATCGTACTGCTGTAACTGCATAGGGACAAAATATAAAGCGCGTAAGCGCCGCGTCGCTGTCTAACGCATAAGCATTGGTACGGAACCCATAGAAATGTTAACAAATTGTATACTTATTGTTAAAATCTCTATAAAATATCTGATAATTTGATGAGCATATGTCTAATGATCATTTTTGACCGCCAAATGGCTCATTTTTTTACTTTTTCCTCCATATCTCCGAAACTGCTAGACCTACCTTCATGAAAATTTTATCGATTTTTCATCTTGTCAATACAAGTGAAATGTTTTTTGAATTATTCAAATTGGACGCTCCGTTCTCTCAAAAACTGAGTTACCGTTTTCGGCACTTTTTGCCCCGTATCTTCGGAACGGCTAGACCTGCCTTTGCCAAAAACTAATCAGCACGTCTCCTTATCAATACAAATCAAATGTTTTTTGAATTATTCAAATCGGTTGACCCGTGTTCCCAAAATCGTCGACGAAAATTTGTATCCGCACATACATACACACACATACATACATACACACACACACACACACATACACACACACACACACACACACACACATACATCCATTTTTTCTAAGGTATGCCAAAATGTTCAGAAACCTCTGAAACGTAAAGATATATAAAAATTTTCATTTTCGATTTTTTTGCGATTACTATAACTTACCCTACGGGAAGTTAATAATTGTAAATTAAAATCTGAAGGCTGACTAATGCCTTTTAAATTGGAGCATGGTGGTGATGACTGTTGATAAAATTAGGGGAATTTTCCTGCGATGCAATATGAAATAGTTTCAATATAGTTATAGATATAGAGATTATGAAAGGATCGTTGGCACTGATAATGAGTGAACATAAAACTCTTCTACGTTTGATAACAATATCTAATTGATATATAATAGATACATGTTTTTAAAATTCATATTTTTATTGCCGAAATCGAATTTTGGATCATATTAAGATTATAAAAGATTAATTTTACATAGCTATATCATGTAAATCAATGATATAATGATCATCAATTAGTTTCTCCAATTTTTGGAGAAAACAAAATGTGAATTTTCATTAAAAGATGCAATTGAAAACGCAAAATAAATCTATGACTTAATTTAATTATAATTTAATCAATTTTTGATTAAACGATTTTGTTTTAGTTGCGATATTGAGAATATATCCAATGAAATGTATAAAAAATAGAAATGTAAAAAATGAAGTCATAGATTTATTTTACGTTTTCAACGTTGAAAATTTATTTCAATTTTTTTTTTCAAATTTTTTTTTTTAACTTTTTTGTATATCGAAAATAATTCAGATTTTAATTTGAATTCTGGCTAAAGTTCTAAAGCTCACTTATATACTTTAAATAAATTATTTTAACTTTGCAATTCAGTTTATAAAAACAAGCAGAAAAGAATATTTACAACACAATATAATAATAAACGTAAGAAATTTTGATATATATGGTCTTCACTGATAATATGAAAATTATATGTATTCAATTATGCAACCTATATTATGTTTTTTTCCGTTGCGACTAAAATAAAAAAATTCATAAAAAGACAATAAAACATGCAATTCATATACTAATACATACTTTAAGTGAATTAATAATGATTATTTTTATTTTAAATGTACATATATAGTTGATATATGATAGAGCAATAGTTTTCATAGAAAAATAATAAGCAAATATTGCCGAAATAAAATTCTAATTTATCATTAAATCTGATATGTGTGTATTGTATGTAGTATAGTTTAGCTACAAAAATTTACTTTGAAAAATCTATTCAGATAAAATAAATAATTGCATAATAAGCATTAGACATTTTTTATTTATGATATATTCTGACAGTAATAATCGCCCGTGGGACGATTATCTTAATTTTATACGTATATTAACCCTTTAGTTCACTTTTAAAGTTCGTCAAAGATCAAATCAAATGATACTTAGAATTAATTTTTATAACGCTTCAAAAATGCAAGGTGCCGAATATTGAATAAATTGTTCTTAGTATTCTACAATTTTTAGGCACTACGCTCTTTATGGAAAATTTTGAAGTAAATCATTGTCTTCAAGTGCTTACAATTAGCGCTGCAATATAAATTATTTAAATTCTACTGATAAAGACATTATGGAAACTTGTAAAAAGTAGTTTTGCATATACGTATAATGCATTCATAGAATGAATTACTTTACAACGTATTTAACCCGCAAATGATCATAATTATCTTATTATATGAGTATTGTAATGATACTTAGCTAGCCAACTCGCGTTTTAGACAGAACAATTATATAATTATAAGTTATCATGGAAGTCGCATCCTTTGGACATGACAATGACAATTAATTATTTAATTTCTTACTTATAACAGTAACTTTTGTAGACAACTGAGTTAACACTATGAAAATGTACCTATAAATTTATATTTTGCATTGGTCGAATAATGCAGCTATTTTAAATAAAAAATAAGACATTGGACTTGTTTGCCCCCTGATCATCCGATTTTACTTCTATTGCGTAAAAAAGACCACGTGACAAATTTTTGAAAAATTGCAAAAAACACAATTCTACAATGATGAATCATCTGGGAGTTTTACTGAGCATAGTCATATAGTTATTTGTTTGATATGTGTATTTTGTGATATAATTGATTTGGTTTTCACAATATAATTGCTCAAAGTAAACGTTTATATCCCGACCTACCCTATTATTATTACCATGAATAAGCAAAATCTTCTAAATTTAACCCTTTCTACTCGCTAATTCCTTGCTAATTCCGCCGGAGCGGCGGCGTCCGAGTGGAAAGGGTTAAATAGAGATTTTTTGAGAGAAACTATTGTATAGGAATTATATAGCTATTTTTTACCTTATCTTCGGAACATTTAAAAAGACAGCTAGCGCAATGCATCTGCAATTCTCTGTCATCTGAAGAAAGGTATTTGACAATATCTGGAACCATTCCTTCAGTTCTTATAGCGAGCTGATAGCTATGTTCGGATGCACATCCTTGTAGAGTACCTAAAAATATTAAGATAAAAATATTAATATAAAATATATTTAATTGATAATATATGTTTTTAATTTTATCTTATTCAATTCAATAAATCGTATATACTCTTATATCATATAATTTTTTTTATCTCAATTCAAATATTTTGATACATTTTTACTGCTTTTTTTACCTTCAAGTAGCAATGGTAAATAATTATAAATTAAGTGCATTTGAGTTTAATATTCGGATTCACATAAAATTATTAATGGGTTACTTTATTTATTTAGCAACATAGATTATATACAGTTGTACATTCATTATATATTCTTTAACTTTTATGTCAAATTCCACACGTATGAAGTCGGGGTGCAGCTGGCAATAAATAAATTTAATAAGGTAATGGGAAATATAGGGTCTTGTAAAATCTTCTATCAAGATAATAAAGAATATTATACAACATTTTTTCGTTCAATAATTTGTTCAGTATCAGATACGGTGTGACTACTTTACCAATTTCAATATTTTGAATTAGTAATCGTTGAAGGTACTGATATAATAAAAAATAATTAAATACAAAATCTCAAAATGTTCAAATTATATAGTTGTATCACAAGCAATGAGCTTATTAAATAAATGATCCAGTTCTGCATGTGCACTTCCACTTTGTCTGAGCAGTTATTGTAGTAGAGAAGACCATTGAATAGAAATGACAAACTTGAATATAAAAGTATGTGATATTTGTTATAAAGTTTTTGAAAATCACATAGCTACATGTCAATACCGAGATCTAACTTCATGTATTTCTTTACAATTTGAAAAAAAAACTTTCAAATTATTTTTATTTTTACTAACAATAAGTAAAATTTATTTAAGTTACAAAAAGTTAAACTATTCTTCATATTTACCGACCAGATTTTGATAAACAGCTAAATTTTACAGGATTTAGTACTTTACATTATGATATAATAAATAATATTTAGCTTATTACCCATTGAGGATTTGACCACATCCAAGTGAACACATTTGATAAGTTTTGCAAGTAGAGGAACTATGCCCGCCTTCCTCATGGCTTCTTTATTTCGTGGTGATGCCGATAGAGACCAAAGGGCTCTTGATCCTGCACGTGCTAAACTCACCTAAGGTTCAAAATCATTTTCGAAAATTCTGAATATTTGAATATTCATTTATTATTAATTAATTATGCGCTAACTACTTGTTTAAAAATGCTTTCTTTTCAACAGCTTGTGAGGTGAAATAAAAATACAAATTGATCGAATATTTTCTATACTAGGTTTGAGTTGAATACATTAAAATATCTTGATCAACAGAATGCAAAGATATTTTCTATTTAACCGTTGAACATCTTTATTATTGTTCCAACGATTTGACTTTGTACACTGCGTACTCTACAAAAACTCGTAATTATTGATATTAAAGGTTACTCTACAATGCAAAACATATACACTTTTAACAATACGCTTAAGTCTAGCTACTGAATGCTCGTACTTTTCTTCTTTAATATAAATTCATTACAGAATATGGTCGATCTATTCATATCAAAATTAGAAATATACATGGTCTGTTCAAAAAGTACCCGGAATTACTAATAATTAAATTTCGCGGGTCTAGAGTGTCTGATTGTCAAAATTTTTTTTTTATTGTGTTGGTATACATGCCCCTAAAGTATGATGAAATTTTCAGCTATATTCACTGTTTACTTTGTCTGTGGTAGTCGCTAAGGTTCGACGTGTTTTTCTGAGCTCGGCGATTTTTACAATGGAAGAATTGAAAAAGTCAAAGAATTTGTATTAAATTTTGCGTAAAAATGAAATAAAGTGTTGCAAAGTGCAAAAATTCACCAGATATGGCTCCGTGTGACTTTTTCCTATTCCCAAAGTTGAAGAGACCCATGAAAGGACGGCGGTTTTCCTCGATTGAAGAAAATCGCCGAGAGTGCTCAAGGACATATCAAAAAGTGAATATCAAGGGTGCTTCGAAAATTGGAAAAAACGCTGGCATAAGTGTATTATATCTGGGGGGGACTACTTTGAAGGGGACCACATTAATGTAGACGAATAAATAAATATTTTTTTGAAAAAACGAAAATTACGAAAACTTTTTGAACAGACCTCGTATAATGAGTTAACTGCACAATTACCTGATTATTATCATCAACGGAGAGGTGCTCCCTTGCTGTCTTCATGCATTTTTGATTTATATCCAATAAGTCTACTAATTTAGGAATACCGCCACAGTTACGAACCTTTAATTTTATAATTTTTAATCAATTCATGTTTAATACTAATCAAATATTATATATAATATCTGCTTTATGTTTTCAAAGCTTACGGGATAATCGGATATATCGTCATATCTGCTTTATGTTTCTGTAGAGCAATACTGCGATAGGCACATCTATTTAAATCGGTCTATTTTTTGTTTTAGATAATTTTAACAACTCAATTTTTTTAACATCACATATTAATACAAATAACAAAAAAAAGATTTTTTATATTCTGATGATTTCAAACTTAAGTTTTGCATTCTCAAAAAATATACATGTATGTATGTGATTTTTATGTCTCTACGTATGAAATAGTATTTTGTTCGCAAAATTTCAGAAACTAATTAACCGTTTAGGTGATAAATATAAATTCATTAAAAATATAAATAGATTATTATTTCAACTATTCAAATCGATCCAGCAATGGCAGATTCATACAAAATGAATGCACATAAAAATACGTATTTTGTTTGTTTTGATATGCCAAAATGTTCAGATGGTCTTGAAATTTTCTATTTCTTAGCTATTTCAATAACCTACCATACGGGAAGTTATTAAAAATTATTTCATATCGTCCAACATGAAAATTTAATAATCTAAAATTTATTTAGTATTGAAAATTTTGCGCCGTCAGATAAATCATTAATATGACGCGTTATTTTCTGAGATATGCAGATTATATTATCTCTTTGGCGATTACGAAAGTACTGATAATCAGAGATGTCAATAAGATATTTTCAATTTTCACATATATATATATATATATATATATATATATATATATATAATAAAACTACTAATATTGAAAAAAATCTGAGGATTACGAGGTTTGATAATTTCAAGTGTATCACAATATTGACAATAGCTCTTTTATCTAATTGATTAATTTATGAGCACTATTATCATTCAACTTAAAAATATTATCGAAGATATTTTAAGAAATAATTGATTGATTGCTAGTTGTTTTAATCTTTTTATCGTAAATTACTAAAAATGTATGTACTTGCCTTTTTTCTGGCTGTCTTGATTTTAGAAATATGAGCCAAAGTCTCAGCAGCAAGTATTTGAAGATCTTTTGCCGGGTGTTGCAATATCTTCACCAAAACAGCAGATCCACCCAGATCAGTTAATGTTCGCTTAATATGGACATTGTCTGATATTTTAGAAAGAATTGACAAGCTTCCTAATTGAGATTGGACATCTGTTGTCTCTAAAATATTGAGCAAAACTTCTAAACCTCCTGCGTCCTAAAAAGAACTCTTGAAATGAATCGGGTAGAGAAACTTGTTAACAAAACCATATGTATTGTAACTGAGCGTGTTTTGTAATATTTTACAAATGTGTCAATCAAGATCGATTAAAATCTTAATTTCTGCAAGCATATGTGTAGCGTTAATGAATCCGCTCGGATACAATTTTGCACCGACATTTCAAAAATGGATTAACTGATGGATTATCTTTTTATTGTTTAACATTTGATTAGTTACTTAGATTTGATTAAGTGATGGCATTTTCATTCTTTATTATTCTCACCGTTACTGCTAATTGGCACATATCAGATCCTAAATTGTAGTCCAGTATACAACTCAGGGCGACAACAGTGGCTGTAGGATTTCCAGCTCTTACAAATTTCAACAATTTTTGTATATGCCAGTACTCTGGTGGGATGTCCCCAGTTTTTTTAACCTTGATAAATAATAAATATATGAGTAACTCGATGTTATATTGTATGTACATACAAAGGATTGTGGAGAAGCTTCTAAGAACATTAGAAGTTAAATTAATCACAATATAATATATGTATGTTAATATATTGCAGGGCTAGTTAAAATATTATGTATATAATATCTACTTGTTTTATGATTTTTGGATAAATTTGTGAAAATGATATTAAAACTGTTTGTACAGTTCATATATTTACATAACCTTTTGATATTGATTGATATTCAAAGATTAATATTAAAAGATTAATTGAATAATTATTATTTTAGCTGAATAAATCATTCAATGTATTTAAAAAAACATCAAATTCGGAAATCCATTTTATTGATATAATTACCAATCTATTTCTACAAATTGTTATGTAACAATACGTGTTGGTATTGTGTCTCAAATGACACAATAACTTCTTAGTCTCTGAATAAATATTGTCAATCGGTCATTTATTTTCTTCATAATAATTATTAAATATTTGAAAAAAAAATCATTGTTACTTGTAGTAAATCATCTTCGTCGTCGGATGAGGACGGAGGTTCCGATAATGGCCTGTCGCTATCTTCGTCTTCGAAAATGTAGACTGTTTGTAGACCTGAAAAACATGACAATTATAGCTGATAAATTAGATACAATATAATAATTAAATGATAATAACGATAATAAATTAATAGTCTTATATTAACAGTCATCTGTCCAATGAATTTTTCTGTACTATACGAAAAATTGATGCACACAAGTTAAAATATTTTTTATATGATTATTATTATTATTATTTTATCATATTTATCACTAGTAGAATAGAGCGGCTTAAAGGTCTGCGGGTAAAAAGGTCCACCACAGATATCTCAAAAATATGCAATGTTATATATCTTTTAACAACCATATTTTAAAGCAGAAGAAAAAGATGTATAACCAGCCATCACCATGTTTCTTATGACAAAAGTATTTTTTGTGTTAGTTTTTGTTTTGAGCACTGTTGTTTAGTTTACAAGACCTTAATATAACTTATAGTTATGTTATTTAATTGTTTTGTAAGATGTATTGTCTTTTTAAGGTAAATTCAATAGTTTTTTTATATAATCTTCATAAAAGTTTGAATTTGGGTGGGGTAGAAGGGCCAACTGATCCCTACTCTGACAAAGGTGTAAACTATAAAAACTAGCAAAACAAAAAGTAAATTAAGTTAGCAAAAGCAATTTTACAAGAGATAAGTTTAATAAATAGTTATTCCAAATATGCTGATGATTATTTCTTTTGCAAAATCTTTTTAAAATAAGACATTGGATCTGTTTGGTACCTGGCTGTCCCATTTCACGTCGCTTATGTTTTCTTAACACAGTCAGATAGTTGTTCGTTTGATATATGTTATTTGTTGTGATATAGTTGGTTTGATTTTCACAATATAATTGCCCAAAGTCAAATTGGACCTTTGTGCTTCGCCTTACTCTATTTATCTATTTATTTTCTTTTTTTTCCTTTGTTTTGATTTTCAATACTTACAGATTGTGATGTTATAATCTAATTGTTGAAGTTAGAAGTAATAAAAAATGTTTTAAGAGTATTACTTATTTTATTAAGTTTACCTCTTTAATTATTTGGACAAGCCGGCAGGAGTATGAAAGATTTAAAAAAACATTATCCTATTATTTGCTTATCTTAAATTAATTTAAGGAATCAATGTTTTGATTATAAATTTAGTAAATACTATTGGACTATATTAAAATAAATCACTACTATTATGAATAAATTAAATTCGTATTTTCAAACATAGTGATGTATTTAATAATACCGTGAATGAGGTAGAGATATAAATAATCTGTACAAGTTACTAAATGTATTTTGGTTTAATTTAAGAAAAAGCGATGTAATGCACCGTGGAAAGAATAATGAAACTTATTTTTTATAACCATATTGATGAATCATATCGCTCACCATCTATAACTTTGAATTCTTCAGTTGCCATTTTTTTACAAACTCAAATTAATATTCAAAATATTAGTTGTATATAAATTTTAAAAAAATTGACAGTAGGTATGCATACCATTTAATTTTAAATTTTCGATTATTAATAGTTATTGTTTTGTTTAATTATTTAAAGTATGACAGTTTATTATAAGTGAATAGATAATAAAGTATATATTTTGCTGGTACATTTGTCATTATATTTCTTTTTTATTATTAAAGCAAACTTTAACGAAGCGTAGAACGGGGCTTAAAGGTCCGCGAATAAAAAGGCCGACCACCAATATCTTAAATCAAATAAGTTAAGAATTTTTTAACAACAGTATTTGAAAGTAGGGGGTAAAAGATGTAATAATCACCTTGATTATTACGACGTCGCTATCGGGAGAAAAACCACCTATCAAATGAAAAAAACCATTGTTACATTTTTTTAAACAGCAAAAACACGCATATTTACAATGATAAATTAGCTGGGAGTTTTACTGAACATAGTCAGACAGTTTATTTGACATGTGTTCTTTGTGCTCAAGATCAAATTGGACCTTTGTACCATTTTTTCTAATTATTTTGATAATTAAATAACAGAACTATTTCGCAGAATTTTGCAAATAAAACACAAGAATGTTCAGAAAACACATTCAGTTGAAATAATTTTCACAGTTTGGTGACTTGTAAATTATAGATATTTTTTTAAGTCATCAAAGTCTTTATTTTTATTTTATCGAAATTGCTGTAATAAAGCCTCGATGAAACTAGCTGTAAGTGGAATTCTGTCTTAAGGCAATTGGGGCATCGTGCCTTAAGGCAAATTGCTGGAACTTCCCGTACCAAAAATTATTATTTTTTTAAAAACGATTAACATTTTTGAAAAAAATTTACTTCGAAAAAAATAGATTTTTGAGAAACTATAAATTTGACAAAAAAATACTTTTTTTTGAAAAAAAAAAATTTTTTATTCGAAAAAAAAATTTTTTTTTGAGAAAAAAATTTTTTTTTGAAAACAAAAAATTTTTTTGAAAAAAATGTTCTCTTCATTTTGATATATTTTGAAAATTCTGAACTTTTTTTCAAAGCAATCGCACTGCTTGAACTGCATAGAGACGAAATTTCAAAGCTCGCAGGTGCCGCGCCGCCGTCTAACGCATAAGCATTGGTACGGAACCCACAGAAATGTAAAAAAAAATTATACTTATTGTTAAAATCTCTATAAAATATCTGACAATTTGATGTGCTTATGTCTAATGATCATTTTTAACCGCCGAATGGCATTTTTTTTTTACTTTTTTCATTAGATCTCCGAAACCGCTAGACCTGCCTTCATGAAAATTTGATTAATTCTTCATCTTGTCAATACAAGTAAAATGTTTTTTGAATTATTCAAATCGGACGCTCCGTTCTCTTAAAAACGGAGGTAATGTTTTTGGCACTTTTTGCCCCGTATCTTCGGAACGGCTAGACTTGCCTTTGCCAAAAACTAATCAGCACGTCTCCTTATCAATACGAATCGATTGTTTTTTGAATTATTCAAATCGGTTGATCCGTGTTCCCGAAATCGTCGACGAAAATTTGTATCCGCACATACATACACACACGTACATACATACATACATACATACATACATACATACATAATACATACATACATACATACATACATACATACACACACACACACACACACACACACATACATCCATTTTTTCTAAGGTATGCCAAAATGTTCAGAAACCTCTGAAACGTAAAGATATATAAAAATTTTCATTTTCGATTTTTTTGCGATTACTATAACTTACCCTACGGGAAGTTAATAAATTAAGTGATAACTGAATGTAGTAGATATATGTATAGTTATAATTTGTATCATATTCACTAATATAAATACATAATATTTTAAAATATTATTTGGTGCTGCTAATATATATAAGTGAAAAGTTCGATTTCTATTTAGGTCATTTGTCTAATTTAGTTTTAACTAATAGTTTATAAAATTTAGGAATATTATACCTGGACTCTCGTGACTGTTTACCATTTTTACACATGTAATCTATTATAAATTACTTGAAAATAATTTATATTTGGTTTTCACTTCATTAACTATGACCAAATAAAAACTGTTTGATCAATATATTCTGCACTAACAACAGACTTCTGATTTGAATGAACGTATATTTGCTAGTCAATAAACGTTCCAATCATATTTAACCAAGAAATCATATTTTCAAGTATTTTTTATATTATATTATTATTTGCTATGGTATTATTTCTCTTCAAAAAGTTATATGGCTACGGGACGTTTGTTTTTATACTACATAACCACATTTATTCGAGTAGTACGACTTGAACTACACAAAATTATATTTGAAAAATGTATTTTTTTATATTTTAAAACATGTTATAATATAGAATTATCATAATAATCCTGAATATTTTTGTTTCAGTTTCGACGGAAAGTATCTGATATTATTAATAAAGAAGATCATGACGATTATTTTTTGATGCGATGGCTTAAAGGTTAGTAAAGACATTATATTATTTATTCAAATCAGACAAAACGTGAAAAGCAAAAAAAAATTTAATGATTCATTATTAATTAATAGTTTTTTTTGATTTGATGATAAAATATTGTTGTCGATCGATGATATGCACAAGAAAGTTGAAATGTTCTATTATTTAAAATATTTGGAAAATATATATGTATTTATACATATACAATAGAATTTGGCTAATCCGACACTATTGAAAAGCAGATGCTGTCGGATTAGTGGATTGTTCAAATTACTGGAATATAGCGAAAAAGTTTTATATAGCGGAAAAATTTTCAATTAATTTCCACAAAATTGTCCAGCGCTTCGATCGCTGATGATGTTAGATTATGGGAGGTGTCGGAGTATCGAAGTGTCGGATAGTCGAGATTCTACTGTATATATATACACACACATCTATATGTATATATATGAATATATATATATATATATATATATATATATATATATATGAGTAAACTGTTGTAATTTTAGCAAGGAATTGGAACTCGGATGCCGCCGAGAAAATGCTGCGTGATGTAAGTTAAATAGATAAATAATAACACATCTTATATAAAAATCATTTTTATTATAAAACCAAATTTAATTTTCAGTCAATGAGTTGGCGGGTATTTTGGAAAGTAGACACACTCAAAGACTGGAAAGCACCTGAGGTTCTAGTAAAATATTTTCCAAGTGGACTTTCCGGATATGATAAGGACGGAGCTCCCGGTAATTAACTGTTTGAAATAATAATAATATATATGTGCAAACGATTATATTATTCTTTTATTTGCTATTTATTATTATTACTTTTTAAATAATAAAAATCATGTACAGCTATGGAACACGTTATCGTTATGACTTTCACAAGTCTTAAAGCTTTGCTTGTATGTAAACATTTCATTGTAATTTGTTTCACATTAATTTCAAAATATTTAATTATTGTTAATGTATTATTCACGAGTATATATTTAAATATAAATTACGGAAAATTATTATGTAGTAACCAGTTAATTGTGGCGGTCTCATTGAACTACGTGCACATTTTTGTGTCATCAAAATCGATGTAAAATTCCTTGGTCATAAAAATCATAGCTTCAAAATATACTAAATATCCTTAAAAAAATTTTGCTTACTTTTTTTCAAAAATTGCAATAACCAATGATCAAAGTTTTATAGACATGACTAGTATACTCGTCAATACACAAAATTTTGCCACTTCATGACGAGCATATTCGTCAATGGCAGTTAACTGGGTAAATGCTATGCAATGTTTAAAAATTAATGTGTTTTACAACATCTCTTACTCATTTATTTTTCTCATCGTTATTTGCATTATACAAATTAAAGGATTTATGTCCAAATTGTTATTCGCTGACATATGCATTGTTAAAACAAAATCTATAGTTTATAGATATTAGTTTATTATAAATTAACAATACACTTGTAGTTTGATTTATGCCTCGACTATTATCATATTTACTGCTACTGCATGAGTTGCAAATAGTTACGAGATAAAATATATGAACTGCAACTGTAAGTTATATGTTAACATGATTTAAAATAATTTTAGTTATAATTCTTCCATTCATTGGATTGGACATAACTGGACTTCTGCATTCGGCTAATAAAAATGATTTCTTCAGAACAGTTATTCTGTATTTAGAAAATTACTTAGAGATTGCAAAACAACAGAGAAAATTACATGGAGAAGCTGCAAGTCAGGTTATTGGAATCATCGATATGGAAGGGTTTAGCATAAAACCATTTTTATGGAGGCCTGGTGAGAAAATAATATATAAGAGAAATATGGATTCACTTCAGTTTCTATTTATCGTTCAATACAATTTATTTTATAACTGATTTATTACTAGCTATCAAATGTCAAGGTGAAAAAATTTATTTCTTCACAGTTTAAAATGCTTTATTGTTTTGGTTATCATGCCTCGTCCATTATCATATTTACTACTTTTGTTCTGACAATGAGTTGCAAATAGTTACTAGATAAAATATATGAACTGCAACTGTAAGATATATATGTTAACATGATAAGGTATTGATTATTTGTATTATTATAAAATAAGTGATTATTACCAAACCTCTAAAAAATGAAACTAGTTCTTATTGGCAATGACGATGAATTGAATTTGATCTATTACAGTAAAATAGTTTAGAGAGTTTTAGGAACTGAAATGATTTAGTGCAAAAATCAAATCTTTTGTTCAATTAGTTCTCAATCAATTCGAATCATACGGCTTTTGAATAAAAATATAGGATAAGACGTATAATATTACCTGTACATAAAAATGAGCTTTAAATAGGTGTAAAATTGAAATCTATAAGTTTCAGAATTAATATTTATTTTATATATTTATTTATTTTGATTTCTATTTACAGCTGCGGAAGCTGTGATAACTTTAATAAAAATGTATGAAGCTAACTATCCTGAAATCCTAAAAATATGTTATATTATTAATGGTATGTTGTGTTATAAATACTTTATAAAAATATTTTGGCAACATGTATCTAAATTAATGTCACCTTGCATTGTAGCACCAAAGGTATTTAGTTTAGCATTCAATGTGGTCAAAGGCTTTATGAATGAAATAACTATTAGCAAAATTCAAATAATGGATACTAATCGCAATAAATGGCAAAAGGCTATCTTGAAACAAGTTCCTGCTTCGCAGTTACCAAAACACTATGGTGGAGAGCAGGTTGATCCAGATGGTGATCCCAGATGTCCAAGCAGGGTAAAACGCATGTTCAATACATCTTTCGTAAATAATAAAATAAATATAATTATTTTTATATGATGCGTTAATTCAATAATTTGTTTTTTCATTAATTTTGTTAAAATTAATGTAACATTTTACCATATTTTTCAGTGGCTTCACAAGGCTTCTAATTATTTAAAATTTATATAATTTTTTTGTCATTTTATTAGCAATAAATGTAATACACTATATTAACTATAATTCGGCAAACTAATTTAACAGTTTTCGAAACTAGGAAAAACAAGGGTCTCTCAAACCATGATTTCGCCAACGCATACGCGTACTGATATTTTTATATTAGACTAGGTAACCCGGCAAACGTTGTTTAGCCATCAAAAATATTTCTAGAAAAAAATTAGTATAAAAAATAACTAGCTGATTATAAATGTAGAAGTGTGTAGCATATAAGTGAAATAGGCAGCTAACACATTTTAAATTGACGGTTCACCCACTGCGACGCATGCCTCATATAAATATTTCTGGGACATTTAATAGTCACTGCAAGTCCCAGCCTAATCTGGAACTGATTCCATATAAATTGAATTGGCATATTTGATTGATTATTCAAGGTTTTTATATATTATTAACATATTTTTCATTAATTTATAAGTTACGAAGCAAGAATTACAAGCCGAACAATCATTTTTCAATTATTTTGTTGCATGTTTGGCGAATCGGGTGAGATTTCAAAAACTCTGTTGAAAAATTTACAGTTTGGCATAGATTAGCATGGAACCTAGTTTCCGGTCAAAAACTATTGCATCTTCAGATTTTAATATTTTTGCTCTCTAAATAAACTATGTACTGTGTACTGTGTGAATACTTTAGGAAATATTTGTATAATGTAATGTAAATTTATTTCAATTTGATAAAATCACTGAATACTTCAATTTTATTTATTCAGATAAGACAAGGCGGAAAAGTTGACAAAGAATATTATCTAGAAAATGTAGATGGACCACAGGAGGATTACCAGGAAGTCACAATCAATAGAGGGGATAAATTTACTATAGATTTTCATTGTAGTGAATCTGGATGTTTCTTGAAGTGAGAATTATATGAATTAGAGTTTTATAATCTGTCATCTTATGCAGTATCATATTTTTCTTTCATCAATTATATTGCTTATATTGAGTGCAGATACATATGATAACATATTGGGGGCGTCGATTATCACGCGAGGTTTTTAGGGGGAGGGGGGGTTTGACAAAAAATCACAAAATATTACGCGGGAGAGGAGGGGTATAATAAGATATCACGTGTACTTATTTTTTAACTATTTTTTTTTAAATCAAACATTTTCAAAAAAAATTCTAAAATTTTACAGTTTTTTAACGTAACTAAAAATACACGTGATCTTTGGTGGGGGAGGGGAGGTAATTTTGAATATCACCATGTATCACCGAGGGGGGGGGAGGGTCCGAAAATCCTTAAAAACTCGCTCACGTGATTAGTGAACGCCTCCTATTGCAATAACATTTCTCGACAATTGAAATTCTTCTGGATGCACAAATATTTATAAAAAATATCTAGGATACCTGACATCCAGATTTATTGTCAAAAAACTATTGTTTTAAAATGGCATAAAGATATTACTAATTTTTAATATATCTTTAGATGGGACTTTAAAACTGAAGGTCATGATATTGCCTTTGGAGTTGAAAAGAAAAATAAAGATGGATCCAAAAATGTTGTGATACCTACAGCAAGAGTTGGTGCTAACCATTTTGACGAAATTGGCTTTATTGAAACGGAACCTGATAATACATGTAAGTTAAATATGAAAAAAGAATAAAAATGTCTTTAATTTTTGGGGCTTAATTAAAATTTATCCACTTTTCGAGTTTTAGGCGGGATTTGTCTGCTTAGTTTATTTAAAAAAAATCAATCAATAACCCATTTGTATATTTGTACTATAATATTATATGTACTACTATATTATAATATATATATATATATATATATATATATACATGTATATTCATATTAATATTTATCATTTTAGATACAGTCATATTTGATAATTCGTACTCAGTGCTGAGAAATAAGAAACTGCAGTATTCAGTAATGCTGACACCTCCAGTCAATCCTGAAATTACAAATCAAGAAAACGAAATTTCTTCATTTTAAGTGTGATTCAAAGTTACAAATGTTTATCTAATAAATAAGATGTTAAGCACTAAGACAAATTAAGTGATTATTTTTAATTTATATTTGAAAAATATATTTTTATATTGTACATATGCACAATTTCTAATTGATAATATAATTAACACTATCATATATAAATTAATACCGACTTGTTTTAAATGTTTTACAAACAAACAAATTTTCACAGCGGCGGAAACAAACAGCTGCGCGTTTCTATTTTCATCTTTTTTACTTCAAGGTGGCAATTCTCAATAATTTTATATAGCCTACCTTTAATTTAGCTATTTATCTTTTTTTTAATCAATCTGTATTTCTAGTTTTTTTCTAGGTCTGCACTTGAGCTTACTACCTTACAGCATTCTAATTTCTAATTTATTCTATCTGACTTAACTAACGATGTGTCTGTTTTCGTTCATGAATAAACACGCGAAAAATTGACCGGATCGATTAATCGATAGAATAAACCTACGAAATCACACTTTAATTTTGATATACAATTATAAAATTCTGAAACAAAACAAATTCAAACGGAAATATAAAAATTATTTAAATAAAAAGAAAGAAAACAAAAAGTACTACTTAGATTTCTTTTCCCTTTGTATAAGTAGCATGAAGAACCAGAATAAGTCAAAGTCAAATCTGGTCCAATTTGCAATCGACATAAACGCAGATTTAAATGCCTAGAAAGAGCTTTGGCTTTGATATCTTAATACAAGCGGTTCAGACGGTGGCGACTTGAAAGAAACAGATTTTCATCTTATTAGAAACCTAAAAAATTAAAAGAACAGTGGCAAAAGAGTAATGATTGATCACAAAAAAATTCAGATTGTTGGAGCAAAAAGGCGATGAATACCATATTAAACTAGTTGGTATTGGTATTTTGCCTTGAGGCAAGTTACATGAATTCCCGATTTGTGTAAATAATCGACTTAATCTATGATAGGTAAATTAATTTATGAGTAGTTAAAAGTATTCGAAGTGGATTTATTACACATTATTGAAAATCGAACACGTCAACCCGGTCGGAGTATTTTTTAAAAGCAAATTTTCAAAAATCAATAATTTTTATAATTGAGCCAGTTTTTTGTAGGACTTTAATTGTTTAGTATGTTCATTAAGACCAAGTACTCTATCGTTATACCAAGTAAATCATCTAATTTTAATTTTAACAAATGTCACAAGAACTACTCATTTTCTCAAACTTTGATGTATTTTTAAAATTAAACTACTTGTTGTAAGGCTGTAATATTTCAGTAAGTTCTGTAAGACCATGATATATATCGCCAAAAAAAGTTCTACGAAAATCGGCTTAAATTTTTTTATCAACAGTTAATTACAAGAAAACGGCTCGGTAGATTTTCACCTAAAACTAATTAGTATCATTCCCAACTAATATCTTTCGAACAATTATTGATTTTTTAAAATCGATTCGGTAGTATAAGCTTAAATGTGGACGAAAAGTTTAACATTTTTTTCCAAATTACAAGAAAACGGCTCGGTCGATCGTCGCACAAAACTGAGAAACGATAATCCTCATCGAGATACATCAAATGGTTTTTAAATTTCTGAAATCGGTTCAGGCGTTTTTGAGCAAACGTCGATGAAAGTTTTAATTTTGACAAATGCCAAAAAGACAATACTAATTTTTGCAAACTTTGACGAATTTTTAAAGCTAAACGAGTTTTAGTATGATCTAGAAGACTATGGTATCTACCATCAAAAAAATAATAATAAAAATCGACGAAAAAAATTTTTTAACACCTTATTACAAGAAAACGGCCAGGCCGATCTCTACCAAAACTAATCAGGTCGACTCCCAACCAATATCTTTCGAACGATTTTTGAATTTTCATAATCGGTTCAGAATTGCGAGCTAAAACGTGGAAGAAAAGTTTTTCACTTTTCTGCTATTTACGAAGAAACGGCTTGGCCGATCGTCGCACTGACACACAATAGTCCTCATCGAGATACATCGAATGGCTTTTAAATTTTTGAAATCGGTCTAGCCGTTTTTGAGAAAACGGCGATTTACGGCAAAAAATCTGTTGATGCACACGCACACACACACATACATACTTTTCCAAATTTGGTCTCATTCGATTCAGAATGGCTTGAAACGTCGAGAAAACATAAAATTAGCGGATCGGATTTTTTGATGAAAACATAAACTTCTCCTTCGGGAAGTTAATAATTATGCAATAGGAAAAATCTTACTAAATCTTATTAAAATCAAAGTGAATAAAGAGAATATGTGAATATGATAAGCGACGTGTGAGGAGTTGTTTCCAGTAGAAAAACTACTGGAAAAATTGCGCACCAGAGAAATGCAGGAACTAACCGAATTGGTAAATGAAATAAAATCGAGGTTTGCTTTTAAGCAAAATCGAAAGCGATGATTTCGCACTACAGAATGGTTTGTGAGCAGGTTAACACGTTGACTGCGGAGGTCTTTGGAGCCATATCGTTTTCCTATGCTAAAACGTTTTATTTGCAAAACAGTTTGGTTTTCCTCTAATTCGATTATATTATGAAGTATTTTTCTTCTTTTGAAGAACGAAAGCTGTCGATACCTTGTCGGCAGCCACATCAAAATAGATGATCTTTTGTTTATTTTTGTTTGTGTTTTGTTTATTTTTTAAAA
>NW_020538040.1:59417201-59438466 GCF_003426905.1 Ctenocephalides felis | reverse complement strand
CAAAGTGCAAAAATTCACCAGATATGGCTCCGTGTGACTTTTTCCTATTCCCAAAGTTGAAGAGACCCATGAAAGGACGGCGGTTTTCCTCGATTGAAGAAAATCGCCGAGAGTGCTCAAGGACATATCAAAAAGTGAATATCAAGGGTGCTTCGAAAATTGGAAAAAACGCTGGCATAAGTGTATTATATCTGGGGGGGACTACTTTGAAGGGGACCACATTAATGTAGACGAATAAATAAATTTTTTTTGAAAAAACGAAAATTACGAAAACTTTTTAACAGACCTCGTATAATGAGTTAACTGCACAATTACCTGATTATTATCATCAACGGAGAGGTGCTCCCTTGCTGTCTTCATGCATTTTTGATTTATATCCAATAAGTCTACTAATTTAGGAATACCGCCACAGTTACGAACCTTTAATTTTTAATTTTTAATCAATTCATGTTTAATACTAATCAAATATTATATATAATATCTGCTTTATGTTTTCAAAGCTTACGGGATAATCGGATATATCGTCATATCTGCTTTATGTTTCTGTAGAGCAATACTGCGATAGGCACATCTATTTAAATCGGTCTATTTTTTGTTTTAGATAATTTTAACAACTCAATTTTTTAACATCACATATTAATACAAATAACAAAAAAAGATTTTTTATATTCTGATGATTTCAAACTTAAGTTTTGCATTCTCAAAAAATATACATGTATGTATGTGATTTTTATGTCTCTACGTATGAAATAGTATTTTGTTCGCAAAATTTCAGAAACTAATTAACCGTTTAGGTGATAAATATAAATTCATTAAAAATATAAATAGATTATTATTTCAACTATTCAAATCGATCCAGCAATGGCAGATTCATACAAAATGAATGCACATAAAAATACGTATTTTGTTTGTTTTGATATGCCAAAATGTTCAGATGGTCTTGAAATTTTCTATTTCTTAGCTATTTCAATAACCTACCATACGGGAAGTTATTAAAAATTATTTCATATCGTCCAACATGAAAATTTAATAATCTAAAATTTATTTAGTATTGAAAATTTTGCGCCGTCAGATAAATCATTAATATGACGCGTTATTTTCTGAGATATGCAGATTATATTATCTCTTTGGCGATTACGAAAGTACTGATAATCAGAGATGTCAATAAGATATTTTCAATTTTCACATATATATATATATATATATATATATATATATATAATAAAAAAACTACTAATATTGAAAAAAATCTGAGGATTACGAGGTTTGATAATTTCAAGTGTATCACAATATTGACAATAGCTCTTTTATCTAATTGATTAATTTATGAGCACTATTATCATTCAACTTAAAAATATTATCGAAGATATTTTAAGAAATAATTGATTGATTGCTAGTTGTTTTAATCTTTTTATCGTAAATTACTAAAATGTATGTACTTGCCTTTTTTCTGGCTGTCTTGATTTTAGAAATATGAGCCAAAGTCTCAGCAGCAAGTATTTGAAGATCTTTTGCCGGGTGTTGCAATATCTTCACCAAAACAGCAGATCCACCCAGATCAGATCAGTTAATGTTCGCTTAATATGGACATTGTCTGATATTTTAGAAAGAATTGACAAGCTTCCTAATTGAGATTGGACATCTGTTGTCTCTAAAATATTGAGCAAAACTTCTAAACCTCCTGCGTCCTAAAAAGAACTCTTGAAATGAATCGGGTAGAGAAACTTGTTAACAAAACCATATGTATTGTAACTGAGCGTGTTTGTAATATTTTACAAATGTGTCAATCAAGATCGATTAAAATCTTAATTTCTGCAAGCATATGTGTAGCGTTAATGAATCCGCTCGGATACAATTTTGCACCGACATTTCAAAAATGGATTAACTGATGGATTATCTTTTTATTGTTTAACATTTGATTAGTTACTTAGATTTGATTAAGTGATGGCATTTTCATTCTTTATTATTCTCACCGTTACTGCTAATTGGCACATATCAGATCCTAAATTGTAGTCCAGTATACAACTCAGGGCGACAACAGTGGCTGTAGGATTTCCAGCTCTTACAAATTTCAACAATTTTTGTATATGCCAGTACTCTGGTGGGATGTCCCCAGTTTTTTTAACCTTGATAAATAATAAATATATGAGTAACTCGATGTTATATTGTATGTACATACAAAGGATTGTGGAGAAGCTTCTAAGAACATTAGAAGTTAAATTAATCACAATATAATATATGTATGTTAATATATTGCAGGGCTAGTTAAAATATTATGTATATAATATCTACTTGTTTTATGATTTTTGGATAAATTTGTGAAAATGATATTAAAACTGTTTGTACAGTTCATATATTTACATAACCTTTTGATATTGATTGATATTCAAAGATTAATATTAAAAGATTAATTGAATAATTATTATTTTAGCTGAATAAATCATTCAATGTATTTAAAAAAACATCAAATTCGGAAATCCATTTTATTGATATAATTACCAATCTATTTCTACAAATTGTTATGTAACAATACGTGTTGGTATTGTGTCTCAAATGACACAATAACTTCTTAGTCTCTGAATAAATATTGTCAATCGGTCATTTATTTTCTTCATAATAATTATTAAATATTTGAAAAAAAAATCATTGTTACTTGTAGTAAATCATCTTCGTCGTCGGATGAGGACGGAGGTTCCGATAATGGCCTGTCGCTATCTTCGTCTTCGAAAATGTAGACTGTTTGTAGACCTGAAAAACATGACAATTATAGCTGATAAATTAGATACAATATAATAATTAAATGATAATAACGATAATAAATTAATAGTCTTATATTAACAGTCATCTGTCCAATGAATTTTTCTGTACTATACGAAAAATTGATGCACACAAGTTAAAATATTTTTTATATGATTATTATTATTATTATTTTATCATATTTATCACTAGTAGAATAGAGCGGCTTAAAGGTCTGCGGGTAAAAAGGTCCACCACAGATATCTCAAAAATATGCAATGTTATATATCTTTTAACAACCATATTTTAAAGCAGAAGAAAAAGATGTATAACCAGCCATCACCATGTTTCTTATGACAAAAGTATTTTTTGTGTTAGTTTTTGTTTTGAGCACTGTTGTTTAGTTTACAAGACCTTAATATAACTTATAGTTATGTTATTTAATTGTTTTGTAAGATGTATTGTCTTTTTAAGGTAAATTCAATAGTTTTTTTATATAATCTTCATAAAAGTTTGAATTTGGGTGGGGTAGAAGGGCCAACTGATCCCTACTCTGACAAAGGTGTAAACTATAAAAACTAGCAAAACAAAAAGTAAATTAAGTTAGCAAAAGCAATTTTACAAGAGATAAGTTTAATAAATAGTTATTCCAAATATGCTGATGATTATTTCTTTTGCAAAATCTTTTAAAATAAGACATTGGATCTGTTTGGTACCTGGCTGTCCCATTTCACGTCGCTTATGTTTTCTTAACACAGTCAGATAGTTGTTCGTTTGATATATGTTATTTGTTGTGATATAGTTGGTTTGATTTTCACAATATAATTGCCAAAGTCAAATTGGACCTTTGTGCTTCGCCTTACTCTATTTATCTATTTATTTTCTTTTTTTTCCTTTGTTTTGATTTTCAATACTTACAGATTGTGATGTTATAATCTAATTGTTGAAGTTAGAAGTAATAAAAAAATGTTTTAAGAGTATTACTTATTTTATTAAGTTTACCTTTTAATTATTTGGACAAGCCGGCAGGAGTATGAAAGATTTAAAAAAACATTATCCTATTATTTGCTTATCTTAAATTAATTTAAGGAATCAATGTTTTGATTATAAATTTAGTAAATACTATTGGACTATATTAAAATAAATCACTACTATTATGAATAAATTAAATTCGTATTTTCAAACATAGTGATGTATTTAATAATACCGTGAATGAGGTAGAGATATAAATAATCTGTACAAGTTACTAAATGTATTTTGGTTTAATTTAAGAAAAAGCGATGTAATGCACCGTGGAAAGAATAATGAAACTTATTTTTTATAACCATATTGATGAATCATATCGCTCACCATCTATAACTTTGAATTCTTCAGTTGCCATTTTTTTACAAACTCAAATTAATATTCAAAATATTAGTTGTATATAAATTTTAAAAAAATTGACAGTAGGTATGCATACCATTTAATTTTAAATTTTCGATTATTAATAGTTATTGTTTTGTTTAATTATTTAAAGTATGACAGTTTATTATAAGTGAATAGATAATAAAGTATATATTTTGCTGGTACATTTGTCATTATATTTCTTTTTTATTATTAAAGCAAACTTTAACGAAGCGTAGAACGGGGCTTAAAGGTCCGCGAATAAAAAGGCCGACCACCAATATCTTAAATCAAATAAGTTAAGAATTTTTTAACAACAGTATTTGAAAGTAGGGGGTAAAAGATGTAATAATCACCTTGATTATTACGACGTCGCTATCGGGAGAAAAACCACCTATCAAATGAAAAAAACCATTGTTACATTTTTTTAAACAGCAAAAACACGCATATTTACAATGATAAATTAGCTGGGAGTTTTACTGAACATAGTCAGACAGTTTATTTGACATGTGTTCTTTGTGCTCAAGATCAAATTGGACCTTTGTACCATTTTTTCTAATTATTTTGATAATTAAATAACAGAACTATTTCGCAGAATTTTGCAAATAAAACACAAGAATATTCAGAAAACACATTCAGTTGAAATAATTTTCACAGTTTGGTGACTTGTAAATTATAGATATTTTTTTAAGTCATCAAAGTCTTTATTTTTATTTTATCGAAATTGCTGTAATAAAGCCTCGATGAAACTAGCTGTAAGTGGAATTCTGTCTTAAGGCAATTGGGGCATCGTGCCTTAAGGCAAATTGCTGGAACTTCCCGTACCAAAAATTATTATTTTTTTAAAAACGATTAACATTTTTGAAAAAAATTTACTTCGAAAAAAATAGATTTTTGAGAAACTATAAATTTGACAAAAAAATACTTTTTTTTGAAAAAAAAAAATTTTTTATTCGAAAAAAAATTTTTTTTGAGAAAAAAATTTTTTTTGAAAACAAAAAATTTTTTTGAAAAAAAATGTTCTCTTCATTTTGATATATTTTGAAAATTCTGAACTTTTTTCAAAGCAATCGCACTGCTTGAACTGCATAGAGACGAAATTTCAAAGCTCGCAGGTGCCGCGCCGCCGTCTAACGCATAAGCATTGGTACGGAACCCACAGAAATGTAAAAAAAAATTATACTTATTGTTAAAATCTCTATAAAATATCTGACAATTTGATGTGCTTATGTCTAATGATCATTTTTAACCGCCGAATGGCATTTTTTTTTACTTTTTTCATTAGATCTCCGAAACCGCTAGACCTGCCTTCATGAAAATTTGATTAATTCTTCATCTTGTCAATACAAGTAAAATGTTTTTTGAATTATTCAAATCGGACGCTCCGTTCTCTTAAAAACGGAGGTAATGTTTTTGGCACTTTTTGCCCCGTATCTTCGGAACGGCTAGACTTGCCTTTGCCAAAAACTAATCAGCACGTCTCCTTATCAATACGAATCGATTGTTTTTTGAATTATTCAAATCGGTTGATCCGTGTTCCCGAAATCGTCGACGAAAATTTGTATCCGCACATACATACACACACGTACATACATACATACATACATACATACATACATACATACATACATACATACATACATACATACACACACACACACACACACACACACATACATCCATTTTTTCTAAGGTATGCCAAAATGTTCAGAAACCTCTGAAACGTAAAGATATATAAAAATTTTCATTTTCGATTTTTTTGCGATTACTATAACTTACCCTACGGGAAGTTAATAAATTAAGTGATAACTGAATGTAGTAGATATATGTATAGTTATAATTTGTATCATATTCACTAATATAAATACATAATATTTTAAAATATTATTTGGTGCTGCTAATATATATAAGTGAAAAGTTCGATTTCTATTTAGGTCATTTGTCTAATTTAGTTTTAACTAATAGTTTATAAAATTTAGGAATATTATACCTGGACTCTCGTGACTGTTTACCATTTTTACACATGTAATCTATTATAAATTACTTGAAAATAATTTATATTTGGTTTTCACTTCATTAACTATGACCAAATAAAAACTGTTTGATCAATATATTCTGCACTAACAACAGACTTCTGATTTGAATGAACGTATATTTGCTAGTCAATAAACGTTCCAATCATATTTAACCAAGAAATCATATTTTCAAGTATTTTTTATATTATATTATTATTTGCTATGGTATTATTTCTCTTCAAAAAGTTATATGGCTACGGGACGTTTGTTTTTATACTACATAACCACATTTATTCGAGTAGTACGACTTGAACTACACAAAATTATATTTGAAAAATGTATTTTTTTATATTTTAAAACATGTTATAATATAGAATTATCATAATAATCCTGAATATTTTTGTTTCAGTTTCGACGGAAAGTATCTGATATTATTAATAAAGAAGATCATGACGATTATTTTTTGATGCGATGGCTTAAAGGTTAGTAAAGACATTATATTATTTATTCAAATCAGACAAAACGTGAAAAGCAAAAAAAAAATTTAATGATTCATTATTAATTAATAGTTTTTTTTGATTTGATGATAAAATATTGTTGTCGATCGATGATATGCACAAGAAAGTTGAAATGTTCTATTATTTAAAATATTTGGAAAATATATATGTATTTATACATATACAATAGAATTTGGCTAATCCGACACTATTGAAAAGCAGATGCTGTCGGATTAGTGGATTGTTCAAATTACTGGAATATAGCGAAAAAGTTTTATATAGCGGAAAAATTTTCAATTAATTTCCACAAAATTGTCCAGCGCTTCGATCGCTGATGATGTTAGATTATGGGAGGTGTCGGAGTATCGAAGTGTCGGATAGTCGAGATTCTACTGTATATATATACACACATCTATATGTATATATATGAATATATATATATATATATATATATATATATATATATAAACTGTTGTAATTTTAGCAAGGAATTGGAACTCGGATGCCGCCGAGAAAATGCTGCGTGATGTAAGTTAAATAGATAAATAATAACACATCTTATATAAAAATCATTTTTATTATAAAACCAAATTTAATTTTCAGTCAATGAGTTGGCGGGTATTTTGGAAAGTAGACACACTCAAAGACTGGAAAGCACCTGAGGTTCTAGTAAAATATTTTCCAAGTGGACTTTCCGGATATGATAAGGACGGAGCTCCCGGTAATTAACTGTTTGAAATAATAATAATATATATGTGCAAACGATTATATTATTCTTTTATTTGCTATTTATTATTATTACTTTTTAAATAATAAAAATCATGTACAGCTATGGAACACGTTATCGTTATGACTTTCACAAGTCTTAAAGCTTTGCTTGTATGTAAACATTTCATTGTAATTTGTATCACATTAATTTCAAAATATTTAATTATTGTTAATGTATTATTCACGAGTATATATTTAAATATAAATTACGGAAAATTATTATGTAGTAACCAGTTAATTGTGGCGGTCTCATTGAACTACGTGCACATTTTTGTGTCATCAAAATCGATGTAAAATTCCTTGGTCATAAAAATCATAGCTTCAAAATATACTAAATATCCTTAAAAAAATTTTGCTTACTTTTTTTCAAAAATTGCAATAACCAATGATCAAAGTTTTATAGACATGACTAGTATACTCGTCAATACACAAAATTTTGCCACTTCATGACGAGCATATTCGTCAATGGCAGTTAACTGGGTAAATGCTATGCAATGTTTAAAAATTAATGTGTTTTACAACATCTCTTACTCATTTATTTTTCTCATCGTTATTTGCATTATACAAATTAAAGGATTTATGTCCAAATTGTTATTCGCTGACATATGCATTGTTAAAACAAAATCTATAGTTTATAGATATTAGTTTATTATAAATTAACAATACACTTGTAGTTTGATTTATGCCTCGACTATTATCATATTTACTGCTACTGCATGAGTTGCAAATAGTTACGAGATAAAATATATGAACTGCAACTGTAAGTTATATGTTAACATGATTTAAAATAATTTTAGTTATAATTCTTCCATTCATTGGATTGGACATAACTGGACTTCTGCATTCGGCTAATAAAAATGATTTCTTCAGAACAGTTATTCTGTATTTAGAAAATTACTTAGAGATTGCAAAACAACAGAGAAAATTACATGGAGAAGCTGCAAGTCAGGTTATTGGAATCATCGATATGGAAGGGTTTAGCATAAAACCATTTTTATGGAGGCCTGGTGAGAAAATAATATATAAGAGAAATATGGATTTACTTCAGTTTCTATTTATCGTTCAATACAATTTATTTTATAACTGATTTATTACTAGCTATCAAATGTCAAGGTGAAAAAACTTATTTCTTCACAGTTTAAAATGCTTTATTGTTTTGGTTATCATGCCTCGTCCATTATCATATTTACTACTTTTGTTCTGACAATGAGTTGCAAATAGTTACTAGATAAAATATATGAACTGCAACTGTAAGATATATATGTTAACATGATAAGGTATTGATTATTTGTATTATTATAAAATAAGTGATTATTACCAAACCTCTAAAAAATGAAATTAGTTCTTATTGGCAATGACGATGAATTGAATTTGATCTATTACAGCAAAATAGTTTAGAGAGTTTTAGGAACTGAAATGATTTAGTGCAAAAATCAAATCTTTTGTTCAATTAGTTCTCAATCAATTCGAATCATACGGCTTTTGAATAAAAATATAGGATAAGACGTATAATATACCTGTGCATAAAAATGAGCTTTAAATAGGTGTAAAATTGAATTCTATAAGTTTCAGAATTAATATTTATTTTATATATTTATTTATTTTGATTTCTATTTACAGCTGCGGAAGCTGTGATAACTTTAATAAAAATGTATGAAGCTAACTATCCTGAAATCCTAAAAATATGTTATATTATTAATGGTATGTTGTGTTATAAATACTTTATAAAAAATATTTTGGCAACATGTATCTAAATTAATGTCACCTTGCATTGTAGCACCAAAGGTATTTAGTTTAGCATTCAATGTGGTCAAAGGCTTTATGAATGAAATAACTATTAGCAAAATTCAAATAATGGATACTAATCGCAATAAATGGCAAAAGGCTATCTTGAAACAAGTTCCTGCTTCGCAGTTACCAAAACACTATGGTGGAGAGCAGGTTGATCCAGATGGTGATCCCAGATGCCCAAGCAGGGTAAAAGCGCATGTTCAATACATCTTTCGTAAATAATAAAATAAATATAATTATTTTTATATGATGCGTTAATTCAATAATTTGTTTTTTCATTAATTTTGTTAAAATTAATGTAACATTTTACCATATTTTTCAGTGGCTTCACAAGGCTTCTAATTATTTAAAATTTATATAATTTTTTTGTCATTTTATTAGCAATAAATGTAATACACTATATTAACTATAATTCGGCAAAACTAATTTAACAGTTTTCGAAACTAGGAAAAACAAGGGTCTCTCAAACCATGATTTCGCCAACGCATACGCGTACTGATATTTTTATATTAGACTAGGTAACCCGGCAAACGTTGTTTAGCCATCAAAAATATTTCTAGAAAAAAATTAGTATAAAAAATAACTAGCTGATTATAAATGTAGAAGTGTGTAGCATATAAGTGAAATAGGCAGCTAACACATTTTAAATTGACGGTTCACCCACTGCGACGCATGCCTCATATAAATATTTCTGGGACATTTAATAGTCACTGCAAGTCCCAGCCTAATCTGGAACTGATTCCATATAAATTGAATTGGCATATTTGATTGATTATTCAAGGTTTTTATATATTATTAACATATTTTTCATTAATTTATAAGTTACGAAGCAAGAATTACAAGCCGAACAATCATTTTTCAATTATTTTGTTGCATGTTTGGCGAATCGGGTGAGATTTCAAAAACTCTGTTGAAAAATTTACAGTTTGGCATAGATTAGCATGGAACCTAGTTTCCGGTCAAAAACTATTGCATCTTCAGATTTTAATATTTTTGCTCTCTAAATAAACTATGTACTGTGTACTGTGTGAATACTTTAGGAAATATTTGTATAATGTAATGTAAATTTATTTCAATTTGATAAAATCACTGAATACTTCAATTTTATTTATTCAGATAAGACAAGGCGGAAAAGTTGACAAAGAATATTATCTAGAAAATGTAGATGGACCACAGGAGGATTACCAGGAAGTCACAATCAATAGAGGGGATAAATTTACTATAGATTTTCATTGTAGTGAATCTGGATGTTTCTTGAAGTGAGAATTATATGAATTAGAGTTTTATAATCTGTCATCTTTATGCAGTATCATATTTTTCTTTCATCAATTATATTGCTTATATTGAGTGCAGATACATATGATAACATATTGGGGGCGTCGATTAATCACGCGAGGTTTTTAGGGGGAGGGGGGGTTTGACAAAAAATCACAAAATATTACGCGGGAGAGGGAGGGGTATAATAAGATATCACGTGTACTTATTTTTTAACTATTTTTTTTTAAATCAAACATTTTCAAAAAAAATTCTAAAATTTTACAGTTTTTTAACGTAACTAAAAATACACGTGATCTTTGGTGGGGGAGGGGAGGTAATTTTGAATATCACCATGTATCACCGAGGGGGGGGAGGGTCCGAAAATCCTTAAAAACTCGCTCACGTGATTAGTGAACGCCTCCTATTGCAATAACATTTCTCGACAATTGAAATTCTTCTGGATGCACAAATATTTATAAAAAATATCTAGGATACCTGACATCCAGATTTATTGTCAAAAAACTATTGTTTTAAAATGGCATAAAGATATTACTAATTTTTAATATATCTTTAGATGGGACTTTAAAACTGAAGGTCATGATATTGCCTTTGGAGTTGAAAAGAAAAATAAAGATGGATCCAAAAATGTTGTGATACCTACAGCAAGAGTTGGTGCTAACCATTTTGACGAAATTGGCTTTATTGAAACGGAACCTGATAATACATGTAAGTTAAATATGAAAAAAGTATAAAAATGTCTTTAATTTTTGGGGCTTAATTAAAATTTATCCACTTTGCGAGTTTTAGGCGGGGTTTGTCTGCTTAGTTTATTTTAAAAAAAATCAATCAATAACCCATTTGTATATTTGTACTATAATATTATATGTACTATTATATTATAATATATATATATATATATATATATATATACATGTATATTCATATTAATATTTATCATTTTAGATACAGTCATATTTGATAATTCGTACTCAGTGCTGAGAAATAAGAAACTGCAGTATTCAGTAATGCTGACACCTCCAGTCAATCCTGAAATTACAAATCAAGAAAACGAAATTTCTTCATTTTAAGTGTGATTCAAAGTTACAAATGTTTATCTAATAAATAAGATGTTAAGCACTAAGACAAATTAAGTGATTATTTTTAATTTATATTTGAAAAATATATTTTTATATTGTACATATGCACAATTTCTAATTGATAATATAATTAACACTATCATATATAAATTAATACCGACTTGTTTTAAATGTTTTACAAACAAACAAATTTTCACAGCGGCGGAAACAAACAGCTGCGCGTTTCTATTTTCATCTTTTTTACTTCAAGGTGGCAATTCTCAATAATTTTATATAGCCTACCTTTAATTTAGCTATTTATCTTTTTTTTAATCAATCTGTATTTCTAGTTTTTTTCTAGGTCTGCACTTGAGCTTACTACCTTACAGCATTCTAATTTCTAATTTATTCTATCTGACTTAACTAACGATGTGTCTGTTTTCGTTCATGAATAAACACGCGAAAAATTGACCGGATCGATTAATCGATAGAATAAACCTACGAAATCACACTTTAATTTTGATATACAATTATAAAAAATTCTGAAACAAAACAAATTCAAACGGAAATATAAAAAATTATTTAAATAAAAAGAAAGAAAACAAAAAGTACTACTTAGATTTCTTTTCCCTTTGTATAAGTAGCATGAAGAACCAGAATAAGTCAAAGTCAAATCTGGTCCAATTTGCAATCGACATAAACGCAGATTTAAATGCCTAGAAAGAGCTTTGGCTTTGATATCTTAATACAAGCGGTTCAGACGGTGGCGACTTGAAAGAAACAGATTTTCATCTTATTAGAAACCTAAAAAATTAAAAAGAACAGTGGCAAAAGAGTAATGATTGATCACAAAAAAAATTCAGATTGTTGGAGCAAAAAGGCGATGAATACCATATTAAACTAGTTGGTATTGGTATTTTGCCTTGAGGCAAGTTACATGAATTCCCGATTTGTGTAAATAATCGACTTAATCTATGATAGGTAAATTAATTTATGAGTAGTTAAAAGTATTCGAAGTGGATTTATTACACATTATTGAAAATCGAACACGTCAACCCGGTCGGAGTATTTTTTAAAAGCAAATTTTCAAAAATCAATAATTTTTATAATTGAGCCAGTTTTTTGTAGGACTTTAATTGTTTAGTATGTTCATTAAGACCAAGTACTCTATCGTTATACCAAGTAAATCATCTAATTTTAATTTTAACAAATGTCACAAGAACTACTCATTTTCTCAAACTTTGATGTATTTTTAAAATTAAACTACTTGTTGTAAGGCTGTAATATTTCAGTAAGTTCTGTAAGACCATGATATATATCGCCAAAAAAAGTTCTACGAAAATCGGCTTAAATTTTTTTATCAACAGTTAATTACAAGAAAACGGCTCGGTAGATTTTCACCTAAAACTAATTAGTATCATTCCCAACTAATATCTTTCGAACAATTATTGATTTTTTAAAATCGATTCGGTAGTATAAGCTTAAATGTGGACGAAAAGTTTAACATTTTTTTCCAAATTACAAGAAAACGGCTCGGCCGATCGTCGCACAAAACTGAGAAACGATAATCCTCATCGAGATACATCAAATGGTTTTCAAATTTCTGAAATCGGTTTAGGCGTTTTTGAGCAAACGTCGATGAAAGTTTTAATTTTGACAAATGCCAAAAAGACCATACTAATTTTTGCAAACTTTGACGAACTTTTAAAGCTAAACGAGTTGTCGTAGGGCCGTAATATTTTAGTATGATCTAGAAGACTATAGTATCTACCGTCAAAAAAATAATAATAAAAATCGACGAAAAAAAATTTTTTAACACCTTATTACAAGAAAACGGCCCGGCCGATCTCTACCAAAAACTAATCAGGTCGATTCCCAACCAATATCTTTCGAACGATTTTTGAATTTTCAAAATCGATTCAGAATTGCGAGCTAAAACGTGGAAGAAAAGTTTTTCACTTTTCTGCTATTTACGAAGAAACGGCTTGGCCGATCGTCGCACTGACACACAATAGTCCTCATCGAGATACATCGAATGGCTTTTAAATTTTTGAAATCGGTCTAGCCGTTTTTGAGAAAACGGCGATTTACGGCAAAAAATCTGTTGATGCACACGCACACACACACATACATACTTTTTCCAAATTTGGTCTCATTCGATTCAGAATGGCTTGAAACGTCGAGAAAACATAAAATTAGCGGATCGGATTTTTTGATGAAAACATAAACTTCTCCTTCGGGAAGTTAATAATTATGCAATAGGAAAAATCTTACTAAATCTTATTAAAAATCAAAGTGAATAAAGAGAATATGTGAATATGATAAGCGACGTGTGAGGAGTTGTTTCCAGTAGAAAAACTACTGGAAAAATTGCGCACCAGAGAAATGCAGGAACTAACCGAATTGGTAAATGAAATAAAATCGAGGTTTGCTTTTAAGCAAAATCGAAAGCGATGATTTCGCACTACAGAATGGTTTGTGAGCAGGTTAACACGTTGACTGCGGAGGTCTTTGGAGCCATATCGTTTTCCTATGCTAAAACGTTTTATTTGCAAAACAGTTTGGTTTTCCTCTAATTCGATTATATTATGAAGTATTTTTCTTCTTTTGAAGAACGAAAGCTGTCGATACCTTGTCGGCAGCCACATCAAAATAGATGATCTTTTTGTTTATTTTTGTTTGTGTTTTGTTTATTTTTTATAAAAGTGCAAAAGGTTGTAACAATTTATGAGGTTGAAAGTAACAATTGACATTTAAACTTGCTCTAAAATATTTATTGTATTCTCGACAGCCGCAACAGGAGAGAAGAAGGGGATGTTGACACATTGTCGACACCCGCAGTCAACGTGTTAAGGGGAGTAATGAAGAAGAATCTATATGTAATAGTGTTAACGTATAAAATAAATAAAAATAAATCTCTAAAACAGATTGTTTCATTTTTTTTTAAATCTGCATATTATGTAAGTGGTTATGTAACAATTTAGACACGAATCTATCTAATAAAGTAATAAACTCAGTATACTAATGAAGTAATAAATCACAATGTGCAAAATTAAATAACTATAGTTATAACAATACTTCTAACTAGATCCTGTTTTTGTGCGGCTTTTGGGAACGTATAAAAGAAGTCACACAACAAATAATTAATAAATTATTAAATATTAAATATTAAATAAATTTCATAATCTATTACATATAATAAACAAGTTCGTTATATTGAATTTTTTATGCGGTGGATAGGAATGTAGTTGTCGAAGAAAATTCAAAATGTTACATAAAACGTAAGTTGTTCTAAAAATTTTAATACTATCTAATAAAGTTAATATTTTAAGAAATAAAATATCCAAATTTGAATTATGCAGTACACATTATGTGCACTGAGGGTTTTGCCAAAAATGTCTTATTACTTTAATACCTTCTTTACATTACATTTAAAAAACGTTAGAAATAAGAAGCGGGCAAGCTCTTCTCTGTAAAACTTATTGCCCTGATTTTATCCTAAGCTTCTCTTGCCAGCACATGAGAGCAGAATCAAAAAACATTTGTCGCCAGGGCAACGAGTTTCATCAATTGGCCACCATGTAGAGGCATGTCGATTTTATTGACATTTTTATGAACTTGCCGCTGCTTTTCAATTTCACATTTATTTCAAAAAAAATTACATGGTATTAGTTTGTCGAAGTTTTGAATATTGAGGAATGTCAAATGTGCTGAGTGGCCGAATGATCTATTTTATGTTTATTTATCTTATTTATCTATGGACTGAATTATATTCAGATCCAGAAAGAAGAGTAAGGTAAATGTACATTATTCCGGGAGTTTTTCATTTCGATCGCAAAATAAGAAAACCATCGGTAAATAATAATTATATACAATAGCACATCAATTAAAATTTGAATCTCAACAAAATAGCACGATTTTCGAATTTAAATATTAGTTTTTGTAGCCGTAAAAGCTTTTGAGCGCATCGGTCGTAACCCGATTGCCACTCTGTACTAGCTTGTTAGCTAGGTTAATATGGCGGTTCCATTGCTTAAGGTTTTTATTCGATGCCGATAAGCTTTTAATCGATTCAAATTTGTGAAATTATTGATCAGTATTAATAAGAGATTAGTTTTATAGTTAATTCGAGCATACATTTGTCAACAAATTGTCTATTTCATGACTTACCTAATTAGGTTCACACAACTGAGCCAGTGAACGTGATTTATGCTTATTTATCTAGGGTGATTCCGTGATCTTCTTCTTCTTATACTTTTCCACTATCTATGATTCCGTGATTATCCCGCAATTACGAAAAGTAGACTTGAAATATTTTTGTCTTTTATTTTCATCTGTGATTAAATTCGGAAGTGTTTCTGGTGTTAATAAGATTGGTAATGACTACAGAATACTGTAACGTAATTACGGTATATGTTTTTTTTTAATTATTAACCCTAATATTTGGGCTTGAAATGACCACTCGTAAGAAAGTACACAATTTTTGTTACTTATTTCCGGGCATTATGTCACGAGCCGAATTTTATCACGGAATTAGAGACAAACTAGTGGTACCGCAAAATGCCGATTAATTCTATAAATAAAATTCTACGCCGAAAAATTTTAATCTATAATGATCTCATAAGTCTAATTTATTGAATAGAACAGTTTTAGCTCGTTCACTTTCCTACTTTTTTTTTTTACAAATCACCTTCAAAGTCAAACGTTCCTTAACATCTCGTAATATATGTTCGAGTTCTTTATCCATGTTCGAGTTCCTTATCCATGTTCGAGTTTCCTTATCCACGTTCGAGTTCAATTTTTCTTTGTTGAAGAAAATAGAAAATACATTTTTATACCTATTTATCTATGAGTACACTTCTCTTTAAATAAATAAAAAGCATACATAAATATACTCTTCTTTTATCTATGATAAAAAGTATACTTTTCTTTTATCTATGCTTATTTATATTTTATCTATGGTTGTATACTCTTCTTTTATCTATGGTTACGCGCCATCCATAGATAAAAGAGGAGTATGATACCATCTGTCTGGCGTGTTTTTGTTTCTATGGTATGGAGTCATGGTATGGTCGAAAAATTCTGTTACAAACAGTCTCTTTGGTTTATTTTCTAGAGTGAAATTTTGATAGATGTGTTTTTATTGTGATTATATATTCAAAATTAGTGTAATAAGTATTTTACATATTGTATTTTGTGTTCATTTATATAGATTATATATTTTATGATATCATATGCGCTTTCTTAAGGTAAACTTAATGCGATTTAAAATAAAACGTTTTTAACAATAATGTTTTGCGCCTGAACTTGTTGATATTGTTAAGCAATTAATTTAATAATCTTGGTATTTGTGCATTTCTTTTTTTAACATAATTCTTATTTTAATATTTACTTGTATTTATTTCATATGTTCAATATCCTTGATGCTACTTATTGCACTATAATACGAAACCTTCTGATGACAGTTATATACTGGCATAAAGCAAATTTTTTAGTATATTTTCGCACGATTTTCTTTGTAGTAAGTAGTTAGTACATATTTATGTTAAAGTCAATGCATAATTTTGTTATATCAAAAATTCTTTAGGTTATGAGAACAAAACTTCATAGGAAAACCATCTAGTTCAGAACTTAGTTTCAAATTCATTTCAAAATGTTTGGAAGTGCTAAACCGAGTTTTGGTACTTCAACTAGTACGACAGGATTTGGCACATTCGGCACTCCTTCTAATGCTAGTCCATTTGGACAATCAACTTTTGGTAAGGAGCACATATTATATATATATATATATATATATATATATATATATATATATATATCAAAAGTATTATGAGTGATTAGATATTAATTTGGAAATATGAACACTACTTTTAATTGTAATAATTTTACAAACGTTTCGAGACTAGGTCCGTAACTTTTATGTAACAGTTAGCATGTATTTCTACATCCATATTTTAATTATTATAAATGATTTTGCACTGAGGATGAGACAAGCCTAGTCTCAAAACATTTGTAAAATCAAAATTATTTAATAAATAAGTGTAAAAAGATTGCTGTGTGTTCATATTTCCAAATTAATATCTAATCACATGTATATTGCATTATTATTCTAATTATTTCTAAAATTATTGTTCAATTATTACAAATATTAAGCTATTTTGTCAACAATAGGAAAACCTGCAACTGCTGGGTTTAGTGCAACCCCTACTGTGTTTGGAGCTAGTACTTCCTCGACATCCCTATTTGGTAATGCAGCTCAGCCAGCAACTGGCTTATTTGGAACTCCAGCCGCTGCACCTGCTTTTGGGGCACCCTCTACTACACAATCATTTGGTATGTACATGTACATAACATCAAAGATTAAGTGTGTCAAATAATTAATGAAAGATTGCATTCATAATGAATTAATACAAGTCGATCATGCATTTGTTTCAAATTTATTCTTGGTTAATATACACAAATTGGGAACTCTATACAACTTGCCTTCGGTAATATACCACATACACCTAGTAATGGTTATTATATTTGAACAAAACTTATTGTCAAGACTCACTTAAAATTTATTTATGTCTGAAATATATTCAGTGGTTATGTCCTGTATACAATTTATTATTTTTTTATTGGAATAAATGTTTGCTTTCTTCTATTGAATTTTCAATATTGTCAAATACATATCGTGTCTTCATTTTAAGGTTTTGGCCAGCCAGCTGCAAGCACTTCTTGTTTGGTGGCAATGCTCCAGGATCAGCAGCAGGTACTTCTGGTAGCTTATTTGGTGCAGGCACAACAACATCAGCTTTTGGTCAACCTAATAAAGGTCTACTTTTGGGTTTGGTGCTACACCATCTACTGGTAGTCTATTTGGACAAACTGCTTCAACTCAAGCTCCTACTACTACTGGTTTATTTGGTCAAAGCGCCACTACTCAACCTGGCACAGGCTTGTTTGGGAATACTAGTAAGATTACTTTTGTACTTAGTAGTAAATGCTTTTTTTAAACTTAAATTTTGAGAATGTTCAACTAACATAAAATCAAATCTTTCAAACATTTACATGAAAAATATCATAAAATCTTTTAAGATAGTTTTATGGCAAGTTATAAATTTCAGAAAGTTATTGTACTGACTAGACAATTATGTTGTGAATGAAAATAAATTTACATATCAAATTTGCAAAAATATCTAATAATTTTTATTTTAAAATATATTATTTTGATTTATCATCAAGTTGTAAAAATTTTACATTATAAAATATATCATCCTTTGTTAGTGTGTATTTTAATTCTGCTAAAGAAATTCAGAAATACAGTTTATTACAGTTGCATTAAAAATCGACAGATTGATGTTTCTCATCAGTTTAAGACACATTTTGTTTCCAATTTTTCTGAGTTTGCAAATTGCAGTAAATATGCAATTTGTAATTATTATTTATTTTTTGATAATTAAATAAGATATGTAAACAGATTTTGAACTAGTGTAAAACAACTTGTATATAGGTTTTGCAAGTGGTTCTACTGGGACAGTGATCAAGTTATCAGTCACGGGTACTGATATGATGGTTAAAAGTGGACAAAGCACTTCAATAAATACGAAACATCATTGTATTACATGTATGAAGGTAAGCTTCCTATATTTTTCCCATATTTTTAACTTCAAAAGTGGCCTTCTTTGTCGTGCAATGCACTCCTTAGTAAAGAAAAAATAGATAGTATATTTATGACCTCTTTCTGCTTCCATTCTTCTCATTCAAATATGTTGATATTGTATATATTCCTCATAGCTACTTCAGAGGTTGAGTATGAAATAAATTTTTATATCCAAGTATGTTTTTGTATTTTAATAGTTAGTAATTAGATTGATAGATTATTGTTTATATGGTAACAATACTTTGTGTTAGGAATATGAAGGCAAATCTTTAGAAGAATTACGACTTGAAGATTATATGGCTAATCGCAAAGGTCCTCAATCTGGTGGCATTGGCACTTCTAGTCCTTTCGGTATGGCTCAACCTCAAACAGGTCTTTTTGGTCAGCAAGCTACTTCTACTCCAGCAACAGGAGGAATATTTGGGCAACAAGAAAATAAGTCATTATTTGGTTCAACTACTCCAGCTTTAGGTAAATTAAAATATTCTATTTTAAATTTTAAGTTTCTTAAATTATTTGTGTATTTATTGTTATTGTTAACCACAGTAATTTTAAGCCATTTTAAATTTTTATGCTTTTAAACTTATAATTTACTGAAACTTTTTAGGATTTGGTAGCACAACTCCTGCATTTGGAGAGCAACTACACAGTCTGGAACTAGTTCATTATTTGGTGCCAACCTACTACAGCATTTGGCGCTCAACCAGCTGCAACCACTACATCTGCATTTTCTTTCAATACAAATACGTTTGGAGCTAAGTCAGTTTGTATACATTGAAAATTGAAGTTTTTTTTTTTTCATATATATTAAATGACTATTTAATTTTAGCACTCAAGCAAAACCATTCGGAACCAGCACACCACAAACTGGACTTTTGGACAACCTGCCACAAGTACATTTGGCACAACTACTCCTGGTTTTAGTGGTTTTGGAACACCCACTACACAGGTATAGGTTCTTTCTTTCAACTTTTTAGAGTTAAATTATTACTTAAAATGATAGTTAAAAGCATGATACTTTTATTGAATCTTGCAGTCAACTGGTTTATTGGTGCTAAGCCTGGAGGTAGCCCTTTCAATATGCCTGCTTCAACCAGCACAGGATTTGGAGCTTTTGGTCAGACAGCAACAACAACTACAGCTACTTCAAGCTTATTTGGTGCCAAGCCAGCTACTACTGGATTTGGTGCAACAAATACAGGTATTTACTTATCATATATATATATATATATATATATATATTTATTTTTTTATTTATTAATATACATTACATAAAATATATTTGAATTATCATAATTGACTAATTGAAATTTATATCGAAAAAAAGACGATGCATTAATTGTAATAAAAACTATTAGCTTATGACATAAAATTTTTTGTAGGTTTGGACACCAGCCACTAGTACTGGTTTTGGAGGATTTGGTCAAACAACTACTTCAAACTCTTTATTTAATAATACATTTAACAAACCAGCAACTAGCACTTTGGTTTTGGAAACACTTCTACCAACACCACTTTAGGTAAGAAGTTTTATTTTGTAAAATACAACACGGCCATACAGTTAACATAGCATTTCAATAAATTCTCATAAGACGAACTGCTTTTAGATAAATCTATTTATATTTATTATTTTTTAAGTTATCTTTGACAAGATGAATTTTTTTTATTCTTCATCATTATAATTGAATTAGAAAAATGATAAAATATAATTCATTTATTTTACATAGTCATACATAAATGCTTAATGAATTGATATTCAGGAACTGGTTTAATCTAGGAGGAACGACAAATTCATTATTTGGAGGTACTAACACAGCAGCAAACCTGGTGGATTGTTTGGCACAACAATCCAAGTAGCACTGGGTTATTTGCAGTACAAATACTTTTGGAACAAATAATACTCTTACAACACAGATTGGGCAAGTATGGCCTCTCAAAACATTTTTGTTAGTTTTTAGAACATTAAATTTTAGTTTAAATCTTTTTCTTAATTTTCAAGTAATAATCAAACTATCTTCTAAATTAGGTTTCAATTATTAAAATTTTTTTTAGTTGATGTTTCGTTACCATGAATATAATGGAATAATTATTTTTGTC
>NW_020538040.1:59395379-59416201 GCF_003426905.1 Ctenocephalides felis | reverse complement strand
ATTTAAATTATTATAAATGATTTTGCACGAGGATGAGACAAGCCTAGTCTCAAAAATTTGTAAAATCAAAATTATTTAATAAATAAGTGTAAAAAGATTGCTGTGTGTTCATATTTCCAAATTAATATCTAATCACATGTATATTGCATTATTATTCTAATTATTTCTAAAATTATTGTTCAATTATTACAAATATTAAGCTATTTTGTCAACAATAGGAAACCTGCAACTGCTGGGTTTAGTGCAACCCCTACTGTGTTTGGAGCTAGTACTTCCTCGACATCCCTATTTGGTAATGCAGCTCAGCCAGCAACTGGCTTATTTGGAACTCCAGCCGCTGCACCTGCTTTTGGGGCACCCTCTACTACACAATCATTTGGTATGTACATGTACATAACATCAAAGATTAAGTGTGTCAAATAATTATTTATGAAAGATTGCATTCATAATGAATTAATACAAGTCGATCATGCATTTGTTTCAAATTTATTCTTGGTTAATATACACAAATTGGGAACTCTATACAACTTGCCTTCGGTAATATACCACATACACCTAGTAATGGTTATTATATTTGAACAAAACTTATTGTCAAGACTCACTTAAAATTTATTTATGTCTGAAATATATTCAGTGGTTATGTCCTGTATACAATTTATTATTTTTTTATTGGAATAAATGTTTGCTTTCTTCTATTGAATTTTCAATATTGTCAAATACATATCGTGTCTTCATTTTAAGGTTTTGGCCAGCCAGCTGCAAGCACTTCTTTGTTTGGTGGCAATGCTCCAGGATCAGCAGCAGGTACTTCTGGTAGCTTATTTGGTGCAGGCACAACAACATCAGCTTTTGGTCAACCTAATAAAGGGTCTACTTTTGGGTTTGGTGCTACACCATCTACTGGTAGTCTATTTGGACAAACTGCGTCAACTCAAGCTCCTACTACTACTGGTTTATTTGGTCAAAGCGCCACTACTCAACCTGGCACAGGCTTGTTTGGGAATACTAGTAAGATTAGTTTTGTACTTAGTAGTAAATGCTTTTTTTAAACTTAAATTTTGAGAATGTTGAACTAACATAAAATCAAATCTTTCAAACATTTACATAAAAAATATCATAAAATTGTTTCAAGATAGTTTTATGGCAAGTTATAAATTTCAGAAAGTTATTGTACTGACTAGACAATTATGTTGTGAATGAAAATAAATTTACATATCAAATTTGCAAAAATATCTAATAATTTTTATTTTAAATATATTATTTTGATTTATCATCAAGTTGTAAAAATTTTACATTATAACATATAATCATCCTTTGTTAGTGTGTATTTTAATTCTGCTAAAGAAATTCAGAAATACAGTTTATTACAGATGCATTAAAAATCGACAGATTGATGTTTCTCATCAGTTTAAGACACATTTTGTTTCCAATTTTTCTGAGTTTGCAAATTGCAGTAAATATGCAATTTGTAATTATTATTTATTTTTTGATAATTAAATAAGATATGTAAACAGATTTTGAACTAGTGTAAAACAACTTGTCTATATAGGTTTTGCAAGTGGTTCTACTGGGACAGTGATCAAGTTTAATCCAGTCACGGGTACTGATATGATGGTTAAAAGTGGACAAAGCACTTCAATAAATACGAAACATCATTGTATTACATGTATGAAGGTAAGCTTCCTATATTTTTCCCATATTTTTAACTTCAAAAGTGGCCTTCTTTGTCGTGCAATGCACTCCTTAGTAAAGAAAAAATAGATAGTATATTCATGACCTCTTTCTGCTTCCATTCTTCTCATTCAAATATGTTGATATTGTATATATTCCTCATAGCTACTTCAGAGGTTGAGTATGAAATAATTTTTTATATCCAAGTATGTTTTTGTATTTTTAATAGTTAGTAATTAGATTGATAGATTATTGTTGATATATGGTAACAATACTTCGTGTTAGGAATATGAAGGCAAATCTTTAGAAGAATTACGACTTGAAGATTATATGGCTAATCGCAAAGGTCCTCAATCTGGTGGCATTGGCACTTCTAGTCCTTTCGGTATGGCTCAACCTCAAACAGGTCTTTTTGGTCAGCAAGCTACTTCTACTCCAGCAACAGGAGGAATATTTGGGCAACAAGAAAATAAGTCATTATTTGGTTCAACTACTCCAGCTTTAGGTAAATTAAAAATATTCTCATTTTAAATTTTAAGTTTCTTAAATTATTTGTGTATTTATTGTTATTGTTAATCACAGTAATTTTAAGCCATTTTAAATTTTTTATGCTTTTAAACTTATAATTTACTGAAACTTTTTAGGATTTGGTAGCACAACTCCTGCATTTGGAGCAACTACACAGTCTGGAACTAGTTCATTATTTGGTGCCAAACCTACTACAGCATTTGGCGCTCAACCAGCTGCAACCACTACATCTGCATTTTCTTTCAATACAAATACGTTTGGAGCTAAGTCAGTTTGTATACATTGAAAATTGAGTTATTTTTTTTTTTCATATATATTAAATGACTATTTAATTTTAGCACTCAAGCAAAACCATTCGGAACCAGCACACCACAAACTGGACTTTTTGGACAACCTGCCACAAGTACATTTGGCACAACTACTCCTGGTTTTAGTGGTTTTGGAACACCCACTACACAGGTATAGAGTTCTTTCTTTCAACTTTTTAGAGTTTAAATTATTACTTAAAATGATAGTTAAAAGCATGATACTTTTATTGAATCTTGCAGTCAACTGGTTTATTTGGTGCTAAGCCTGGAGGTAGCCCTTTCAATATGCCTGCTTCAACCAGCACAGGATTTGGAGCTTTTGGTCAGACTGCAACAACAACTACAGCTACTTCAAGCTTATTTGGTGCCAAGCCAGCTACTACTGGATTTGGTGCAACAAATACAGGTATTTACTTATCATATATATATATATATATATATATATATATATATATATATATATTTATATATGTATATATATATATTATATAATATATGTATATATATAAATTTATTTTTCTATTTATTAATATACATTACATATATTTGAATTATCATAATTGAATAATTGAAATTTATATTGGAAAAAAGACGATGCATTAATTGTAATAAAAACTATTAGCTTATGACATAAAATTTTTTGTAGGCTTTGGAACACCAGCCACTAGTACTGGTTTTGGAGGATTTGGTCAAACAACTACTTCAAACTCTTTATTCAATAATACATTTAACAAACCAGCAACTAGCACATTTGGTTTTGGAAACACTTCTACCAACACCACTTTAGGTAAAAAGTTTTATTTTGTAAAATACAACACGTCCATACAAGTTAATATAGCATTTCAATATAAATTCTCATAAGACGAACTGCTTTTAGATAAATCTATTTATATTTAATTATTTTTTAAGTTATTTTTGACAAGATGAAATTTTTTTATTCTTTATCATTATAATTGAATTAGAAAAATGATAAAATATAAATTCATTTTATTTTACATAATCATACATAAATGCTTAATGAATTTGATATTCAGGAACTGGTTTAAATCTAGGAGGAACGACAAATTCATTATTTGGAGGTACTAACACAGCAGCTAAACCTGGTGGATTGTTTGGCACAACCAATCCAAGTAGCACTGGGTTATTTGGCAGTACAAATACTTTTGGAACCAATAATACTCTTACGAACACAGGATTGGGCAAGTATGGCCTCTCAAAACATTTGATTTTTAGTTTTTAAAAACATTTAATTTTAGTTTAAATCTGTTTTTTTAATTTTCAAGTAATAATCAAACTATCTTCTAAATTAGGTTTTAATTATTAAAATTTTTTTAGTTGATGTTTTGTTTACCATGAATATAATGAAATAATTATTTTTGTCTTTCAGTACCACATTGGGTACCCAACAATCTTCCTCCAATACAAGTATTCCTATTCATCAACAAATGATTCTGATTTCACAACCATTTGGTGATTCACCTTTGTTTAAAAATTTGGCTCCAGCTTCAGGTAATCTAAATCTACATAGAGTACTATAGTAATAGATTAAATTATCAGGACTATATATAAATGGCTTGATTTTTCAGGTAAAGTAGAAGAATTACTACGTCCAACTAATCCAACAGCCCAGAAAGCAGTTTTGGACAATCCAAAATTCAAATTATCTACTGGGAGAGACGCTAATGTTAAAATAAAACCACTTAGCTGGACTGCTAATCCAAAGGTCTTATTTTCTAAATTATATTTGTGCATGTTTTTTTAAAAAGTTATTCACGGCATATATTTATTTAATCGAATGAACTGATGTTGAATGATATGTGTGTATATTTTGTAATTTGAATTAATATAATACTTAAAAAGTGTTATTGTTTCAGATCCTCTTAGCATAATAATGCAATACATATTGCATGCGTGATAATTTTGATACATTTATTTTATGAATAATTAACTCATTAGTATTGTCAAAGTGAAGTGCATTCCTTTATAAAGATAACTGCATCAATTTTATATGATTATGAACAATATAATAATTTTCATCTTGACATATTTTGTAAATGCAGACTTCATTGTTTTCCAAAGTAGCGCCTATAACCTTATGATCTTGACATATATTCAAGCATTATATATATATATATATATATATATGGCTGGCATGGATGTATGAATATAGACTGCCAAAATATTAATTTTCATATTGTGACGATATATTAATCGATTTACAAGTTATTAGTTATGAAAGAATCTTAATGCAAACAAATTTAATTTTAGATGATTGATTATAAACAATTGTCAAAATCTATAAAATATGTTTGCTTTTTTCACTATACGCTACAGAAAATTTCAATAAGAATTCATCTAAAAATTGAATTTTAGCTAGAAATCTATGCTTGGCAAATGCTTAAATTCTGTATTTAAATTTTTATTGAACTTAAATTTATTTTTTTATTGTTTCTCATGCTAATATGTGCATGATTTTTGTCATTCAATTGTATTTTGCCAGATGTAAGTGACATTTTGATAATTTTGCTGATCTTATATCTAAACTTAATTCAACTGAAACGAAAATATATTCTGTTTATCATCTTTTTCTTTTTAATTATATATGTTTAAAAATGTATATTATGTTCTGAAATTTCTTTTGTTTATATATGTGTTTTATTTTACTGTATGTGCTTTTTTCATTTGTTTTAATAATTTTACCTTCATTTGTTCTATTAGAGTCTAGTTTTACATATCAAACTTTCTTTATATATATATATATATATATATATATATATATATATATATATATATATATAATATTGTATACACTTTTATAGTTTCTCACCAGAAAATCCATTTCATGATCTTTTTTATTGTTATTTTCTCTGAAGGGGATGTACAGATTTATTGTATTTTTATAAAATTTATCATATATTCATCATATATATGCAGATTTTTTTCTTAAAATGTTTGTTTTGTCAACAAACATTTGGATTTGCTCTATATTTAATTTTTTCGTTTGTTTCTTCGAAAGTTTGCAAAAGTTAAAACAAACTTTTCAATTTGTTAATTGCCGTGTCACTTATTTTCTTTGTTCTATTATTTCAGAAAACTTTATTTGATGGACTAGAAGAATATGACCCATCCATAGAGGTTTTTAGTCTCAAACCAAATCCTAAACGCCTTGTATTAACAAATAAATCGTCAAATAATTCTATCGATAATATTGATAAGACTTTAGGCAATGAATCGTTGAGTAAAACTTCTAATATTGAAGATACTAAGGTTACTACAACTCCAGTTAGTGGCTTACATGGAATTTTATTGAAAGACAAAAAAGGAAAAGAAGAGAGAAGGGTGTCATGGTTTGTAAATAAAATTATTTGTATATTGAGAGCTGTCGTAACTAAAATCATAACTTTCTATTAGGTTAAATTCACCTGCCTTAGATGGGGAGAACAAGAGAAAGGATTCTATAGATCCGCAAGATACTTTTATTGATAATATAGCTAATTCAACTCCAACAAACATTCATAGGGTTGTCAAAGCAAACTTCGACTTAAATCAGAGTGCCAGTGTTAGCGAATCTTTTGAAAGAAGAGCAAAATCTAAATCAAGCTTTGATGAATCCGAAAAGGAAAATTTGAGTGTTGGTACAGGTAAGAACATGAGAAATTTGTTTTTGTAATATAATTGGCATTTGTCAGAAAAATTTATTTATTATTCTATTTACTTTTTAATGTCTAATTTATTTGCAATTACATTGACCAAAAATGTTCCATTTTTACTAAGATGTTTATTTGGAAGTACGACTTACTCCAGCAATTCAGCATAAGCAATTGTTTTCAGTAATTTATTTTTCGTATTACATTATATGTAATATTTACCAAATTTAACATTATGCAGATAAATTATTTATAACTTTTCTTTTAGATTCCTCAATAGAACATCAAACTACAGAAAGTGCTATCCATTATCCAACTGGTATAACTTTGACACGAACTGGCTATTATACTATACCGTCTTTAGATAAACTTAGTGAATTTATGACTGAAGATAACCAATGCATCGTCCCCAACTTTACTGTAGGCAGAGAGGGTTATGGAAATGTCTACTTCAATGATTCATTTGATGTGGCCAATTTAAATTTGGATGAAATAGGTAAAAATAATTTCAATGGTAACGATTTATTGATATTTTATTGGTGCTATTAGTTTAGTTGATGTACATTACATTTATCACTTTTAAATAATGTGCATTATACTGCATGAAATCTTACTGTAAACTCACAACAATGTTAGTTTTTATTTAAATTAAATTCTTATATTATATGAAAGATAACAAATTATTTTTTAGTGCACTTCAGGCATAAGGAAGTGATCATATATCCGGATGATGATAACAAGCCACCAGTTGGAGTTGGATTGAATAGAAAAGCACAAGTGACCCTGGATAGAGTATGGCCTCATGATAAAAATAAACATGAACCAATAACAGATCCTGGTATTTTGCAACAAATTGACTATGAAGAAAAACTACGAAGGGTTTGTGCTAAACATGATACAAGATTTTTGGAATATAGGCCTCAAACTGGCAGTTGGGTTTTCAAAGTAAATTCAAACACATTACTTTTACTTATTGAATTTTATTTGTTTAAAGACAAAATAATTATTTTGTTTTATAGGTCGATCACTTTTCAAAATATGGTTTAAGCGACTCTGAAGATGAAGAAGTTTTACCTACAGTTAAAAAGCCAGTAAAGTCACCTGTTATTAAAGCCATATCTGATCACATTGTTCATAAAGTACAGAAAAATAAAATTCAAGAAAATGGTCAAATGTCTTTAAATAAATCTTTTGAAGGTATTAATTTTATATTAGTTTTTGCTTTCTTTATTTTAATTACTTGCATTAATTATGAATTATTTTAAAATTGCAGAAATTTCAAAAGGTCTTGGTGGAGGTTTGACTAATGGTGATCATAGTTGTGCTATGACTAATGGTTATGATAAACATGATCACGTGCCCGATCATTTCATTAGATATCAAGGTATGACCAAAATATGTTCAGTATGAAAAGTAATATTTTTAAATATGCAGTAATAAGTAAATAAATTTACTGTAAAATATAAAAATATGAAAGTAAATGGTTTTGGATCATCTGTACATCTTTAAATATACATGAACACTGGTACCCCAACATACGAGTTCAATTTGTTTTGTAACCTTGCTTGTATGTTGAATCGCAATTATTGTTTTTTCCCTGTCCATTCATGATATTGTGGAAATGATTTAGACATGTTTTGTTGAACAACCCTATGCACAAAGCGTTGCTACTTTTTTAGGGTGATTTTTATTCACAAATTTTTCGAGTGCACAATAGATTATTGTGAGGCCCTTTGCTCGTGTTATATGCTTTATTAAATCCTTCTGTTTAAACACAGTTCATGTTATGATGTGTTTTCAATCATACATCCTCGCTATCTTCAATTAAATCTATAAATATGTTTGTATATATGCATAGTATCATATTTTACTAATTACTAATAGGTTTTAATGTAATTGTCATAGGTTTATATCCAGATATTGAAGATGATCTACAAACATCTTGGACAAATTACAATTCTGAGACACGGAATGAAATTCGAAGTCCTACAACAGATATTGTTAAAGAATCTGGACAGAACAATCACAAGTTACAGCTGATGAAGGCGTCATTTTTTATTGATGATGATGATGATGATGATATGAAATCTGGTAAGACATAACATTTTATTAGTAATATTTGTACCATTTTGCTTTTATTATTCATTTTTATGTTCTAGTTACAGACAATATGGAGGTTTATGAAAAACAAACATCAGATCAGATTGTGCCAAAAGCTCTCGTTATGAATTCACGATATAAAAATGGCAACGATAACGGTTTTAAATTTAAAATGTCAGGTAATAATGGCTCCAGAAATTTAAAAGTCGATATGTGATGTTCCAAAATGTAAAAAATTAATATAGTTTAATCTTTTTAAGACTGATTACTAAGTTATTTTTTAAGTTATATAATAAATATTACAATTATTTCAGAAACAATACAGTTGGAACGTCCTTCAGAAAAAGATTTAAATGAGATGGAATTAGCTTATGAGATGAGTACTCAGGTTTTTGAGACTATAATAATAAGGCCTACAACAGTAGTACTGAAAAATAGTCAGTATACAATGCCATATAAGGTATAATTTTTGTTATTACCAAAGATTGATATCATTCATCACAAAAATGTTTAACATATTTACACTCATTCCTGGATTTTATCTTACGAATTATTTGTATTATTTTTCTTAGACCATAAATGCATAAATTAAAATGAACTTAATTTACGTTATAATTTACGTTCTTATAATAGTTTTATAATTATCATTTATTTGATTCATAACTTTATTTTTGGATGATTTCAAAAGTTGTTTCATTTTAACTGCAATTTATCAATTATTTAATTAATTGTATTTTACTTCATTTATGAATTAATTGGTAATGCGGTTAGTTTGAGACCAAATGTTAGAACATTTTAAATTTGAATATTATTCTTTAACTATATTTTAGCAGTTCATAACTTAATTTTATAAAATGTTTCTTCAAACCTTATTACTTTTGGGCTTGTGTAATCTACTGAATCAAGGTGTTTGCTATTAAATTAAAACCTTTAGTTTATGTTTATATTCAGATTTGTGAAATTGTATATCCTTTACCTTATTATCGAATGAATTTCAGGATTCTCTAGCATCTAAATTGACTTGTTTGAGTGATGCTTCACTCTATAATGGTAGACGATTCAAAAATGGTTGGGGATCTCAAAATCTTTTATTAACTCTGACTACAAAGGATTTATTTGAATCTTTAGAACCAGGTTTGTTCCTTATATATGTATATATATGTATATGTATGTATGTATGTATATATATATATATATATATATATATATATATATATATATATATATATATATGTTACTTTATTATATGTCTGTATTTGTGTGTAGAACATACTTATTTCAATAATTACTGAGTAGACTTTTGTGACCATTTTAGTACATAAGCACAGTTCAACAAAGGATTTAAAGAAATTGATTCTACAATTACAATATAAATGCCAAAGATTCTTTCAAATAAAGTAGAATAAAATAATAAATTATATACAAAAGAAAACATAATGCTTATTAAATCTTCAACTCATCATATTTTATATTTCAGAATCTAATTTAGAAAATCTTCATAGTTACTTGATTGGCAGACAAGAGAACGACTGCAGTACTACATTGATACAAGCTGTACAAGTTGGACAAGCAGAGAAATGGTTTGAGGTAATGAACTATTATACTTTTTTTATTTTCTAATAGCAAAAATTAAATAAATAATATTCACTTCTTATAGAAACTAGTTCTTCCACATATGGATGTCCAATTGGATTATACAGAAATAATACACAATGATAAATATCCGAAAGCTATCACAAACCCTGGTGTTCTTGAAGCTCACTACGAAGTTTCTCAGAAACTGCATGATAAGAGAGAAAATAGTTTTGATCAATTTCATTACAATACACAAGTTTGGGATTTAGTGAAAGCACTCTGGGGTTACATTGCGGCATTAGAAGGATTGGGTTAGTAACTAATAGGTTTACTTGTTATTTTTTTTGGCAGAATTTTATACAATTATCTAAAAATAGAATGTAGAAAATATTTATTGAATATTACTATCATTTGTATAGTCATAATCTATTGTTCAGGTTTATTTAAGATATTGTTGTGTGAATCATAAAAAACATGCTTTTTTATATATATATATATGTGTGTACTATGAAATTGAATTTCAGAAAGCTCAGATCATATAGCAATTATGTGTAGAAGAAGAGCATTTTCTGAATGGCTGGAAAGATGGTCTGCTCTAGAAACTACAATTCAAACTTCAAAAGCTTCAGAAAACAAAGATAATTATTCTGAAGAGCACTTAGAAACCATAATAAATCTTTTGTCACAGCATAAAATAGAAGAGGCTACAGATATTGCTCAAGAAAATGGCGATTATTACTTGTCTATGCTTTTGTCTCAAATTTCCAGTGGGCCTATGGTGAGACCAGATTTTATCTTTGCAATTTGAAAAAAAAAAAAAAAAACGAAATAATAAACTACTTGGTTTTTAGGTTCGGGAGCTTTTGAAACAGCAATTAATATCTTGGAGAGATGTTGAAGGTGATTTATTCATTTCTCCCATGCGATTGCGTGCATTTTTACTAGTTGCAGGTATTCCTGTATTTGAATCTACTCATGGTATGATAAACATATGTGAAGGATTGGATTGGAAAAGGTCATTAGCTGTTCATCTATGGTAAGCGGAGATGTATAAACTATAATTAACACACTATTTAATGTTATATGCAAGGAATTTAACTTATATATATATATATATATATATATATATATATATACATAGCTGGGCACCGTTAATCAAATAGTTAACTTCGTTAATCGTTAATCCGCTACAAAAAAAGTTAACTTCGTTAAACGTTAAAGCGTTACATTTCGGAAGAATTAACGCAAGTTAACGTTAATCGTTAATCCGTTAATATGTGTAAAATTACATTTTTATATCGTTGCGTTAGTGAACTTAAAAAACTTATTAGTTTAGGTTCTGGAAGTTAACAGGTTATGAATAAAACAAAATACTTGTATAATTCAAATGTGTAATTTAACCCCTCGCGCGTTTTATGCACACTTCCGTGTGTATAAGGAAAATGGCACAATTATCACATACCGTGATAACGCTATTGGTCAACTTTCCGTTTTTATGATTGCATATTGTTTTTACAAGAATTTTTTTCTAAATAAAGGGAAAGAGTTTTTTTTAACTTCCCGTAGGGCAAGTTATAGTAATAGCAAAAAAATCGAAAATGAAAATTTTTGCATTTCTCGACGTTTCAAAGGTTTCTGAATATTTTGGCATACCTTAGAAAAAATGGATGTATGTGTGTGCGTGAATGTATGTGTATTCGTATACAAATTTTCGTCGACGATTTCGGGAACACGGATCAACCGATTTGAATAATTCAAAAAACATTCGATTCGTATTGATAAGAAGACGTGTTGATTAGTTTTTGGCAAAGGCAGGTCTAGCCGTTCCGAAGATATGGGGCAAAATTGAGCCAAAAACGGTAACTCAGTTTTTAAGAGAACGGAGCGTTCGATTTTAATAATTCAAAAAACATTTTACTTGTATTGACAATTATGAAGAACTGATCAATTTTTCATGAAGGCAGGTCTAGCGGTTTGGGAGATCTAATGAAAAAAGTAAAAAAAATGCCATTTGGCGGTCAAAATGATCATTAGACATATGCACATCAAATTATCAGATATTTTATAGAGATTTTAACAATAAGTATAAATTTTATTTACATTCCTATGGGTTCCGTACGAATGTTTATCCTTTAGACAGCGACGCGGCGCTTACGCGCTTTATATTTTGTCTCTATGCAGTCCTAAAGCAGTAAAATTGCTTTGAAAAAAAGTTCAGATCTTCCAAAATATGTCAAAATAAAGAAAACATTTTTTTTTCAAAAATATTAATTTTTTGTCCAATAGTTTATAGTTTCTGCATTCCTCTCTACTGCTGTCATACGTTTCCAGCCACATTAACCGAAACTTTGGGTGAAATGCCGCGGCAAGTTGGCACTGTTCATCATTCAGGAGTAGTCCAAAACTTTTCTCTATGCCGTTTAATAAGGCATTGGCTAAAGCTGTGCCGTGCGGTAAATAGTAGGCATTGGATTAACGATTAACGGACTTCTCGCATTTTAACGGAAGTTAACGTGTCCGTTAACATTTTTAAAAGTTAACTTAAAATTAATCCGTTAATCAAAATGTTAACTTCGTTAATTAACGATTAACGGATTAATGAGTTAATGCCCACCTGATATATATATATATATATATATAGATAAATAGTATATATCGATCTATATATATATATATAAATAGAATTTGTTATATAAGTGGAATGAATATTAAATGTTAAATATGAGCAATAAAACACTCAGATTTTCAACACACACTTTATTTGGTAAATACAGACGTTTCGAGACCATGGTATGCCTCATCTTCAGTGTAATTTGAAAAACAGTTACTTATATACTACACATTCTTTAATATTTTATTTAAATTACAATTAATTTTTGAAAATACAAAAAAACATCACTTGCAAAGCTTGACACAGTACTAAAACATGTGAAACATACAGAATGTGTAAAGAATGTGTAGTATATAAGTAACTGTTTTTGAAATTACACTAAAGATGAGGCATACAATGGTATCGAAATGTCTGTGATTACCAAATAAAGTGTGTGTTGAAAATCTGAGTGTTGTATTGTTCATATTTAACATTTATTATATATATATATATATATATATATATATATATATATATATATATATACGCATGCCCAGTATAATTTGAAAAGTCACTTTAAACACGCATTTTAAAATAAAAAAATATAAATGGAAATTAACTAAAGTAATTTTTTCTAAATTGTTGTATTTCAATATTCTTTTATTTTTAATAGTCATAACACTTCTATACTTACTTAAATTCTTATACAAAGTATGTCATTAATAATAATTATTTTCTAGGTATATTAGTATGCCAACAGCTTCTATCGCAGATTGTTTGCAATTATATGAAAAGGCATTCAAACTGGATGATCCAGATGTTGATTTAAAGCCATATGCATGCTCACCTGATCCTCCATATCATTGTTGTACTAATGTTGGCCAAGAAAGAAAATCTATTCAAGATTTATGTTTTCACTTATTGAAGTTAAATACTTGCCACAGTCATACACTGGAAAGTTTATTAAATCCAGCAACTCACACTCCTGATGCTTTGGATTATAGACTAAGGTACAACTTATTACATGATTAAACTGTACTTTTGACTAGGTTAATTTAATTATCCATCTTTTTTAAGAAATAATTTTGCAAACCAATTGTAATTTGATGTTCTGACATATCCACAAATTGAATCCAACAAAAAATACCATTAAATAGAATATTATGATTTATAAGTTTATCTCAAGAACACTTCTTATTCTTTAATTATATTTTAATGCCTGGTTAGCCAATTGGCCAACTATTTCACTAACTATATCTAGTTGATCTGTTACCTTTTCAATAAAATTTACCTAAACAAACTGAAAATATTGATTATGAATAATTTGCTTGCCACCAGATGATATTTGAAACACCTGTTCTAATAATTTTTGTCAAGATTTTATTTATAATATTAGTATGTTCTTTACGATATTTACTATTAAACAAATAAGCTAACTTGAAGTTATATCATTTCCTTTCAGTTGGTTCTTACAGCAGACTTTGAAATCTATTGGATATGGACATAGTTCTGAACTTTCACAATCTATGATTCACACATCATTTGCATCTCAATTGGAAACAAATGGTTTATGGCATTGGGCTGTTTTTGTTCTGTTACATATTGAATCAGATGAAAGGTTTGTAATATTAAATTGATAAGTGTTATTTCTTTTCTTTTGAATTTTTGGGTAATAATTTTTACTTCTATTAATGATTTCAGACGTGCAGCTGTAATAAAAGATTTACTTGATCGTCATGTCTCTTTAAGTATGGACGAAGATTATTTAAATCGAGAAAAATTTATTTTGGAGCAGCTGAATATTCCTTCGCAATGGCTATATAATTCAAAGGCATTATTAGCTGGTAATTTAAAACAATATAGAATCCAAGCTGAGTGTTTCATCAATGGGAACATGTGGAATGAAGCTCATACAGTCATAATGAGGCATTTAGCACCTGATGATTTTATAAATGGTAAATACAACTATTTTGCACAAATAGCATAGCCTTAAACTAGACTTGCTAATACTAGCAATTATTCGCATTTTGTCAGTCTGCAAGTAAAATTATTAACTTCCCATAGGGTAAGTTATAGTAATCGCAAAAAAATCGAAAATGAAAATTTTAATATATCTTTATGTTTCATAGGTTTTTAAATGTTTTGGCATATCTTAGAAAAAATTCATGTATTCGTATGTATGTATGTGTGTGTGTGTGTGTGTGTGTGTGCGTGCGTGCGGATACAAACCGATTTGAATAATTCAAAAAACATTCGGTTCATATTGATAAGGAGACATGCTAATTAGTTTTTGGCGAAGGCAGGTCTAGCCGTTCCGAAGATTAGATATTTTATAGAGATTATTTATATTAGATATATTATAAAGAGATTAGATATTTATTAGAGATATTAACAATAAACATAAATTTTGTCTACATTCCTATGGGTTCCGTTTCAATGTTTATCTGTCAGACGTGACTCGCGGCTAATACGCGCTTCGTCTCTATGCAGTTAAAGCAGTACGTTTGCTTGAAAAAAAGATCAGAACTTCTAAAATATTTCAAAATAAAGAGAACATTTTTTTCAAAAAGTTTTTTTTTTTCAAAAAATAATTGTTTTTCAAAAATTTATAGTTTCTCAAAAATAAAATTTTTAAAGTGAAATTTTTTCAAAAATGTATTTCTTTTTAAAAATAATTTTTGGTACGGGAAGTTCCACCAATTTGCCTTAAGGCACGATGCCATGCGCCCCACTAGTTTTTTATTATTAAATATAGGTGGGATTTAAAATTTAAATATTGCAACTTGAAATATTGAAACCAAAGCTTTGTTTCATTAGATTGATAATCAATGCATGTGAATTGAGAGAGTAATTGGCTTATTTTGTAATTTTATTTACTATGATTCTTAATTTGTTTATTATTAATTTACTGACATGTTGTGTAGCTTTCAGAAGCTTTTCTGTTTGCTATTGTTAATTTATTTATTGATTGTCATTTAGTTTTTATTTGAAAATTTCCTCTCTCAGGCGAAATACAAAACTTGAAGAACATGCTGTCTCCGCTTGCTGAAAACAGTGTTTCTATATCAGGTTGGTCGACTCAAGGAGAAGTGCTATGGGATTTTCTTGATTTGGAGTCAGAGGTGAGTTTCAACAAGTAGTTGATAGTTAATATAATAACGAGTAGAAATGTGAATTTTAAATAAATCTCAATTTATGCATTGACTTCAATTTTTGTAACATAAAAACTATATAAAGCTTGGACTAACTTTATTCTAAACAAAATTGATTTAATGAATATTTGAATAAAAATCTTTTAGTGCAACATAATGTTGCAAACATTTAATATATTTGCACACTTGTGCAAGTTCTCACTTTATGAGGCATTTAGTTTTTTTTTTTTTCTATTCCAATAATGAGAATCAAACATTTAGGCTCATTTACTTCTAAACTTTGATAACAGAATTTTTAATATTTTGCTGGATAGGTTATTGAAATCTCATATTGAAGTTTTTTTTTGGTAACAGATCTTATAAAATATGGATGTACATATATATTTATTTATGTATGTTTGTATTGATTTATTTTGCCTCATTTTTTGTGTAATTGATACATGGATTAGGATATAAGAAACATTCAATACATACTAATAATATGAAAATCCCTTTGCTTGTTGGGAAAGGTCCAATTCTTTTAAAGGTAATGTAAAATGAATGATGTAAAATTTAAAAGGAATTTTAAGTATATGCATCATTTTTACCACTCGTAGATTGAAAAAATAATGGCCATACGATCTCAAATAAAACGTCAAAAATAAAAAAATAAGTGAGATATCTCATAGGAGATAATCTCTTAATGCATTAACACCAACATCATATTGTCTTAAAAAAATGTATTTTATTTTGATTGACAATAAAAGTATGCAAAAAAAAAAAAAAAAAAAATTACCACTCAAATTTGGTCAAACAAATCTCAAACAAAACCAAACAATCTGAACGTGCCCACATGAATGTTTTAAATTTTGTTCAGAAGGTTACAATGCTTGCATTGGCCCTTTTGTTAATTAAAAGTTTTGTACAGTCGTCATACAAAAAAAATGTATCATAACATTAGTTCCAAAATTTCTGATCTTTCTAAATCAATCCAAATTCTTCAAAAATTTGATAATCTAGATTTTATTTCTCATTTAATAATAAATTTTTGTCTGTATAACGAAAAGTTCTAGTAAATTTGTGTACTGTTATTATATAAGAATATGTTAGTATAAAAGTAACATTTTTTCACATAGGTCCAAGGTATGCTGAGTGAAGAGATTGAGAATTTAGGCTACCACATGGAAATTCTGCAGCCACGATTGTCATCATTATGTAGCAGAGTAATCTTACTTCCTTGCCCTACATCAAAGCATAGACTGTGTCAAAGTGAAATATCAAAGAAAATCATTGGTATTGTTCGTGGAATTGTTATGCAAGCAAATCAAGCTGATTCAAGAGCAATACTGAAAGTTATAAGTCAACTACCAATGCCCGAAGATTATTCACAGCATGAGTTAAGATCCATGATTGATAATTTTACAATAAATTTTGATACAATGCCTTAATTTTTTTTACTTAATTAGAGAAAAGTTAATATTTTTGATATGCAAAGCCCTTTATCTATTTGTTGAATTATTTAACGAATTCAATGTTTTAAAAATATCTTATTATAATAACATTTATTGAATATATAAATATGATGCATAATATAAATATTTTGGATATTTTATTACAAATCTTTTAATCTGGGCTTGTTTAATATAAACTATTATTTAGAAAATTTTATGTATTTAGTAATATCTGGTGATATAAATTTCAAAGTTAATATTTATTTCCAGATTGTTGTTAAAAGAAAACAAGTCTGTGCTGTGACTTTCAGATGAGAACTATACCTAAAGTAGTCTCAAGTATTTTGTTAAACTTTATATATAAATGATTAATTATATATATATAAGGATTTAGTTATTAAATATGTTAATATAAAAGTAGATTTAGATAAGTAATTGGTACCTGTCAATAAAAAAAAATCATATTGTACGTTGACATGGTCATTGTGTTATTAGTTGCATGTTTTGATGTATTGTAAAATATGCTTGTTTTCTTTTATGATAAATACATATATTTGTAATGAATGTAGTAATATTTTATAATTACAATATTTTTATGGAACCTCTGAACTATCAGTGTCATAAAAAATAGTGAATGGTGAAAATGATATGAATTTTCAAGAAAACAAGATAAATTATTCAGGTATGAAATATTTAAGCCTTTTAGTTATGAAATGAACTCATGGTAGTCATCAGTGATGTTGTCGAGCCGGAACGTCGTTCCAGCAAATCATTTTTTGGCAAAAAAAATTTAATAAATCGCTACGTACAGAAAATGGTTTGATAAGTGAATTTTCTCTTTCTAAATAGTTTTGTAATGATTTTTTTTTTTTTTTGAACAGAACCGAAACAAAATTAAAACGGTTTTTTTAATTTTAGAGTTCTGGTAAAAAAAATTATTAACAACACCACTGGTAGTCATCCAATACTTCAGAGAAAAAATACTTTGCATTTAAATCTGACTAAAATAACATTGGTGTATTCTTGAAAGCAGAAATTCAAACAATTCTTTAATTTTTTTATTGTCATATTTTGATATATTTAGTCTATTAATTTTTGCAACATTATTTACAAATTCTTATCATAAGCTTTAATTTATGCTTATTCTGATACATTTAACATTATTCACAAGTAACTATTTACTTATTGGTTCATGTACAGGGAAAATGAAACACCTATAAAGACTTACAATCTGAGAAATTAAGATATTAACTATTAATAGCAATTTTAATTATTTATTCATTATTTAAGTACATAATCTTCAGGCCAATCTATAACTTTGGGATAATTTTTAATAACTTCCTCTGGTATATCACTTAATCGCACTGGCACTGGCCTTAACTGCCTTATTTGATTAGTGATATTACATTTAATTTCCTCAGGTATATTATCATCAGGATATATGTGCAAATGGTTCATAACATGTCGTCTTTGTAGGTTGCCTTTCATACTGTTATAAACTGCTTTTTTCATTATTAAAGTTGGATCTTTGTCATGTAATTCCCAAGCTAGAGTCCATGAAGCGCCCCCTGGGTATCCTGTATGGTGAAAATAAACTCTCTTTCGCCATTCATCGCCGGGAAGGGCTATTTCTTTACTATTAATCAAGACAACATGATCCCCACAATAATTTAAGGGATGGTAAATAGGCTTATGCAAACCCATAATGTATGTTTTTATCAACTCAGCTGATTTGAAAGGGTTTTGCCACGTGCAATCATAAACATGCCAAACCTTGGCAAACGTGGCCCATTGTTGGACTCGCTTAAACCCCAACACTTTCGATACCCCCATAGTTATAAAATAATTGTGTACAAATTTAGGTTATTTCGTCTTTAATCACTTCTGCCATAGATAAAAATATGGTTGCCAATAGAAAGAAAACATATAAGAAATCTCTAGCCGAATATCCACGAAAACAATATTACAATAGTCACTTGGCCGATTTAAACGTTCATTGCGGCTTTTTACGAAACTACTTGCCCTGCAGGAGCCTCGAATCTTATATTCTAAATCTTAGATAAAAGAAGGTAGATCTCTTAGATAATTTTAGAAAAAAATCGACAGTTTTTATTAACTTCCCGTATGGTAAGTTAGAGTATTCGCAGAAAAATCGAAAATGAATATTTTTATATATCTTTACGTTTCATAGGTTTCTGAACATTTTGGAATTTCTTAGAAAAAACGAATGTATGTGTGCGTGTTCGGATACATATGTTTGTCGACGATTTTGAAAACACGGTTCAACCGATTTGAATGTTTCAAAAATACTCGATTCCTATTGATGAGGAGACGTGCCTGTTAGTTTTAGGACAAGGCATGTCCAGCGGTTTTGAAGATACGGGACAAAAAAGGCCAAAAATAGTAATCCAGTTTTAAAGAGAACGGAGCGTCCGATTTCAATAATTTAAAAAAACATTTTTTTTGTATTGACAAAATAAAGAACTAACTACATTTTTGGGAAGACCAGTCTAGCGATTTCTATCTAGAGATTGAGTATATGAATTAAAAAAAATGCTATTTGGCGTTTAAAAATGATTTTTAGCATATCAAATTATCAGATATTTTCAGATATTTTATAGAGATTTTAATTATGAATTATTTAAGTGTGAATTTTGTTTACATTTCTATGGGTTTCGTAACATTGATTATCCGTTAGACGGCGACACGGTGCTTACGCGCTTTGATATTTCGTTTCTAGACACCTAAATTAGCGCGATTGCTTTGAAAAAAAGTTCAAAATTTCCAAAATATTTCAAAATATAAAAAATCCATTTTGTTTTAAATTTCAAATTTCTTTAAAATCAATTTTTTTCAGTTTCAAAATAAAATTGATTTTTTTTTAAATTAAATTTTTGGTACGGAAAGTTTTAGCAATTTGACTTAAGACACGATGCCATACGAAATTGTTTATCCTATTGTAGCAGGTTTTATTCCATATTAAGTTTTCCTTGATAATTATGGGTCATATTTGTTACGTCGATTTATGTATAGATAAATAGGCATAAATCGATTTGTCCGTGTACAATAGAATTGAAATCTTGATTATTTTAAAAGAAAAGTGACTTGTCAGTCTATTTCAGCTTCAGTACTTACTAATTTGCTGTTTAAATTATTCACAGCCTGTTTGATCTCTTCGCTGGTTTTGAGAAAAATAATGCTATTTAAGTGGTTAGCAATGTGACAGGGATATGACCCTGAAATGTTAACCACTATATTTTTGTGAAATAGTCAGATTATTGTATAGCAAGTCAGAAATAATAAAATCTAAAGTTTATACAACTTTGACGAAGTTGATTACCTGTTGTGATGCAGAAATCTAGCAGACCCGGTATCCCCTTGATACACTTAGATTTGGTATTATGAATTTAGTCTCTTCTTGCACTTTCATTCTCGCAGTTGGAGGAACTTTGAACTGTTTGCTCGAAATTTTATGCTTTGAAGTATGTATTATTTTCTGTAACAAATGTTCACATAGCAAACATGGTGTTTTATGGTTGATTTAATATAGCAGCCGCCGTGCACGGTACCATTTGCATGATTGACTCCGTAAGTAGAACAACACTGCTGTGCTTTAAAATCGATTGAAGTTTCCAAATTGAGGCATTTGTCGATTGATCAGATTGCACAATATTGAAAATCAATATTAAAAATGTAGTAAAACCTGAGGTGAAACCATAAGTCGTTTTCTATGTTTCTAAGTAGACCATAGACCAAACATGACTAAAATTAATTGCTTATTTCAGTTATTTTCTTTGAAACACTTACGCAAGTAATATTAA
>NW_020538040.1:59372372-59394379 GCF_003426905.1 Ctenocephalides felis | reverse complement strand
CGAAATCAATGTAGCCGTTTCTTGAGAAAACTTCCATCAAATTTCAAAAAAAGTCCGTTCAACATGCACACATACACAACATACTTTTTTCAAATTTCGTCTCATTCGATTCAAAATGACTTGAAACCTCAAAAAAACCAGCAAAAAAAAAAGAAACTTTCCTTCGAAAAGTAAAAACATGCATAAATATTGTTGATTTCTAACCTTTCAAGTTAATTAAATTTAAATTATGATTATCTTACAGATAAATTCCGGTTTATATTTAGTGTGACCCACTTAAGATATCTAAGTTTTGATATAGAGTTATAACTACTCAATCCCTTGAGCATTTGTCAATCACAGACAATCAAGGATGCGGCAACGTTTAGTGAAAGGGACCTAGCAGTTTAATTTTAAACTTTGCTCATTATTGGTATAAAGTAATCACAAACTGAAGTTTGTGTTTCTAAGTTTTGGTAGATTTCTAACATCTCTATTTACATGAAAATCGAGTATAATAGAGCTTTTGTTGCAACCATCAGCCACATTCTCTCATATAATACATAGTTGAAATTTTACACGACGCGAATTTATCACGATTGCACATGTAATGTTCGTTAGTGAAAATAACTGCATTTTGCTCTCGTTAAAATAAAAACAACATTATCTGCGAAAAATATTAGTTACATGTAATATAATTCTTATTTAGTGATCATTAAAAACACATTTAGCAACGAGGTTAAAGTTCGTTTAATGTGCGCCATTACTTTTAATTATCTTGCTACAAATATTTCGAAGACTTGGAATAGCGACTGATACATTGTGTACACAACGAGATTTTGTTTTTATATATTGCTGAGATTGTCAGATTCTTTATTTGATACGGCCTAATCATATTACAAATCAATTTTTGTTTTGTTGTGCGAAATAATAAGCTGATCAAATGAGGGCGAAAGGTGAAATTGGGAATTCCATTGCCTCAGTTGATCTACTAATTACGAAAAAAACTATTTCTTGAGAATTTATGAACAATGTACATGAATAGAAAGTCAATTGTGAAGTCTATACTTAAAAGCATAATTTTTAAAAATTAATGTGAAAAATTATCGATATAATTCATTCATATGTTATATTATCAATAATTTGACTTGAATCATGATTTTTTGGTTCTTTTATTTTAATCCTTCTTCAAACAGTCTGATGTCAAGCAACAATATAAATATCAACATGTTTCCATGTGAAATAGTCTTTACCTTGCATTTCTGCATTATCGCAATTTCTGCAGAGGCGACCGTAGGTTTGTCTTCTAATATCGATCAATATAAAACTAAACTATATCTCTTATAGTAAGGAAAATTAATGAATTGCCTACTAATAACGTCATTCTTGCAATTGTTAGTAATTAGCAGTGATCAATACAACTCATAGAACATGTAGAAGTATAAACATAAAAAAACTAAAAATTTAAAAATTATATAGGGTAGGGCAGAGCTCAAAAGTCCAATTTCATTTTGATTTCCATTATATTGTAAAAACTATACGAATTATATCAAAACAAATATCACATATCAAACACACAACAATCTGACTATGTTCAGTAAAACCCCAGCTAATTCATCATTGTAAATATGGGTTTTTTGCTGTTTTTTCAAAAATTTGTCACCAGTTTCTTTTACCCCCATAAGCGGGGTAAAATGGACAACCAAGGAACCAACTGGTCCAATGCCTTACTTTTAATTTTAATGAGATTTTACGAAATAATAGTAACATTATTCAACTAGTACGTCAATTTTATTTACATTTCTATGGATTCCGTAACATCGTTTGTCTGTTAGTCGGAGACGCAGCGCTTACGCGCTTCGATATTTCGTCTTTATGCAGCTAAAGCAGTGCGAATGCTTGAAAAAAGTTCAAAATTTGCCAAAATATTTTAAAATAATAAAAAAACAAAAATTTCGAAAAATTCAATTCATTTCAAAAATTTTAAATTTCTCAAAAAACTAATTTTTTCAAAGTTTAAAAAAAAAAGTTTGGTACGGAAAGTTTCAGCAATTTGCCTTAAGGCAAGATGCCATGCCGACTAGTTATTTTTATATTTAAGATATTTGGTAATTATGATATTATTTTAATTTTTATTATATTAATAAAAATATGTGTAAATTTGTAATTATGATTTATGTCTCCGGCAGAGTTTTAACGCGACATTTTGGAAAAAACTATTTTCCTCGCGTCGCATTTATTACCAAAAGCGTATAGAAAAGCAAAATAAGTAATTCTAGTACATTGTGTTGACAATATAATTTTGAAGAAGGAAGCGCCTGCAAGATGAATATAGCTTTAAGACCGCTGGGGAGATATGCGAAAGTTTGTTGTGAACAGTTCCATTAAATTGCTCAACAGTTGCGCTTGAGTAGCTTTCAGTCGAGTAAACAAAATATTCTTACATTACGCGGTCTTAGAGGGCTATACTAAGTTTTCTATATAATCAGATCTTTTCAATGCAAATATGCTCTTTCCTTCCCCATCTTTTGATTTCAAACATTATATACTCATAATTAACTAGACAATATGATCGTTAGACGGACCAAAGAGAATTGCAAATACTTAGAAAATTTATAATTGGTACATACCGCGGAAAGTTTTACTTATCTTATCGAGATCAGGGATATCGTAAACTCGGTTAACTCATGACTACAGGCAATTTCTGATCTTTTGTCTATTTATTACTTTCAATAATTATGATGGTACTTTTCTTGTGTGCTGTGAGCTTTTTTTCCTGACGACTTTAATGAAACACATAAATAATTTTATCAATATTGGTGTAAAATAATTCCGAATGACATTTTGAAGTGGAAAAAAACTAATTTAGTAAATCTACCCTAAATAAATTACCTAGCGAAAACAAGAACTTTCCCAAGTTAATATTTCTTTTTTAATATCAATTACAACTTTTAATTTTCTGGCAGTGACCTTTTAAATATTACTAATTGTTATATCAATTTTATGAATAATATGGACTATTTAATCAACATTGTTTTATTAATATATGATTTATTTATTTACTTTATATTTATTATATAATTAAATAACTAGTAGTGAATGACATCGTGCCTTAAGAGAAGTTGCTGCAACTTTCTATACCGCAATTTAAAATTTTTAGAATCTAGAAATATTTGAATACTTAAAAAAATTGAGAATTTTGAAATTTTTGAAAAAAATGTACTCTTTTGAGTAAGTAAAATGATTTTTAAATTATTATGAAATTATGAAACCGGATGCTCCGCTCTCAAAAACTGAATTACCATTTTTGGCACTTTTGTCCCATATCTTGGAAACGGCTGAACCTGTCTTTGCCAAACCTAATCAGCACGTATCCTTATCAATAGAAATCGAATGTTTTTTGAATCATTCAAATAGATTTATCCGTGTATTTAAAATCGTGGACAAAAAATAGTATCCGCACATACATACATACACCCACACCCACACATATACATCAATTTTTTTCTGTATGTCAGAATGTTCAGAAGGCTTTGGAATGGAGAAGAAATAATAAAAAAATTATTTTCAATTTTTTGCGATTTCTATAACTTACCCTATGGGAAGTTATAAATTTACAACAGAATCAGTGTTTTTCAAAATTCCAAAAATTTTACAAAATTTACGGAAATATTTTTCCCAGAAAGAAACTATTTGAACAATTCATTAAAGCAGTGTTTTCAGTCAAGAAAATAAAATACTACTACAGTTGAAAATTTTGTAGCAAAAGTCACACTAGATGCGGTCTGTATGTGACACTTGTAGCCTATATAACACAGATTTTCTATGTAGACACTATTTTCTCCATTATAAAAATTTGTGTATAGTTTTTATATGGTTTTAATATACTCCATCTAATATTTGTTTATACAGCTTTAGGTTTACGAAAATTTGTCATAAAGAACAAAATTAAACTGGTTGGTATTGAAACTTTGCAAGTTACATGAACTTCCCAATATGTGTAAATAATCGACTTAATCAATAGAAAATAAATTAATTTATGAGTGATAAAAGTAATCAGAGTGGATTTATTGCACATAATTGAGAACGAACGATCACGTTAACTCAAAGTATTTTCTGAAAGCAAATTTTCACAAATTAATGGTTTTTATAATTGAACCAGTTTCCGTATGAATTTAATGGTTTAGTATGTTCATTAAGACCATGTACTCTATCGTTATACCAAGTAAATCGTTTAATTTTATCTTTAACAAACGTCAAAAAAAACTGCTCATTTTCTAAAATTTTAATAAATTTTTAAAATTAAACTACTTGTCGTAAGGCCGTAATATTTCAGTAAGTTCTATAAGACCATGATATATATCGCCAAAAAAATTCCATGAAAATCCGCTTAAATTTTTTCAACAGTTAATTACAAGAAAACGGCTTGGTAGATTTTTACCTAAAACTAATTAGTATCATTCTCAACTAATATCTTTCGAACAGTTTTTGATTTTTTAAAATCGATTCGGTAGTATGAGCTTAAATGTGGACGAAAAGTTTAACACTTTTTTTCCAAATTACAAAGAAATGGCTCGGCAGATCGTCGCACAAAACTGAGAAACGATAATCCTCATCGAGATACATCAAATGGCTTTTAAATTTCTGAAATCGGTTCAGACGGTTTTGATAAAACGTCGATTTACTGCAAAAAATCTGTTCACATATACGCACACACATACATACACACACACATAATTTTCCAAATTCCGTCTCATTCTATTCAGAATGGCTTGAAACGTCAAGAAAACATAAAGTTAGCAAATTGGATTTTTTGATGAAAACATAACTTCTCCTGCGGGAAGTTAAAAAGTCCCAAAAATATCAATATAAATTTAAATCTACATGTAAGTATTAACAAATATGTTTGTTAAATTTGCAGGTCCACATATCGCATTCGAACATTCCGGCAATCGGTCGTCATTCGTTTTGGGGCGTGCCGACGTTACGGCTCCTGAATCTGACGCACAACAACATATCAACGGTTCTGGACTATAACTTCAGAGGCATGGCAGATCTCGAGGAGCTGCACCTCGATTTCAACCGGATAGAGAAAATGTCCAGTGGTACCTTTCGATACCTGACCGGACTCAAAGTGCTCTCTTTGAGGAGCAACGTAATCTCCGAACTAGTGCCGAGGCTATTTCACATGCTGGGGGGCTTGAAAGTTTTGGATTTGAGCGGAAACCCATTGAAAGAACTTCTACCAGACGCTTTTAAAGATATACAGGTAGGAAGGTGTTTTGGTATTTATATTAGCATTGTAAGAACCGTCTACACATTTCGCCCAGATTATACACGATACCCAACGTTCAGGCAGATGAAATTACCAATCTTTTGGTTTGGTCTAACTACGTCTATTTATATTGCTAAACAATCTGACGTTTTGAATTATCTTTCATATATAAGATAGTTCAAAATAAATATATTTCAGTTCATGTAATAGTCTGTATTTAACAAAAATACGAAAAAGAATTAAAACCTGATAAACGTAATGTTCTATCTATAAAAGATAAAAAAACACCTACAGTTTGATTTCTGATACTGGACTAATTAGCTTTAATAGTTTTAAATAAGTAAGTAAATAAATAATTTCATAAATAAATCTCTATTAACCTTTTCCACTCGCATGCCGCTAAATACATACAAATCTTGCGATTTGCGAGTGGAAAGGGTTAATATGTAGTATGAGGATATAACTGTAATAAGAGTTTTTAGTGTAAAAATTTCAAAAACAATCAAAATTTAAAGAAATTTATCTAAATTTTCTATATATCATAGAAGGTAACTGTACGATAAGGTAACTTACCGTCTACTTTACCACCGATATCTAAGAAACAAGTAGAGTTAGGAATTTTTTAACAACAATATTTGAAAGTAGAAGGAAAAAAATGTGTAACAAGCCATCACCTTGATCCTTACGACGTCCTTATCGAGAGATAAACGGCCATGTTTAAAAATCCATAGCAAAAGTATTTTCTTTTGTTGTTTTTTTTATGTGAGCACTGTTGTTTAGTTTACGCAATCCTAATAATTTTTAAGTATACGTTATTTAATTGTTTTATAAAATGTAGTATCAATTTTAAGTTAGATTCAACAGTTTTTAACTTCCCGTAGGGTAAGTTATTGTAATGGGCCGAAAATCGGAATTGAAAATTTTTACATTTCTCGACGTTTTGAAGGTTTCTGAACGTTTTGGCATACTTCAGAAAAAATGGATGTGTGTGTGTATGTGTGTGTGTATGTATGTATGGATACAAATTTTCGCCCACGTTTTCGGGCGTACGGATCAACCGATTTGAATGGTTTAAAAAACATTCGATTCCTATTAATAAGGAGAAGAGCTGATTAGTTTTTGGCAAAGACAGGTCCAGCAGTTACGGAGATGAGGAGCAAAGAGTGCAAAAAATAGAAATCGAGTTTTTGAGAGAACGGAGCATCCGATTTGAATGATCTAAAAAAACATTCAATTAGTAATGATTGGGAGAAGGGGTTATTAGTTTTTCGCAAAGGCAGGCCCAGCCATTACGCAGATACAGAGCTAAATGTACAAAAAATGGCAGTTTTTGAGAGAACTAAGCGTCCGATTCAATTGATTCAAAGAACTTTCTGCTTGTCTTAACAAAATAATTGATTTTGGAAAAAAAAAATTTGTACCATTTTTTTTTTTTTTTAAAAATTTTTTGTATGTCGAAAATAATTCAGATTTTATTTTTAATTCTGACTATAGTTCTAATATACTTTAAACAAATAATTTCAACTCTGCAATTCAGTTTATATAATTCTTATAAATATTAGACAATGTTACGATATTTATAATAATCTATTTGAAAACATTCAATATTCCTCGAACATTTCGTTACGGTACGGGAAGTTCCAGCAATTTGCCTTAAGGCACGATGCCACCCACCCCACTAGTTTTTATATAATTTCAATAAAAACTCACATGTGGATGGGGTAAAAAGGACCTACTGAACCTTTACCCTGGCAGATTGGTAAATAATAAAAAAGTAAATAAAGTAAAAAAGCTATTTCACAAGAGATTATTCAATAAATAGTTTTTTCATCTTTGCTGATGATTATTTCTGACTAAACCAAACTCTGACTAAACTAAATCTAATATGATAATATTTTTTATTTCTATGCCCATGTTATTTTTTTCTAGCTGGTCTTCTCATTTTTTTAATTCAAACATATTCATTCAGAGTTGAAAAATATAAAAGCAGCAGTAACCTCATGATTTAAAAACCATTTTGCTTTTGAGCCCAAATGTGCATGAATAATATACAAGTTCGAATATACTACGAACGCATAGATTCCGCTCAATAAATATTCATGTCTAACTGCATTTTATCCACTTTATTTCCAATTCATATTTAATTGATATGTCAGAATGATATAGTGAATAATAAACAATTACACACGTATAATGCATAAAAAGACTGTGTTGAAATAATTTCAGTTTGTACCTCGATTTACTTTTTATAATATGAGTATTCGCAATTACATTATTAATAGATTATAAAATATATTCATTCTTTTCGTCATACTCAGTTATTAATTACCAATCAAGAGTAAAAAATTACATAATTTTTCAATTAACGTAAAAATATTATTTTTTTATCGAAATACCGAGAACCAAGTTATTAAAATATATAATTTAAGCTATTAGTTCTCGATTATGCTACTTTAAATAATTATCTAAATATCGTGCATCACTTATCGCGATTTCTGCAACTTCACAAGAAATATAAATAGCATTTCAATTATTATTTTAATCTGCCGATTATTTATTCAAATCTATCACCTGCTCTTCTTTACCCCTCAGACAGGGCAAATAGGTCCAATGCTTATTTTTAATTTTAAAAGAATTTTACAAACTAATAGCTACATTTTTCGACCAATGCAAAATATAAATTTGATGGGCAGATGTTCAAAGATAACACCGTATATAACCTAGATCTGGTGTTTCGTCAGAAATATTCATCAGCAGAAAATTATTTATTTAATTTATCTGCTGTAAAAATGCTTTTTAAACTTAATTTACTTTTTAATTTACTTTTGCCATAGTAAAGGTTCAATTGGTACTTTTTACCCTACCCGAATGTAAGTTTTTATATAGGGTATGAAAAAACTATTACAAATAACAATACATTTTATAAAACAATTAAATAACGTATACTTAAAAATTATATGAATGTCTCGTAAACTAAACAACAGAGCTCAAAACCCAAAAAACTAACAACAAAACAAAATACTCTTGTTATGAATTTCCAAACATTTCCGTTCAGCTTTTGATGGCAACGTTGTAGAAATCAATGTAATAGCTAGTAATACATATTTAGCTCTCTACTTTTAAATATTGTTTAAAAATGTGTAACTATACAAATTAGACAATTTCACCTTTTATTAATTTTACTTACAAATTATTAACCATAGCTCATAGAATATTTCTCGTTCTGATTGCTGCTTATGATAAATAATAAAAATAAAAAATTATACTCCATAATATATTCATATAATTAATTACATTGTAGGTACAATAAATCTCATTGGTTTCCAAATAATTTCAAATAGGATTACATCATATTTACACACACACATCAACTTAACACGTTAAACCCTTTAAACAATTATACGTCAGAGCATCGTAACTATTTTTTATTTCTACATCGACATATTATTTAATGAAATGAAACAAAGCTGAAATAACAAGCAGCATTCGCATAATACAAATGTAGTTTTCCGCTTAAATAAGAAATTAACGTAGCCGCAAGATGTTCTAACGAGCTCACTATCTTGTTACCATGATCCAACTAACCTAGTTTATTCCTTTGACCGTTGAGATGAGAGAAAAATTTATTATCTTGCCTTTGTGCACACTGAATGGGCACATTTTCATTGTTTTGATTTCAAAGAATTCTTCCCTTTCGAATATATACGATTATATATATATATATATATATATATATATATATATATACAGTGTGTGTGTTTTCCGCAAACACGAAAACAATTCATCAAGGTATACCGGTTTGAAAAACAAACTACATATATAAAGAGAACAACTATTTTTCTTAAGCATTAAAGCATTAGCATTAAAGTATCGAATGTGTAGCAGCTTAGGGGTAGTGCCTCGACTTGCAACTGCAAAGTTATCAAGCAGTAGTAATATCCATTTTCACTTAAACATTAGTCAAATCCACATTTTCTGCATCAAACAAACGATTTTTAGAAGCTACGATTCGAATATACCACTATCGGTATCAGACTAATATTAGAATATACCAATATGATGCCAATATCGGCCTCAAACAATATTTTGAATGCTGGTGAACTGCCTATAAATAATATATGATATAACTTTTCTATCGACAGTTCTGATTTTTCCCCTTTTTCCCATTTCCTAAATTTTTATATTTAAAATTATTCTAACAATTCTATTGTAAGTTCTTTATTATCACGATTATTTTTATACTTTTGACGTACTATTACTTTTTTGACACTGTGGTTTTATTTTTTTATTTTTCAGATTTAAGATCATAAAATTTTTTTTGCAACGGATATATAAGAATTTATACTGCAACAAGAATCTCAACATATTTACCACTTTTAAGAACATGCTAAATATCCATCCAGCTTCAACAATTTGTCACATTATTATATGTGTCTTATTATACTTAGGAGGGAGTCCCCTAGTGGCCGACGCCTAAGGTTATTTTATAAATAAATCAAAAAATATTTTACGATGTGTTTATTAAATTATAATTTATGTTAGATAACAAAGTTAGAAATAAAACTAAATTAACAAAACCGCAATCTTTGCTAAAAATAATTAATATCAAACTTTGGTATCAAAAAATATGATTTTAAACAGTGGCATCTAGTACCGGACATTTCAAAATAACCTGCATTGGTCACATATGTAGCCATTTCCATACTCTGGAATGTCTGCACATGTGTCTTTAACGAATATTCTTAGATATTGCCAAAAAAATAACTATTCATCCACCCTTTTGGCTGGGCCACACTGGTGCATTCACCATAAGCTTTTCATTCTTTGACTAGGAAATACGAAAAATGGGGGGTATGTAGTGACCGTTAGCACTCATACAGAACAAAATTAAATAACTGGAATAAATTACGTAAATTCTCACAAGAAATATTAATATGTTTACTGTCCGGAACTAAGAGACGACTTAGTGTCCGGTTTTAAGGGACAGACATTTTCGTTCATTTGGTGGCACCTACTAAAATTAGTTAAAAGATCTAATAGTATTCTACCATTTTACGGATAATAATCAAGTATAACTTTTATCTTTGCATAGCACTCAAATGGAAATGTATAAATATGCTAGAATTACTTCCATTGATATTTAGGTGACGCCGTGATTTTGCGCTTAAAACAGGAAAGGGTTGCTCTCGCCGTGGCCGTGTACGTCACAGGCGAGGCTTGGCGCGTGATCCTGTACCTGTGTGCCCCTCATGCCCCCTTCACTTGTATTTTGAAATGAGAAGATTTATACTCGATTAAATAATGCGTTTTAAATACAGTGTCCGGTGCTTGGTGCCGTCCGGCGTTACGGGACTTTCCCCTATATTACTTATTATACTGCATATAATAATTTTGTTCTATATATGAAAATTTTCGAATCCAAGAATATTCGCAGAAGTGTATCAGTTTATATGTGGAGATAATATTTAAGAATTTCTAGAGAAAAACTTTTCAAGATCAATTCGTTCAGATTGGCAACTAATAAAATTGCATTCTTGGCTTTGCAATGCATTAGTAAATCGTTTTTCAATATTTAAAAAAAAAAATTTTAATATTCCAAAAAGAATTTACTGTCTTCAACGAATAAAATTCTCTGTATCTGTTAACACGTACAGATATTTACTTGTGATTTTTCACCACTACATAGGAGATTCTGATCAGAAGAAGCAATTTTATGACTTGCTAGGTATAAGAAGACCTGAAATAATACCATTTCGAATTTTCCATAAAATACAAGTACATCGGAGTCGTTAAGCGGATATAACTCTTCTCTGAAGCGGAGTCATATCCTAACGGATTCGACTTCGAATTTGATAGGTTCTACTGTATATTAGTAACATATTTTAATAAATCCTAAAAGTACAGCTCATTACTTAAATCATAAAACTTTACTCTGTTTTTGCAAAAATACAACCAACTGGCTAACTAAAATATAACCAGGTTTTAAAACGTTTTGCATATATTGCAATAAACTCCGGTTCAAACGTGATTATATTGAATTTAAGTATTAATGGCACCTACATATTGACTATTTAATCGCATTGACAAACTCCTTAGAAAACGGAACTCTAAAAGTAACTTAACTCTTGAATGTCTAAATTCACAATGAAGAAAATAGAACGCAATCACAAATACAAAAGAATTGATTACGAAATACAGGAAGTCTACGCGGAATTCCAGAAATAATAAATGATTAATGAAATTTAAATAACGTCATTCAAATTCATGGCATATAAAGTTTTATTATAATCTATAAATCTGCAGAAACTCTATTATCATCATGAATATCTTTTTATAGCTTATAAATGCAACTGAAAATAAATGCATTCATAATGCGATATGGCGGATTATATCCAAAAACTTTATTTCACGAGGATTTCAAATTTAATTATATTGTGATTTTCTTATTGCAAGATTTTCTACTGCATCATTATTATTGTGACAGGAAGAAGAATATTAATAGAAAAAGTAAGAGGTTTAAAGGCATTTTAACGAAGTTATATTATTTCACAAAGATCCTTTTTCTAAGTCCATATTTATTTATCGAAGGTATTCATAGTACAGAGATGCGGTATTCACAACCTGATATCAAGCATTAGGAATATCTGTTTTCACGTGGAAATAGGGACGTAAGTATGTTTCTGACAATGAGTATAAATCGTCAAAAAACTTTTTCTAACAATTAATTACAAAGATCTTTTAAATGGTTTTTAAATTTTCAAAATCAGTTGAAATTTTTTTGTACAAACGTTAAATTTTGCACTTTTATGAAAATTTTGAAACTAATAAACTAGTCCTTCGCTAGTCCTAATGTTTATCAAATGGTTTTCAAAATTTTAAAATTAGTTCAGCCGTTTTTGAGAAAAACTTTGAAAAAAGATAAAAAATCGGCACATATAGGCATCAAATGATTCAGAATCGGAAAGTTAGAAACATTGGCTACATTGTATAAATTTCGTATCAAGTGTGTTCTCGAATAAAATTTAACTAGTGGTGTGTGGCATCATGCCTTAAGGCAAATTGCTGGAATTTCGCGTACCGTAATGCATTCGAGAAATATTAAATGTTTTTGAATAGATTATTATAAATACTGTAAAATTGTCTAATATTTATAAGAATTATATAAACTAAAGTATATTAGTGTGCTTTAGAACCTTAGAAAGAATTAAAATTAAAATCTGAATTATTTTCGATATTCAAAAAAAAAATTTTTTGAAAGAAAAAACTTTTTCTCAAAAGCAATTGTTTTGCCAACACAAGCAGAAAGTTTTTTGAATCATTCAAATCGGATTTTTAGTTCTCTCAAAAAATGCAATTTTTTGTACATTTAGCTCCGTATCTTCGAAACAGCTGGACTTGTCTTTGCAGAACTAATCATCGCTTCTCCTCATCATTATGAATTGAATGTTTTTTGGATCATTCAAATCTGATACTCCGTTCTCTCAAAAACTCGATTTTTATATTTTGCGCTTTTTGCTCCGTATCTCCGTAACGGCTGGACCTGCCTTTGCCAAAAACTAATCAGCACATCTCCCTATCAATAAAATTTTGAACCATTCAAATCGGTTGATTCGTACGCCTGAAAACGTGGACGAAAAATGCGGACATACAAAACACACACACAAACACTCACACACAGACACACATCCACTTTTTCTGAGGTATGCCAAAATGTTCAGAAACATTCAACCGTAAAGATATGCAAAAATTTTCATTTTTGATTTTCCGGCCATTACTGTAACTACCCTACTGGGAAGTTAAAAAATGGACTTCAAAATAATAAAGACGGTTCCGCAAATAAAAGTACACATATCTTTTGCATATGAAAATAATTAAGTATACAATTTGATATAGTATTATTCCTTACAATATTAATGAGGCATGAAAAGTTAAATTTCGATAGTCATTAAATTTCTTAATCTCAATTTATTATCAATGATGATTTTTTAATGCGCAAATTGAACCAATTACTTTCAGGAGTTGAGAACATTGCGTTGCCGCGGCTGTGACCTGCGCATTATCAACACCCAACTATATCACTTATTACCGCAACTTCGTGAGTTGGATTTCGGCGAGAACTCGATCAACTATCTCCCCAAAGAAGATTTTTCTCAACTGAAGAAACTGAAGCACATGTACTTGGACGGTAATCGCCTAGCTGTGTTGTTACCCGGATTATTTAAACAACAAGCTCAACTATCGACACTTCATTTGGCGAATAATCGATTGGTAAAAATCGCCCCGAAAGCATTTGATGGGTTGAACTCTATAAGAGAACTTAACCTATCAGGGAATCAACTTGACGTACTAGAACTGCCAGTTATGGAACCCGTGATCGCAACTTTGCAAAGTTTTGACGTGAGTGGAAACCATCTGGACATGGATGATATCAGACCAGTTTTGCAGAATATGCATCTGTTGACCAACATTCGGTTGAGTCATTTGAAACTAGTGGACTTACCATTAGGTAAGATTATTATTACAATTAATATTTTTAAATAATATATGTATGAAAATATGAAATGAATGTATTATACGAACATGTTGAATGTCCATTACAAATTATCTTCTTTTTAGAAAAATTTATAGCGATGAACAAATCGTAAATATAAATAGTTGAACTCTGGAAATATAAAATAATCAACAGTTTGTTAAAGAAACAAAAAGATTTTGTTGAAACATATAATTTGAAAGGGTGCATTCAACAAAAATTACTTGTGGTAAATTCATGCATATGTATAAAGTCAACCCTCCGATAACGCGGTACCGTGCTATATGGAAATCGTGCTATGAGAAACATGGATTCAACGTACAACCCACACTCATTCGAAGTGCGTTCTAGGAAAACCGGCCATCACGTTGTATGGAAACCGTACTATAAGAATTAGTAGTCACATATCGCACTGCCTTATATGGAGACCAAAAAGATAGGATAAATTGCAATTTTTTTTATTGAATTGAAGAATTGATGTAAAGTTATGATACAATCTGTTTTCTGTCAATAAGCAGATTTTTTTTTTTTTTGAAAGACTAGCGACCTGTAAATGACACTATCTATATCGTATGTGTTTATAAACAAACCGTAAAAGCCAAAAAAGTCTATAACAAAAATTACATTAAAATTAGTGGGTCATTCATAGGTTGCGCGTAAGAAACTTATGGGTTATTGAACAAAAACCGTTTTAGAGGAGTACCGTGTTATCGCAGGGCTGTCACAGTTTCAGCTCCGCGTAGCATGGAAACCGCGTTTCCAGATTACCATGTTAACGGAAGGTTGACTGTATACAGTAAACCCTCGCTTAACGCGGCAAGTGTGTACCGTGCAGTATGGTGACCGTGCTATAAAAAACTCGTATTTAACATACAATTCAGGCTAATTCGTAGTGCGTTCTACGGAATCTTACATAGTGCAGTATGGGAACCGCGCTAACAGAGACTCAGAGTTAGTACAAATCGCATCGTAAAAATTTGTTACGTCTACAGCGCACAAAGCAAAATTATCCTCGTTGTTTGCATCTAATGCGCAAAATCTTAACAATTACCTCAGACGCCAAAATGTTATTATGAAACCATCAGAAAATTTGGATAGGATTTTTCTTAAATTTTTATTGCTTACATGAGTCCATGCACATGAACAGATATACATGGACGCCAGTTCCTTTCATTTTGATGTCATCATGCAGTCGAAGTACCTTTGAGATTACACGATATACACTGAGTTCACTGCATAATTTCACGAAAATGTTCAATATTTCATTGCACATTAAATTTTGACAATCTGTTTTACAATTAATTAACAATTTCACCATTTGGTTCAGTCTAAAATGTTCTTCATTATGTACCCAAAGTGACACGAGATACACTGTCCTTCAAAATTCTGCCACTGATGTTACATAATGTCTTACTTCGGTGGAAGCCGACAAACAAATGATAAAACTACATTTGTAAATGATAATATTTAGTACCTTCCAGTCACGGTTAGAGTTCAGGTCAAATATTTATATTTATTATTAAGGATTCCTTACAAATGCTAACCCACAAAATAACTGCGCCATCTTTTGCAAATCTAAAATTCTTTACAAAAAATGATACCTCTAATCAAAACTTTTCAATCATCATATCGGACTCACCATTATACTATATATAGGAGAACTATATTTGAAATTAATATGATGCATTTCGAAATATAACTCATTTCCTTATTGAATTATCAGATCAGTATTTAGACCTGCAGAAAAAACTAGAAAAAGTAGATAGAAACATTTAATGAAGTTTATTCTTCAATAATACTATAAATAATTTGAAATAACAAATAAGCAAAATAAATCATGTTTAAAACTCCAACAAAGAAGTATCAAAATCGTAATTACAATTTAAATTGCGTTTTATTAATTAATAGTTTTTATAGTATTGAAAACCATTCAATTAGATGTGGTAATTGTACTGCGTTTTTATCTGAAATAGTGGCGGGAATAGCTCAATCAGTAACATGCCTGACTCACGCGCCAAGAATACTTGGTTCGAGTCCCTGGCACAAGAATTTTCATTTGTTTTCAATAAAAATTTATTAAAAAAAACTGAAATTTGGAATGTTATGTTGAATAGAGCATTGCCTATTTTAAGGTGACCATACGTCCCGATTTGGCCAGGACAGTCCCGGATTTCAACCTAGTGTCACGGATTTAAAACTTTTGTCCCGGGTTTTCAAAATAAAAAAGATTAAAATTGAAATTTCGCAATTACTTGATAATAAAATTACAATCATCCATGAAATTTGCAAATGATATATGCAAAGAAGTATTTTTATATCAAACAACACGTAGCCGAATTCGAAATTTCGAAGGCAGGTTAAAATAGCCTCTCACTTTAAAAATTTTGGGGCTTTATTTTGAATTTTATAAAAAATAGCAAAACATATGCAAAGGAACTTTTTGACTGGATGGTACAAGCGCTAAGTATTAACAGCTTAATTATGAAGAAAATTAAAGATTTATGTCTAAGCAAAAAAATATAAGATATTGTATAACATGATCGAATAATGAAGTTCTTTAAAAGTCGGTAATCTTAGTTTAAAAAAAAAAATATTTATTTAAAAACATGATTTTATGGAATCCTTAAATAGTATGTTTTCAAGTTATTTAGCATTAAAAACAGCCTCCCCCCCTCTGTCCCAGATTAGCATAACCAAAGATAATCGTCCCGGTTTTGACCTAAAACAATATGGTCACCTTGCTATTCGAATATTGCTAATATGATGATGTATGCTTAAATTCTTCAACTTCATTTAACAAATAATGGGCTTCCAAAGTCGGTGTTTTAATTTTTTGAATACTACTTATTTCAATTGTTTTGTGTAAGAGAATGTTATTAATAGTCTTCGGCTCCTCTCGAGTAAAAAATGGAAAGATCTTTTAACACTAATAGTGAAAATATCATAGAAAATTAATAAACTGCTCACGAATTTTCACTCGGTTTATTATAATCAATCATTTATCATTCGCATTAGGTGTTCATGTTGAACTGGGTTGTCGGGGCAATTAAATATAACGCTCGCTAAGCGTATACAAATAATCGCGTATAAGCCTTATGACATGTCGGATTAATCCTGTGAAAATTTTGTGCTAAGCTCTTTTATTTGCCACACTTTTGTAAGTACTCGCCGAACGCGTACACTGCGGCCAAATCCTACTACGCAATGTATTATATATTTACTACTATGTTGATGTAAATATTTTGATAGGAATTTACGACTTCAATCTACTGAAGTATCCATAATTCACAATTTTAAAAACTTCTGTTTACTTGTTATAAAGGCTATGAGTAAGTAAGTTTTATTACGCGCTACGTGAAATCGTTGAGTTCTTGAAATAATATTATCTCACAAAATTACAGGATATAAAAGCTAATAATAAAATAGTTAAAATATTGCTATGTAAAAGTTTTATTATTGTTTTTCGGCAAAGCCTTTTATAAATTGGTTGGCCTATATATTTAAGATGACCATACGTCTAGGTGTGGCCAGAACAGACCCGAATTCCACCTTGTGTCCCGGATTTTTCTAAAAGCAATATTTTCCCGGATTTAGATCTTTTGTTTGTTATTTTAAATAATATTTAAATTATTCAGTTCAAAGACATCGCCCACGGTTTTCCGTCCCAGTTTTGACCTTAAAAAATATGGTCACCATAATTTTATACATACTTTGAAGCAATCCAGTACTTGTCCCTTCTAATAGTAATGATATATTTTAACTTATTGCAACAATGCCAAAAAAAACTTTTTTACATGCAAATACATTTTTGGTCTATATTTTCAAAAAAAAACGGACATCACTTCTGCTGGTACCTAGTTGTGCAAAACGTGGATTTGAACTCAAGACTGTGTGATTACAGTTTATGACTGATTAGTAATATTGGAGTATACAAAAGACCACCCATTAATCTTTGATGTCAAACTAAATGTGTTAATTAATATCATTAATTTACACTATTGCAATATACCATGTTATCAAAAATAAAATTTGCTTTAATATTTAATCATCCCGGTTGATCTGACCTAATCCAAAAACTAATTAGCAAGATTCATAAATCATATCATTCAAACAAATTTTAAATTTTGTTCAAGATTTTTGCCTAAACCGTGGACAAAAAATGCACTTTCTACTAATTATAAAGAAACGGCTTGGGCGATCTTCGCGCAAAACTAATCAACGCGAGTTCCTATCGAGCTGTTAGCTTTCAAATTTTGTACACACATTTAATATACACTATTTGCAATTTTGGTCTCAAACAATTGAATGACTTGAAAAATACTAACAAACGTTGAAAAAATATAAAATTAGCAAGTCGGATTTTCTGGCAAAAACATAAACTGCACCATCGTGAAATTAAAAAATATTACTTACATCATTTGAAAACATATACTAAGGGCGCGATATAAATTTTGTAGTGCTTATTAGTTATATTAAAATTTAGTTAATTTATATTAGAATTAGTTTGCTAAGCTCGTTAATTTGTTACAACCACTATTATTGTGGTATGGTTCATTTTATGGTACTTACAACTTTAGCCTTATATCAAAAGATTAAAGTATAGTAGTACAGCTTATAGAGTTATTGGATTTTCTTAATGGAAAATATTTTATCGTAACATTAATGTGCTAAGCACGCGCGGAATTATATACTATGCACTAACTTGAAACATTCGAACAAATGATGTAATTCAGATCAGGTATATAAATATGTTTCATTTTATGGTTTGTATATATATATATATATATATATATATATATATATATGTATGTATGTATATAAGTATACATTTTTGTAACGCAAACTACGATTTCTGGTAGCCAATTTTATCGTTGAATCTATTTTAGTCAACACTTCCTTTATTATTAGTTAAGATTTTGCATTTATTTTCAAGCTCTAAAACAATTAAAGAACTAAGCCATCAAATGTATATATATACTCCTACGTTTAATGGAGAGTAGGTCACATCCTCCTCCTAAGATTCAAGGATTACGCAACTATTACCCTAATAAGTATGAAGTAAATCGTAAATTTAATTGTTTGAGTTGATTAAACTACTATCACGTTTTATGTACTCTAACTTTAACTTCATTCTAATTATAATTTTAAAAACGCAAACGCGCCCTGTTCGACCTTATTTCAAACTTTGCAAAGTACTAAAATTAGAAAATGTAAAGCAAGTTTGATTGCGTATCACGAATCATACTAATATATTTGAAAACAAAAAAAAAAATTTTCAAGATGGATATTTATCTTTACCACATGTCTAATTTACAAAGTCTGCGCACGTCTTCTTATTTTCTAATTACAATGAATTATTTAATTATTCACAATGTCTTCAAGTTGTTTTTACTTCATTATTTATAAAACATAAATGATACATAAAAATATTTTTTATAACCTCCCTTAAATCTCTATTTCTGTAAATTCTTGAAAAGAAAAATTTTAGCTTAACATATGAGTGTTTTGTTTTAACAGTTTTAATAATAATATTAAAATGTAGGATAAAACTGGATAGATTTTTTATTAAAATTTTATATTGTAATTGAACTAAAGTGATCAATCCTTTTTTTATTTCATCCCATAGTCGAATGATGTGAATTTTTTTAACGTCTTTACTTTTTTATGAAATCTATTACTTATTTATATTTAAAAAACTTTTTAAAAAAAATAGTGGTGCATAGCCTAGTGCCTTATGACAAATTGCTGTAACTTCACGTACCGTAATTTAATATATTTAAAAGCTTTAAAATTTTGTTGGAAATTTTGATACAATTAGATTTGCGAGAATTTTGATAAACATATTTGAAAAAAATTGGACTATTTTCAAAAATTTGAATTTGTTATATTTTTGAATATTTTGAATCTATTTCAAACCTGCGTAGCTGTTTTAAAGCCGAAATATCGAAACGTGTAAACAAAATTTGTGTTTATTACTAAAATCTCTATAAAATATCTGATAAATTAATGGGCATGCATCTAATGATCATTTTTGGCCGTCATATAGCAATTTTTTTACATTTTGTATTAGATCTCCAAAACCCTGTCTTCCTTGATCAGTTTTTCATTTTGTCAATACGAGTAAAATGTCAATTATTCAAATCGGACGCCCCGTTCTCTCAAAAACTGAATTACCATTTCTGGCACTGTTTGTCCTGTATCTTCGAAACGGCTGGACCTGCCTTTGCCAAAAAGTAATCAGCACGTCTCCCCATTAATGGGAATCGAATGTTTTTTGAATTCTTCAAATGCACAGACACATATACATTCATTTTTTTAAGGTATGTCAAGATGTTAATAACCTTTGAAAAGTGAAGATAAATGAAAATTTTCGTTTTTTGCGATTACCCTACGGGAAGTTAATGATTAGGTCTATCCCTAATGGCGTTTGTTAAGATGTAAACAGTAACTTTTGTTTATTCAGTAGCAGAAATCCGGAGCGTTATATAATCTAGAGGTGCTGACGATAGTTTTTCGCCGAGACACGTTTTCTATACTCACGTGTTATCAAATTTCTTATGTTCAAATATATTATCGTAAAAGTGCAACGCAATGAAAGCGAGCAGGCCAAGGGAAAAAGTACTACGTGAAATGCATCACTGAAACTTATTATCCGGTTCGCTTAATCAACGTATTACAGTTTCAGGTCACAAAACATTTTTATGAACACATATTTGAAAATTTCAAGAAGAAACTGTTGGAATTTCATTGGCATTCAGCCTTTTTCAGTTTCAAATTTGTTAACACTATTTTTGCCATTATAAGGTCAATATTATGAATTTTATTGTTAAGGGAATTTCGGATTACCTGCTAATTTACATAAAATTTTTAATTTATTGTAAATATCACACGAAAACCTTTATTTCTCTTTTCGAACAATTGCAAGCCTCAGCGTTTGCAAGAATAAAAGCTGTCAAATTTACGTAAATATATGCGTTAATTCCATTAACTAATTAAAATATTGATTACAGTTTAATGTAATATCGTAAAATTTGTTTTCAATGAATAAAAAACTCTTAGAGCAAATAACTTTATATTCTTCTTCAGATCAAAAGATTAATTAAACGGTCTCAGAATCTGTTTCTAGACTATGCAAATATTTGTAATCAATGGTATATACAACTAAATATGTTATCTTAATGACAAAACTGGAATTTCGAAATTATTTCAAAAAGCTCAACACTACAAGCATTCCACTATTGCAATGCAGACAATTTAGCATTCTTAAATATTAGGGGATGTACATTGTACGAATAATATTCTGCAAAAGATACACATGTACGTACGAAAAGCCAACAATTTCTTAACCATTTATTTGCGAATAAGTAATGGCAAATAATTATTTAATAATATTAAACACATTAATAATATTTGAACTATAAAAATAAATAGTATGCGTGGAATTAATATTTATAATATAACATAATTTCAGTTTTCGAAAAAAATGTTAGAATTTGTGTTTATTTAGGTATATAACCAACATCAAATAAATATTTTTAAATAATATTGGTAAAATTAACAAGGGTAGGGCGGTGCACATAGGTCCAATTTGACTTTGAGCTAATATATGTGAAAACCAAAACCAATTACAATTACATCACATAAATGCCACATCTCAAACAAACGACTATAAAACTCCCAGCAAATTCATCATTGTACTAAAATGTTTTTTGCTATTTTTCAAAAATATGTCACCTGGTCCTTTGTGCCCCATAGACAGTGTAAAATGGTACGCCCGGGGGGGGGTAAATAGGTATAATGTCTTAATTTAATTTTAAAGGAATTTTACTAAATAATAGTACATTATTCAGCAAAGTTCATTCAGTGCAAAATATAAATTTTATGGGTACATTTTTACAGAGATATTACTGTATATAACACCTTGATCTGCTTTTTCGTCAGACATATTTATCAGTAGAGGTGGTATAACTATTTATTTATACTTTGAAAAATTGATTATTTTAACTTAATTTACTTTCTTATTCTTTATTTTTATTGTTTATACCATGCCAAGGTAAGATTCAGTTGGTCCATTTTACCCCACAATGTGTAAGCTTTTATTATAAAATAAAAGCTGTTAAATCTAGCTTAAAATTAACAAAACTTCTTATAAAACAAAGAAATAACCTATCGACAATTCGTGTGTACCTATACCTACCGGGCTCGGTTAAATTGACCCACAAT
>NW_020538040.1:59144794-59371372 GCF_003426905.1 Ctenocephalides felis | reverse complement strand
TACTACACAATCATTTGGTATGTACATGTACATAACATCAAAGATTAAGTGTGTCAAATAATTAATGAAAGATTGCATTCATAATGAATTAATACAAGTCGATCATGCATTTGTTTCAAATTTATTCTTGGTTAATATACACAAATTGGGAACTCTATACAACTTGCCTTCGGTAATATACCACATACACCTAGTAATGGTTATTATATTTGAACAAAACTTATTGTCAAGACTCACTTAAAATTTATTTACGTCTGAAATATATTCAGTGGTTATGTCCTGTATACAATTTATTATTTTTTTATTGGAATAAATGTTTGCTTTCTTCTATTGAATTTTCAATATTGTCAAATACATATCGTGTCTTCATTTTAAGGTTTTGGCCAGCCAGCTGCAAGCACTTCCTTGTTTGGTGGCAATGCTCCAGGATCAGCAGCAGGTACTTCTGGTAGCTTATTTGGTGCAGGCACAACAACATCAGCTTTTGGTCAACCTAATAAAGGGTCTACTTTTGGGTTTGGTGCTACACCATCTACTGGTAGTCTATTTGGACAAACTGCTTCAACTCAAGCTCCTACTACTACTGGTTTATTTGGTCAAAGCGCCACTACTCAACCTGGCACAGGCTTGTTTGGGAATACTAGTAAGATTACTTTTGTACTTAGTAGTAAATGCTTTTTTTAAACTTAAATTTTGAGAATGTTCAACTAACATAAAATCAAATCTTTCAAACATTTACATGAAAAATATCATAAAATCATTTTAAGATAGTTTTATGGCAAGTTATAAATTTCAGAAAGTTATTGTACTGACTAGACAATTATGTTGTGAATGAAAATAAATTTACATATCAAATTTGCAAAAATATCTAATAATTTTCATTTTAAATATATTATTTTGATTTATCATCAAGTTGTAAAAATTTTACATTATAAAATATAATCATCCTTTGTTAGTGTGTATTTTAATTCTGCTAAAGAAATTCAGAAATACAGTTTATTACAGTTGCATTAAAAATCGACAGATTGATGTTTCTCATCAGTTTAAGACACATTTTGTTTCCAATTTTTCTGAGTTTGCAAATTGCAGTAAATATGCAATTTGTAATTATTATTTATTTTTTGATAATTAAATAAGATATGTAAACAGATTTTGAACTAGTGTAAAACAACTTGACTATATAGGTTTTGCAAGTGGTTCTACTGGGACAGTGATCAAGTTTAATCCAGTCACGGGTACTGATATGATGGTTAAAAGTGGACAAAGCACTTCAATAAATACGAAACATCATTGTATTACATGTATGAAGGTAAGCTTCCTATATTTTTCCCATATTTTTAACTTCAAAAGTGGCCTTCTTTGTCGTGCAATGCACTCCTTAGTAAAGAAAAAATAGATAGTATATTTATGACCTCTTTCTGCTTCCATTCTTCTCATTCAAATATGTTGATATTGTATATATTCCTCATAGCTACTTCAGAGGTTGAGTATGAAATAAATTTTTATATCCAAGTATGTTTTTGTATTTTTAATAGTTAGTAATTAGATTGATAGATTATTGTTTATATGGTAACAATACTTTGTGTTAGGAATATGAAGGCAAATCTTTAGAAGAATTACGACTTGAAGATTATATGGCTAATCGCAAAGGTCCTCAATCTGGTGGCATTGGCACTTCTAGTCCTTTCGGTATGGCTCAACCTCAAACAGGTCTTTTTGGTCAGCAAGCTACTTCTACTCCAGCAACAGGAGGAATATTTGGGCAACAAGAAAATAAGTCATTATTTGGTTCAACTACTCCAGCTTTAGGTAAATTAAAAATATTCTTATTTTAAATTTTAAGTTTCTTAAATTATTTGTGTATTTATTGTTATTGTTAACCACAGTAATTTTAAGCCATTTTAAATTTTTTATGCTTTTAAACTTATAATTTACTGAAACTTTTTAGGATTTGGTAGCACAACTCCTGCATTTGGAGCAACTACACAGTCTGGAACTAGTTCATTATTTGGTGCCAAACCTACTACAGCATTTGGCGCTCAACCAGCTGCAACCACTACATCTGCATTTTCTTTCAATACAAATACGTTTGGAGCTAAGTCAGTTTGTATACATTGAAAATTAAGTTTTTTTTTTCATATATATTAAATGACTATTTAATTTTAGCACTCAAGCAAAACCATTCGGAACCAGCACACCACAAACTGGACTTTTTGGACAACCTGCCACAAGTACATTTGGCACAACTACTCCTGGTTTTAGTGGTTTTGGAACACCCACTACACAGGTATAGAGTTCTTTCTTTCAACTTTTTAGAGTTAAAATTATTACTTAAAATGATAGTTAAAAGCATGATACTTTTATTGAATCTTGCAGTCAACTGGTTTATTTGGTGCTAAGCCTGGAGGTAGCCCTTTCAATATGCCTGCTTCAACCAGCACAGGATTTGGAGCTTTTGGTCAGACAGCAACAACAACTACAGCTACTTCAAGCTTATTTGGTGCCAAGCCAGCTACTACTGGATTTGGTGCAACAAATACAGGTATTTACTTATCATATATATATATATATATATATATATATATATATAAATTTATTTTTTTATTTATTAATATACATTACATAAAATATATTTGAATTATCATAATTGAATAATTGAAATTTATATCGAAAAAAAGACGATGCATTAATTGTAATAAAAACTATTAGCTTATGACATAAAATTTTTTGTAGGCTTTGGAACACCAGCCACTAGTACTGGTTTTGGAGGATTTGGTCAAACAACTACTTCAAACTCTTTATTTAATAATACATTTAACAAACCAGCAACTAGCACATTTGGTTTTGGAAACACTTCTACCAACACCACTTTAGGTAAGAAGTTTTATTTTGTAAAATACAACACGGCCATACAAGTTAACATAGCATTTCAATATAAATTCTCATAAGACGAACTGCTTTTAGATAAATCTATTTATATTTAATTATTTTTTAAGTTATCTTTGACAAGATGAATTTTTTTTTATTCTTCATCATTATAATTGAATTAGAAAAATGATAAAATATAAATTCATTTATTTTACATAGTCATACATAAATGCTTAATGAATTTGATATTCAGGAACTGGTTTAAATCTAGGAGGAACGACAAATTCATTATTTGGAGGTACTAACACAGCAGCTAAACCTGGTGGATTGTTTGGCACAACCAATCCAAGTAGCACTGGGTTATTTGGCAGTACAAATACTTTTGGAACAAATAATACTCTTACGAACACAGGATTGGGCAAGTATGGCCTCTCAAAACATTTGATTTTTAGTTTTTAGAAACATTAAATTTTAGTTTAAATCTGTTTTCTTAATTTTCAAGTAATAATCAAACTATCTTCTAAATTAGGTTTCAATTATTAAAATTTTTTTAGTTGATGTTTCGTTTACCATGAATATAATGGAATAATTATTTTTGTCTTTCAGTACCACATTGGGTACCCAACAATCTTCCTCCAATACAAGTATTCCTATTCATCAACAAATGATTCTGATTTCACAACCATTTGGTGATTCACCTTTGTTTAAAAATTTGGCTCCAGCTTCAGGTAATAACTGATGTTGAGATTTTGAAAATCTACGTAGAGTACTATAGTAATAGATTAAATTATCAGGACTATATATAAATGGCTTGATTTTTTAGGTAAAGTAGAAGAATTACTACGTCCAACTAATCCAACAGCCCAGAAAGCAGTTTTGGACAATCCAAAATTCAAATTATCTACTGGGAGAGACGCTAATGTTAAAATAAAACCACTTAGCTGGACTGCTAATCCAAAGGTCTTATTTTCTAAATTATATTTGTGCATGTTTTTTTAAAAAGTTATTCACGGCATATATTTATTTAATCGAATGAACTGATGTTGAATGATATGTGTGTATATTTTGTAATTTGAATTAATATAATACTTAAAAAGTGTTATTGTTTCAGATCCTCTTAGCATAATAATGTAATACTTATTGCATGTGTGATAATTTTGATACATTTATTTTATGAATAATTAACTCATTAGTATTGTCAAAGTGAAGTGCATTCCTTTATAAAGATAACTGCATCAATTTTATATGATTATGAACAATATAATAATTTCCATCTTGACATATTTTGTAAATGCAGACTTCATTGTTTTCCAAAGTAGCGCCTATAACCTTATGATCTTGACATATATTCAAGCGTATATAAACAAATATATATATATATATAAACATATATATATATATATATAATATATATATATATACACATATATATATAAGCATATATAAACATATATATATATTATATATATGACTGGCATGGATGTATGAATATAGACTGCCAAAATATTAATTTTCGTATTGTGGCGATATATTAATCGATTTACAAGTTATTAGTTATGAAAGAATCTTAATGCAAACAAATTTAATTTTAGATGATTGATTATAAACAATTGTCAAAATCTATAAAATATGTTTGCTTTTTTCACTATACGCTACAGAAAATTTCAATAAGAATTCATCTAAAAATTGAATTTTAGCTAGAAATCTATGCTTGGCAAATGCTTAAATTCTGTATTTAAATTTTTATGGAACTTAAATTGATTTTTTTATTGTCTCTCATGCTAATACGTGCATGATTTTTGTCATTCAATTGTATTTTGCCAGATGTAAGTGACATTTTGATATTTTTGCTGATCTTATATCTAAACTTAATTCGACTGAAACGAAAATATATTCTGTTTATCATCTTTTTCTTTTTAATTATATATGTTAAAAAATGTATATCATGTTCTGAAATTTCTTTTGTTTATATATGTGTATTATTTTACTGTATGTGCTTTTTTCATTTGTTTTAATAATTTTACCTTCATTTGTTCTATTAGAGTCTAGTTTTACATATCAAACTTTCTTTATATATATATATATATATATATATATATATATATATATATAATATTGTATACACTTTTATAGTTTCTCACCAGAAAATCCATTTCATGATCTTTTTTTTTTTGGTTTTTATTGTTATTTTCTCTGAAGGGGATGTACAGATTTATTGTATTTTTATAAAATTTATCATATATTCATCATATATACGCAGATTTTTTTCTTAAAAAGTTTGTTTTGTCAACAAACATTTGGATTTGCTCTATATTTAATTTTTTCGTTTGTTTCTTCGAAAGTTTGCAAAAGTTAAAACAAACTTTTCAATTTGTTAATTGCCGTGTCACTTATTTTCTTTGTTCTATTATTTCAGAAAACTTTATTTGATGGACTAGAAGAATATGACCCATCCATAGAGGTTTTTAGTCTCAAACCAAATCCTAAACGCCTTGTATTAACAAATAAATCGTCAAATAATTCTATCGATAATATTGATAAGACTTTAGGCAATGAATCGTTGAGTAAAACTTCTAATATTGAAGATACTAAGGTTACTACAACTCCAGTTAGTGGCTTACATGGAATTTTATTGAAGGACAAAAAAGGAAAAGAAGAGAGAAGGGTGTCATGGTTTGTAAATAAAATTATTTGTATATTGAGAGCTGTTGTAACTAAAATCATAACTTTCTATTAGGTTAAATTCACCTGCCTTAGATGGGGAGAACAAGAGAAAGGATTCTATAGATCCGCAAGATACTTTTATTGATAATATAGCTAATTCAACTCCAACAAACGTTCATAGGGTTGTCAAAGCAAACTTTGACTTAAATCAGAGTGCCAGTGTTAGCGAATCTTTTGAAAGAAGAGCAAAATCTAAATCAAGCTTTGATGAATCCGAGAAGGAAAATTTGAGTGTTGGTACAGGTAAGAACATGAGAAATTTGTTTTTGTAATATAATTGGCATTTGTCAGAAAAATTTATTTATTATTCTATTTACTTTTTAATGTCCAATTTATTTGCAATTACATTGACCAAAAATGTTCCATTTTTACTAAGATGTTTATTTGGAAGTATGACTAACTCCAGCAATTCAGCATAAGCAATTGTTTTCAGTAATTTATTTTTCGTATTACATTATATGTAATATTTACCAAATTTATCATTATGCAGGTAAATTATTTATAACTTTTCTTTTAGATTCCTCAATAGAACATCAAACTACAGAAAGTGCTATCCATTATCCAACTGGTATAACTTTGACACGAACTGGCTATTATACTATACCGTCTTTAGATAAACTTAGTGAATTTATGACTGAAGATAACCAATGCATCGTCCCCAACTTTACTGTAGGCAGAGAGGGTTATGGAAATGTCTACTTCAATGATTCATTTGATGTGGCCAATTTAAATTTGGATGAAATAGGTAAAAATAATTTCAATGGTAACGATTTATTGATATTTTATTTGTGCTATTAGTTTAGTTGATGTACATTACATTTATCACTTTTAAATAATGTGCATTATACTGCATGAAATCTTACTGTAAACTCACAACAATGTTAGTTTTTATTTAAATTAAATTCTAATATTATATGAAAGATAACAAATTATTTTTTAGTGCACTTCAGGCATAAGGAAGTGATCATATATCCGGATGATGATAACAAGCCACCAGTTGGAGTTGGATTGAATAGAAAAGCACAAGTGACCCTGGATAGAGTATGGCCTCATGATAAAAATAAACATGAACCAATAACAGATCCTGGTATTTTGCAACAAATTGACTATGAAGAAAAACTACGAAGGGTTTGTGCTAAACATGATACAAGATTTTTGGAATATAGGCCTCAAACTGGCAGTTGGGTTTTCAAAGTAAATTCAAACACATTACTATTACTTATTGAATTTTATTTGTTTAAAGACAAAATAATTATTTTGTTTTATAGGTCGATCACTTTTCAAAATATGGTTTAAGCGACTCTGAAGATGAAGAAGTTTTACCTACAGTTAAAAAGCCAGTAAAGTCACCTGTTATTAAAGCCATATCTGATCACATTGTTCATAAAGTACAGAAAAATAAAATTCAAGAAAATGGTCAAATGTCTTTAAATAAATCTTTTGAAGGTATTAATTTTATATTAGTTTTTGCTTTCTTTATTTTAATTACTTGCATTAATTATGAATTATTTTAAAATTGCAGAAATTTCAAAAGGTCTTGGTGGAGGTTTGACTAATGGTGATCATAGTTGTGCTATGACTAATGGTTATGATAAACATGATCACGTGCCCGATCATTTCATTAGATATCAAGGTACGACCAAAATATGTTCAGTATGAAAAGTAATATTTTTAAATATGCAGTAATAAGTAAATAAATTTAATGTAAAATATAAAAATATGAAAGTAAATGGTTTTGGATCATCTGTACATCTTTAAATATACATGAACAGTGGTACCCCAACATACGAGTTCAATTTGCTTTGTAACCTTGCTTGTATGTTGAATCGCAATTATTGTTTTTTTCCTGTCCATTCATGATATTGTGGAAATGATTTAGACATGTTTTGTTGAACAACCCTATGCACAAAGCGTTGCTACTTTTTTAGGGTGATTTTTATTCACAAATTTTTCGAGTGCACAATAGATTATTGTGAGGCCCTTTGCTCGTGTTATATGCTTTATTAAATCCTTCTGTTTAAACACAGTTCATGTTATGATGTGTTTTCAATCATACATCCTCGCTATCCTCAATTAAATCTATAAATATGTTTGTATATATGCATAGTATCATATTTTACTAATTACTAATAGGTTTTAATGTAATGGTCATAGGTTTATATCCAGATATTGAAGATGATCTACAAACATCTTGGACAAATTACAATTCTGAGACACGGAATGAAATTCGAAGTCCTACAACAGATATTGTTAAAGAATCTGGACAGAACAATCACAAGTTACAGCTGATGAAGGCGTCATTTTTTATTGATGATGATGATGATGATGATATGAAATCTGGTAAGACATAACATTTTATTAGTAATATTTATACCATTTTGCTTTTATTATTCATTTTCATGTTCTAGTTACAGACAATATGGAGGTTTATGAAAAACAAACATCAGATCAGATTGTGCCAAAAGCTCTCGTTATGAATTCACGATATAAAAATGGCAACGATAACGGTTTTAAATTTAAAATGTCAGGTAATAATGGCTCCAGAAATTTAAAAGTCGATATGTGATGTTCCAAAATGTAAAAAATTAATATAGTTTAATCTTTCTAAGACTGATTACCAAGTTATTTTTTAAGTTATATAATAAATATTACAATTATTTCAGAAACAATACAGTTGGAACGTCCTTCAGAAAAAGATTTAAATGAGATGGAATTAGCTTATGAGATGAGTACTCAGGTTTTTGAGACTATAATAATAAGGCCTACAACAGTAGTACTGAAAAATAGTCAGTATACAATGCCATATAAGGTATAATTTTTATTATTACCAAAGATTGATATCATTCATCACAAAAGTGTTTAACATATTTACACTCATTTCTGGATTTTATCTTACGAATCATTTGTATTATTTTTCTTAGACCATAAGTGCATAAATTAAAATGAACTTAATTTACGTTATAATTTACGTTCTTATAATAGCTTTTTGAAAACCAAATGTTCTAAGCCAAAATTATTTTAAATTTGAATATTATTCTTTAACTATATTTTAGCAGTTCATCACTTAATTTTATAAAATGTTTCTTCAAACCTTATTACTTTTGGGCTTGTGTAATCTACTGAATCAAGGTGTTTGCTGTTAAATTAAAACCTTTAGTTTATGTTTATATTCAGATTTGTGAAATTGTATATCCTTTACCTTATTATCGAATGAATTTCAGGATTCTCTAGCATCTAAATTGACTTGTTTGAGTGATGCTTCACTCTATAATGGTAGACGATTCAAAAATGGTTGGGGATCTCAAAATCTTTTATTAACTCTGACTACAAAGGATTTATTTGAATCTTTAGAACCAGGTTTGTAACTTATATATGTATATATATGTATATATATATATATATATATATATATATATATATATATATATATATATATATATATGAGTGAGTTCTTGAGGGCGATACATCAAACAAAGAAAAGCCAAAGATTTATAAAATAATCTTTATTTATTTATGGAAATAAAGATTATTTTATAAATCTTTGGCTTTTCTTTGTTTGATGTATCGCCCTCAAGAACTCACTCATATATTTCAACATCAAAATTAACTACTAAATCATATATATATATATATATATATATATATATATATATATATATGTATATGTGTATAAATATATATATATATATATATATATATATATATATATATGTATATATATATATACATTATTTTATTATATGTCTGTATTTGTGTGTAGAGCATACTTATTTCAATAATTACTGAGTAGACTTTTGTGACCATTTTAGTACATAAGCACAGTTCAACAAAGGATTTAAAGAAATTGATTCTACAATTACAATATAAATGCCAAAGATTCTTTCAAATAAAGTAGAATAAAATAATAAATTATATACAAAAGAAAACATAATGCTTATTAAATCTTCAACTTAGCATATTTTATATTTCAGAATCTAATTTAGAAAATCTTCATAGTTACTTGATTGGCAGACAAGAGAACGACTGCAGTACTACATTGATACAAGCTGTACAAGTTGGACAAGCAGAGAAATGGTTTGAGGTAATGAACTATTATTATACTATTTTTTTTTTCTAATAGCAAAAATTAAATAAATAATATTCACTTCTTATAGAAACTAGTTCTTCCACATATGGATGTCCAATTGGATTATACAGAAATAATACACAATGATAAATATCCGAAAGCTATCACAAACCCTGGTGTTCTTGAAGCTCACTACGAAGTTTCTCAGAAACTGCATGATAAGAGAGAAAATAGTTTTGATCAATTTCATTACAATACACAAGTTTGGGATTTAGTGAAAGCACTCTGGGGTTACATTGCGGCATTAGAAGGATTGGGTTAGTAACTAATAGGTTTACTTGTTATTTTTTTTGGCAGAATTTTATACAATTATCTAAAAATAGAATGTAGAAAATATTTATTGAATATTACTATCATTTGTATAGTCATAATTTATTGTTCAGGTTTATTAAAGTTATTGTTGTGTGAATCATCATGAATTATCAAATTGAATTTTCAGAAAGCTCAGATCATATAGCAATTATGTGTAGAAGAAGAGCATTTTCTGAATGGCTGGAAAGATGGTCTGCTCTAGAAACTACAATTCAAACTTCAAAAGCTTCAGAAAACAAAGATAATTATTCTGAGGAGCACTTAGAAACCATAATAAATCTTTTGTCACAGCATAAAATAGAAGAGGCTACAGATATTGCTCAAGAAAATGGCGATTATTACTTGTCTATGCTTTTGTCTCAAATTTCCAGTGGGCCTATGGTGAGACCAGATTTTATCTTTGCAATTTGAAAAAAAAAAAACGAAATAATAAACTACTTGTGACTGTTTTTAGGTTCGGGAGCTTTTGAAACAGCAATTAATATCTTGGAGAGATGTTGAAGGTGATTTATTCATTTCTCCCATGCGATTGCGTGCATTTTTACTAGTTGCAGGTATTCCTGTATTTGAATCTACTCATGGTATGATAAACATATGTGAAGGATTGGATTGGAAAAGGTCATTAGCTGTTCATCTATGGTAAGCGGAGATGTATAAACTATAATTAACACACTATTTAATGTTATATGCAAGGAATTTAACTTATATATATATATATATATATATATATATATATATATATATAATATAGTGGAATGAATATTAAATGTTAAATATGAGCAATAAAAACACTCAATTTCAAAAACACACACACACTTTATTTGGTAAAAACAGACGTTTCGAGACCATGGTATGCCTCATCTTCAGTGTAATTTGAAAAACAGTTACTTATATACTCACATTCTTTAATATTTTATTTAAATTACAATTAATTTTTGAAAATACAAAAAAAAATCACTTGCAAAGCTTGACACAGTACTAAAACATGTGAAACATACAGAATGTGTAAAGAATGTGTAGTATATAAGTAACTGTTTTTGAAATTACACTAAAGATGAGGCATACAATGGTATCGAAATGTCTGTGATTACCAAATAAAGTGTGTGTTGAAAATCTGAGTGTTGTATTGTTCATATTTAACATTTATATATATATATATATATTATATATATATATATATATATATATATACGCATGTCCAGTATAATTTGAAAAGACACTTTAAACACGCATTTTAAAATAAAAAAATATAAATGGAAATTAACTAAAGTAATTTTTTCTAAATTGTTGTATTTCAATATTCTTTTATTTTTAATAGTCATAACACTTCTATACTTACTTAAATTCTTATACAAAGTATGTCATTAATAATAATTATTTTCTAGGTATATTAGTATGCCAACAGCTTCTATCGCAGATTGTTTGCAATTATATGAAAAGGCATTCAAACTGGATGACCCAGATGTTGATTTAAAGCCATATGCATGCTCACCTGATCCTCCATATCATTGTTGTACTAATGTTGGCCAAGAAAGAAAATCTATTCAAGATTTATGTTTTCACTTATTGAAGTTAAATACTTGCCACAGTCATACACTGGAAAGTTTATTAAATCCAGCAACTCACACTCCTGATGCTTTGGATTATAGACTAAGGTACAACTTATTACATGATTAAACTGTACTTTTGACTAGGTTAATTTAATTATCCATCTTTTTTAAGAAATAATTTTGCAAACCAATTGTAATTTGATGTTCTGACATATCCACAAATTGAATCCAACAAAAAATATACCATTAAATAGAATATTATGATTTATAAGTTTTATCTCAAGAACACTTCTTATTCTTTAATTATATTTTAATGCCTGGTTAGCCATTGGCCAACTATTTCACTAACTATATCTAGTTGATCTGTTACCTTTTCAATAAAATTTACCTAAACAAACTGAAAATATTGATTATGAATAATTTGCTTGCCACCAGATGATATTTGAAACACCTGTTCTAATAATTTTTGTCAAGATTTTATTTATAATTAGTATGTTCTTTACGTATTTACTATTAAACAAATAAGCTAACTTGAAGTTATATCATTTCCTTTCAGTTGGTTCTTACAGCAGACTTTGAAATCTATTGGATATGGACATAGTTCTGAACTTTCACAATCTATGATTCACACATCATTTGCATCTCAATTGGAAACAAATGGTTTATGGCATTGGGCTGTTTTTGTTCTGTTACATATTGAATCAGATGAAAGGTTTGTAATATTAAATTGATAAGTGTTATTTCTTTTCTTTTGAATTTTTGGGTAATAATTTTTACTTCTATTAATGATTTCAGACGTGCAGCTGTAATAAAAGATTTACTTGATCGTCATGTCTCTTTAAGTATGGACGAAGATTATTTAAATCGAGAAAAATTTATTTTGGAGCAGCTGAATATTCCTTCGCAATGGCTATATAATTCAAAGGCATTATTAGCTGGTAATTTAAAACAATATAGAATCCAAGCTGAGTGTTTCATCAATGGGAACATGTGGAATGAAGCTCATACAGTCATAATGAGGCATTTAGCACCTGATGATTTTATAAATGGTAAATGCAACTATTTTGCACAAATAGCATAGCCTTAAACTAGACTTGCTAATACTAGCAATTATTCGCATTTTGTCAGTCTGCGAGTAAAATTATTAACTTCCCGTAGGGTAAGTTATAGTAATCGCAAAAAAATTGAAAATGAAAATTATAATATATCTTTATGTTTCATAGGTTTTTAAACGTTTTGGCATACCTTAGAAAAAATTCATGTATGCGTGTGTGTGTGTGTGTGTGTGCGGATACAAACCGATTTGAATAATTCAAAAAACATTCGGTTCATATTGATAAGGAGACATGCTAATTAGTTTTTGGCGAAGGCAGGTCTAGCCGTTCCGAAGATTAGATATTTTATAGAGATTTTTTATATTAGATATATTATATAGAGATTAGATATTTATTAGAGATATTAACAATAAACATAAATTTTGTCTACATTCCTATGGGTTCCGTTTCAATGTTTATCTGTCAGACGACAACTCGGCGCTAATGCGCTTCGTCTCTATGCAGTTAAAGCAGTACGTTTGCTTTGAAAAAAAGATCAGAACTTCTAAAATATTTCAAAATAAAGAGAACATTTTTTTTCAAAAAGTTTTTTTTTTTTCAAAAAATAATTGTTTTTCAAAAATTTATAGTTTCTCAAAAATCAAATTTTTTCAAAGTGAAATTTTTTCAAAAATGTAAATCTTTTTAAAAATAATTTTTGGTACGGGAAGTTCCACCAATTTGCCTTAAGGCACGATGCCATGCGCCCCACTAGTTTTTTATTATTAAATATAGGTGGGATTTAAAATTTAAATATTGCAACTTGAAATATTGAAACTTCATTAGATTGATAATCAATGCATGTGAATTGAGAGAGTAATTGGCTTATTTTGTAATTTTATTTACTATGATTCTTAATTTGTTTATTATTAATTTACTGACATGTTGTGTAGCTTTCAGAAGCTTTTCTGTTTGCTATTGTTAATTTATTTATTGATTGTCATTTAGTTTTTATTTGAAAATTTCCTCTCTCAGGCGAAATACAAAACTTGAAGAACATGCTGTCTCCGCTTGCTGAAAACAGTGTTTCTATATCAGGTTGGTCGACTCAAGGAGAAGTGCTATGGGATTTTCTTGATTTGGAGTCAGAGGTGAGTTTCAACAAGTGCTGTAGAAATGTGAATTTTAAATAAATCTCAATTTATGCATTGACTTCAATTTTTGTAACATAAAAACTATACAAAGCTTGGACTACTTTATTCTAAACAAAATTGATTAAATGAATATTTGAATAAAAATCTTTTAGTGCAACATAATGTTGCAAACATTTAATATATTTGCACACTTGTGCAAGTTCTCACGTTATGAGACATTTAGTTTTTTTTTTTTTCTATTCCAATAATGAGAATCAAACATTTAGGCTCATTTACTTCTAAACTTTGATAACAGAATTTTTAATATTCTGCTGGATAGGTTATTGAAATCTCATATTGAAGTTTTTTTTTTGGTAACAGATCTTGTAAAATATGGATGTACGTATAATATATTTATTCATGTATGTTTGTATTCATTTATTTTGCCTCATTTTTTTGTGTAATTGATACATGGATTAGGATATAAGAAACATTCAATACATACTAATAATATGAAAATCCCTTTGCTCGTTGAGAAAGGTCCAGTTCTTTTAAAGGTAATGTAAAATGAATGATGTAAAATTTAGAAGGAATTTTAAGTATATGCATCATTTTTACCACTCGTAGATTGAAAAAAAAATGGCCGTACGATCTCAAATAAAACGTCAAAAATAAAAAAATAAGTGAGATATCTCATAGGAGATAATCTCTTAATGCATTAACACCAACATCATATTGTCTTAAAAAATGTATTTTATTTTGATTGACAATAAAAGTATGCAAAAAAAAAAAAAGAAAAAAATTACCACTCAAATTTGGTCAAACAAATCTCAAACAAAACCAAACAATCTGAACGTGCCCACATGAATGTTTTAAATTTTGTTCAGAAGGTTACAATGCTTGCATTGGCCCTTTTGTTAATTAAAAGTTTTGTACAGTCGTCATACAAAAAAATGTATCATAACATTAGTTCCAAAATTTCTGATCTTTCTAAATCAATCCAAATTCTTCAAAAATTTGATAATCTAGATTTTATTTCTCATTTAATAATAAATTTTTGTCTGTATAACGAAAAGTTCTAGTAAATTTGTGTACTGTTATTATATAAGAATATGTTAGTATAAAAAGTAACATTTTTTCACATAGGTCCAAGGTATGCTGAGTGAAGAGATTGAGAATTTAGGCTACCACATGGAAATTCTGCAGCCACGATTGTCATCATTATGTAGCAGAGTAATCTTACTTCCTTGCCCTACATCAAAGCATAGACTGTGTCAAAGTGAAATATCAAAGAAAATCATTGGTATTGTTCGTGGAATTGTTATGCAAGCAAATCAAGCTGATTCAAGAGCAATACTGAAAGTTATAAGTCAACTACCAATGCCCGAAGATTATTCACAGCATGAGTTAAGATCCATGATTGATAATTTTACAATAAATTTTGATACAATGCCTTAATTTTTTTTACTTAATTAGAGAAAAGTTAATATTTTTGATATGCAAAGCCCTTTATCTATTTGTTGAATTATTTAACGAATTCAATGTTTTAAAAATATCTTATTATAAATAACATTTATTGAATATATAAATATGATGCATAATATAAATATTTTGGATATTTTATTACAAATCTTTTAATCTGGGCTTGTTTAATATAAACTATTATTTAGAAAATTTTATGTATTTAGTAATATCTGGTGATATAAATTTCAAAGTTAATATTTATTTCCAGATTGTTGTTAAAAGAAAACAAGTCTGTGCTGTGACTTTCAGATGAGAACTATACCTAAAGTAGTCTCAAGTATTTTGTTAAACTTTATAACTGATTAATTGTATATATATATATAAGGATTTAGTTATTAAATATGTTAATATAAAAGTAGATTTAGATAAGTAATTGGTACCTGTCAATAAAAAAAAAATCATATTGTACGTTGACATGGTCATTGTGTTATTAGTTGCATGTTTTGATGTATTGTAAAATATGCTTGTTTTCTTTTATGATAAATACATATATTTGTAATGAATGTAGTAATATTTTATAATTACAATATTTATTTTTTATGGAACCTCTGAACTATCAGTGTCATAAAAAATAGTGAATGGTGAAAATGATATGAATTTTCAAGAAAACAAGATAAATTATTCAGGTATGAAATATTTAAGGCTTTTAGTTATGAAATGAACTCATGGTAGTCATCAGTGGTGTTGTCGAGCTGGAATGTCGTTCCGGCAAAAAAAAATTTAACAAATCTCTACATACAGAAAATGGTTTGATAACTGAATTTTCTCTTTATAAATAGTTTTGTAATGATTTTTATTTGTGAAATCATTTCATTTTATTAATGAAAACCGTTTTTTTAATTTTAGAGTTCTGGTAAAAAAAATATTAACACAACACCCCACTGGTAGTCATCCAATACTTCAGAGAAAAAATACTTTGCATTTAAATCTGACTAAAATAACATTGGTGTATTCTTGAAAGCAGAAATTCAAACAATTCTTTAATTTTTTTATTGTCATATTTTGATATATTTAGTCTATTAATTTTTGCAACATTATTTACAAATTCTTATCATAAGCTTTAATTTATGCTTATTCTGATACATTTAACATTATTCACAAGTAACTATTTACTTATATGTTCATGTACAGGGAAAATGAAACACCTATAAAGACTTACAATCTGAGCAATTAAGATATTAGCTATTAATAGCAATTTTAATTATTTATTCATTATTTAAGTACATAATCTTCAGGCCAATCTATAACTTTGGGATAATTTTTAATAACTTCCTCTGGTATATCACTTAATCGCACTGGCACTGGCCTTAACTGCCTTATTTGATTAGTGATATTGCATTTAATTTCCTCAGGTATATTATCATCAGGATATATGTGCAAATGGTTCATAACATGTCGTCTTTGTAGGTTGCCTTTCATACTGTTATAAACTGCTTTTTTCATTATTAAAGTTGGATCTTTGTCATGTAATTCCCAAGCTAGAGTCCATGAAGCGCCCCCTGGGTATCCTGTATGGTGAAAATAAACTCTCTTTCGCCATTCATCGCCGGGAAGGGCTATTTCTTTACTATTAATCAAGACAACATGATCCCCACAATAATTTAAGGGATGGTAAATAGGCTTATGCAAACCCATAATGTATGTTTTTATCAACTCAGCTGATTTGAAAGGGTTTTGCCACGTGCAATCATAAACATGCCAAACCTTGGCAAACGTGGCCCATTGTTGGACTCGCTTAAACCCCAACACTTTCGATACCCCCATAGTTATAAAATAATTGTGTACAAATTTAGGTTATTTCGTCTTTAATCACTTCTGCCATAGATAAAAATATGGTTGCCAATAGAAAGAAAACATATAAGAAATCTCTAGCCGAATATCCACGAAAACAATATTACAATAGTCACTTGGCCGATTTAAACGTTCATTGCGGCTTTTTACGAAACTACTTGCCCTGCAGGAGCCTCGAATCTTATATTCTAAATCTTAGATAAAAGAAGGTAGATCTCTTAGATAATTTTAGAAAAAAATCGACAGTTTTTATTAACTTCCCGTATGGTAAGTTAGAGTATTCGCAGAAAAATCGAAAATGAATATTTTTATATATCTTTACGTTTCATAGGTTTCTGAACATTTTGGAATTTCTTAGAAAAAACGAATGTATGTGTGCGTGTTCGGATACATATGTTTGTCGACGATTTTGAAAACACGGTTCAACCGATTTGAATGTTTCAAAATACTCGATTCCTATTGATGAGGAGGTGCCTGTTAGTTTTAGGACAAGGCATGTCCAGCGGTTTTGAAGATACGGGATGATTTTTAGCATATCAAATTATCAGATATTTTCAGATATTTTATAGAGATTTTAATTATGAATTATTTAAGTGTGAATTTTGTTTACATTTCTATGGGTTTCGTAACATTGATTATCCGTTAGACGGCGACACGGTGCTTACGTACGGAAAGTTCCAATTTGTAGCAGGTTTTATTCCATATTAAGTTTTGTTTATCCTATTGTAGCAGGTTTTATTCCATATTAAGTTTTCCTTGATAATTATGGGTCATATTTGTTACGTCGATTTATGTATAGATAAATAGGCATAAATCGATTTGTCCGTGTACAATAGAATTGAAATCTTGATTATTTTAAAAGAAAAGTGACTTGTCAGTCTATTTCAGCTTCAGTACTTACTAATTTGCTGTTTAAATTATTCACAGCCTGTTTGATCTCTTCGCTGGTTTTGAGAAAAATAATGCTATTTAAGTGGTTAGCAATGTGACAGGGATATGACCCTGAAATGTTAACCACTATATTTTTGTGAAATAGTCAGATTATTGTATAGCAAGTCAGAAATAATAAAATCTAAAGTTTATACAACTTTGACGAAGTTGATTACCTGTTGTGATGCAGAAATCTAGCAGACCCGGTATCCCCTTGGATACACTTAGATTTGGTATTATGAATTTTAGTCTCTTCTTGCACTTTCATCTCGCAGTTGGAGGAACTGTTGAACTGTTTGCTCGAAATTTTATGCTTTGAAGTATGTATTATTTTCTGTAACAAATGTTCACATAGCAAACATGGTGTTTTATGGTTGATTTAATATAGCAGCCGCCGTGCACGGTACCATTTGCATGATTGACTCCGTAAGTAGAACAACACTGCTGTGCTTTAAAATCGATTGAAGTTTCCAAATTGAGGCATTTGTCGATTGATCAGATTGCACAATATTGAAAATCAATATTAAAAATGTAGTAAAACCTGAGTGAAACCATAAGTCGTTTTTCTATGTTTCTAAGTAGACCATAGACCAAACATGACTAAAATTAATTGCTTATTTCAGTTATTTTTTCTTGAACACTTACGCAAGTAATATTAACAACTAATTGCGCATCTTTAAACGGATTTAAGTGGTTAATTAGTAATTCAGAAACTGTAGTGGTATAATGTTATCAGTAAATTGCTAATTTCTACACGGATTGGGGATTGATAAAAACACTGATTCGAGATTGGCATACTAACTAGACTCGACAAACCCTATACATGAGAATATGCGTTATGATAATGAAATAGCATGATTAGAAAAACCACTTCCATAGAGAACAAAGAAAACTGCCGAACCATTAACACTTTCCACTCGCGAGTTCCGGGATTTATATGAATTTCGGCATCCGAGTCGAAAGGGTTAAAATCCAAAACTTGGTCCACAGAACAAGAAGTTTTACAAGACCGTCGCTAAGAATTATTTTTTTTATTAGCTGGTCTAATACCCAGGCCAGGAGCGTCCGCAATTGCCATCTTGATTTTTCTAGAAGCAATATTTGTCCCGATTTGTCGAGATTTTTTGTACCCTAAATTATTCAAAATTGAAAAGCATGGATTGAAATTGAATTTTGCTATAACTTGTTAATAAAATTGCAAATAAAAATGATATATACGACAAGTATATTATAGTAATATGAAAATTGCTGAAAAAACAAATAACTGAGCTGCATCAATTCGAAGGTGCATTTTAATAATGTTTTTTGTCGCGAAGCAAAAATGTTTTGAAAAAGTGACAAGACTCAGCTTGAAATAGTTACATTAAAAGCAATATTATTAACTAAATTTAATTTCAAAGAAAATTGTACATACAATATGTTTCAAAGTGAAAAAAACTTAACTGAAAAGATCTATAATTCAGAAAAATATAAAAACTTTTGTACTCATAACTAGTTGAGTCTGATTACAAAAATAAATTGAATAATTTAAATTATTTTTATTGCATTAAATTGTATTTGTTGTGTATTATTTAGAAAAAAATATATATTCAAGTTATTTAATTTTACTACTAGCTCACACTACAAGTTTCCGTCCAGTATTTTAAAAATTATGGTCAATTTAATATATATTCTTTTTCAAATCAATAACTATTATGGTTTTTTATTGTTTAGTAGCCATATCCTTCGAGCTTATATTCCTGCTGTGAGAATTTGTTTTGTACCAAGACGTACCACCTAGTGATTCATATCGACATTCAGAATGAATTTGTTTGTTAGTATAGAAATCGATAAACTAAGTATTTATTGAACTAAATAAATTTGTTCATTCTAACTTCAATAATTAATAGTTTAATGAAGTTTAATAGTTGCGATTAATTTCAAAAGCTTAACTTGAAAATATATATTTGCTCTGAATAATTAATTATCAACTTGCTATACTATCGTATTATTACATATTGCAATAAATAAATAAGTTATTATACTATAGTAATTGACTTTTGAATTTATTCGTTCCGATTAATTTTTCATCTTTTCTGTAGAAATAAAATTAAAATTTAGAGCGCATGCTCAGAAACGTTTATTAGGTCGACTTTTAAAACGTAATCCTTGTTAGTTCAATTTGAAAAAGCGCTGGTGCGTATTCACTTTTTTCTTATAAAACTTAAATAGTATATAATACACTTTATCAAGTATTTTTTGCAATTTTTAAATTATTCGTACTTTTTGCTGATATGATAATACTGCAGTAAAAACATTTTTTCTATATTTTTATTGTTCAAAACATGTTTTTTATAAAACTAGGTTTTTGATAACATTGATGTTTAAAATTTATTTTACTCGTAGAGTTTCAAAATGGATTTTTTTAAAATATAAGTGTTTTATTTTAGACAAGTGTTGACTTACTCTGACAATAAAATGGGAGATACTGGATCTGAAGTTTCTGATATATCAGATAATATTGGATACTACCCTACAAGTAGTTTAACCATACTTCCTAAAGATCTTGATGAACTTCAAAAGCACATCGCAGCGGTAATGACAAATTTAAAATATATATATATGTATATATATATATATATATATATATATATATATTTAACATTTTTGTGTCATGATGCTAGTGGCAATACTCCCCCGAAATCACGTTCAGTATGACTGAAAATAGCACATCTATTTTTCATACGTCTAAATTTTCTAAATATTTAAATAATTATGTAGAAAATGTTATTTAAATAATTTATTGAAATAGATGAATATTTCCAATTTGAATATTTCTAGATAACGAAATCATCTGTGGACAAGGTATCGAATGCTAAACATAAAATACAAACCAGATTTCAAGAAACCGAAGATAAGATGAATGAACTTGAAAAGTATATAAAAGATTTGATGGCAACGGAAGGTATTCAACAAGAAGAATATAAATAATAATTCTGAAGATAAAATTATTAGCAATTAAATATGGATTAATTTCATGTAGCTACAGAGCATGTAGAGAATCTTGAAAGTGAATTCTTAGAGGGTTTTTGCTTCTTAAATCATTTAGCAGTATTATAGCTTCATGTTTTTACAAAATCATTTTCAGTAGTTGTAGATTGTACTTTTTTATATAATAAAATATTCATAAAATCTTTCTATAGTCTATTTCAAATATTAACAAGATCAAAATATTGTTACCGGGGCGCATCTTTCAAAAATCCAAGCTGGAGCTTAGATAGAAAATCAAAGACATTTATCGCTATAAATTATATTTACTTCAAATGATGTTGTTAAAATAATCTTTTAGTTAAAAATGTTTTGACGATCTGAATATTTTGGTTAACTTATTTAAGGTAGTTATTTCATCGTTAATTGTAAAGTGTAATTATTATTTTAATAATGTATTTAGTAAGGTGAGTAAACGTTTTGGATTGGCTGGACAGTTCCGAATTTCTATTTTGCGTTTTCGCATTTTGTAAAAGCATTATTTATACTGGATTCAGTTTTTTTTATCCCAAATCTGATATCCAACCGATTTGTGCCAACCAAAAAAACTGCTTATTTTCAACTTCTTGTGTTGAAATAGATACACTGATATAAATTTTATAATTTTAGTTATTTATGAAGAAAATGGCCCAGAATTGTATACTATGTTTAAAAGCAAAACATGTTTGCTGATTGTATGTTGTCTTATCGTTCCAAGTATTTCTTTATTGTTTAACAATTAAAAAAAATTGCATTTCTTCACGTTTTGAAGATTTCTGAACATTTTGGCATACCCCAGAAAAAATGGATGTGTGTGTGTATGTATGTATGGATCAAATTTTTCGTCCTCATTTTCGGGCGCACGGATCAACCAATTTGAATGGTTCACGAAACATTCGATTTACATTGATAGGGAGATGTGCTGATTAGTTTTTCGCAAAGGCAGGTCCAGCCGTTACGGCGATACGGAGCAAAGAAGGCAGAGAATAGAAATCGAGTTTTTGAGAGAACGGAGCATCCGATTTGAATGATCTAAGGAACATTAAATTCGTAATAATGGGGAGAGGTGAAATAAGTTTTAGTAGTAGTAATAGTAGAGATTAGTTTTTGGCAAAGGTTTAGCCGTTTTGAAGATATGGAGCTAAATGTGCAAAAAATGGCAGTTTTTAAGAAAACTAAGTATTTGCTTTGAATGATTCAAAAAACTTTCTGCTTGTGACTTGTGATGACGAAACGATTGAAAAAAAAAAATTACTAAATTTACTAAATTTAGGTATTTAGGTAAATTACTAAAGTTCCAGTAATTTGCCTTAAGGCTCGATGTCATACACCACTAGTTTTGAATTTGAAATACAAAATATGGACATCTTAATACTAGTATTTTCAATATTTAACAATTTTCAATGTGTTTCATACATTTATATGACTGAATAATAGATGGCAGCACCGGTCACGTTGTGAAAATTATGACCTATCTCTCATATTTGCAGTTCTGTGCTCTTTAACAATTCGCGCCAAATTGTGATACATGCGAATGACAAATAACATAAAATATACTTGACAGTACAGTTATCTTTTGTTAATACATTTTATACGATATTAGTTAATAAAATTTGTATATTTTTCTAAAATGGAGTGTGTGAAGTACGTAGTTTCAATTTTATATATTGCTAGTAAAAAAACATTTGAATAAATGACATGTCGAGATTCCCGATATTCATTTGTTTATATTTGTGTCCTCGTACTGATTCATAGGTTTTGCTATCTTATATTGAAATTTTATTTTGCATGAATCTTTTCAGATTAGTTACGCAGGAGGAAAGCTCAAATAAAAGACGTGAGAGGGTTTCAAAACATTCTTGGTTCGACATGTCTAACAATGAAGAACTTGGGGTATTAAATAAAATAACGTCGAAATCAATCAATCAAATAACTACAAAATTTGCCTTTGTTTTATAGTTAGATGACTCTGAAGAAGAAATTGATGTTCTGGAAAAGACGTACCAAGAGGAACTGGCCGAAGTCCTCAAACATACTGAAAATGGTAATTGTTATATTAATGCTGTATGTTTTGGACCTGGTATTTATACTGCAGGAAAATAATTTATTATGTAACGTTATAAAAAAAGAGCATTAGAAATGAAAGACATTGAGGTTGTGATTTTTGAACAACTTCTACACGTTTTATTTATAAAAAATAAGACCTTTGTACTAAATTTTATCACGTCGAAACTATTTTTATTAAGGTCAAATAGATATAAAAATTACATAAAGGGTATAGGATTTTGCTCAAATTCTTTGTTTATATATATTATATATTAAATTATATTCAAACATTATACTCTAGTTAAATAAAATAATTTATTCTGTAATTCATTGGTACCAAAAATTGGTGATACAATTATTAAAAGACTAGGATTGATATTTCATTCTACTTAATATAATGTTGTTAAAATAATAACTTATGAGTAAAACAGATAAATTAGCCAATATAATAGTAATTATTCAATTAATTTATTTCATTTTCTACAATTATTATTCATACAATTATGTTTTAATTTAATGGGTGTTTTGCCCAAGAGTTGAAAATTTGAACATTGTTCTGGATTGAACTTCAGCTTGAATTAGGAAAGAATAGTTTGAGATTTTTTATTGCTATCCTATTTTTCTATTTTACTTTCGATGAAAGGACTTTCAATTGGTAACATTTTTTTATCTATATTTTCAAGTGCATATTATGTTCAATGTTTAAGACAACCTGATATCATATTACATGATATGCGTTAATCGCGTGTTGCGTTAATCTGTTCTGATGTTCGCTTAATCACTCCATCATCAACACGCTCACAAACATATATATAGATATATATATATATATATATATATATATTATATATATATATATATATATATATATATATATTATATATTATATTTGATTAATTTCTTGTAGGGTGTAACATCAAGTAAAAAATATAAAGATTCTGATTTTTAAAATATCTTTATTTTTATGTACGTTTCCACGTAAAATTCTACATCATAGCCGGTGGTTCTACAATTTTGAAAAAAAAAACATTAAAAGTAGCGTTAACTGAATATACACAGAGCAATAATAAAAAAAAAGAGATTTAACTAGAAAGGCAGACTAATTATATCTAAATCTTAAATTAAAACATTGCATAAAACATTACATACTTGAAATTCTTAGATTATCACTTATATGAATTAACACCAACTTGTGAATAATTAATAATTGGAAACAAGCACTACATGTGTTTGTAATAAACACAGTACAACACGCTGTGCAAATGTGTGTGATAATGTTGAGCATAGCGTGGTGCTAGATATTTGATACAAATTGGGAAACATTATTTAGAACATCTTGGTATTTTTCTCAGAGATTAATCAATATTTACAAATAAAAAGCAAGAAATTAATCATACATTTCAACATCAAATATTAACACCTTCAACTATATATATATATATATATATATATATATATATATATATATATTTTTTTTTTTTTTTATTATTAAGATAAAAAGAAAGTTACTGAAAAGGCTGGTCAGAAACGATCAAGGAAACAAAGTGAAGAGGAGGCTAAAGATAATAAAAAACAATCTAGAGAACGGTGGGATAATAAAATATAAAATAACATTATTTTTTGCATTTCTATGAAGTTTTAAATTCTGTATTTGCATTAATAGAAGTCCAAGTTCAAGTAGCTCATCGACGACATCTAACAGTAGAACTGAGACTGATCCAGAAATTCTAAGTAGACGACAAAAACAAATCGATTATGGGAAGAATACAATAGGATATGACAGATACATAGCCGCAATTCCCAAGTAATTTATTACATTATATGTAATAGTTTTATTAACTATCACTAAAGGCCTTATGCTCCTTGATTCAATTGATCATTAATTTTTCTTTTTACAAAAATATATGAGAATTAAAAATTCCAATATTAATACATTTTTAAAATTGAAATATTTATCAATTTTTTTTTTTTTTTTTTTGTGTTTAATAAGATTATTTTATCTATATACTTTTGTTTGATTTTGTTAAATTAGTAGTTAAAGCATTGAATATATTTATAGAGACAAGCGAAAGAGTGATCATCCACGAACACCACCAAAACATGCAAAATACAGCAGGCGTGCGTGGGATGGCCTCATACGAGTGTGGCGCCAAAAATTGCATTATTGGGATCCAGAGGAGGGTGAATGTGATTTGACTGTGTAAGATATATTTAAAATTTTTCAATTCATGAAGTTTATCTGTTGTTGATTTATTTTGGAAATTATTTTGCATACATCACATATTATTTTTAATAGTGATAAATATTCTTGTAATCTGAATTAGTTGAATTATATTTATACATTGTTTTGTAACAAACGCTGTCTTTTTGTTTTAGCAGGATTGATGCAACTGAAGATAAGCCCTAAGACGTACTTATAACAAAACTATGTACCTTCAATATAAGTATGAAAGATGTTAAAATGTGCAAATACTTTGTGTGTTGTATTTAAAATTTTATGAGTAGAAATGACGATTGAACTCTTTGCCCCAAGTATGTTATTGCGTTATGAAATATTCAGAGATTGGTCTGATATTGCATAAGTTATATTGAAAAATAAGTTTTCTATATAGTTTTTTGTTGTAGCTAATTTTTTTTAATAATTTCTTTTTATACTAAACGAAGCTCATGTTAGGCATTTATATTTTACATGATACATGATACAAATTATTTTACCCAATGTCTAAATGTCCAATTATATAAATCATATCACACTTGTATGTTTTGATAGTTGTATCACGCAGCTAAATTTTTCTAGTTTGACTAATTTTATATCTATTACTAATATTAATTATGATTTCTTTTTATAATAAAGGAGCTTATGTTAGGATTTGATGATACATATGTTACAAGTGTCACAAATGATTTTACCCAGTGCCTGAATGTACAATTAAATAAATCATGTCACACTTGAACGTTTTAACCCTTCCCACTCACGAATTGCAGAATTAATACGTATTTTGTTTCAGGAGTCGCGGCAACCGAGTGGAAAGGGTTGTATCGTCTAACTAAATTTTTCTAGTTTGACTAATTTTATATCTTCTTATAACAAAAGGAGCTTATGTTAGGGTTTTATATTTGATGATACATACATCACGAGTGTAACAAATTATTTTACCCAGTGTCTAAATGTAAGATTAGATAAATCATATAACACTTGTGCATTTTGATAGTTGTATCATCTAGTTAATTTTTTCTGGTTTGACTGATTTTATCTGTTACATATATTAGTTATGATTTCTTCTTATAATTAAAGAAGCTTATGTTAAGTATTTATATTTTACATGGTACATACATCATAAGTGTTACAAATTATTTTATCCAGTGTCTAAATGACTAATTAGATAAATGATATCACACTCACATGATATATGTTTTGATAGTGGTATCTTCTAGTTAATTTTGTGTCTTGAATTAGAGAGAATATAACTTATATTTATAAAAATGTAGCATTTTTCCAATATTAATTTTATTTGTAAATTCTTGAAATGCGTTCTTAAGAGCTTAAAAGCTCTTTTACTGTTGCTCTTTCTATTGCTCTTTCTATTGCTATGGTGGTTTACATTTTGCTATATAGTTCTCAGTGATGAAATATGTTATGTTAAGAGTGATTTATTATAGAGTCATATTTATTATTTATTTATGAATAATATTTATCATTTATTATTTATTTATGAGTAATTTAAGTTTTTTTTAAGGAAACGTTGCATATGGGTATTAACCATTTTGCTATGAATATGACTTGTTTGTACATTGAACATTATTTTGATTCTTGTTTCAAGATTAATCACTCTGAGTTATTTTGTTGAGAATTTTAACTTGTTATTGTGATTTAAAGATTCTTAGAACAAGTGTAATTTATAATTCTTAAAAACAATTTTTAATTATAATAATTGAAAAATTTTAATATGTTGTGTCTGGCCCATTAAGTAGTGCTACTGGTCCGCTTGCTGGGCTGTACATCAGTGTTTCTCCTGCGTAGAACACTACCGTAGGGAAAGGGTTAACGGGTTTGTTTCCGGAGTAATTGATTGCATTTTTTTTTCTCAAATGCACTGCACAGTTTTAGAAACTGATGCAGCTACTGATTATTAATCGATTAAGATTACAAAATCAGAAGTATGAAATTTATTCGAGTAAATTGCCTAAAAAAATTGTTTTTTTTGCGATTGCGTAGAATTCTTGGTGCTTTAATTTATGGTCATCCTTAACCTTAGATAATATTAGAATGATATATTCATATTTATGATCCTTAACTCTTTCCACTTGGCATCGATTTAAAAATAATTTGTACTAGCAAGTCGGCGCCGCATTTTGACGGAAACGTACCCGCTGTAAATTTGATATTGTCTGTGTGTTGAAGAACATACGTTTTCATTAAGACCTAAATTGATTTCCTGCAGTATGCTAAAGTTTAAAACAAATTGCAAAAAGCATGGCGGGTTGATTCCAGCGTCGTTATTAGTAATTATCGTCGTGACATTTTTTTTTATCATTCTACAGAAAAGTGTAATATATCATTACCGTATTTTAAAAAAAGGATTACATAAAAAAATTCTCATTGCTTGATCTATTCTATTTAACGCTTGACTACGAACTGAGTTATTGTGTATACAAATTGTGGACAGCCGAGTGGAAAGGGTTAAAATTCACGATATTTGAAACTTGTGTATCAGTTCTTAATTAAATGCATTAACCGAATAAACAAAACAATATTTGTTCCGTTCCTTGCGAAATCATTATACATCACTGATTTAAATTATAGTACTTGTAGTTTATGGAAAGTCAAATGATTTCCTGTCGGCAGAATTACGGCGTTTCATTGATTTTTTTTATGTCAGACAAATGAATCACACATTTTTATTCAAAGTCAAACGATATTCCTGTGTCAAACACTTTCCACACTGTGAAACTCCATAATAAAATAATGAGTGACCAATCGAATCAAGATTTACAAAGACATGAAAGTAATGAACTAGAAAAGAAAAATACTCGAAACCAAGGAGTGAACAGTACTGGTGAAAATATAGATATGTTAATCGACTATGAAGGTTCATGCTTTACCTTGATTCTAAAAATTAAATTGCATTTTTAATATAATAATTCGAGGATTTTATCTCTGTAACACGTTATTTAAATAGAATATGCAATACATTTAAAAAGCGATTATTTAATAAAAATGACATGTTTGGTTCTTTGCAAGCATATCTAAGCTACTTTTATGAAATAATTGTCGCTCGTTTATTAAACCCGATTAATTCTCATGCCATCTCCGATTTCACAAATATTGGTTTTGAAAAAAAACTAATTATTGCGAATTAAGGTTAACGCAAAATGACGTTTTTTTTTTTAATTGCACATATGTTATAGTAAACATCATCTAGGAGCAAGAAGCATTTTGCCTTGAGGCAAGCTAAGTAATCAATAAGAATTAAGACTTGGCTACCTTTTTGTGACTATTAAATTTTCAACTGGCCAACCATTGAGTTGCCTTCTAAAAAGCGACGTTATTAAACGAATATTTTTCACAACTGCCCATTCACGAACAATCACGTACCTGATTGTGGTACTGGTATTTAACTGTTTTTTTGTATTGAATTTTAAATACTTGATTACTGATACAAATACGAAAATAAGTGTACATGATCATCGCCAACTCCGTGCCATACCTTTCTCAATACTCTTTAAGGAAAACATGGTCAACCATTGAAGATACTATTTATCTATGCTTTCATAATTTTTCTAGAAATCCAAGAATCTTCTCAGCGTTTAGGTCGAGAATTACGCGATATCGTGGAGGGCATGCAAGGACCAGAAAGTAGAGATTCGGAAAGTTTTATAGATTCCAAAATGTTAAGTGATTTAGAGGGCGACAACGAGAGTCAAGCTACTTTGTACAGTGCTTCTATGCATTCAGTACTGCAGGTAAAAATAATTTTGTACAAATTATAATATACCATGTTCAATGATAAAATAATTCATCAATCAATTATGTGTTTAGCGCGTTTTTATTGAAAATAAATATTTTCAAAATAATATTACCAGGCATATTGCAAATTATGTATGAAGCGCTTGTGACTTTACAATAAAAGAAATAAATTTTTGATAATTTTTTTAATTCTAGTTCTAATGGGTGGATCATTATTAAGCAATCAACAGCGAACAATTTGGAATATTTTAAATTTTGGAATATTTGCAAATATCCACCGATTTTTTTCAAAAAAGATAGAGAAATGCGAAATCTTTGGTGGTAATAATGTGTAAAAAAGTATCGAGAATGGATTTTTTTACTCTAAAAACTTCAGCACACACGTTTGGCAAAAGTCATGGTTTTATTTTATTTTATTTTTTAATATGATATCTAAATTTGTAAAGAAAGAATATATTGAAAATTTCACTGGTTGGAGAATGATTACTTGCTGTGTTTTTTTGGCAAAGTTTCTTGAAAAGATCTTCTTAAAATTTAGCCCGACCAACATATATAATATGTACGCATTTGACATTGATCTGCTGCTATTGGTTAGGTAACCGTGAAGGAAAAAAGAACGCCGCCAAGAAAATACCAGCGAGAATTCCCAAGGTATATTGGTAAAGAACAAATACAGCAGAATACTCAGCAGTGCTATCTCGCATCGCCTCAAACAATATCTCACATGGAATCGGAAAACTCTACTTGCTATGAGGAGGTTAGATTGAGTAATATACTCGTATATTGTGAATATATGATATCCTCGTATATTAATTATATATATATATATATATATATATATATATATATATAACAAAGTACTTTTATTATACGTATAGGGACCCGTTGATTCTACACGTTTGTCTACTACTAGCGTTTCTCTTCAGCAAAGTCGTGCCAAACAAGAAGGATATTATATGAATATTTATGATGAAGACACAACGGATACATCGATACTAGAAAAACAAGAAATTGAAGACATTTCTACCATGCCTTGCCCTCCATCCCTCAATCGTAGTATTATGGAGCTGCCACTAAAACGGACATCAAAAGCAACATGTAAATCATTATTCTTGTATGAATTGTTTTATTTACATTATTAATAGGCTTTACTTAAATTAGCCAAATAGTCAATTAACCAGCATAATCCGACATAGTTGATAGAAGATAATGACATTTAACTACTTCACTGAATTTAGATTCAGAAAAATCAGAAAAAATGATCAGATTTTATTTTTTTCAAATGTTTGATTCAAACGATACTGCCTATTTATTTTTGCCTATAAACTGTCTTCAATAAATTAAATCCGGTCGTACCTACTACTCCCTGTACTTTGTCGATTAATACCTTCCCGTAGGGTAAGATATAGTAATCGCAAAAAATAGAAAATGAAATTTTTTGCTTATCTTTACGTTTTAGGGTCTTTTGAACATTTTGGCATACCTTAGAAAAAAAAATGGATGCATGTGTGTGTGTAATATGTATATATGTCTGTTTGGATACAAAATATCGTCCACGATTCTGAGAACACAGATGGCAGGCAAGGCAGGTCCAACGATTTTGGAGATCCAATTAAAAAAGTTTCCAAAAAAGCGATTTGGCGGCCAAAAATGATCATTAGCGATATACGCATCAAATTATCGGATATTTTATAGAGAATTTAATAATAAGTACAAATTTTGTTTTGTTTATATATGTTTATGGATCCGTACTAAAAGATTCAAAATGTTTAACCGTTTAATTAGTTTTTAAAACTGCTACGCAGCGCAATCGCTTCGAAAAAAACTTAATATTCCCATAAATTTTCAAGCGTTTTCAAATAATAAAAATTATAATGATAATAGAAACAGATATTACTATAATTTCTATCTTCACGCAGGTTTATTCGAAACAGGGCCGGAAAAGTATCGTCAACCGAGAGGAATTTCTTTAATGTCGGGCGGGCATAGGCACGCCCGCTTTAGTTCGCCACCGGCTGCGATTCATCGCTCGAGGCAGTCGCAGCATACTCAGACGCAAATTGTCGTCTGCTCTTGCGGCGATGGATGCTCCGTCGCCAGGGAAGGTAGAAGAGAAAGGTATTAAGTATAGAATTATTATATAATATTATTATAATACGTCAAAATTAAGTTCATTCATTTTATTCTATATATTTCCGTTTGAAAGCTTTCTGAACATTTTCGGATACCTTAGAAAAAATGGATGTATGTGTATATGTTTAATTACAAGTTTTTGTCCACGATATCGAGAGCATAAATCAACCGATTTGAATTATTCAAAAAACATTCGAATCCTATTGATGGCGACACGTGCTGATTAGTTCTCCGGAGATATGGTCACAAAGGCGCAAAAACAACCAGTTTTTAGTAGAACGGCACATCCGATTAGAATGATTCAAAAACATTCAATTTATATTGATTAAGTGAATAATTAATTACATTTTTGCGAAGGCGGGTTTAGCAATTTTCTAGGTACGGAGCAAAAATTGCAAAAAATTGCAGTTTTTGAGAGAACTGCGAATCCGATTAGAGCAGCATTGTGCTCGTGTTTATTATGTTTTCGTACTTGCATATAAACATAGATGAAGATCGTCGCTCATATATAAGCTCTTATATTATATTAGATTTATACATTTGACGAAGAACTTTATAGTATTTATAAAATATTTAAAACAATTGTTATTGCTCATTGATAAATTTTTACTGATGATTGATTATTTTTATTTCAAAAACATTGAACTTATCTAAAAATTACGTTTTGACTTTCTGGCATAAGTGCTTCAGACTTAAAAAAAGAGACTAAAAGCTATATTTTTATTACCGTCAATTATGAAAAAAATTGTACAGAATTTTATACCAGACTTAAAAGTGAAAAACAAAATAGATAAAAAGTATGAAAGGTTTTGCATTCATTGATAAAAATTCCGATTTAGATAAAAGATCAAAAAACTTATTTTCAATGTATCCTCAAATACTATATAATAAAAAGACTACAAGTTACCGTCCCGCATTTGAAGTAAGAAAATATGGTGCATGCAATTATATGCATTTAATAACATGAAAAGCATAAATGCATTAAGTTTAATGATTTGTATGCGAATAATTGAAAACGATACTTCAAAAATGACTTATTGTAGCATACTCTATTTATAAATTATCTATTAAAACTAAATTCGAAATGTTTATAGTATATTTTCTTATATAAATACAGTAGAACCTCGATTAACCGGACTAATTATTGTCGATCAGCATCTGGATAATCGAAAATCCGGATAATCCAATGTATGAAGAATAATGATGTGTATTTATAAAAAATAATATGTATTGATCAAATACATACCTGGATATCAACAAAAATCAATGTTTAATAAGAAATTAACATTTCCTTATGTATGTACATTGTCGCGGTTGGTAGTCCAGATAATCGCGAATCCGTATAACTGAGGTCCGGATAATCGATAATCTACCGTATCAATTTCAACACTAATTTTTGGTTTTTAGCTTACACTGCGAAGATGGCAATACGGGTGTTAAAATTCCTCGAATATTTGGTGCACTATTTGATCGTCTGCAGAGCCCTACTAAGAAACAAAATGAGAATAGGCGAAATCAAAATGACTACCACCAATTAAACATTTGTGATCACAACATTAATTCGAATTTACGAAAGGTATTTTAAATGGGTATATTTTTAATCATTAAAAAAATTATTTGAATTTTCAACAAAAATAAAACTTTCTTGGGCAAAACAATATTTGGTTTTATTAACATGCTTTTAAATATAATTTAGAATTATGGTAATCCTTTAAGAATGCCGTTGGATGTGGAATACCCATTGGATACAATTGACGAAAACGAAGAGTCTGAACGACGTTCTCCCATATTTAAGTTTTTCAAACGTGTAAGGTTAGTAATATGTATTAATTTAAGATTCTTGAAAATTGAAAAAAATGAGTAGCTGACTTTTGCAAAATTCAGATAAAGTAAATTACTTAAGAACATGAATTTATAAATTTGTATACAAATCTATTGTCAAACATGCATGTTTTATATTGCTGTAATTATAAAGAGTTCAAATTTTTAGTGTGGAAATCACACTTTTTAAACTAAAAATGGAGTTTTGAAGGATAATAATTTCGTAAAAGTATTCGATTTGTTAAAATTAATATCATGAATTACTATTACCCATTTACAGTGGTGCTTTAAACACTTCGCGAAAAGAGGATCAAGGATGTGAAAGAAGGCCAATTGTGAACGTAAATGGCATTGGATCTCAGGCTCGTTCTGCAAGAACTTATAGTAGAAACGCAAATCGAGTCAACTCCCCTAAACTACCAGCACCTAACAGTCATGGGGTTGGACAAATACGAGGTTTAACCCGATCGATGCCCGCCGTTAAGACGATGCGCATGAGAGGCGCAGGAAACAGCTCATACAAAGGTAAGAAAATATTAAGATTGGGTTTATTAATTTTCTTATATCGAAAATTAATGATTTTGTCTAATCTGTTTTAAAAACACTCCCAGGCAATCTCAGCGAATAAGTATGCGTGTTTTCAGATTTGTCCACAATCAACTGAATCGTTTTCAAATATGCAAAAGTTGTATGGTAGGCCCAATTTGGAATAGAAAAGTTATAATTTTGGGTTTACGTTATGGCACACACATTTGACACATTTAACACATTTTAAACATTCTTTTACTTGGTGGATATAATTTTAAATGTTTAATGTGTGTTGATTACTCGTGAAAATGAGATTTTAGAATATGTTACTAACGGAAAAAGATATAGAACAGGGCAGGACATAAAAGGTCCTATTTGACATTGAGCAATTATATTACAAAAATCAAACCAATTAAATCACAACAAATAACTCATGTCAAACAAATTCATCATTGTAGAAATGTCCTTTTTTTGTTTTTCTATAATTTATTACCTGGTCCTTTTTTACCCCATAAGCGGATTGAAATGAGGACGGCCAGGGGAAAACAGGTCCAATGTCTCAATTTAAACTTATAAAGCAATTAAATAACGTAGATTTCAAACATAAATAAGTGAACATAAACTTCAAAGCTATATTATGATCTCGTAAACTGACCATCAAAGCTCACAACCAAAAAAACTAACAACGAAAATAATTTTGTTATGGATTTTAAAACATTGTCATTTATCTTCTGATAGCGACGTCATAGGAATAAAAGTGATGGCTGATTACATATCTTTTTCCTTCTAATTTCAAATATTGTTAGTAAAACACTGCTAACTTCACTTGTTTTTGAGATATTGATGGTGGACCTTCTGGTAGACCTTTACTTGTTTTTGAGATATTGGTAGGGGGTCCTATGAATGATTAACCAAAAAATATTTTTTTTATCAATCGTAACGTATAGTATTGTTGTACATGTTTTTATATATGTATTACTTATATGCAACGATGTATGTTTTATGCAATTTTTTATATAATTAGTGGCATTGCCTCCTGATCGCGTAGACGTTTACTATTTTGACCATGGAAATGCGCGTTATTTGCGAACGACCGACCTCGCAGTCGCTACAGCTACAGAAGTTGTTGCTGAACAAACCGAAAGATATGCGACTCGGTTTTGGGCCGAATTATTTGGCACGCTACATATCGGTTTTGCATTTTTGACTGCGTTTATACTTCAACTAATCAGGTGAGGAAAAGGAAAAATTGGCTATAGATTTAGCAGAAACTCGGTTAATATAAACGATTGCTTGTATGTAATTTTATTTATGGTAGTTGTTTATTAAAATGACCATTCGGTATTGAATGGCCAAAAAAGTATTTGCTGAGATAGATTCAAAGTGTTTAAGAAATCCGTGATCGGCGAGATGCTACCGAACTCTTGAACACTTGCACTTTTTCGAAGGACCAGATATATTTAGTTGTTGGCTATATCAGACCGTTTTAATAAAAATAAAAGATGTTGAATAACTGTTTGATTATTGTGTATTTGAAATATAAGACTTACAGATGATTAGATAGTTGAGGTTTGAATTAGATGTTTTGGATTTGAGTGTTGATTTACGACTGATCTTAGCTATGTGAAATTTAGGTTGATACTAAATTATGTAGATTTTATAATTTCATATATTTTTCTGATTGGCCCATTTTGTGGAGTTAAAGACACCCCATTACAATTTTGGAACCAATCAGTGGTTATTACATTTATCAATCGATCAGGTATTGGTTGATAAATTGCATGATACGGAGAATTTAAACTGGATACAGGTAGTGCGAATTTCTTGGAAATATAAGGATGATTGTATGATGTAGTCAGGGACAGGTGATAAAAATTCTAGGAAAAATGGATTACTGATTTTGCGACAGGATGCGTAATAATAAAAGGAATGAGGGTTTATTGTCGCTATCCTGCATGGAGATAATAAAATATAATAATTAGACCAGGGTTGGGGAATGAGGCGTTAACAGTAGTTATGATCAATACTATCATATCATTTTGGCTAACGTTGACTTTTGGGATACTCTGGGATAATTATAATGATTTAATTGATAACACTGCGCGACAAAAATGGCACTTTTATTTTTTCCTCGAACTTTCTTTCAAACCTGCTTAGAATTGCACGCTGATTTCAAATATACCCTTTGTTTTTTCGTAACAGCTCCAGTTTTTGAGTTTCAGGGGACTACTTTAATTAGTTATTTCGGCTATAATTATTGCAGTTTAAAGAATAAATAAAAGTTTCATTTGTGTTTTTTGTATGGTTTTTATTATATCGGTGATTAATATGTTTTCGACAAATACCGGAAACCTATGTTGAACTGCGCAAAGGCATCGTATTTCAACCACTTTAAAACTGAATTGCGCAATAAAGATAAAACATGGGTTAATGCGTAGGAAAATTGTGTAGTGTGTTTACGTTTGTATCCAGAAGAAAAAAGTAATGCTGTAAATTTAATACCTCCATAATTTAGAAAAAAAACTCAGAATCACCACGACGATTGTTCCTTCTGTGTGGTAAATACCAATGAAATAAATTTAGAGAATAGAAGCAAATGGTCATAAACCACACCACACCATAGTATTGAGGTCTTCTTATGATTCGATACACAACCCCTATCCATGCTATCAACATCTCCTGTCTGCCAAGTAATGGATGCAGAAACCAACGTTAAAAGACAAGGCAGGAAGAATTAAAAGCTGATATATTTGATGTAATTGAGTTGAGTTCATCACCCGCTTATTCAAAACAGTTTTTGGAAATTTTTGGAGATATTAGCTAAGAGCAGAACGAGAGTATCCACCAAGACATCAGGACTTTGGGGGAACGATATCAAGAAAGGTAGGACATCCACATAATGGCTTGGAGAGTTGATGGCTTGAGAGTTGTTGGAGCTTATGACGACATCAGTCAGGCCTTGTCCAGGCCCGAAAATCATATAAAAAACTTTTAAAAGCATAAAATGAAATATGTTGTATTTTTTACTGTAATTTGAGGTAAAACTTGCGTATTGGCATACCTCAAAAACTAGAGCTTTTAGCAAAATTTTGTTACTGTTTGCGGAATCAGCGTCCTCGAATTACTTCAAAACTATCATAACATCTCAGGAAATTTTTTCAGTGTCGCGCAGTGTAATCGATGATATTACATTCATAAAACATTTAGCATTAATGTTTAAAATGATCTTATTTTTGAATATCTTCAATGAATATTTCTGAACCTGCGCTTTTTCTGTGCATTTTGAACAATATGGTATACATATTGTATTTTTGTGTTGAACCTATATTGTACGTTATATTTAGTATAAAATATGTGGTATAAAACTAAAACAAGAGGGTCGGATAAAGTTGACAAATTGATGAAATTTTTAGTTATGCAGCCTTCAGGCAGTTCTTAAATAGAGATTTTAATATATTAGATTAAAAACTTATTACATTTGCTTATATATATGAGTGCCTTTGTCATATTGAATATGATATTTTTTTAAATATAATTTGGAAACGTAAAATTTTTAGTATGAAATTTGAAATAATCATGAATTTGTTATGTTATTTTTCGATGGATCAAAGTCATTTTTGACCTCGTGTTGTCTTTTTTCTCTAATTCTAAAATTACATTAAATTCTCTCAGATTTCAGTAAATATGTTTTATTTCTACCTATTTTAGATTTCTGCTATTTAGCGCTCTGCGACCTCTCACAGTCGGCGTGATTCAACTCGTATCTGATTATTGCTTCAAACCTTTGTTAACGGCGATTTTTAACGGAGTCTTACAGCCTCCGCTAATATTTCTTTATAATTTGGCCAATTCATTCCGCGATTTATGCGAACCCCTGGCAGATGCTTTTGGCCACTTTCTCAGACCGGTGGCTAATCTGATTAGAGCTTTTAGGATTATCGAAATAAATAATATTCGCAATGAAACAAGTGCAATTGCGGAACCAGTTTGATCTCTGGAAAAGCTTTCGTGTGGAAGTCGGATTTAGTGGAACACCCACGTCTTAAACGGGACATTTTTTTGAAATGAGTGAAGACAAGAAACATAAGAAACAAAGTGAATTTTTATCGTTGGATATTTCACGATGAAACTTCTTCTTTTGACGAAACATATAATAATTGGATACTGCTTTTTTATAATTACTATTTTTATAATTATTTTTTAATACCATTTGATATATTTAGTATGTTCGATTTTATCTATTGGAGATAAATATTTCGATTTGTATTTCTGTAAGAATTTTTGATAAATCAACAAATTTTGTAATTTTCGTAATTATATTAATAGTTTATATTTTATATGCATAGTTTTACTCATCTTTTGATTGGAAATAAAAATTTCAACGCTTACAATTGTTAATAATTTCTTAGATAAATTATTAATTAATTAGTATGTTCGAGTTTATCTATTGGAGATAAATATTTCGATTTGTATTTATGTAAGAATTTTTGATAAATCAACAAATTTCGTAATTTTCGTATTATATTAATAGTTTTTCTTTTATATGCATAGTTATTTTTTGAATAAAAAGAAAAATTTTAATGCTTACAATTCTTAATAATTTCTTAGGTAAATTCGTCGAATCCTGTTGAAAACCTTTTCAAAAAAATATAATTATTAATTATATAAATTTATAATTGTTTAGTGTATTTACTGAAACTTCTGAAATTATCGAAATTCGATACTGCATATATAATTTTAGTAGTTTTGAGATCTGCGCATCTGCATTGATATAAATGTATCACTACTTCAAAATTTTTCTGGTACCTAAAGATCAAAATTCGTTTATAGATATAATAAAAATCATTTAGATATTTTATAATTTATTTCCAGATTCATTCAAATATAAATACAAAATATAATCTAATTAAAATTATTAAACATAAAATCATAGATATCTTTCAAAACTATATACACAACTGGTATTACGTTATTACTATTTATGATATACTTTATTATGTAATTTATACCTATTTACAATTTTTTAATAAATGTTCTTGCTCTGTATAAAAATATATTTTATTTTTAATTGCTCATTTCTTATAAATATTATATTAATTCTTAGCCTAATTATACAATTAATTATATCGCCTTAATAAAAAAGTTGCGTTAAATATTATATAACTAAACTCATCGTTTTAAATTATTTAGCATGAAATTAGGTTTATCATAGATATGTTGGTAGTTTCAGCTTTACATTACATTCTAGATTTTTGACGTATGGTTATATAATAGTTCTATATATTATAGTTTACATGTTATTCTGAACATCCGTCCAATACTGGCCAAAATTCGTCTGATTTGATTGCTTTTGATTTGATCGAAATAAATATAAATACCAAATATCAGCTTTAAATGGGTATTTGTAAATTAACTCTTTGTTTTGAAAACTCATTTTTTCTATGGTTTTCTAATTTTAAAAGAATTTATTATCGAATATAATGCAAAATCAGTAACTTTCTATTTTACTTCGACTAGTTTTAAATGAGTTGGTTGCAACAGTTCTTAAAATTTAGATGTTTCCATAAGTTTATGAAGAAATGCTTGTTTTCGAAAAAATATATCGAGAATCATACTCAGCTATTATGGTATCGTTTGAGAAAGATATAAAGATAAACATAATATAAAAATCCTAATATTTTATACTTCAGTTTTAGGAGTAGTCGTTTTATAGTTGGTGGTCCAACCACTACGTATAATAATTCACACGCCTTTATTCTTAGAGAAACTACTAATAATAAGAAAGATGTATGCAAAATTATTAAAACTAAGTAGAAAATATCGTAATAAAATAATATACAAAGATAATGTTAATTCAAGAGTAGTAGATGTGTATGGAATTATCTCTGTCTTTGTCATTTTTTTTTTCAACTTTAATTTTTCTACTCATTTATCGTTTAAATTAATAAAAAATATTAAAGAAATCAAATTCTTACATTCTGGAAAATCGTTAGTTGAATCCTATAACTATTTAAATAAAATAAGAAAATTAAGGGTAATTTTTATTTGCAGACTTAATTATTATATATATCATATGCCAAATTTTTAAGTTTAGGACGAAATATTCAAATAAAACTACTAAAATCATTTGTGCGGAGAAACATGACTATGACAGTACAATTTTTTGAGATCTTATTTTTCTATTTATTTATTTTAATTTTATTTTGTTTTTTTATAAGAGCATATATTACTATAATTCGACATTTTAATATTAGGCCGATATATTAATTTATCAGTAATTTTGTTTGATACATTTATAAAATTATCATATTATTACTGATACGTTAATTATATATTAGTAGATATGTTTCATATAATATGAAACACAATAAATTATATTTTTTATCAATAAATGCAATATATTAAATTATTTGCATAATTATTCACAATTGGGATTTGGTATTTTTAGTACATAGAGTCCTTGTTAGCTAATTTGCGCACGATTTTTATGAAGCAATTTTTATCATTTTATTATAAAGAGTAATAATTTTATTTGGCACTATACAGTTATATATCAATTAGAATTTTAGTTTCTAAAGATTATTAAATGAAAAAAAAGTTATTTCAAACTTTAATTCATATACAGTAATTTTGAAATGTTTAGTTTTGTATATAAAATTGTATATTTAATAATTACATATTTTATTAAAGTTTTATTTATTCAATATAATACTGTTATTCAATTCGAATGGTATTGATAGTTTTGGAACCGAGTATGTGCAAAATACGTTAATGAAATAAAAAACCGTATTTAAGTATAAGTTCAATACAAATTATCATTATATCATCAATATAGTATTTAGTAGTTTAATAATAGTAAATAAAACCACGATTAAGTAGCAAAATGATATTTTACCAACTTTCTTTTATGAAATTAGCAAATGTAATAGCTAAAACTGCGTTGTATATTATGAATATGAGTTTCTCACGTTATACATTGAAAATTGAAATCGAATCTACAAATAATGTGTTCTAAAACATTATCGCCGAAAATGTGTGAATTTATGACTTACACGTGTTCTATATAGGTATTTATATATATATATATATATATATATATATATATTAGGGTGGTCCTTAATATGGACATTTTAGAATTTCCTTGCTCCCAGGAGTTCAAATGCTTCCAAATTGATAAAAAAATCCTCCGCAAGTTTTAGCTCTTAACATTGTCTTTTAGAGAGCGCGCAATTCAATCAAAGTTTTGTATGGAAATAGCATGGGAAAATTTTCAAAAATTTTAAAAATGTTTTTTAGTTATAAGTTAGCAAACAAATGAATGAGTTTTATTTAAAATTCGACGCTCTACAAAACAAATTATAAAAAAACTTGTTTTGCAGAGCGTCGAATTTTTAATAAAAAATGACATGAATTGTCATTTTTAATTCATTTGTCGCTAAGTTATACCTAAAAAACATTTTTAAAATTTTAAAAAAGTTTTCCATGCTATTTCCATACAAAAGTTAATATTAAGAGCTAAAACTTCTAGAGATTTTTTTTATCAATTTGGAAGCATTTAAGCCCCTGGGAGCAGAAAAATTCGAAAATGTTTATGTTAAGGACCCCACATATATATAAATATAAATAAATATATATATATATATATATATATATATATATATGAATATCGAGAATGTCGAGGCTAAAATCTTTTGCAAAAATATTCTATTGACATCAATCTATATGAGTTTTGCAGATGGTTCGAAAATAAAGTTGTGTAAATAATATTACAAACTCGAAATAATGTTGATATAAAATGATTAAATTTGATAATTTGTAAAGAAAATTGTTTGGCTTTTTAGATAGTGTTTAATTTCAAACAATGAATTCATCAACTAATAACCTTTTAACCGTCCAAGAGTAGTTATAAAATAAAAAGTATAAAGTGCCAGTTCAAATCGAAGTGTTTTAATATATACTTAACTGACTAAGTTAATGATCAATATGATTATGCAAATTGAAATTGAATTAAAAATATATTAATGAATACTTTCTTGCGGTGAAATATCTAATACAATTAACTCTTATGCCAGCTTAGAATGGTATCGAAAAATGATTTTTTTATATCGTTAGTTGCAGTTAAAACCATTAATTTTACTCTTAATATATCTTATCACCTTTGCGCTTACCAGCTCCAGATGTTTATATTTAAATATATATAAAATTCCTACAATTATTAAAATACCATTAGCATTAAACCTATAATACTATCATTAATCTCGAGCCGTATTCATGTGCGTTTCGGCGTACACGCAAAATTTAACCTCCGGCTCTCTGTGCCTTTGCGTTAACTCTGGAAGTATGACCACGGAGGCGGTAGATTTGCCGCTTTTGACACTTTTGCTGTCGCCTTCGTCGCGACGTTGCGGATATCATGAGGCGTCGGCCAGAGCGGCGAGCTTATCGTCCGCCGGAAAGCGAAAGCTCACCTCGGTGGCGGACGTGCACAATTGCGATGAGGCCACCGAGTGGTCCGGGTGTTTCTCCTCGCCGGTGTAATAGCGCGCCGTGCGCCGACGGATGTAGCACAAGCCGGTCACGATTAGAGCGACGCCTGGAAAATGAAATAAATTTTAAATGGTTTATTCAAAGTTTGATCTGTTGTACTTAATTAACACTTAATGGACGTGCCGAATTTTGCTCAGGGTTTTTCAGGATTCCGGGTATTTTTTAGAGAAATTACAAAACATAAAATGGATTGAATAGCTGTAATTGCAATGAAATTATTGAATTAGGGTAGAGCGGTACTTAGAGGTCCGCGGGTAAAAAGGTCTACCACCAATATCTCAAAAAAAAGGATATTACATTAAGTAGCATATATAAATGCACTGTAATAATTCAAGATAGCACTGTGATGTGTGATCCTGTAACTACATCAATATTGCCAGTAATTTTTTTCTTTTTTTAATATTTTTAACAGCAATCAGAACCTTACGTCCTATGAGCGTTGGACTGAAACTTCTCCTTACTTCCTATTTTTTAGATGGTAACCCAATAGTTAATCCATCCATATTCAATGATTTTGTTATTAGAATTAATCTAATAGGGCTGACTTTTTATTGGTGCAGCAATGCCGGGCAAGGGCTATTTTCACTTGGTAACATATTGCTATCTATATTTCCAAGTGAAAATCGTTGTCACTGCTGCCTGACAACAGGCTGCTCGAAGTGGGTATCGAACCCGGGACCTCTGACACAAGTCCTGTCGCTCTTAACCGCTTATCTACGGGCGAGCCCTGCCAGTAAATGAGACTACATTCTTCTAAAAACGTAGACGTATATTTGCATGTTACAAGTAGGGCAATTTTAGAAGATAGTAACAATATGAGATTTGCTCCATATAATTACATTTATGCTGGAATTGATTCTGACTTTCAATGTGCTGCTTTACAAAAAGATGTAAATAATTGGAGTGATGTAGGAGATTTTAATTGGCTCTCTAATGAGCCCTCTCCAAATTGGTTCATAATGGAAGAAAATGCAAGAATTAAACAATGGAATGTTTTATAATAGCTTTTTTTATTACAAGATATTACAATTTTAATTTTAATGCAAAATCAGTGAAGTTAAGAATTTTTCAATAACATTATTTGAAAGTAGAGGGAAAAAAATGTATAACCAGTCATCACCTTGATTCTTACCACGTTGCTATCGAGAGATAAATGGCAATATTTGAAAATCCGTAACAAAAGTATTTTCATTCGTTTTTCGTTTTTTTGATCGTGTGCACTGTTGCTTAGTTTACAAGACCTTAATATAATATTTAAGTGTACGATATTTAATTGTTTTACAAGATGTATTGATAATTTTAGGTAAGATTCAACAGTTTCTTTTATATAACCTCTATAAAAGTTTACACCTGGGTGGGTTATAAAGGACCAACTGAGCATTTACCCTGGCAAAGGTGTAAAAAATGCTAAATTGTGAATAAAAAAGTATATTAAGTTAAAAAAAGATATTTTGCAAAAGATAAATTAAATAAATTGTATTTTAAACTCTGCTGATGAATATTTCTGACGAAATACGAGATCAAGATATTTACAGTATTATCTCTGCCAAAAATGCACACATGAAGTTCATATATTGCATTCGTTGAATAATGTAGCTATTCTTTTGTAAACTCTATTTGAAATTAAAATAAAACATTGGCAAACTGTTTGCCCTCTGGCCGTCTCAATGGTAAAAAGGACCAGGATAATTTTTTTTGAAAAATATTAGATAGGGGTTTAGTCTAACAATGAAAAAAAAATCATTAAAAATTTGACAATGTGGCGTTTAGCTCCTGATTGCGATGTCACCCGATTTAAGGCGATGATTGATTACACACCATTTTGGCCTCTACTTTAAAATAGTATCGTCAAAAAACTCAACTTTACATGTTTTTGAGATAATGGTGATGGAACTTTTTACTGGCGCACGTTTTAGCCCCTCTTTACCCTATTTCTTATTGTTTGAGTTTGTGCTTTATCAAAAAACATTCACCTTCTTGCAGTGAAACCTGACAAAAATGACAAATAATAATGACAATATTTATTTGCACTTCTTTCCTTGTCTTTTCTATTAATTGGTGTGATGGGCAATAAAAATAATTTGTAGTAATATCCAGTGATACCATAAAATAACATACCAATGTATTTAACATAAAGAAACTATTGCAAAATGTCTAAACTTCAAGAAAATCGTAGATCTACATGTCTACGTTTAGAAAGTCAGAAACGAAAAATCTGAATCCGGAAAGCCCGTCTGTTAAGTGTTAAGATATACATACTAAATAAAAAACATCTACTTTATGATTGTAAAAAGTGTGTTCTTTCTATGTGTGAAATTATTTCTTTGGTTTTCTAGAAAAAAAAAAAAATTTTACTTTTGAAGCTGTAATTGATACAAATTTAATTCCGTATATTTTTAATAAGAAAATTGCTAATTACAAATAAATTTAAAAACACATTAAGATCAGCTGTAAATACGTTTATGCTGATTGTGATGCGATATTCTTTACTAAAATAAAATCATCTTATTATATTGTGACTTAAAAAAAATCTCATATCTAATTTTGTATGCTTTTGACTCACATACAATTGCTGTATAATTAATGAATATAATAGTTTTTACTGCCATAAAAAACTTGAAAAAATAACATATTACAGATAATTGCACAATTATAAATATATACAATTTACAAAATAACACATTTAATTTAACATGCAAGTAGGCATTTTTCTCGTCCTTTGCAGTCCCTCAAAATGTAACTATTTTTGGTGTATTTATTTACTTGTATATTCTTATGCTGAATAGAATTGCATATTTTGAACATAGAAAATATCATAGGCACAATTCGGAAAATCTAGGTGTAGGACACAATTCATTTATATTGTATAAGCGTATTTTTACTTTTATGAATGGACAAACAAGATAACTAATAAAATAGATTTTTTTTTGCATATCTTAATTTGTAATTTTCTATACATACCAAAAAGCACCAACGGTATTCCAATCGCGACATACGCTCCAAATGGACCGTCTCTCCTGATGAGTTCAGTACTGGCAGCATCCCTTCCTCCGGCCCCCAATGTGCACCAGCCGAGATCTGATTCTTTGACAGATGATAAAAGTTGTCCTCGTAATATTGATGGACTGGCACATATCGGATCGTCCCACCTAAGAAAGAATACGTTATTAAAAATCTATAAAATCTTCACCAATATGTTTTATAATAGTAAATATAATCGGCATGAAAATCATCTATTACCAGAAAAATGACGTATTAGAACAATTGTTGCACGAATTTTACGTTTTATAATAAAAATAATCTTAATAAAAATGATCTTAAATGATCATAAAACAATTAAAATGTAACTTTGAAAAATAATATTTTCATGACTCTATACAAAATTTGATATCTGATAGATATCAAATATCATTATAAAATCAAATATAAATATCAGGAGTCTTAATCAAATCGTTTATTTATTCAAATCGATTCATATATATCGTTTTAATTATATAGTTATAATTGCAATAGCTTCAATATGAAATAAACTAGTGGTATAAGGCATTGTGCCTTAAGCCGAATCGCTGAAACTTGATTTAAATGGAATTAAATGTTTTCAAATATATTATTATAAATACTGTAACTTTTATTCTTCGTATTGTATAGACAAAATATAAGAGCTTATAAATGATGACGCTTAAATATACACGAAAAAACGCTTAGTAATAATAATAATTTATTTTTGTTAATCAAGACTTTAATGTCTTATTTACAAAATTGATATGTGCAAAACAAGAAAAAATACAAAAAATACAATAAATTGAATTTAAAATGAAAAAGTTAAAATAAAAATAAAATAAAAACAGTAATACAAAAATAATAATATAAATGAACTATGACGTGATTGGGCTAGGTGAAAAAAAACGCTTCATAGTAAGTGAAAGATAGTAGCATCATTAGAAACTATTAATGAATTAATTCGAATGTTTTTTAAAAAATCCATAAATGTTCAATAAACAAAATCCACAATTTTTTCTCGTAACTAAAAATATATGTGATGTTTGGTGGGGGAGAGGGAGGGGTAATTTCAAATATCATCACGTATTACCAAAGGGGAGGGGGTTCCAAAAATCCTTAAAAAATCGATCACATGATTAATGGACGCTCCCTAAGATAGTCATATATTTTTTGCAGTTTAGATCCAACGTACAATGGAGCAGCATTTATACATAATCATTGCAATTCATTAAATATCTTGTTTGAAAACGGTTTTAATTTTTTATTTGAACTGTATTGTATTATATATTAAATATATAATGAAAATATTAATATAAATGTTATTATAATTTACATATTTTATATGAGATACATTATCTAAACAAGGGAATCTCGATAAATCAAGGTGGCCGCGTGCGCGAATTTTGAAGCCTACATTTTCATTTGTTTGCATAAAGGCAAAAAATTAATTCAAAGTACAACATAAAGTTTTAAGATGAACAGTAGAGATGAAGCTATCAGAACGAGGTTTTGAGAAAATTGAGATATCAAGGTGTATTCGCAAATGATTTTGAAAACGGGCAGGAGATTCCAAACAAAATTCTCCTCACTTCAACTCCTGTCAAAAGAAGAGAAGTGGATTCCATTGGCGGTGGCGATTGTGGAATGAATCAAGTAGTAAGAAGTTCCATGATAGCTTGTAAAACTGACCTTTCACAGGAGCAGCAAGAAAATCAGTCAGCTGGTGATTGGAAGTGAAAGTATAAGAATTGAGGGAGGGAGTTACATGGAGGTGTTAGCTGCAAAGATACACCTGGAGCATTATTTCTCCAAGTTACAGAAAGAATAAGAGAAAACAATTTTTCGTTTGTTAGTTTATCAATATTTGATGGAAAAAATATTTCCATTACTCAGTATTTGGAGAAGTAAACGATATGACTACTTATGTAATAATTTTACAAAATATCCGATAATTTTATTAAACCTTAAATTTTATTTTAAATTCTTTTATTTATTCTACTTCATACTTTTATTTATTTATTCTAGTCATTTGATTAATATGCGCACCTTTCTATTGAATAAATTGATTCATTTAATTATTATTAGGTAGTATAATTAGTATACTTTAATATTTTAAGTTGGTTAATAATATTACTTTTATCAATAATTTCAGTTTATTAATAAATAATTTACATTTAATAATTTGAATGATTATTAGATATTCAAAAATTAACTAGTGGTCCATGACTTTGTGCCAAGGCTAATTGCTGGAACTTCCCGTACCAAAATTTTTTTTTTTTTAAATAGCATTAAAATACTTTGAAAACTTTGAAGAAATTGAATTTCTGGGAATTTTGAAATTTTTGAATAAAATTGACTTTCTTAAAAAATTTAAACTTGGTTTTTATATTAGGTTGTCAAATATCTCCCTTCCGCCTTTTTGTATTATAAACCGATAGCAAAAAAGCGGAAGGGAGATATTTGACAACCTAATATTTTGAAAACTCTTTTTCAAAGCAATTGCGATGCTTTATTGCTGCGTAGAAACAAAATTATAAGCGCGTAAGCGACGCGTCGCAGTATAACGGGTTAAAATTTAGAACGGAACCCATGGAACTAAAATTTTACTTATTATTAAAATCTCTATAAAACTTCTGATAATTTGATGTGCATATGTCTAATAATCATTTTTGACCTCGAAATGACATTTTTTTGTTTTTTTATTTGATCTCGGAAACCGCTAGACCTGCCATTCCAAAAATTTAATAGTTTGTTCAATACAAATAGAATGTTTTTATCATTCAAATCAAAACTAAAATACCATTTTTAGCCCGTATTTTTGAAACAGCTGATACTGCTTCAGCCTAAAAGTAATCAGTCTCCTTATCAATACGAACAGAATATTTTTTAAATTATTCAAATCGGTTGATCCGTGTTCTCGAAATCGTCCACGAAAATTTCACACACACACATACATCCATTTTTTCTAAAATATGTCAAAATGTTCAGAAACCTTTGAAACGTAAAGAAAAAGAAAAATTTTAATTTTCGATTACAAAAATTATATCTTATTTTAATACAGACGGTTACAGTAAGGATATAATCGCATCGCATGTGGATAAAATTGATCTTGGAAAAAATGATTTTAATCATGCTTAAAACTGAATCGTTAAACTATGCATATAGATCGTTTTCACGATAAAGGGTAAATTTGAAATACAATATTATTCTTTCACATCATTCCGGAATTCAAACGTAGAACATATCGTCAGCGAACGCATGATCGCATTATGCAACCCTTAATGATATCTTACTGAGATATCACGTAGCACATAAGACATTTCTTGGGATTGTTTGAATTCTTATACTTGCACGGCACGATATCTTCCATATACAATTTTATTATCCTTTGCTACTCCGATCTGTAAAGTATATTTAGATAAAGATATCCAAGACCGTTGCTTGCAATAAAATAAACGCGTTCAGCGAAGCTGTTACACGGTTCAACGAGCGATTTCAAGCAGCACATGCCATCGAAAATATGCTGGAAGAATTCTTTTGTTAGCTCCGGTTAAGATTAGCAAGGGAGATGAGTAGAGTCTTCAAATTTTGTAATGGAAATTTTACGATGGAGCTGTCAATCTTAGATAAATCTATAGCGAAACTAGTGGGGCGCATGGCATCGTGCCTTAAGGCAAATTGCTGGAACTTCCCGTACCGTAACGAAATATTCAAGGAATATTAAATGTTTGAAATACATTATTATAAATACTATAACATTGTCTAATATTTATAAAAATTATATAAACTGAATTACAATGTTAAAATTATTTATTTAGAGTATATAAGTCAGCTTTAGAACTTTAGCCAGAATTAAAATTAATATCTGCATTATTTTCGATATAGAAAAAAAATGTTAAAAAAATGAAATAATCTTTTTCTCCAAAAGCAATTATTTTGTTTTTTGAATCATTCAAATCGGATGCTTAGTTCTCTCAAAAACTGCCATTTTTTCCACAATTAGCTCGGTACCTCCAAAACGGCTGAACGTACCTTTGCCTAAAACTAAACACATCTTTTAATCAAATCGAATGTTTTTTTGGAATATCAAATCGGATACTCCGTTCTCTCAAACCGATTTCTATTTTCTGCACTTTTTGCTCCGTATCTCCATAACGGTTGGACCTGCCTTTGCCAAAAACTAATCAGCATATCTTCCTATCAATAGGAATTGATTATTTTTTGAACCATTCAAATCGGTTGGTCCATGCACACAAAACACACACACACACATCCATTTTTTCTGAAGTATGCCAAAATGTTCAGAAACCTTTAAAAAGTTAAGATATGCAAACATTTTATTCTTTGATTTTCGACCCATTACTATAACTACCCTACGGGAAGTTAAAAAACAGTTAAAGTTTTAAAATAAACTAGTCGTGCATGGCATCGTGCCTTGAAGCACATTATAAATTTTGATACAAAACCCAAAAAAATTGAAACAAAATTTTTATTATTAAAATCTCTATAAGATATCTGACAACCGCCAAATGGCATTTTTTAAACTTTTTTATTGGATCTCCTAAAAAAAACGCCGCCTTGCAGTGGAACGGTTACACATTATAAATTTTGACATAGAACCCAAAGAAATTGAAACAAAATTTGTACCCATTATTAAAATCTTTATAAGATATCTGACAACTGCCAAATGGCATTTTTTTAACTATTTTTATTGGATCTCCTAAAAAAGCTCCGCCTTGCAGTGTATCGGTTAAACATTATAAATTTTGGTACGGAACCCAAAAAATTAAAACAAAATTTTGTACCTATTATTAAAATCTCTATAAGATATCTGACAACCGCCAAATGGCCATTATATAACTTTTTTTTATTGGATCTTCAAAACCGCTAAACTCGCCTTCCTAAAAATTCAAATTTTGCGGACGCTCGGTTCTCTCCAAAATTGACTTGCTATTTTTGGCGCTTTTTATAGGAATCGAATGTTTTTTGAATTATCTTAATAACTGAATCATCAATACACACATACACATATTTTTTCTAAGGTATGCCAAAATGTTCAGAAAACTTTAAAACGTAAAATATGCTAAAATTATCATTTTCGATTGTTTTGGCGTTTACTATAACTTACGGAAAGATAATAATTATTTACGTATTATTAATTGATTAGGTTTAAAAGCGTTATAAGAGTATAACTTCCCTAATAATCACAAAAAAAAATATTGATGGGCTTATAAATCCTATAATGAGAACAAATAGTACAAATGAGTATAAATGCCATAAAATAAATCATATAGGAGCACAACATAAAACCACAATAAACATGAATGTTTCCTAAACTTTAAATAATATGTTATAATGATTATATCCAAATGCATGACCATTATATAAAAATATGTAAATGTCCTACTAGTCTGTGTTATGCAAACATTTAAATTCAGATTAGTTTTGCTAAATATCTTCTGCGTTCAGTGCCAAGAAAAACGATTTAAAGTTTCTACTACTAGTTCAGAAATTACAATCAAATAATTTGAATTATGCAATGTATCCAAATTATATTTCATTTTTAGTTTTCTGATTTTGTTCAGTTTGTGGTATGAAAAATATGATTCAGAACACGATATGAGTAATACTGATTTGTTACGACGAGTGTCAAGGATTTGCATTGATCTATAAGGTAGATGAATCAATTTTTTGCCTTAAAATTTTATTTTGTAGAGAAAAACTGTTAATCTGATGCACATAACCTATTTATATTCATATGCATGTATTAAAAAAGGGCTATTTCAGTATTACAAACTGACACTCCAATTTTATTTATTTGTATAGACTCTAGTATAGAGTATAGATGCAAAGACGGTTTGAATTCGAAGACAACAGCGCGATTCATTATTCAAATTCAACATTCAAATAAATATTTTTTTGTCCATTTTTTGATCAGCAATAATTTTATTAATTCACCCGTTAGCTCGGAGAAAAGTAAATTAAATGGTAATTTAAACATTTGTCTATGTAAAAATACTAAAATATTGTCTTTAAATACGGTAGATTAGTCATAAAATGCGAACCGTCGCACCTCCAGGACGGTTGTGACAGGCATAAATATAGATTGAAAAACAATATGGCTATAAACCAAAATGATTTATAATGGATTTGTTTTCAGAAATATGTAACACATTACAACATAATTATTTAAACAATCACAAAACTTTTAAATATAATATAACAATTTATTATAACATATTTTCTAAACTAAGTTAACAAGAAATAAATTTAACTATACTATCACTTTCCTTCTTATAAATGATGTCACCATCACGACTAGTGTTACTATAAACTTCTTCTTAAAGTCAGTCAAAAATGTTAATTAATAATTATCAGTTAACTAATCAATCAAAACTGATATCTAGTCAGAATCATCATTACAACTGTGACAAATGTAATAATGACTATCACCTGCGCATTTTACGTGGAATCAAAAATCGTCCCTTGAATCTCGATCTATTTTACGCTACCTCTACTTTCAGAATATGAGCTTCCACAAACCAGACAGAATATTTCTTTTCTAGTATTGCTTTTTACATCAAGACATTAAAAACATCACAACCATGAATTTGTTACAACCGTACTCAACCTCATACTTTTGGACACAAATCATCGTATGATCGAACTATCAACAAAGTAATTTATCTGTATACAAGTAACAGTTATTATTAAAAAAAACGAACGGAAAGACATATTTTTGTTTCTTTAGAAGCAAAGCGGTCTACAGATCTTGTTAATGTAGGGTGCTGACTACGGTTTATACAAAAACCGACATTTCAGAAAACCGGTTTTCGAATTCTAATTTCACTAAAAAACCGGTTTTAACCGGTTTTCGAATTTTATATTGAAAATAACTTTTTGCCCGAATATTCTGTAATTTATCCGCAAATTTAGTGTAATTTGACTGAATTTATTTATTGTTCAATTTTATAGATAGTAAACAAAACTATTTTAATTTTAATTAGTAGAACTAAAAAATAATAGTTTATCTTGATTAAATAACTTTGAAAATAATTATTTGTTATTCATGCATCATTTTCACATATAAGAATGAAAATATTGTTATGATAGTGAAAGGAAAGTTTTTAGAATAAATAAAAATAATACATTTCTAAATTAAAAAAATCATTAAATTGAAAAATAAGAGTAAAAAAGTATTAGATTCATGTTGACTTTTTGATATCAATTTTAGTTTTAAAAACAATTAAGCTAAACTCGGGTATTGTCTATTCCGAGAAATTTTAATTAATTAATTTTAAACATTCTAATTGTTTTTTGTTTAATAAAATATGATTTCAAAAAAACTGAGTACGTCTATCGAATTGCTACGTAGATGTGTCCTTTGTTTACTCACAAAATTTCCTGAAATAGAAAATACTCTCATACTAGCGACCAAATTGTGCTTAATTATTTTTAAAGTCTGATATAATAATTTTTTGTTCTTTAATTTGTGGCTTCTAGGGTTTAAAACTCTTTTTTTAAGTTTGAGTACTGAAAGTTACTTCATCAAGAAGAAGTCACACTGATTTAAATTAATATATACACTGGTATAAAAATCTAAATTAATATATACAAAACATTTCAGGGAACCATTGCAGTCTTATAAGATATAAAATGTTATTGAACCGATATGATTTCAAGAATCAAAACGCTTTCATCTATCTTTTATATTTGGCTATATTTGTCATTTTCTATTTATACAGCGAAAAACGACTTTTTTCACTAAAAAACGGTTTTCTAATCTCATAATTTTGCCAAAAAACCGGTTTTTGAAAACCGACAAACCCTAGTGCTGACTCAATGCAATAATGGAAACTTGTTTAAACAAACAAACTTCATCTTCGTCCCTTTGGACCCTATCTCAAAATCAGTATAGTCTAGCTGTTATGACGACTGTCATTACCTTACCCAGTCTCCCCTACCTTGTAGCATACTAGTCTCGTGAGATCGATAGTCGTGTACCAATATTTGCAACAATTTGTTTAGTGATCGCTAACAGTAACAGTAACAGTGATTAATTTCGATGCGATACATACCTGTAATGGGGCCCAATGAGGGAGCGCACGTGACACATGTCGCACTGCCACGGATTCTCCGCCAGGAAGACCCGATCGATCGCCGTGAAGCGTTGCGATAAACGCTCCTCGATGCCGCGTAATTGGTTGTGACGCAAATCCAATTCTTCGAGCTTGGACAAATGCGCCAGGATCTGTATCGGGATCGCTTGCAATTCGTTGTGAGACAGGTCGACGCGCTTCAACTTGCCGTTCTCTTCGAACAGACCTGGAGAGGAAAATGCAATTAGCGAACGTACGTTGGTACGAGTGGCTGCGGTCTCTGGTCGAGACTCGGGACTCTACAGATGTACATTATATTGTTATACTGTTTTGATCATATTATCAACGTGCAAGCGAAATAATTATGTAAACATTTGTTTATTCGATTCTATGCAGGGGTGGGGTCTGAGGAAGGAAAGAGGTGACCGAGGGCAATTTGTGTTATTTGGATTTTCAACATATTATAAATATACTTTATTATAGTTTAAAACTTGGTTTATGGGTATTATGGAAAGGGTAGAACGGGGTTTAAAGGTCCAAGTTTTCATTAACACAGAAATTCAAATTTTTATCAACACTGTTCATAAGTTTGGCTTTGTGTGGATGAAAAACTGAAATGAAACATTTTTTTTTGTAAAAATTACGAAACAACAAATATATTTGCTTCAAATAAACATTTCAGACTAAAATAATTGGTAAACTAGCTGTAAATGAAATTCTGTCTTAAGGCAATTAGGGCATCGTGCCTTAAGGCAAATTGCTGGAACTTCCCGTACCGCAATTCAAAATTCGAATAATTTTATATAAAATAATCAATAATAATAATCAATAAAAGTTGATCAATGATTTGAAACTTTTAATAGAATTTTGAACCATATTAAATCATTCTATCTTAAATCATTTACTTTGAAATATTTTGGAAATTCTGACTGCTTTAACTGCATAGAGACGAAATATCAAAGTGCGTAAGCGCCGCGTCGCCGTCTAACGCGTAAACATTGGTGCGGAACCCATAGGAATGTAAACAGAATTTATACTTATTGTTGAAATCTCTATAAAATATCTGATAATTTGATGTGCATATGTCTAATGTTCATTTTTGAAAATCATTTTTTCATTTATGCCAAATGGCTCATTTTTTTTACTTTTTCCTCCATATCTCCAAAGTCGTTGGACCGGCCTTTCCAAAAATTTGAACAGTTCTTCATTTAGTCAATACATCAAATGTTTTTTGAATTATTCAAATCGGACGCTCCGTTCTCTTAAAAACTAAGTTACCGTTTTCGGCACTTTTTGCCCCGTATCTTCGGAACGGCTAGACCTGCCTTCGCCAAAAACTAATCAGCACGTCTCCTTATCAATACGAATCGAATGTTTTTTGAATTATTCAAATCGGTTGATCCGTGTTCCCGAAATCGTCGACGAAAATTTATATCCGAACATACATACACACACGCACATACACACACACACACACACACACACACATACATCCATTTTTTCTAAGGTATGCCAAAATGTTCAGAAACCTTTGAAATGTCGAGAAATGCAAAAATTTTCATTTTTGATTTTTTTGCGATTACTATAACTTGCCCTACGGGAAGTTAATAAAATGAGAAAGCCGAATAAAGTATACATGTATGCATATCCATATGGCATTTTGTATAAATATTTAATTTTATTCGTTTTTTTCTCATAATTTTTTTAAGATATTCTATAAAAATAAATTTAGATAAAACTTCATTAAAATTTCTTTATTTTATATATATTAAACCATAAATCAATTATTATCTGAATTAAATAATAAAATAGATAACTTTTTAATTGTGGGTCAATTTAACCGAGCCCGGTAGGTATAGGTACACACGAATTGTCGATAGGTTATTTAATTGTTTTATAAGAAGTTTTGTTAATTTTAAGCTAGATTTAACAGCTTTTATTTTATAATAAAAGCTTACACATTTGTGGGGTAAAATGGACCAACTGAATCTTACCTTGGCAATGGTATAAACAATAAAAATAAAGAATAAGAAAGTAAATTAAGTTAAAAATAATCAATTTTTCAAAGTATAAATAAATAGTTATACCACCTCTACTGATAAATATGTCTGACGAAAAAGCAGATCAAGGTGTTATATACAGTATTATCTCTGTAAAAAATGTACCCATAAAATTTATATTTTGCACTGAATGAACTTTGCATGAATAATGTAGCTATTATTTAGTAAAATTCCTTTAAAATTAAAATTAAGACATTATACCTATTTACCCCCTGGGCGTACCATTTTACACTGTCTATGGGGCACAAAGGACCAGGTGACATATTTTTGAAAAATAGCAAAAAACAAATTTTAGTACAATGATGAATTTGCTGGGAGTTTTATAGTCGTTTGTTTGAGATGTGGCATTTATTGTGATGTAATTGTAATTGGTTTGGTTTTCACAATATATTAGCTCAAAGTCAAATTGGACCTATGTGCACCGCCCTACCCTATGTTATATTTACCAATATTATTTAAAAATATTTATTTGATGTTGGTTATATACCTAAATAAACACAAATTCTAACATTTTTTCGAAAACTGAAATTATGTTATATTAATAAATATTAATTCCACGCATACTATTTATTTTTTATAGTTCAAATATTATTAAATGTGTTTAATATTATTAAAAATAATTATTTGCCATTACTTATTCGCAAATAAATGTTTAAGAAATTGTTGGCTTTTCGTACGTACATGTGATATCTTTGCAGAATATTAATTCGTACAATGTTACATCCCCTAATATTTCAAGAATGCTAAATTGTCTGCATTGCAATAGTGGAATGCTTGTAGTGTTGAGCTTTTTGAAATAATTTCGAAATTCCAGTTTTGTCATTAAGATAACATAAATTTAGTTGTATATACCATTGATTACAAATATTTGCATAAGTCTAGAAACAGATTCTGAGACCGTTTTAATTAATCTTTTGATCTGAAGAAGATATAAAGTTATTTGCTCTAAGAGTTTATTTATTCATTGAAAACAAATTTTACGATATTACATTAAACTGTAATCAATATTTTAATTAGTTAATGGAATATAACGCATAATATTTACGTAAATTTGACAGCTTTTATTCTTGCAAACGCTGAGGCCTGCAATTATTAGAGTAGAGAAAAAAAGGTTTTCGTGTGATATTTACAATGAATACAAAATTTTACGTAAATTAGCAGGTAATCCTAAATTCCCTTAACAATAAAATTCATAATATTGACCTTATAATGGCAAAAATAGTGTTAACAAATTTGAAACTGAAAAAGGCTGAATCCCAATAAAATTCCAACAGTTTCTTTTTGAAATTTTCAAATATGTGTTCATAAAAATGTTTTGTGACCTGAAACTGTAATACGTTGATTAAGCGAACCGGATAATAAGTTTCAGTGATGCATTTCACGTAGTACTTTTTCCCTTGGCCTGCTCGCTTTCATTGCGTTGCACTTTTACGATAATATATTTGAACATAAGAAATTTGATAACACGTGAGTATAGAAAACGTGTCTCGGCGAAAAACTATCGTCAGCACCTCTAGATTATATAACGCTCCGGATTTCTGCTACTGAATAAACAAAAGTTACTGTTTACATCTTAACAAACGCCATTAGGGATAGACCTAATCATTAACTTCCCGTAGGGTAATCGCAAAAAACGAAAATTTTCATTTATCTTCACTTTTCAAAGGTTATTAACATCTTGACATACCTTAAAAAAATGAATGTATATGTGTCTGTGCATTTGAAGAATTCAAAAAACATTCGATTCCCATTAATGGGGAGACGTGCTGATTACTTTTTGGCAAAGGCAGGTCCAGCCGTTTCGAAGATACAGGACAAACATTGCCAAAAATGGTAATTCAGTTTTTGAGAGAACGGGGCGTCCGATTTGAATAATTGACATTTTACTCGTATTGACAAAATGAAAAACTGATCAAGGAAGACAGGTCCAGCGGTTTTGGAGATCTAATACAAAATGTAAAAAAATTGCTATATGACGGCCAAAAATGATCATTAGATGCATGCCCATTAATTTATCAGATATTTTATAGAGATTTTAGTAATAAACACAAATTTTGTTTACACGTTTCGATATTTCGGCTTTAAAACAGCTACGCAGGTTTGAAATAGATTCAAAATATTCAAAAATATAACAAATTCAAATTTTTGAAAATAGTCCAATTTTTTTCAAATATGTTTATCAAAATTCTCGCAAATCTAATTGTATCAAAATTTCCAACAAAATTTTAAAGCTTTTAAATATATTAAATTACGGTACGTGAAGTTACAGCAATTTGTCATAAGGCACTAGGCTATGCACCACTATTTTTTTTAAAAAAGTTTTTTAAATATAAATAAGTAATAGATTTCATAAAAAAGTAAAGACGTTAAAAAAATTCACATCATTCGATCATGGGATGAAATAAAAAAAAGTATTGATTACTTTAGTTCAATTGGAATATAACATTTTAATAAAAAACCTATCGATTTTTATCCTATAATTTATTATTATTATATATTATATATCATTAAAACTGTTAGAACAAAACACTCTTAAGTTAAGCAAAATTTTTCTTTGCAAGAATTTACAGAAGTAGAGATTCAAGGGAGGTTATAAAATATTTTCATGTATCATTTATGTTTCATGAATAATAATGTAAAAACAACTTGAAGACATTGTGAATAATTAAATAATTCATTGTAATTAGAAAATAAGAAGACGTGCGCAGACTTTGTAAATTAGACATGTGGTAAAGATAAATATCCATCTTGAAATTTTTTTTGTTTTCAAATATATTAGTATGATTCGTGATACGCAATCAAACTTGCTTTACATTTTCTAATTTTAGTACTTTGCAAAGTTTGAAATAAGGTCGAACAGGGCGCGTTTGCGTTTTTAAAATTATAATTAGAATGAAGTTAAAGTTAGAGTACATAAAACGTGATAGTAGTTTAATCAACTCAAACAATTAAATTTACGATTTACTTCATACTTATTAGGGTAATAGTTGCGTAATCCTTGAATCTTAGGAGGAGGATGTGACCTACTCTCCATTAAACGTAGGAGTATATATATACATTTGATGGCTTAGTTCTTTAATTGTTTTAGAGCTTGAAAATAAATGCAAAATCTTAACTAATAATAAAGGAAGTGTTGACTAAAATAGATTCAACGATAAAATTGGCTACCAGAAATCGTAGTTTGCGTTACAAAAATGTATACTTATATACATACATACATATATATATATATATATATATATATATATATATATACAAACCATAAAATGAAACATATTTATATACCTGATCTGAATTACATCATTTGTTCGAATGTTTCAAGTTAGTGCATAGTATATAATTCCGCGCGTGCTTAGCACATTAATGTTACGATAAAATATTTTCCATTAAGAAAATCCAATAACTCTATAAGCTGTACTACTATACTTTAATCTTTTGATATAAGGCTAAAGTTGTAAGTACCATAAAATGAACCATACCACAATAATAGTGGTTATAACAAATTAACGAGCTTAGCAAACTAATTCTAATATAAATTAACTAAATTTTAATATAACTAATAAGCACTACAAAATTTATATCGCGCCCTCAGTATATGTTTTCAAATGATGTAAGTAATATTTTTTAATTTCACGATGGTGCAGTTTATGTTTTTGCCAAAAAATCCGACTTGCTAATTTTATATTTTTTAAACGTTTGTTAGTATTTTTCAAGTCATTCAATTGTTTGAGACCAAAATTGCAAATAGTGTATATTAAATGTGTGTACAAAATTTGAAAGCTAACAGCTCGATAGGAACTCGCGTTGATTAGTTTTGCGCGAAGATCGCCCAAGCCGTTTCTTTATAATTAGTAGAAAGTGCATTTTTTGTCCACGGTTTAGGCAAAATCTTGAACAAAATTTAAAATTTGTTTGAATGATATGATTTATGAATCTTGCTAATTAGTTTTTGGATTAGGTCAGATCAACCGGGATGATTAAATATTAAAGCAAATTTTATTTTTGATAACATGGTATATTGCAATAGTGTAAATTAATGATATTAATTAACACATTTAGTTTGACATCAAAGATTAATGGGTGGTCTTTTGTATACTCTAATATTACTAATCAGTCATAAACTGTAATCACACAGTCTTGAGTTCAAATCCACGTTTTGCACAACTAGGTACCAGCAGAAGTGATGTCCGTTTTTTTTTGAAAATATAGACCAAAAATGTATTTGCATGTAAAAAAGTTTTTTTTGGCATTGTTGCAATAAGTTAAAATATATCATTACTATTAGAAGGGACAAGTACTGGATTGCTTCAAAGTATGTATAAAATTATGGTGACCATATTTTTTAAGGTCAAAACTGGGACGGAAAACCGTGGGCGATGTCTTTGAACTGAATAATTTAAATATTATTTAAAATAACAAACAAAAGATCTAAATCCGGGAAAATATTGCTTTTAGAAAAATCCGGGACACAAGGTGGAATTCGGGTCTGTTCTGGCCACACCTAGACGTATGGTCATCTTAAATATATAGGCCAACCAATTTATAAAAGGCTTTGCCGAAAAACAATAATAAAACTTTTACATAGCAATATTTTAACTATTTTATTATTAGCTTTTATATCCTGTAATTTTGTGAGATAATATTATTTCAAGAACTCAACGATTTCACGTAGCGCGTAATAAAACTTACTTACTCATAGCCTTTATAACAAGCAAACAGAAGTTTTTAAAATTGTGAATTATGGATACTTCAGTAGATTGAAGTCGTAAATTCCTATCAAAATATTTACATCAACATAGTAGTAAATATATAATACATTGCGTAGTAGGATTTGGCCGCAGTGTACGCGTTCGGCGAGTACTTACAAAAGTGTGGCAAATAAAAGAGCTTAGCACAAAATTTTCACAGGATTAATCCGACATGTCATAAGGCTTATACGCGATTATTTGTATACGCTTAGCGAGCGTTATATTTAATTGCCCCGACAACCCAGTTCAACATGAACACCTAATGCGAATGATAAATGATTGATTATAATAAACCGAGTGAAAATTCGTGAGCAGTTTATTAATTTTCTATAATATTTTCACTATTAGTGTTAAAAGTTCTTTCCATTTTTTACTCGAGAGGAGCCGAAGACTATTAATAACATTCTCTTACACAAAACAATTGAAATAAGTAGTATTCAAAAAAATAAAACACCGACTTTGGAAGCCCATTATTTATTAAATGAAGTTGAAGAATTTAAGCATACATCATCATATTAGCAATATTCGAATAGCAAGGTGACCATATTGTTTTAGGTCAAAACCGGGACGATTTTTGGTTATGCTAATCTGGGACAGAGGGGGGAGGCTGTTTTTAATGCTAAATAACTTGAAAACATACTGTTTAAGGATTTCATAAAATCATGTTTTTAAATAAATATTTTTTTTTAAACTAAGATTACCGACTTTTAAAGAACTTCATTATTCGATCATGTTATACAATATCTTATATTTTTTTGCTTAGACATAAATCTTTAATTTTCTTCATAATTAAGCTGTTAATACTTAGCGCTTGTACCATCCAGTCAAAAAGTTCCTTTGCATATGTTTTGCTATTTTTTATAAAATTCAAAATAAAGCCCCAAAATTTTTAAAGTGAGAGGCTATTTTAACCTGCCTTCGAAATTTCGAATTCGGCTACGTGTTGTTTGATATAAAAATACTTCTTTGCATATATCATTTGCAAATTTCATGGATGATTGTAATTTTATTATCAAGTAATTGATTTTATTATCAATTTTAATCTTTACTTTCTGAAAACCCGGGACAAAAGTTCTAAATTCTGAAATTCCTCTGAAAAAAAACCCGGAACACTAGGTTGAAATACTGGAGTGTCCCGGGCAAACCGGGACGTAAGGCCACCTTAAAATAGGCAATACACTTTTCAACATAACATTCCAAATTTCAGTTTTTTCTAATAAATTTTTATTGAAAACAAATGAAAATTCTTGTGCCAGGGACTCGAACCAAGTATTCTTGGCGCGTGAGTCAGGCATGTTACTGATTGAGCTATTCCCGCCACTATTTCAGATAAAAACGCAGTACAATTACCACATCTAATTGAATGGTTTTCAATACTATAAAAACTATTAATTAATAAAACGCAATTTAAATTGTAATTACGATTTTGATACTTCTTTGTTGGAGTTCTAAACATGATTTATTTTGCTTATTTGTTATTTCAAATTATTTATAGTATTATTGAAGAATAGACTTCATTAAATTTTTCTATCTACTTTTTCTAGTTTTTTCTGCAGGTCTAAATACTGATCTGATAATTCAATAAGGAAATGAGTTATATTTCGAAATGCATCATATTAATTTCAAATATAGTTCTCCTATATATAGTATAATGGTGAGTCCGATATGATGATTGAAAAGTTTTGATTAGAGGTATCATTTTTTGTAAAGAATTTTAGATTTGCAAAAGATGGCGCAGTTATTTTGTGGGTTAGCATTTGTAAGGAATCCTTAATAATAAATATAAATATTTGACCTGAACTCTAACCGTGACTGGAAGGTACTAAATATTATCATTTACAAATGTAGTTTTATCATTTGTTTGTCGGCTTCCACCGAAGTAAGACATTATGTAACATCAGTGGCAGAATTTTGAAGGACAGTGTATCTCGTGTCACTTTGGGTACATAATGAAGAACATTTTAGACTGAACCAAATGGTGAAATTGTTAATTAATTGTAAAACAGATTGTCAAAATTTAATGTGCAATGAAATATTGAACATTTTCGTGAAATTATGCAGTGAACTCAATGTATATCGTGTAATCTCAAAGGTACTTCGACTGCATGATGACATCAAAATGAAAGGAACTGGCGTCCATGTATTTCTGTTCATGTGCATGGACTCATGTAAGCAATAAAAATTTAAGAAAAATCCTATCCAAATTTTCTGATGGTTTCATAATAACATTTTGGCGTCTGAGGTAATTGTTAAGATTTTGCGCATTAGATGCAAACAACGAGGATAATTTTGCTTTGTGCGCTGTAGACGTAACAAATTTGTACGATGCGATTTGTACTAACTCTGAGTCTCTGTTAGCGCGGTTCCCATACTGCACTATGTAAGATTCCGTAGAACGCACTACGAATTAGCCTGAATTGTATGTTAAATACGAGTTTTTTATAGCACGGTCACCATACTGCACGGTACACACTTGCCGCGTTAAGCGAGTGTTTACTGTATACAGTCAACCTTCCGTTAACATGGTAATCTGGAAACGCGGTTTCCATGCTACGCGGAGCTGAAACTGTGACAGCCCTGCGATAACACGGTACTCCTCCAAAACGGTTTTTGTTCAATAACCCATAAGTTTCTTACGCGCAACCTATGAATGACCCACTAATTTTAATGTAATTTTTGTTATAGACTTTTTTGGCTTTTACGGTTTGTTTATAAACACATACGATATAGATAGTGTCATTTACAGGTCGCTAGTCTTTCAAAAAAAAAAATCTGCTTATTGACAGAAAACAGATTGTATCATAACTTTACATCAATTCTTCAATTCAATAAAAAAAATTGTAATCTATCCTATCTGGTTGGTCTCCATATAAGGCAGTGAGATATGTGACTACTAATTCTTATAGCACGGTTTCCATACAACGTGATGGCCGGTTTTCCTAGAACGCACTTCGAATGAGTGTGGGTTGTACGTTGAATCCATGTTTCTCATAGCACGATTTCCATATAGCACGGTACCGCGTTATCGGAGGGTTGACTTTATACATATGCATGAATTTACCACAAGTAATTTTTGTTGAATGCACCCTATCAAATTATATGTTTCAACAAAATCTTTTTGTTTCTTTAACAAACTGTTGATTATTTTATATTTCCAGAGTTCAACTATTTATATTTACGATTTGTTCATCGCTATAAATTTTTCTAAAAAGAAGATAATTTGTAATGGACATTCAACATGTTCGTATAATACATTCATTTCATATTTTCATACATATATTATTTAAAAATATTAATTGTAATAATAATCTTACCTAATGGTAAGTCCACTAGTTTCAAATGACTCAACCGAATGTTGGTCAACAGATGCATATTCTGCAAAACTGGTCTGATATCATCCATGTCCAGATGGTTTCCACTCACGTCAAAACTTTGCAAAGTTGCGATCACGGGTTCCATAACTGGCAGTTCTAGTACGTCAAGTTGATTCCCTGATAGGTTAAGTTCTCTTATAGAGTTCAACCCATCAAATGCTTTTGGGGCAATTTTTACCAATCGATTATTCGCCAAATGAAGTGTCGATAGTTGAGCTTGTTGTTTAAATAATCCGGGTAACAACACAGCTAGGCGGTTACCGTCCAAGTACATGTGCTTCAGTTTCTTAAGTTGAGAAAAATCTTCTTTGGGAAGATAGTTGATCGAGTTCTCGCCGAAATCCAACTCACGAAGTTGCGGTAATAAGTGATATAGTTGGGTGTTGATAATGCGCAGGTCACAGCCGCGGCATCGCAATGTTCTCAACTCCTGAAAGTAATTGGTTCAATTTGCACATTAAAAAATCATCATTGATAATAAATTGAGATTAAGAAACTTAATGACTATCGGAATTTAACTTTTCATGCCTCATTAATATTATAAAGAATAATACTATATTAAATTGTCCACTTAAATATTTTCATACGCAAAAGATATGTGTATTTTTATTTGCCGAACCGTCTTTATTATTTTGGAGCCCATTTTTCAACTTCCCGTAAGGTAAGTATTAAATCAAATCCAAAAATCTAAATTGAAAATTTTTACATTTCTTCACGTTTTGAAGGTTTCTGAACATTTTGGCGTACCTCAGAAACAATGGATGTGTGTGTGTATGTATGTATGTATGGATACAATTATCCGTCTACATTTTCGGGCGCACGGATCAACCGATTTGAATTTTTCAAAAAACTTTTTGGCAAAGGCAGGTTTAGCTGTTTTGGAGATACGGAGTATGAGTACTTAACTGTAATTGTGTGGTGTTGTATCACTCATGTGATTATGGGACGTTGTTTGGTAGCTGGAGCTGAGCGGTTGATAAGATAAAAATACTGGTTGTTGGTTGATCTTGATCTTTTATTGTTTACTATTTTTACAATTAAATAATTTGTTCGATAACCGTTTGGTTATCGATGATCAGAGACTACATTTTTTTAAGTATCTAAACAGTAAGTCTGACTTGACTCCTGACTTCTGACTGCTAACTAAATCTTAACTACTTCTTATATACTAAATAATTGTAAACAAAACGTGATTCCAAAATCTAACAGCAAGGCCGGAAGATCTTCGGATAACCTTCAAATAGCACGTAGTGCTCTAACAAAAATAATAAATAATAAATTATATTTGTCATTACAGAATAGTACATTAAATGAAAATCGAGTTTTTGAGAGAACGAAGCATCCGATTTGAATGATCTAAAAACATTCAATTCGTACTGACGGGGAGAAGTGGTGATTAGATTTTGGAAAAGGCAGGCTCAGCCGTTTCGGAGATACCGAGCTAAATGTGCAAAAATGTCAGTTTTTGAGAGAACTAAGCATCCGATTTGAATGATTCAAAAGTCGTTCTGCTTGTTTTGACAAAATAATTGCTCTTGAAAAAAAAAAAAACATTTCAATTTTTTTTCCAAATTTTTTTTTGTATTTCGAAAATAATTCAGATTTTGATTTTAATTCTGGCTAAAGTTCTAAAGATCACTTATATACTTTAAATAAATAATTTTAATTGTAAACTGTTATTCAGTTTATATAACTCTTATAAATATTAGACAATGTTACAGAATTTATAATAATCTATATGAAAATATTTAATATTTCTCGATCATTTCGTTACGGTACGGGAAGTTCCAGCAATTTGCCTTAAGGCACGATGCCATACACAACTAGTTAAATTTTATTTGAGAACACATTTGATACGATATTTATACAATGTACCCATTTTTTCTAACTTTCCGAAATCCTTCCGAAGATGTTTCTTTTTGCCACAAAACCAGATTTTCTAAATTTATGTTTTCTAGATGTCTCACGTGATTCTGAATCATTTAAGGCCAAATTTGGTAAAAGTATGAATGTGCATAATATGTGCCGATTTTTTATCCTTCAAAGTTTTCTCAAAAACGGCTGAATTAATTTTAAAATTTTGAAAATCATTTGATAAACATCAGAACTAGCGAAAGACTAGTTTATTAGTTTCAGAATTTTCATGAAAGTGCAATTTTTAACGTTTTCGCAAAAAAACTCCAACTGATTTTGAAAATTTAAAAGATCTTGAAGGATCGCGTTGATTACTTTTTTGTAAAGATCGTTGTAATTAATTTTCAGTAAAACTTTTTGACGATATCTACTCAGAAACATTTTCAGGACTCTATTTCCATATTGAAATAGATATCACTAATGCTTGATATTAGGTTGTGAATAGCGCATCTCTGTACTATGGATACCTTCGATAAATAAATATGTACTTAGAAAAAGGACCTTTGTGAAATAATATAACTTCCTTAAAAAGTCTTTAAACCTCTTACTTTTTCTATTAATATTCTTCTTTCTGTCACAATAATAATGATGCAGTAGTAAATCTTACAATAAGAAAATCACAATATAATTTAATTTGAAATCCTCGTGAAATAAAGTTTTTGGATATAATCCGCCATATCGCATTATGAATGCATTTATTTTCAGTTGCATTTATAAGCTATAAAAAGATATGCATGATGATAATAGAGTTTCTGCAGATTTATAGATTATAATAAAACTTTATATGCCATGAATTTGAATGACGTTATTTAAATTTCATTAATCATTTATTATTTCTGGAATTCCGCGTAGACTTCCTGTATTTCGTAATCAATTCTTTTGTATTTGTGATTGCGTTCTATTTTCTTCATTGTGAATTTAGACATTCAAGAGTTAAGTTACTTTTAGAGTTCCGTTTTCTAAGGAGTTTATCAATGCGATCAAACAGTCAATATGTAGGTGTCATTAATACTTAAATTCAATATCACGTTTGAACCAGAGTTTATTGCAATATATGCAAAATGTTTGAAACCTGGTTGCTGGAACTTGCCGTATCAAAAATTAAATTTTTTAAAAAAGATTTAATTTTCTTTTAGAACTCTGAAGAATTCGATCTTTTGAGATTTTTAAAATTTTTGAAGAAAATTGGCCGGTTTGAAAAATTTGATTTTTTTATACTTAGAAATATTTTGGGAATTTTGAAGTTTTTTTCAAAGCGATCGCGATACGTTAGCTGCGTAGAAACGAAATATAGAAGCGCGTGCGCGCCGCGTCGCAGTATAACAGATAAACATTGGTAAGGAATCCATATAAATGTACACAAAATTTGTACCTATTATTCAAATCTTTATAAAAAATCTGATAATACGATGTACATATGTCTAATGTTCAGTTTTGATCGCCAAATGGCATTATTTATTACTTTTTTATTGGATCTCCGGAGATGCTGGACCTGCCTTTACAAAAATTTAACCAGTTGTTTATTTCGTCAATACAAGTAAAATATTATTTGAATTATTTAATTTGGACGCTCCGTTATCTCAAAAACTGAAATACCATTTTTGGCACTTTTTGCATCGTACCTCCGAAACGGCTAGACCTGTCTTTGGCAAAAACTAATCAGCACGTCTTCTTATCAGTAGGAATCTAATGTTTTTTGAATTATTAAATCAGTTGATCCGTGTTTGCAAAATCGTCGACGAAAATTTACACACACACACATACATTCAATTTTTCTAAGGTATGCTAAAATGTTCAGAAACCTCTGAAACGTAAAGATATATAAAAATTTTAATTTTCGATTACTCTAACTTACCCTACGAGAAGTTAAAAAGATAAAAGCGCAGTGTCAAAAATAGAATAGTAGGTATAATGCATAAAAATGATTGTTATAATAAAAAACTAACGATGGAATTTTTGGAATAATTTTGAATATAAAAAATTAAGAAATAGGAACGAAAGAAACTGTCGACAGAAAAATTATATCATATATTATTTATAGGCAGTTCACCAGCAAAATATTGTTTGATATTCTAATATTCGTTTGATACCGACAGTGGCATATTCGAATTGTAACTTTTAAAAATCGTTTGCTTTGAGCTTTGAAAAGTTTGACAATAATGCAGGAAACGTGGATTTGTCTAATGTTTAAGAAAATGGATATCACTACTGCTTGATAACTTAACGATTGCAAGCCGAGGCCCTATAGGGGTATACCCCTAGCTGTTACCCATTCGATACTTTTATGCTTAAGAAAAATAGTTGTTTTCTTTATATATGTAGTTTGTTTTTCAAACCGGTATACCTTGATGAATTGTTTTCGTGTTTACAGAAAACACACACACACTATATATATATATATATATATATATATATATATATATATATATATATATATATATATATAATCGTATATATTCGAAAGGGAAGAATTCTTTGAAATCAAAACAATGAAAATGTGCCCATTCAGTGTGCACAAAGGCAAGATAATAAATTTTTCTTTCATCTCAACGGTCAAAGGAATAAAACTAGGTTAGTTGGATCATGGTAACAAGATAGTGAGCTCGTTAGAACATCTTGCGGCTACGTTAATTTTCTTATTTAAGCGGAAAACTACATTTGTATTATGCGAATGCTGCTTGTTATTTCAGCTTTGTTTCATTTCATTAAATAATATGTCGATGTAGAAATAAAAAATAGTTACGATGCTCTGACGTATAATTGTTTAAAGGGTTGAACGTGTTAAGTTGATGTGTGTGTGTAAATATGATGTAATCCTATTTGAAATTATTTGGAAACCAATGAGATTTATTGTACCTACAATGTAATTAATTATATGAATATATTATGGAGTATAATTTTTTATTTTTATTATTTATCATAAGCAGCAATCAGAACGAGAAATATTCTATGAGCTATGGTTAATAATTTGTAAGTAAAATTAATAAAAGGTGAAATTGTCTAATTTGTATAGTTACACATTTTTAAACAATATTTGAAAGTAGAGAGCTAAATATGTATTACTAGCTATTACATTGATTTCTACAACGTTGCCATCAAAAGCTGAACGGAAATGTTTGGAAATTCATAACAAGAGTATTTTGTTTTGTTGTTAGTTTTTTGGGTTTTGAGCTCTGTTGTTTAGTTTACGAGACATTCATATAATTTTTAAGTATACCTTATTTAATTGTTTTATAAAATGTATTGTTATTTGTAATAGTTTTTTCATACCCTATATAAAAACTTACATTCGGGTGGGGTAAAAAGTACCAATTGAACCTTTACTATGGCAAAAGTAAATTAAAAAGTAAATTAAGTTTAAAAAGCATTTTTACAGCAGATAAATTACATAAATAATTTTCTGCTGATGAATATTTCTGACGAAACACCAGATCTAGGTTATATACGGTGTTATCTTTGAACATCTGCCCATCAAATTTATATTTTGCATTGGTCGAAAAATGTAGCTATTATTTTGTAAAATTCTTTTAAAATTAAAAATAAGCATTGGACCTATTTGCCCCGCCTGAGGGGTAAAGAAGAGCAGGTGACAGATTTGAATAAATAATCGGCAGATTAAAATAATAATTGAAATGCTATTTATATTTCTTGTTAAGTTGCAGAAATCGCGATAAGTGATGCACGATATTTAGATAATTATTTAAAGTAGCATAATCGAGAACTAATAGCTTAAAGTATATATTTTAATAACTTGGTTCTCGGTATTTCGATAAAAAAATAATATTTTTACGATAATTGAAAAATTATGTAATTTTTTACTCTTGATTGGTAATTAATAACTGGGTATGACTAAAAGAATGAGTATATTTCATAATCTATTAATAATGTAATCGCAAATACTCATATTATAAAAATTAAATCCAGGTACAAACTGAATTTATTTCAACACAGTCTTTTTATGCATTATACGTGTGTAATTGTTTATTATTCACTATATCATTCTGACATATCAATTAAATATGAATTGGAAATAAAGTGGATAAAATGCAGTTAGACATGAATATTTATTGAGCGGAATCTATGCGTTCGTAGTATATTCGAACTTGTATATTATTCATGCACATTTGGGCTCAAAAGCAAAATGGTTTTTAAATCATGAGGTTACTGCTGCTTTTATATATTTTCAACTCTGAATAAATATGTTTGAATTTGACAAATCAGAAAACAAGCTAGAAAAAATAACATGGGCATAGAAATAAAACATATTATATATATATATATATATATATATATATGTATATATATATATATATATATATATATATATATATATATATATATATATATATATATATATACAGGTGACATATTATCTAATAGGGTAGGGCGGAGCACAAAGGTCCAATTTGATTTTGAGCGATTATATTGTGAAAATCAAACCAAATTATATCACAACAAATAACACATATAAAACAAACAATTATCTGACTATGTTTAGTAAAACTGCCAGCTACTTCATTTTTGTAGCCATTTTTTTTATTTGCTGTTTTTTTCAAAAATATGTGACCTGTTTCTTTTTACCCGAACTGGGAGACTGTTTTATTTTTAATTTTAAAGGGATTTAACAAAATATTAGCTACATTAATCAACCAATACAAAATATAAATCTCATGGGTACATTTTTTACAGAGATAACACTGTAAATAACCTTGATTTAGTTTCGTCAGAAATAATTATCAGCAGAGATGGAAAAACTATTTATTTAATATTCTCCTGTAAAATAGCTTTTTTACTTCATTTACTTTTTTATTTTTTACTCCTTTGCCAAGGAAAAGGTTCTGTAGGTCCTTTTTACCTCACCCACATGTTAGCTTTCATTGAAATTGAATTAAAAAACTGAATGAATGAATCTAACTTAAAATTAATACTACATTTTACAAAACAATTAAATAACGTATACTTAAAAATTATTTTAAGATTGCGTAAACTAAACAACAGTGCTCACATAAAAAAAATATCAAAGAAAGAAAATACTTTTGCTATGGGTTTTTAAACATGGCCGTTTATCTCTGGATAAAGACGTTGTTAGAATCAAGGTGATGGTTGGTTACACATCTTTTTCCCTCTACTTTTAAATATTGTTGTTAAAAAATTCTTAACTCTACTTGTTTTTGAGATATTGGTGGTGAAACTTTTTACCCGCATACCCCGCTTTACCCTATATATCATATTTTTTTGACCGTTTCGAAGTAAGCAGTAAAAATATATGATATGCTGAAGACAGATATGCTTTTGCAGTTAGTTCTGACTAACGGTGAGTTACCTTATCATAGTCTTCTATAATTTCTTTAAATTGATTGTTTTTGAAATTTTTACATTAAAAACTCTCATTACAGTTTATATCTTCATACCACATATTAATAGTGATTTATTTATGAATGTATCAATTTACTTATTTATTTAAAACTATTAAAGCTAATTAGTCTAGTATCAGAAATCAAACTGTAAGTGTTTTATTTTCTTTTATAGATAGAACATTATGTTTATCAGTTTTTAATTCCTTTTAGTATTTTTGTTAGATACAGGCTATGATATGAGCTAAAGTATATTGATTTTGAACAATCTTATATATGAAAGATGATTCAAAACGTCAGATTGTTCAAACTCGTGAATATGTATAAATTAAATTGCACTATTAGCCTTATAAATACACGTGCATAGCAATATAAATAGACGTGGTTCGACCAGGCCAAAAGATTAGTCATTTCATCTGACTGAACGTTGGGTATCGTGTATAAACTGCGCAAAACGTGTAGACGGTTCTTACAATACTAATATAAATACCAAAACACTTTCCTACCTGTATATCTTTAAAAGCGTCTGGTAGAAGTTCTTTCAATGGGTTTCCGCTCAAATCCAAAACTTTCAAGCCCCCCAACATGTGAAATAGCCTCGGCACTAGTTCGGAGATTACGTTGCTCCTCAAAGAGAGCACTTTGAGTCCGGTCAGGTATCGAAAGGTACCACTGGACATTTTCTCTATCCGGTTGAAATCGAGGTGCAGCTCCTCGAGATCTGCCATGCCTCTGAAGTTATAGTCCAGAACCGTTGATATGTTGTTGTGCGTCAGATTCAGGAGCCGTAACGTCGGCACGCCCCAAAACGAATGACGACCGATTGCCGGAATGTTCGAATGCGATATGTGGACCTGCAAATTTAACAAACATATTTGTTAATACTTACATGTAGATTTAAATTTATATTGATATTTTTGGGACTTTTTAACTTCCCGCAGGAGAAGTTTATGTTTTCATCAAAAAATCCAATTTGCTAACTTTATGTTTTCTTGACGTTTCAAGCCATTCTGAATAGAATGAGACGGAATTTGGAAAATTATGTGTGTGTGTATGTATGTGTGTGCGTATATGTGAACAGATTTTTTGCAGTAAATCGACGTTTTATCAAAACCGTCTGAACCGATTTCAGAAATTTAAAAGCCATTTGATGTATCTCGATGAGGATTATCGTTTCTCAGTTTTGTGCGACGATCTGCCGAGCCATTTCTTTGTAATTTGGAAAAAAAGTGTTAAACTTTTCGTCCACATTTAAGCTCATACTACCGAATCGATTTTAAAAAATCAAAAACTGTTCGAAAGATATTAGTTGAGAATGATACTAATTAGTTTTAGGTAAAAATCTACCAAGCCGTTTTCTTGTAATTAACTGTTGAAAAAATTTAAGCGGATTTTCATGGAATTTTTTTGGCGATATATATCATGGTCTTATAGAACTTACTGAAATATTACGGCCTTACGACAAGTAGTTTAATTTTAAAAATTTATTAAAATTTTAGAAAATGAGCAGTTTTTTTGACGTTTGTTAAAGATAAAATTAAACGATTTACTTGGTATAACGATAGAGTACATGGTCTTAATGAACATACTAAACCATTAAATTCATACGGAAACTGGTTCAATTATAAAAACCATTAATTTGTGAAAATTTGCTTTCAGAAAATACTTTGAGTTAACGTGATCGTTCGTTCTCAATTATGTGCAATAAATCCACTCTGATTACTTTTATCACTCATAAATTAATTTATTTTCTATTGATTAAGTCGATTATTTACACATATTGGGAAGTTCATGTAACTTGCAAAGTTCCAATACCAACCAGTTTAATTTTGTTCTTTATGACAAATTTTCGTAAACCTAAAGCTGTATAAACAAATATTAGATGGAGTATATTAAAACCATATAAAAACTATACACAAATTTTTATAATGGAGAAAATAGTGTCTACATAGAAAATCTGTGTTATATAGGCTACAAGTGTCACATACAGACCGCATCTAGTGTGACTTTTGCTACAAAATTTTCAACTGTAGTAGTATTTTATTTTTCTTGACTGAAACACTGCTTTAATGAATTGTTCAAATAGTTTCTTTCTGGGAAAAATATTTCCGTAAATTTTGTAAAATTTTTGGAATTTTGAAAAACACTGATTCTGTTGTAAATTTATAACTTCCCATAGGGTAAGTTATAGAAATCGCAAAAAATTGAAAATAATTTTTTTATTATTTCTTCTCATTCCAAAGCCTTCTGAACATTCTGACATACAGAAAAAAATTGATGTATATGTGTGGGTGTGGGTGTATGTATGTATGTGCGGATACTATTTTTTGTCCACGATTTTAAATACACGGATAAATCTATTTGAATGATTCAAAAAACATTCGATTTCTATTGATAAGGATACGTGCTGATTAGGTTTGGCAAAGACAGGTTCAGCCGTTTCCAAGATATGGGACAAAAGTGCCAAAAATGGTAATTCAGTTTTTGAGAGCGGAGCATCCGGTTTCATAATTTCATAATAATTTAAAAATCATTTTACTTACTCAAAAGAGTACATTTTTTTCAAAAATTTCAAAATTCTCAATTTTTTTAAGTATTCAAATATTTCTAGATTCTAAAAATTTTAAATTGCGGTATAGAAAGTTGCAGCAACTTCTCTTAAGGCACGATGTCATTCACTACTAGTTATTTAATTATATAATAAATATAAAGTAAATAAATAAATCATATATTAATAAAACAATGTTGATTAAATAGTCCATATTATTCATAAAATTGATATAACAATTAGTAATATTTAAAAGGTCACTGCCAGAAAATTAAAAGTTGTAATTGATATTAAAAAAGAAATATTAACTTGGGAAAGTTCTTGTTTTCGCTAGGTAATTTATTTAGGGTAGATTTACTAAATTAGTTTTTTTCCACTTCAAAATGTCATTCGGAATTATTTTACACCAATATTGATAAAATTATTTATGTGTTTCATTAAAGTCGTCAGGAAAAAAAGCTCACAGCACACAAGAAAAGTACCATCATAATTATTGAAAGTAATAAATAGACAAAAGATCAGAAATTGCCTGTAGTCATGAGTTAACCGAGTTTACGATATCCCTGATCTCGATAAGATAAGTAAAACTTTCCGCGGTATGTACCAATTATAAATTTTCTAAGTATTTGCAATTCTCTTTGGTCCGTCTAACGATCATATTGTCTAGTTAATTATGAGTATATAATGTTTGAAATCAAAAGATGGGGAAGGAAAGAGCATATTTGCATTGAAAAGATCTGATTATATAGAAAACTTAGTATAGCCCTCTAAGACCGCGTAATGTAAGAATATTTTTGTTTACTCGACTGAAAGCTACTCAAGCGCAACTGTTGAGCAATTTAATGGAACTGTTCACAACAAACTTTCGCATATCTCCCCAGCGGTCTTAAAGCTATATTCATCTTGCAGGCGCTTCCTTCTTCAAAATTATATTGTCAACACAATGTACTAGAATTACTTATTTTGCTTTTCTATACGCTTTTGGTAATAAATGCGACGCGAGGAAAATAGTTTTCTTCCAAAATGTCGCGTTAAAACTCTGCCGGAGACATAAATCATAATTACAAATTTACACATATTTTTATTTAATAAATAAAAATTAAAATAATATCATAATTACCAAATATCTTAAATATAAAAAATAACTAGTCGGCATGGCATCTTGCCTTAAGGCAAATTGCTGAAACTTTCCGTACCAAACTTTTTTTTTTAAACTTTGAAAAAATTAGTTTTTTGAGAAATTTAAAATTTTTGAAATGAATTGAATTTTTCGAAATTTTTGTTTTTTTATTATTTTAAAATATTTTGGCAAATTTTGAACTTTTTTCAAGCATTCGCACTGCTTTAGCTGCATAAAGACGAAATATCGAAGCGCGTAAGCGCTGCGTCTCCGACTAACAGACAAACGATGTTACGGAATCCATAGAAATGTAAATAAAATTGACGTACTAGTTGAATAATGTTACTATTATTTCGTAAAATCTCATTAAAATTAAAAGTAAGGCATTGGACCAGTTGGTTCCTTGGTTGTCCCATTTTACCCCGCTTATGGGGTAAAAGAAACTGGTGACAAATTTTTGAAAAACAGCAAAAAACCCATATTTACAATGATGAATTAGCTGGGGGTTTTACTGAACATAGTCAGATTGTTGTGTGTTTGATATGTGATATTTGTTTTGATATAATTCGTATAGTTTTTACAATATAATGGAAATCAAAATGAAATTGGACTTTTGAGCTCTGCCCTACCCTATATAATTTTTAAATTTTTAGTTTTTTTATGTTTATACTTCTACATGTTCTATGAGTTGTATTGATCACTGCTAATTACTAACAATTGCAAGAATGACGTTATTAGTAGGCAATTCATTAATTTTCCTTACTATAAGAGATATAGTTTAGTTTTATATTGATCGATATTAGAAGACAAACCTACGGTCGCCTCTGCAGAAATTGCGATAATGCAGAAATGCAAGGTAAAGACTATTTTCACATGGAAACATGTTGATATTTATATTGTTGCTTGACATCAGACTGTTTGAAGAAGGATTAAAATAAAAGAACCAAAAAATCATGATTCAAGTCAAATTATTGATAATATAACATATGAATGAATTATATCGATAATTTTTCACATTAATTTTAAAAATTATGCTTTTAAGTATAGACTTCACAATTGACTTTCTATTCATGTACATTGTTCATAAATTCTCAAGAAATAGTTTTTTTCGTAATTAGTAGATCAACTGAGGCAATGGAATTCCCAATTTCACCTTTCGCCCTCATTTGATCAGCTTATTATTTCGCACAACAAAACAAAAATTGATTTGTAATATGATTAGGCCGTATCAAATAAAGAATCTGACAATCTCAGCAATATATAAACAACAAAATCTCGTTGTGTACACAATGTATCAGTCGCTATTCCAAGTCTTCGAAATATTTGTAGCAAGATAATTAAAAGTAATGGCGCACATTAAACGAACTTATAACCTCGTTGCTAAAATGTGTTTTTAATGATCACTAAATAAGAATTATATTACATGTAACTAATATTTTTCGCAGATAATGTTGTTTTTTATTTTAACGAGAGCAAAATGCAGTTATTTTCACTAACGAACCATTACATGTGCAATCGTGATAAATTCGCGTCGTGAAAATTTCAACTATGTATTATATGAGAGAATGTGGCTGATGGTTGCAACAAAAGCTCTTATTATACTCGATTTTCATGTAAATAGAGATGTTAGAAATCTACCAAAACTTAGAAACACAAACTTCAGTTTGTGATTACTTTATACCAATAATGAGCAAAGTTTAAATTAAACTGCTAGGTCCCTTTCACTAAACGTTGCCGCATCCTTGATTGTCTGTGATTGACAAATGCTCAAGGGATTGAGTAGTTATAACTCTATATCAAAACTTAGATATCTTAAGTGGGTCACACTAAATATAAACCGGAATTTATCTGTAAGATAATCATAATTTAAATTTAATTAACTTGAAAGGTTAGAAATCAACAATATTTATGCATGTTTTTACTTTTCGAAGGAAAGTTTCTGTTTTTGCTGTGTTTTTTCTGAGGTTTCAAGTCATTTTGAATCGAATGAGACGAAATTTGAAAAAAGTATGTGTATGTGTGCATGTGAACCGGCTTTTTGAAATTTGATGGAAGTTTTCTCAGAAACGGCTACATTGATTTCGTAACTTCAAAAATTATCAGCTTATTACGACAATTGTCAAAGACGATTTTTTACAATTAGCAGCAGAGCTGAACTTTTTGTGACAAAGATCAGTCAAGCTATTTCCTCGGAAATCAAATGTTTTCAAAATTATTTTTTCCAATGATGACAAAAAGTGGTTAAATTATAGTTATAACAAATCATTAAAGTTTAGAATATTGGGCTTGTTTTATATACAAGCGCGTGTTTTAGTACTATTAATAATATAATAAATACATATTTGATAAATAGCATTGATTTATTTTTAGTGAAAGCTAGAACTTTATTTTCGAAATGAATAGTTTAAAATTTTATCTAAATAGCTAAAGCTCAAATGCCACGTATTGGAAAGTTTATACAACTTGCTTTAAATGCCACTTATACCAAGCTTTATTTTCTATATGATTTTGAAAAAGATATATTTCTTGCAGTCCACTCACAAACTCCATTAAAAATAATAAATATTGAACGTAGAGTAATTGTTAATTGTTAGAGGCAATTAGAGTAACTCACATTCATTGCAAATTTCATTTTTATTAGAAAAACATGACTTGGCGAGTTTTTATAATTATAATTTTTAAACGTAAACATTTAGAATATTTTAATAAAATCCTTTCTTAGTTTCTGGGGTTTGTAATTATTTTTTTAACATCTAATTTTACTCTAATTAGCACAGAATGAATAAATCGTTTCAATTATCTATATTATATTAAAAATGACAAACAACAAAAATAATTTTTATTGCATTTAACTTGTTAGCTGTATGTCACGTAAGGTTAATTAAACAGACTAAAAAAAATAAAAAAAAATCGGACTTCTCATATATACGTAATCTCTTGCTTAAAAAGTATTTTGCTTATTATATTTCTATTATTAATTTTTCCCGAAACACGAACTTTAATACTAAATGTAGTTATAAAATTGAAAGCAATATTGCCACTTTCACAATATTCATACAAAATTACTATGAATTTTGTTCAATTATATGAATTTATTGATTTAACTGAATAATTTATTTCTTGATTCGCAAGGTAATTGATATAAATTTTTAGTCCTCTGCTGGTTATAATACGATAGTATAGTAGTTGGAATTGTGGAGCAACATTATAAATTGCGTAATTAATAATGCCTAGTGCATCTAGTGCAGAATAGCATTTTGAAATTGGTATATATTGTCGGGTATTTGTGTCGTGTATGTAAAATGACGCAGTCTTTAGTAATTGCAAGAGTTATGGCTGCGCCAACGGCAAACTCAACTTGATGCCATGTTGTTTTTGATGCGAACTTTATTGCGGATTTTAATTACGAGAAGGCAACATTAGTTTATAAATATTCAAACTTATGAATCGAGAGTTTCGTACAACGATATTATCACAATTCTCACTTCAAATCCTACCCAAATATCATTTTATGAATTTATTTAACCCTCTATGGGCCTGCGTAATTTTTAGGTCAAATACTAAATTTTTTAGAAATCTTTTCAAATCTTTTTTTATGAGATTATGCATAAATCTGAATTCCATAATATAACGTTGTCAAAACAATCAATATCAATATTTATGACCAATCTGAAATAACATTTTTATAAATTAAAAAATAAGAATTATAGGCCGCTGGGACTTGAAAGTCACACATAATTCATTAATATAAAAAAAATTGCTGAAACAGTTTTTTGTTTAATTCCCATTTGCATATATAGCCTTATAATTACTGATTATTTGTCCTCCCATTTGTTTTTCGGAAAAAACTTTACAATTTTATGAAAACTTTGAAAAAATAAGGTCTTGAGAATTTTTGAATAAAAGACTTTTTTGAAAAATTTGAAATTGTTTAAAATTTTCGTAATTTTTAAAAAAATCGACTTTTTTGTAAGTTTTAAAATCTATTCATGTCGATTGATGCTGTCGAAAATGTCGAGGATATTTGTTTGAATTATATAAGTGAACTTTAAACAATATCAGTCTTGTTTCGGAACCTATATAAATGGTAATAAATATTGGACTTATTATTAAAATGTCTGATAAATGCATGTGATCATTAGACGATCATTTTTAACCACAAAACGACATTTGTTTAACATTTTATTCTAGATCTCTGCTATATAAAATATAGCATATAAAAAATTTGATCAATTTTTCACTTTGCCGATGCAAATAAAATGCTATTTGAATTATTCATATCGGATGCTCCGCTCTCAAAAACTGAAATGCTATTTTTGCACTTTTCGGCCATCTTCAAAATAGCTGGAGCTGCTTTTGTCAAAAACTAATCAGCACGTCTCCTCATAAATACTAACCGAGTATTTTAAAATTATTCAAATCGGTTGATCCGTGTTCACAAAATCATTGACGAAAATTTGTATCCGCACACACACATGCATCAATTTATTGAAGTAAAACTTCTTTAGGCGCAACTAGTGTATAGATCCGTACAAATGCAACAGAAGTGAGTTACGGCAGATAAGATAAGATAAGAGTCGAGTGCCAATGATTCGTCATTTGCTATCGATGATATCATTTCTATATGGGTCGATTGTGATTAGTCGTCGCGTATGTGAATAGAGATCTGACGTTGTGTGCGTACCGGCATTAACTTTGTATGCGTACTGATATCAACAAGGAAATCGGCATAGATGAATAAACAAATTAAAGTTACATCGTAGTACAAATCTTGATTTAACGAAAAATGCCTGAATCAGAAGCATATTTTACCTGTCCACGGTAAATAATTATAATGAAAATAATAAAACAATGCAGCATTTGCGCCGTGTACGAAATAAGTTTATTGAAATAATTTCTATATTATTTGTAGTTTCTATAAATCTTTGAAGTTATTGAAATGGAAAATATTTTTTAGGCAAAACAGATATTACAGCTGTTCCAAGAATGAGATTATATCGCCAGCAAAAAAGTAAAAAAAAAATATCATCAGTCAATGAATGTATGTTAATTTTAAGTAAATGAAGTTTTTCAAACACAATTATTACATGATGAGTGCGAAAACAATACTTGTTCAGGCGTTGTTTAACATAATCCACTTTGTGAACGAATATTATAGAAGTAAATAATCAGCAATTACTTCATTTCTCTAATGAAGGTTCATTTCTAAACGCTAATTACTATGTATGAATTTAATTACATTATTGTTTTTAAATATTATACATATTTTTGATGCTATTATAAATATATAATTTATAATTTGTCATTATATAAATGTGTATAATGGTTGACAGTAATAAATATGTGCATCACGAGTGTTGCCATATTACTAATAAACATTATCCAAAATTGTTATATGATGTATTTATTTTTACTCAAATGCCATCTTGCACAGTAGGAAATAAGTTTTACTTCAATCGCGTGTGAACCTTACGCGCATTCTTTTTTTTCTAATGTATGCTAAAATGTTAAGAAACCTTTTTGCGATTTCTATAACTTACCCTACGGGAAGTTAATAAAAAAACTTTGATCATATAACTGCTAATGCATCATATTATAATCAAAATGCCTAGGCAACGCTTTGATGTATATTTATTAATATTCGTAAGATTTTATTACACAGTTTGTTATACTATTGTAATAAAAATTTGATTGCATAATGAATACGTGGTAGACTACTGGAGTGTCTTGCTTACTACGCTTATTCCATAGTTGTCACTTCTTACCTCTTGTAATTTGGTGAATTGTTGAAATATCGGCCCTATGGTCAGCGAGTTTGCGCTGTCCTCATCGGGCGCTGTCACGATTATAACTTGCGTGAGAGGGTCCATGTGATTTACCGGCAGACTCGGCGAGAGATCACCGTCTTTGCAGAGGACGCTGATCCTGCCCAGAGCGTCCGTTCCGCAAACGCACTGATAGGGGCACAGCTTCGGGGATGGTGCGCTTAAGGTCATCGAGACGATACTCGCCAATCCCCATATCACGTGTGCCATTGTCCACGTATCCATGTCTAATCAAATCTGTAATGAAAATATTTGGATTGTAATAGATATTAATCTTAGCAGATTGGTTCATGCAATCTATATATAAATTCGCCAAGAATTTACGATTACGAATTTACGCCAATGCTTCCAAACCAATAAAAAATGAACCTCAAATAGTATTAGTATGTTTACTTATCTATGTATTAGCTCTTTATATAAACATTTAGGTAGAGCGCACAATAATTAAAAGTTTCATACATTTGGTATTAACATACGTCATTAAGTAAATTCTAGCGCCATCTGTATAGTATTCGTGAACTCAAGTATTATAACACATAAGAATATTTATAAACCACTTAACCTCTAACTAAATTCATATGGGCTGTTCTATAATGTTTATTCATCATGGAATCAAGATAATAATTTGAGTTTCAACATCACCAATTAAATAAATATTTTGCTGCAAAATTAATCTTGATTCCATGATTAATAAATATTATAGAACAGCCCACACGGAATTAATTAGAGGTTAAATGGTTTATAAATATTCTTATGTGTCATAATATATTGAGTTCACGGATACTATATAGATGTCGCAAGAATTTACTTAATGATATGTTAATAACAAATATAAGAAACTTTTAATTGGCGTGCGCTATATTATATTAAGAGCTAATACTATAGAAATTTATTTTTCATTAATTTGGAAGCATTGGCGCCCTTGGGAGCAAAGAAATTTGAAAATGTCTTTGTTAAGGACCACCCTAATATATATATATATATTATATGATTATCGATTTTTGCTGCCAGCAGTATCCATGTCCATGAACATGTTCTGAACATATGTTTGAGTTTACAGTTTAAAACAACAAAATACGACTTTTTATCTTTAAAAACAAACTAAAATGCGCTATGTACTTGAAATCGTAAACATATGTTCGAGACATGTATACCAACACTAGAAAAACGAAAATCGATATTCGTGTGGACGTTGTCCACAAATTGTGAAACCTTAGTTTTATACAATTTTATATATACATAGGGTAGGCCGGTGCACAAAGATCTAATTTGACTTTGAGCAATTATATTGTGAAAATTTTATCACAACAAATAACACATATCAAACAAACAATTATCTAACTATATTCAGTAAAACTTTCAGCCAATTTATTCATCATTGTAGAAATGTGTCTTTTTTACTGTTTTTGAGAAACTTGTCACCTGATCTGGGAGTAAAATAGAACAGACAGTTGGTCCTTTTTACCTCTTCCACATGCAAGCTTTTATAGAGGTTATATAAAAAAACTGTCAAATATAACTTAAAAATGACAATACATCTTATAAAACATTTAATTAATGTAGACATAAAAATTATATTAAGGTCACGTGAACTAAATAACAGTGCTCACAACCAAAAGAAACTAACAACGAAAAAAAACAACTTTTCTATGGATTTTTAAATCAGCGGTATTAGAAAATCCATAGTTTATCTCCTGATACCGAAGTGGCAAAAATCAAGGTGATGGTTGGCTAAACATCTTTTTCCCTCAACTTTCAAATCTTGTTGTTAAAACATTCTTAACTTTACTTGTTTTTGAGATAACGGTGGATGACTTTTTTGCCACTGACATTTTAGCACCGCTCTACCTTATAATATGTATATATATACATATTAAAAAATCAATTTATTATTTTTTGCCAAATTAAATATATATATATATATATATATGCAAGTAATGACGAATAAGGGCTATTTCTACTTGGAAACATATTTCTATCTATATTTCCAAGTGAAAAGCGCTGCCACTACTGCTTGACATCAGACTGCTCGGAGCGATTATCGAATCCAGGGCTTCTAATTCAGATCTCGTCGCTGTAGACGTTTACCTAAGAGCAAGCCCCGCCACGCACATAACTCGTTTTTTTATTGGATGTTGAATTATTTCAATTTTAAAACGACTGTTTGTCCTTTACCCTTTTATGAACCTAAACAATTATTTGTTGTATCGAAATAAATTTATCGATCCATGAGTTAAAAGCATACACAGCGCTTCCTCTATTAATCATTCACAATATTTGAACGATAATATATCATGCATACCTGTTATATAAACGATATTGCCTTAGTAACTGTCCATATTTATTTTTTCAAATTTAAACTTTTCAGAATTTTAAATTAAAAAGTTTTTGCACTTTTTATCATTATACAATTATCACTGACAAATTGGATTTGAATTTTCGAAGTTTTAATTATTGCTTTCATCAGTATAGATAAAAGTTTCATCGCTAATAAACTACAATTACCTATATAAAAATGTTATTTTCACACGTATAAGTTTTCTATAAGCATTGTAGTTTTAACTTCGAGAGATGATTAATTCTTTTCAAATTATTGTACTCTTTCAAGCTTTCTTGTGAACTTTTAATACGATATAAATTGAGCTATAATAAAGAAAACTTGAAAGAAATATTTACATAATGATAAATTAAAGCGAATAAAATATTTAATTCTATTATTTCTTCTGGTTTCTTTTTATAAAAATTGTTTATATTGTATTACCTGATTCATAAACGATATTCATATCTCGTATTATATTGTTTAGTTAATATTAACCAATTAACTTCATTTTTTCATCAAATCAAGAAATTTAGATTTGAATGTATGCTATTAGCGAAAGGTATTATGGCACAGTATTTGAGAACATTTATTTATTCAATGATATTATAACCAGTCTCAATTGTTTTTACTCATCTTTGGTTTATTGACTGATAGTGTTTCAATTAAATAGGAACTATAATAGCATATAATATTTATCAAGAAAAAGTGCAACCTATTGCAAAAACCACTTTGTCTATATAGTACGTGCAAAATAACATATAGTGTAAGGAAGTATGAGATTCTAACTTTGAGGAAAGCAGTTCACAAATAAATCGGTCCGCCTCTTTGAGACATTAGCACATGAACCATAAACCCAAAGGGTACAAGTCATACATTATAACCAATCTTCGCAAGACTTAGAACGGAAAAAAGGGTTTTTCAACAAATGCAAGTTTTTGCAAGTCTGCTTTTAGCAATTATTTCTTACATACTTGGAGTAGAAGTTGAAAGCCAATCTATATACCTTTGACAGGTTTTAATTACTTTAGGACCTGTAAAGCTCTCGAAATAGTACTGTCATTTTACCTATTCTTGCAGTCATTTGAAGCATTTCATTTTATATTTATTTGTAGAATGCCATTTTATTCAATTATGAACAAAAGTGAATAATTATTTAAAATTCCGCTAAACAAACGCCTGATTATTGTAATAAAATTGATTTAAATCACTAGTACTGGCATAAGTTAATTGATTTTCATTGGAATAATTACAAATATTAATGAACAAGTTTTCAAAGAAACCCTCAAAATAAACTTTTTAAAGTGCGGAATACGTTTAAACTGATACAGCGACAATGACGCTCAACATCTGACAAGGATTTACAACATAGCTTGCTTTGTTTTACACAGTCGCGGAAATAGTAAGTTTAATTTTAAAATAAGGCCACTGTGTCATTTTGTTCATATACGAGTATACCATTTTGTCCGTATTTCTCTTACTAAGAATCAATTAGCATTAGTATAATTCTATTAACCTATTTAGCGTAAGTAAATATTTTCCTGTTTTTCTCTGCAATCACATCCTCGATATTTTTCATCCCGTAGCAATTTGTAAAACCCGCAGAGTGGTTAAATGAAATAAACTCGTTTAGTAACATCTGCCTAGTTTTATACATCCTGTTGATATGAGATCAACACGTTCGTTAATTGAAATTTTCGCAATTGAAATCCCAACGGTATCGCTGCAATCCTCAAACACAGTCACATCACGATTGCACCAGTTTACATCACGTCAGTCGCGTATAACGAAAACTGCCAAATGCCCATTATCAATTGCGACTATTATGCAAGTTGTGACAATATTCTATTCAATAATAATCATAAGCTTGGTAAAACCTATTATCTGTTACTGGATATATGAAAACTTTCAGAAAATTCAACATATTTACATGTTAATAACTCTGTTCGTATTTACTGATATAGGATTGGTATATGGTAGCGTTCACGGCGAAACTTTTGTAATTTCATGTGCTTGTAGAAAATAATAGCCAATTAAAGTACAGAATTGACGAGGGATGCTGATAGAACATTTGTATTTTTTACGAATACTCTGAATGCGAACTGTAATTGCGAATACACCACAACCGATAATAATCAGAGTAATATAATCACTTTTTAATAAAGTATATTTAAAAAGAAATGTGATATTGTGATACAGTTGCTTGTTTATTGTTTGAAAGACTTAATTGATTTTTTTGTTATAAGTATAAAATAAAAGTAGGTGTAAGTAAATGCTAGTCCGTTAGTAACTGGTTAAAGCTAAGGGTTTTGAATTAGAGCTCCTAGGTTCGATACCCGCCTCGAACATTATTGACATCGGTTTCTACTTGCAAAAATAGACAGCAATATGTTTCCAAGTGAAAATAGCCCTTACTTTAGTATCAGTGCATCAATAAAAATCTGTTCACACACACACATACTTTTTCCAAATTTGGTCTCATTCGATTCAGAATGGCTTGAAACGTCGAGAAAACATAAAATTAGCGAGTCGGATTTTTTTATGAAAACATAAACTTCTCATTCGGGAAGTTAAAAAATGTATCAGTAATGCACAGCTTGTAACGAAAAAAAATCATCATTATCATCAGGGTTGCCATTAATAAAAACGACGTAATTAGTTAAATCAGCTTAAGTTCTGATCGTTGTGTAAATAACATAAAAAAAACATTACTTGTATTGAACTACTTTTGCAATGATATGCCAATTTATTTCATTATTTGATTACGTATAGTTTGAAATATTAGAAATGGCAGGACAAAAATGCCAAGTGTTCAAAAATATATTTTCATTCAAAAGTTAGAATATACAATTGTAATTTGAATAATATTACTACTAATAACCAAAAATTTTCTTAGTACATAAAGTTAATTTTTGCCAAATATTTAGTATTGTATTTATTGGTAGTTCTTATTTTATTATTGAGTAGATCTCATATTACATTAAGTAATATTAACAAAAATATTCTATATTCTATAATTCTTTCTATTCCCATCTATTTGATACGGATTCCAGAAGTAAACATTTGTTATATTGTTTATAATTCAAGAAAATGTTCAACAATCAATTAAAGAAAAGTTTGATTTAATTTTTTATTTTACGGTTAATAGATTTTAACTCTAGAACCTTAAACATAGGTAATAATTAAGAATATTGCAAAAAAATTAAGCAGTTACTGAAGATGTGAAGTAATAATAAATAATCTAGAATAGCTTCACCGACGAGCATTTTCCGCGTCAGATATCGAGCTTTTGTGCTTTTGGATTATACTTAAACTTATTCGTTTTGCACACATGCTATAAAAATCTCACTATAAGCAAATGCAGAACATCGTAAAAGTTTATATTACCAATGAAATATTCAATCAACGAAAAAAATTTATATTTAGTAAAAGTGCATCATATAATTTCGCAGAATTTATATTGAGGAATATTTTAATCAAAACTTGTATAAAAACGTAAAATTATCTTGGCCTTAGAACTTGATATTATATATTAACGTTTTAATAGAATTATTTTTGAAAACCTAAGTTTACTAAGCTTATTATTACTAAGTTTATTGATTCCTTTGTAGGCTATTTATAATTGTGATGTGCGGTTTCAGGATTTTTTTTGGTTCAATTGTAAAGCAAGAAGGTAGGCTTGTTTTAAACAATGGGTACATTAAGCTTTTATAGACATTGTTTTGAATTTTATTAAAAGACTAAAAAATATATGTAATTCTTCACAATTCAATATATAATTACCTGTCTACCACGTCTTATATTTTTATGTGCGTCTATTTAATTAGATAAATTATATATTGTTTAATACATAAAATTTAATTAGATAAATTATATATTTTTTAATACATAAATAAATTGCGTCGATGAAAACCCGAATTTAATAAACGTGCAACCATATTTATGGAACTAATACAAAAGAATGGAAAAAAAACTAGCATCAAATATGTTTAGAAGTTTCTTACTAAAACATAGTTACGGTAAACAAAACTTACGCTTATATTGTAATGTGATAAACTGTTCAACATGGTAATGATTGAAAATGATTAGCCGGTTTTGTTGAGAATAAATTATTTATAATGTCATATAAGTGGTATTTCTTGTAGTTCGTTTTGTTATACATATTTGGCTGTTTTTAACTATCCGCAGGCTAAGTTATAGTAATCTCAAAAAAATCGAAAATGAAAATTTTCACATATTTTTACGTTTCATGACTTATTGAATATTTTGGCATATCTTAGAATAAAATGAATATATATATATGTGTGTGTATATGTGTGTGTGCATCAATTTTTAGATACAATTTTTTGTCAACGGATCAACCGATTAGAATGATTAAAAAACATTCAATTTCTATTGAAAACGTGTTGATTAGTTTTTGGCAAAGGCAGCCCAAGCTGTTTCAAAAGTATGGGGTAAAAGGTAACAAATGCCGTTTGGGGTCAAAAAAGATCATTAGACTTCTGGACATCAATTCTGGAATGTTTATGGGTTCCGTACCAAACTTTGTAATATTTAACCGTAAGACTGCGACGGGGCGTTGCGTCCTTTGATATTTTTTTTCTAAAACAGCTACGCAGCGCGATTGCTTTGAAAAAAAAAAGCAAAACAATTTAAGGCATTTAAAAAAATCCATTTAGAAAGTTCCAGCAATTTGCCTTAAGGCACGATGCCATGCACCACTATTTTTCTACATATGTTATAACAATAACTTTTCCACCAATCTACTTATTACGATGTAATCCCATTAGACCATAATGACTGCACCATGAGGAAACGCACGCAGAAAAAAGATACTGAATAATGCAGAAACGAGAGAGCGCACGTATGGATGACTATAGACATGATATCCTGCCGAAAAACAAACCGTTGTAAATCCCTACATCACTGAATATCTCTTAAAAATGTACGAATGTCTAGTGGAATGTAGGTAGCGCACGGGAATAATTAAAAAACTTTGCCAGCAGAGTCCGACCTCATTTATGTCAAGCCGCGGACAAGCGGTCCTTCAGCATGAAGTATTTCGACGTGCCAGAGCCCCGCAACCGTCTCGCCCGCTTCCGCAGGACTTCTTCAGGAACGAACGTTCTTTTCAAACGTAAATTTATGTAAATTGAATTTGATTAAGGGAGCTCGCGAAAAATTGAAGACGTGACGGCGGTTAAAAGCATTTTCACTAAGAGGTTTCATGATAAATTCAATAATGGATTTTGAGTTCGAACAGTTACAGTTACTCCTTTAGAACAGCAACAGTTATATTTCTTGAACTATTGTTGACTTCTGTTAATTGGGTACATAGTATTTTCGCGTTTATTGTAAATGGAAATGATTTCTGCTTGTCACTATTTTTATATACTTATTCTTACATCACATGTAATGTAAAATAATAGAAATGCACATGGCCGATGGTAATTTTGTGTTAATACTAGTGGTGCATTGCATTGTGCCTTAAGACAAATTGCTGAAACTTTTCGCACCAAAAATTTTAATTTTTAAAAAAGCTTCAATTTTTTTGAAAACTTTGAAAAAATTAAATTTTTGACAGATTTGAAATTTTTGAAAAAAATTGTTTTTTTTTTATATTTTAAACTTTTTTTCAAAGCAATTGTGCTGCGTGGCTGTGTTAGAGAAGAAATAGCAAAACGCGTAAGCGCCGCGTCGCAGTCTAACGCATAAACATTGGTACAAAACCCACAGAAATGTAAACAAAAATTGTGCTAATTATTAAAATCTCTGTAAAATATCTGATCATATGATGTACATATGTCTGCTGATCATTTTTGACCTCCACATGGCAATTTTTTTTCACTTTTTTTCTTGAAGCTTCGAAACCGCTAGACCAGCCTACCCAATAATTTAATCAATTTTTCATTTTGTCAATACAAGTAAAATATTTTTTGAATTGTTCTAATCGGATGCCCCGTTCTCTCAAAAACTGAAGTACCTATTTTGGCACTTTTGGCTCCGTATCTTCGAAACGACTGCTCCTACCTTGGAAAAAAACTAATCAACACGTGTTCTTATCAATAGGAATTTTAAATTATTGAAATCGGTTAAACCGGGTTCCCGAAATTGTTGTCAAAAATTTGTATCAAAACACACACACGCATACACGCACACATACATCCACTTTTTCTAAGGTATGGCAAAATGTTTAGAAACCATTGAAATCTAAAGACATGTATATAAAAATTTTCATCTTCGATTTTTTGCGATTACTATAACTTACCCAACTATTCTACTAATATATATATATATATATATATATATATATATATATATATATATATATATTAGAGTGGTCCTTAAAAGTCATTTTCGAATTTCCTTGCTCCCAGGGGCTCAAATGGTTCCAAATAGATAAAAAACAATTCTCTGAAAGTTTTAGCTCTTAATATTAACGTTTAGATAGAGCGCAATTCAATCAAAGTTTGTATGGAAAGAGCATAACTCAATGAGTTTTATTCATTCATTTGTTCGCTAAATTACATCTAAAAAACATTTGACAAAACATCATACAAAATTTTAAAAAAATTAAGTTTTAAATTTACTTAAATACTCTTCTTTTATCTATGAGTTTATTTAAAAAAAACTTTTTTTGTTTTTTATTACTTTTTTGATTCTTGTTCGAAACTCTACAATATATATATATATATATATATATATATATATATATATATATATTGTGATTCTAAAACCAGTATAACGAGCGATACTATTTTGTTTGAAACCACAAAACACGAAAATGATCAAAATGAAATTAAAAAATGTATGTCCATACCCTGCCACGCTAAATTGCCCTTATTTGTTCAGTAATGTTCAGTTTGAACATTCTGTTTGATCATGTAATTCATCACCATCAGGTTTTGATTTAATTAATACCCACTCTATTATATAGGATTTTGCTTAACATGCTTGAATTTGCTGTTTCGAAAATGTTTGTACGATTTGAAATTTTTATTAGCAACATTGACCACATTGTCGCGTAAACATAAGTTTAAATGAACCATATTAAAAGTATCTATTTCTTATAAGTCATTGAACTTAAAATTTTGTTGAACCTTTAAATAATATTTTAATTAATGGGTCAGAGTGAATGTTATATTTTCTAATGGTTTTATGATGATTATTTATCAAAATTATACCGACGGCTAGAAAAATATATTAAATATTTTATTATGGAATGCACTTCACGATGTTCTGTAATTCTGCTTGATCATCTGCATCAATATGCGAAATTCCACTCGAAAGCAATTAGATCGATGTTGGTAAAGTGCGCACATTTCGAAATAACTCCAAGACGATCGAGCTAACTTATTAGGAGACCATCTTTCGTGTATATAATATATAACAGAAATTCCTAGAAGTGCCAGTTCAAGCGGCGACTGATATGAAATCAGCGTTAATCGTATCATGTCATGAATGTCCCACCCGAGCAAGACAATTCGTGGTAGAGAGCAGCAACAATCAGGGAACTGTCATAAATTAAACTCGTAACATACATTGAAACAGATTGAAAATTTATCTGTCCTTCTCAAGAACATTGTGTCAATTTGCACGCGCCGGGTACAATAAGCAGCGCGAGGACACATTGTTATTTTAGGGCTCCATTCCTGGGGCGCTGTTTGAATAATGGCGGCATCATGAACAGCGTTAAATGTAGTAAGCGATTTCCTATTATTGTTTTCATAATTAATCAAGAGTGAATTACCAAGCACTCCCTGGTTTCAGAGGCGTCATAATTAATTCCGTATGTGGCAGCACGCACCCCCGCGCCGTGCAGCCTGCGATCATATTGTTTCAACGAAACATTGTAAGGACCACCGCCGTAGAATGCCGGCCTATTGTTGTACTGCACATTATATGTATATGATAGAGCCGAGATTCCACGACAATATCTACACGACTGTGAATTAATAATTTTTCAATAGGTTTAGCATATCTCGAATTGCTCGTTTATTGACGCTAATTGCCTTTTCTCGTTGATTACAAATTTTTTAAGATCCTTTCTTGTTAGTATTTTTGTTGCTTTTCATATTGTTCAAAAACGATAAAAATATTTAAGCACCATAAAATAAATTATGTACTCGAACAACGACCAGACCCTAATAGTCCCATTAGCCGCTGTGTCATCAATATCTGACATCAGGCTGCCCGAGGTGGGAATTGAACTTATTATACAATCTACTGATTGGAAGGACGTTACTTTAACCCTAGGCTACAATAGGTCCCAAGTAGAAAATTTAACTATATTTTCAATATTAAGGATAAAACACTTCAAAATAAGTGCATATAACTATTTGAACACTTCAGCTATTTTGTGTATCATTTACTCGTATATGAAAATAAGTTGCTGCTATATAAATCAATCATTAAACCAATCTGGATCTACGGAATTGAGCTCTGGGGATGTGCTTACAAATCAAATATAGCTATAATGCAGAGAACTCAGTCAAAAATTTTACGTACAATTCTTAATTCTCCGTGGTACGTGACAAATGAAACCATTCACAGCGACCTCAACATGAAAACGGTGCAATTAACGTTCAAAGAATTCAAGGAAAAATACAAACGCAAACTGGACTCACATTCGAATCCATCAATAGTTGACATTACTCGACCTTTTGGCATAAGGAGATTGAAACGACAATGGCCTTTAGACTTAGTCTTATATTAGGTCTAATATAATATTATCATATTAATTGTTAAACTGAGAAGATCTCATTGGAGTTCTTCTTAGGCATCGCTCTTAAATATTGTCAATTTAGCTCAAAGGAATCTTCATGTATTTCTGATTGCTAAATAAAACAGAGTTAAAAAAAATTACTCGTATATGACGTGTATATTTAATTAGATAAAAAATAAAACATTTAGAAGAAATGGAAGATTTTAATGTGGCTATATAAATGCGAAGTAAACTATTTTTATATAAGGGATATATGGTATAAAATTATTATACGATATTATTATATGGCTTTTTTACTCATGAATTTTCATGGATTCAAACATTGATTTGATAATTTCTTTATCAGAAGCCACTGATGTATTAAGATAAATATGACAAATTTATGTGTTCAGTAAAAAGGATAAAATTGTGTAGATGAAATTCAGCGGTTCCTAAATTTACTTCAAATTTGTTATCAAATGTTCAAATCTTCAAATAATATTGGTAATCTCTATCACCCAACATTTTTTCCAGAATCTCTGAGCAATTCATTTCCAATCTTTCATTCAAACTAGTTTGATTCAACCTTTTCTTTAGTACAGGTAAAGTTAATCTGCTACCCGGTGCCACGAATGAACAGAACTAATATATTTAAAGGTAAAGTGATTTTCATTAAATGAGCGGCTATTTGTTTTTTCGCGGAATGTCGCAAACCCTCTGCCTGATGTCCTCGGTATGTGTAATTGGTCTTTCGTAGCAAGTGACGGAAATACATATTCAAATATTCCGAAATCCAGTACGAATGGATTCCTGGAATTGTAGACACTTTACGACCGCGCTACGAAGTATTGGTACACAATAATTTAATACCCATTAATGTATATGTATGTGCTTTCATCGTGCTGGCGAATTTATTACTGGGCTTGTAATTATTTGTCCTAATTTATGGTCTAGAGATAATATAACACACCATCATTTAATTGCAATTTATAAATTTTTTGAACAGACTAACCTTATTGCAATCGTTCTAGTTGTATGAAGTAATGTGCAGGTGGTATTTCACACGCAATTCTAAAAATATCAGAAATGCACGATAAAATGATTTATAACATATTATTAATTTGCTGAAGAAGAAATGCATGTTTTTGCCACAAAATCCAATTTGCTAATTTTGTTATGTCTACGGGTATCCGATTGTTACGTTTCACGCAGGAATTGAAAAAAAGACATTGGTGTATGAATGTCCGCAAAAATTCAACTTTTTGTCGATATTTTTCTCGAAAAAACAGCTACACCAATTACAAAAATTTAAAAGCCATTTGATAGAAATCGACGATGACCAGTTTGGCACGACGATCGGACGAATCTTTTATTATAATTCGCAGACAAGTGAAAAAATTCCGCCCTGCTGATTAGTTTTCATAAAGGTACGTAGAGTCATTTCTTCGTAATTGAAAAAAAAAGAGGTTTTGATAAAATTTTGCTTAGTGATGGAGTTTGCAATGATGGGATTCTTAGAGGAACCATTTATAAAAGTTTTTGCACAAATTAGGCATTGTTGTAATTTCAAACCGTCTGCCCTATTAGTCTATTAAACTAGCGACTTTTTGCATTAACGAAATTCAAGTACTTCTATCAAGCAGTTTGATTTTTTTTATGAAGAACGACAAATGCATTAAAATTGAAAAATGAGGAACGTGAAGCAATTATAATAGATTTGAATAATTATGAGAATAAAATGATAATTATGAACTGAAATGCACAGTCAATGAAATTATTCAACTAATTAGTGAAGCTCTTATATTTAACAGTTTTGCCTAATATATTTACTATAAAAAAATCGAGCAATTTTCTTTAATTTTTAAGGTTTTATGTATTCAATCAAGCAAATCAAATATCAAAGCATTAGGAAATAGAACTCTAGGTGTTCAAAATAATGTTATAAGAACAATATTGAGACTTGTTTTGCTAAAATTTTATATATTTCTTTAATTATTATTGGTTATTGTATTATAAATAGACATATATTCATGTCTTTTATATATGGTAAGGAATCATATCAATGTTTAATGAAAACTCATATTTCTTTACAAGTCAAAGACAGAAATGAAAAATATCATTTTTTATTTAGTTTGAATCTCGAAGTTTTGAACCTAACCACTCCAATTTGCTAGCAATGGGTTCCTCGCATCACTCGTAAATTTATTTTATATAATTTTATAAATGACTTTATGTATTTGAACCATTTTTAAATCATACAGTTTGAAGAATCAATCAGTGTAAAATATATAAATGCAGAAAATCAAATATATAAATCAGAAAAACAATGCGCACATACTCAAAACATATCACGGTGGAGATCAGTAGGTTTTATCAGCATAAAAAGTAAATGTATGAATTAGTATTTAAAAGTTTTGAGAAAAGTGATGTATTATGCATGCGATAGATAAAGCAATTACTAAATTATTTTACTGTATAATTTCATATTTGTTAATTCTGATTTGTAGAAGTATGTCATTGGATGTTTGTTATCGAAGCACTTACACCAGAGACACAAAATGTGTATTGATTTTTCCATACTAGCATCATAGTTTGGTATTTCTACATTGTACTTCAGAGTTTCTATGAGACCATTATATAACATCCAATACTACCCTACACTATATCACTTCGATATCGAATTGGCTCGAAGCGAATGTTGGCGATCCTTACCTGCCGCTTTTTAACTTGAAGTTACCAATTTAAATTATTCGCGAATTAGTTGAAACATTTATAAGCGACTTATAATTTATCTGAAATGTGGAGCTGCAGTAAATTGAGAAAACTAGAACAGCGGAAATGAATATTAACGACGCTGGAACTAAAATAAATTCGAAAAAGTTATTCATTATCATATAGATTAATTTAGGATACGCCGGAAGGCATTTATCAAAACATCATGGCCATTCTACGTTTTATTCTATTAAGAAAGTATATAACCCATTTTCTCTTCTCGATTTGCAATGTTACAAATTTATAGGACGCGTAGTATTCTAAAATCTGAAACCTTGGGTAAATGTTGAGGAACTTTTGAAAGAATAGATAATTATTAATAAAGACACATGCCTCGGTACTCGCAAAGTACAGAAGTCGTGGCAAAAATTACATAATTCTACTTACATTTTTGTTCAAGTAAAACTATCATTTTTCTGTTTACATCATACAAAAAATTATAAAAAATGCATGGTGTTGACAAGTTAGTTGTATAAATGTTAGTGCCAATCTCTAGTGTTGTGTACACTTCTCTAGATGTAATCTACCAACGTAATATCCACTGATGATGACATTAAATTGAATGTCGAAACGTTTGGAATTAAAGATTATTCTATAAATCTTTGCCTTTTCTTTGTTTGATGTATCGCCCTCGTATATATATATATATATATATATATATATATATATATATATATACATACATGCTTACGTTTTGGCATTTTGATTTACGCTATTAGTGGATGTTTAACAATAGATTCTCATTATATATGATTATGACTAATATACGACTAATCTTGTTAAAATTTGTATGTGTTGAAACTAAACATATATACACACATATTTTAAGGATAGGAAACATTTGATTAGCATTTGGTGCATGATCTTTGATTAAGACATTTGTTGTCTTAATATCAAAATTAATTAAGCACATCCATACGCACGTGGGTATACCTTCACATATGTATATATATACATACATACATGTACACATATATATGTATATATATATATATATATATATATATATATTACCGTAATTTCAAATCTAGCTCCTGCTTGCTTCAAAGCTAGCTAAAAACCAAATACCTAATGTGATGAAAATTTCCACTTACATATAATCAATCGTATATAATATAAGACATATGCGTGCTTCTATATCAACTTCGCAGATTGATAAACCTGTTATTTTATAGAAATCTAATATAAATTTTAATAATAAAAAGAGTGCGCGTAAGGATCACACGCGATTGAAGTAAAACTTATTTGCTACTGTACAAAGTAGCCAATTTAAGTTAAGTAAAAATAAATACATCATATGACAATTTTGAATAATGTTTATTAGTAATATGGTAACACTCGTGATGCACACATTTATTAGTGTCAACCATTATACACATTTATATAATAATAAATTATAAATTATATATTTATAATAGCAATAAAAATATGTATAATATTTAAAAACAATAATGTAATTAAAGTCATACTTGAACTTGACATGATCGGTTTGTCATTGTAATTAGCATTTAAAAATAAACCTTTATTAGCTGTAATTGCTGATTAATAACTTCTATAATATTCGTTCACACGTGGATTACGTTAAACAACGCCTAAACAAATATTGTTTTCGCAACTTGAATTTTCATGTAATAATCGTGTTTGAAGAACTTCATGTAATTAAAATTAACATATATTCATTGACTGCTTGTAGTTTTTTTACTTTTTCGCTGGCGATATAATCTCGTTCTTTGAACATCTGTAATATCTGTCTTGCCTAAAAATATTTTCCTTTTTAATAACTTAAAAGATTTATATAAACTACGAATAATATAGAAATAATTTCTAATCAATAAACTTACGTTTAGTACACGGCAGGAAGGTTTAATTTGTTTTATTACTTTCAAGGAACAGGCTAAAATATTATTCTGATTCAGGCATTTTTCATTAAATCAAGATTAATACTACGATGTAACTTTAAAATATTTATTTATCTATGCCGATTTGCTTGTTGATATCGGTACGCATACAGCGTTGATGCCGGTACGCATACAACGACAGAATCTATTCACATACGCGATTACCAATCACAATCGACCCGTATAGAAATGTTATCATCGAGAGCGAATGACGAATCATTGGCACTTGACTTTTATCTTATCGACTCTTATCTGCCGTAACGCACTTCCGTTGCATTTGTACGAATTTACACCCTAGTCGCGCCTAAAAAAGTTTTACTTCAAAAATTAACTGTGCGTATGCACTATGCAGATAAACGTCCTCCGATTATCAAACAGGCGTATGATAAACGTCCCCAACCTATGACGACCCATGGAAGAGACCCACTTGTGACATCGTACTCCAGAAGTATTCCTAACAAGACACAGTGCTGTGTTTTGCATGTGAACAGGTATTATACGGATAGATAGTAGTAGGTTTGCACTGCACTCCACGTGAAAGCGTTCAAATTAGATAAACATAGATCTACATCTCTATTGTGATAATTCTGCTACTAGACCGCGGAGGACATGAACCAGGGAAAATGGAAAACGGATAGGCCATGGAATATGCAGGATCGATAACGAACCGGCGGCAAATGTATTTACTAATCAATTCTGTTTGCAAGATTATTTAGGTAAACGTTTAATTACGATGTATTTACGTTTAAACACACTTCCGCGTACGAAAATATGGTAGTTAGCTTATAGGGGGTAAAGGAAATTAATATATCCGTCTACAGATTCTAAACATAGTCAATAAAAATATGGAGACCCAAACAGTGTACTGTTTCTATGTACATGAAAAATGTTCTCTTTAATTCTATCTCTTAATTTTAGCCACATACATTATTCTATACAATCATATGTTCTATACAATCTTCAATGTCATACTATCTTCTTCAAATAATTTTATTCTTTCTAGACTTCTTAACTTATCTTAATTCTTCTTTCTTCTTCTTTTACTATCTTCTCATTTCATCTTCTAAACACTTCTTACTTCTTCTACTATACTTATTTCATCTTCTAAACTCTTCTTGCTTCAATTCATTTTTAATTCTTATTCTCTAATTTTTATACATTCTGACTATTTTTACATACATATTTTCTGTTACAATTCACATTTCTATTATAATTCCAAACAGCTACTTAATATTTTTTTCAAATTCTTGCCGGAGATTCGAACTCAGAACCTCAAACGTGTGAATTGGGAACGCTACTCTGTGAGCTAATCCCGCCACAGAATTAATTAGAACATATATATTTAAAAAATAACAAATTATATATTTTAAGCGGGGCTTAAAGGTCCGCGGGTAAAAAGATCCATCACCGATATCTCAGAAACAAGTAAAGTTAATTAACAACAATATTTGAAAGTAGAAATCAAAAGATGCATAACCAGTCATGACCTGAATTCTTATGACTTTGCTATCAGGATATACCAGACAGTGCTTAAAAATCCATAACAGAAGTATTTTCGTTGTTAGTTCTTTTGGTTGTGAGCACTATTGTTTAGTTTATGAGACCTTAATATAAGTTAGAAGTAAACAATATTCAATATTTTGTATGTCATATTTTTTTATATAATATTTATAAAAACTAACATGTAGGTGTGGTAAAAAGAATCAGCTAAACGTTTACACTGACAAAGGGGTAAGAAAATAAGAAAATATTATGTAAAAAAGTAAATTAAGTTTGAAAAGCAATTTACAAGAGATAAATTGAAATAATAGTTATTCTAACTCTGCAAATAAATATTTCTGACAAAATACCAGATCAAGGTCATATACAGTGTGAAAAAAATGCGTCCATGAAATTTGTATTTCGCATTTATGAGTTGCTTTGTTATAATTCCCCTAGAACTGTTTTTCCCTAGCTATCCTATTTACACCGGGGTAAAAATTGACGAGTAACACATTTTAGAAAAATAGTAAAAAACAGTTTTCTATAATTAACTACGTTATTATAAGTTATAGTAATCGCAAAAAAATCGAAAATAAAATTTTTCATATATCTTTACGTTTCAAAAGTTTCTGAATATTTTGGCATACCTCAAAAAAAAATGGATATATGGAACGGTGCGTCCGATTTTAATAATTCAAAAAACATTTTACTTGTATTGACAAGATGAAGAATTGATCAAATTTTCATGAAGGTTTCGGAGATCTAGTAAAAAAAGTAAAAAAATGCCATTTGGCGGTGAAAAATGATCATTAGACATATGCACATCAAATTATCAGATATTTTATAGAGATTTTAGCAATAAGTATAAATTTTGTTTACATTTCTATGGGTTCTCTACCAATGTTCATCCATTAGACGGCGACGCGGCGCTTACGCGCTTTGACAGTTCGTCTCTATGCAGTTAAAGCAGTACGCTTGCTTTGAAAAAAAGTTTAAAATATTCAAAATATGTCAAAATAAAGAAAACATCTTTTAAAAAAAAAATTTTTTTTTTAAAAAGTAATTTTTTGTCAAATTTATAGTTTCTCAAAAATCTAATTTTGTCAAAGTTATATTTTTCAAATTAATCACCAAAATATTTACCAGAATCAAATTATTTATCAAAATAATTTTTGGTACGAGAAGTTCCAGCAATTTGCGTTAAGGCACGATGCCATGCGCCCCACTAGTTAGAAATTAATTAGCTGTATTATTAATTAATTAGTTGTATAGTTGATTGTTTGAAACGTGTTATGTGTTCTGATCTAATTCTTTTGGTTTAAGTTAGACTGTATATTTACTGAAAGTCAAATTGGACTTTTGTGCACTGCCCTAAACTATATATATATTTGTATTATATATAATTTATAGCTTATGATTCTGTTACTGAAAAATAAATGAGAAAAATTAATTATGGAAAAATGGTTACTTGCGCCAATTACATTTGGAAATAATTTCAATTATATTTCGAATTTTAAACCCCTTTGTTTATAACTCGATCTCTATCGCATAAATACAGATGAAAGAAATCAGCGTTCCGTTCCGCAGAAAAACAATATCGGCCGACAATATATGCATGCAAATGTAACTCTCGTATCAGGCGTCCTCCATTGGGCAGAAGTAACGAGCGCGGGTTCCCAAAGGGCCGTTATCAGTAATGCAGTGCCGGCACGAAATTTTGGGAGCAATTTAGCGTGACGGCACGAGGACTCTATATTTACACAGATGACGGTCGACAAAGTACGAAGTCGAGCGCGCCAACAAGCCGACCGCAGTTCGATGGCCGCCATTACCATTACGGAAACGGCAGCGGCAACGTTACCGCCGCTTTCCGGTCATTGGAATTGCTGCGAATGCAATTCGGAAACAGCGGACACTGGCCACTCTACGCAACGGATGCGGTTCAAATTGATGCCAATATGGCGACCCATTAAAAATAAGCGCGGCAGAAACAAACTTCAGTAAACTGATAGATACACATCCAATCTAATCGTCTGTATCGAGACCCGAAAATTTCGATCTTGAATACTTCCGAGAAAACATAACAAGCAAGCATCCAAGGGATATTGTATCATCACACACTTTCGGAATATATTGTTTTACTTATTATTTTCTAGAATATCTCTATTTAATGTCGGCTTGTTTATCTTTTTTTTCCTAAAACTGACATTTCTAAGAAGAAGAACCCCGAAATTTCCCGAAGCGGAATCGAACTTTGGACCACCTGTAGGTATATATATATATATATATATATATATATATATATATATATATACTAGCAAACCCGACGAACTCCGTTTCGCCACCAGATGGTTTCGTGAGAAAGATGAAGAAATTTTTTGTTTGTTTTATATTTGAAAAGGAAAAATTTTATTTTATTGCACAACAGTAATGAATTTATTTCGATTACAAAAATGAAGTTTTTTTTAGTTGAACTTCTCTAAGTAAATGAAAGTGAATCCGCAAATTATCCGTTTCATGGAAGTGATCTTTGGTAAACCACATTTTTTGTTTTTTGGTCTGACGTTAACACAAACAAAGCGCATGGTTTTCTAACTCGTGAACAGGCAACGTATAACTGCCTATGTGAAAAACAATGATTTTCTAAATAATCTATTTGAAATTTATCCAGCAAACACTAAGCGATTGGCCTTGCGACTTGTTATTGCGAACGCAAGGTGAACTGGAAATTGCAATCGTTTGAAGTCAAACAGAAGACCAGTCGGAATCATTGCTATGTCACCAAATCGCCAGCAATTTTTGATTGAATGGTGAAATTTAGTACGTGTATATCATTATACTTTGCGGCAAGAATTGTTCGTTGACTTAACCAAGCATAATTCTGATAATTCTCACTAATGTCATTACTCGAATTTTTAATTACGGTGCGTGAACTTCCAGCAATTTGCATTAAGGCACTAATAGCTATAAACCTTGCGGAGCCCGAGACCTTTCTAACGAATGCAAAATTGTCGAAATCGGTTTGTGCGTTCTGGAGTTATATCGTCAGGAAGGAAAATCCAACTTATTTATATATATATATATATATATATATATATATATATATGTGTGTAGATAATCTATTTGAAATTATTTAAAACAATTATTGATTATTTTCATTACTCGAAGTTTTAATTACGGTGCGTGAAGTTCCAGCAATTTGCATTAAGGCACGATGCCATGCATCGCTAATTTTCTTAGCTATAAACCTTGCGGAGCTCGAGACTTTCCAACGAATGCAAAATTGTCGAAATCGGTTCGTGCGTTCTGGAGTTATTTCGTCAGGAAGGAAAACCCGACTTAATATATATATATATATATATATATATATATATATATATATCATTTTTCCCATATAACAGACAATGATAAAATTAGTGTTGTAATTACGTATATTACAAAACTCGCTGTCATTAGGAACCTCAATCTATAATTTTATTAAAAACCGGATGCAATTCAGTGCACACCTAAATCAAGTAATTCACATATTTCGTGATTCACACCATTTATTTTTGTAGGGCTTCATTATTATTGTGTTGAAGTAATAAACAGTTCATAAAGGTCAAAATTCTTATAAATATTACCGTCGCCCAAAAAAGAACGACAATTCGATCCAAGCTCATAAATAAAAATCCAATTTTGTGCTCCGTTGAACTGAACATGAAATTGGCCGAACGTTTATTTTAATCAATTAAATTTAAAACAAAGTTGCTTTGAAACATGCATTAGTGTTGGAATTTGATGCTTTCTCTTCTATTGTGATTATTTGAATATAAAAATCTCAGGCGTTTTTGAGGCTTTAATTGTAGTTGGCATTGCCAGCAAACAAATACTACATAATAAATTATCGAACGAAGGGATGTTCGTTCTTTTCTTCAAATGTATTAAACTTCTTTAAGAAGAACGCCAATAATTTTATTTCATAGTTCACATAAGCACATTTATGATAAATATTAGGAAAAAATAGATTTATTGCAGCATAACGCATTAAATTAATGATATTTAACTTTAGCATGAAGATTATTGTCTACTCAAAGAATTGTTCTAGTTTTTGATAAAAGCTCCAAAATTTTAGGAACATTATATAAAATTCTGTAAAAAATAGTTAAAGTGAATTTTGTATAAAAAAATTGAAGAAATCTAAAAACAATAACATATTTAATAAGATCATTACGGCGTACCATTGTATGACTACTTCCACAAATCATGTTATTGAAAGTAATGTCATATATTTCAAAAAACGAACTAAGTATTGGGGTAGGGCAGGGCATGAAGGTCCAATATGATTTTAAGTAATTATACTTTATGAAATGAAATACATCAAAATACATAACACGTATCAAACAAACAACTATCGAGCTATGTTCAGTAAAATTTCCAGTTAATTTTTTACTATAAAAATGTATCTTTATTATTTTTCTAAAATTTGCCATCTGTCCCTTTTCACCCCATAGACTGAGTAAAATGAAACAGCCAGAGGGCCAACAGATCCAACGTCTTATTTTTAATCTTAAAGAAATTATTGGAAATAATAGCTATATTATTCAACCAATGCCAGGGGGGGGGGCAACAGATCCAATGTCTTATTTTTAATCTCAAAGGATTTATAGAAAATAGTAGCTATATTATTCAATCAATGCAAAATATAAATTTCATGGGTACATTTTTTTGCCATGGATTTTCAAACGTTGCCGTTTATCTCTTGATAGCGACGTCATAAGAATCAAGATGATGGCTGGTTGCACATCTTTTGCTCTCTACTTTCAAATATCGCTTTTAGTTGTCTTCAAAATATCGGTGGTCGACCTTTTTACACGCGGACCATTAAACCTTGCTTTACAGTATATATTAAACATTTTAGTCTTCATATATAGCATCATGTGTGAAAGTAGTCATACAATGGTACGCCGTAATGATCTTATTAAATATGTTATTGTTTTTAGATTCCTTCAATTTTTTCACACAAAATGCACTTTAACAAGTTTCTTACAAAATTTTAAATATGGTTCTAGAATTTTGGAGCTTTTTTATCAGAAAGATTTTATCAAAAAGATTTTATCAAAAACTAGAACAATCCTTGGAGTAGACTGTAATCTTCATGCTAACGATAAATATTATTAGCATGGGTAACATCTCAATTATGTTCGTTTTCATTCTAAAAGAGTCTGCACAAAATCCATTCATAATTTGTAAAGGTACTGTAGTAAAGTTATTTTCCTCGATAATGAATTGACATAATTTTAGAACTAACAGCAATTAAATGCGATAACGGTTTCCTTTAATGATCGTGTTTTCAATTACCTCATTCGAACGTTTCGACGTATCTTTTCAAACTTTGTGTACTTCAGTGCACGAATTTCCGCATTGCTTGTTTAGGCACCGTCTTTAATATCTATACAATTTCTATGACAAAACGAATTTGTATTCAGGATAAATCTGAACGAAATAACGAGCTTATTGAAAGCTCAAGAATTGATTATCGGCAAAACTCGAATCGTACATTGAAAGCCGACTGCCTTAATTAACAACGGGCGGGAAGGGCAACGTCCGGGAGATTTGTTCTATTCATAAACACATGTTGTTTATAATAAAGCTGGCTTTTTATGTTTATAATAAATTAATAAATTGATAAGTTTAAATAAATTTATGATTGAATTAATACAGTTTTGTATTTAAATATAACTTAAAATAAAAATGTATGGTATTAAAAATTTTATAACTTAGAAGCAGTAGAAATCATAAATGTATAGAACAGTTTAAAAATAAATTGACATGGAACATTGTGAAAATTAATAAAAATTAAATTCATCTCTTGAAAAAGAAGTAGAATTTCAGCATAAAATTATGTAGCCAGCGGTTGAAGTTTAGGGTAGGGCTAGGCACAACGGTCTAATTTGACTTTGAGCAATTATATTGTGAAAACCAAACTAATTATACCACAACAAATAACACATATCAAACAAACAATTATCAAACTATATTCAGTAAAACTCTCAGCTAATTCATCATTGTAGAAATATGATTTTTTCCTGTTTTTCAAAAATTTGTTACCAGGTTCTTTTTACCCTATAGACGGAAATTAATGAAACAGCCAGGGGGCTGCTTTACATATATACATCTTTTATTCTCTAGTTTCATATATTGTTGTTAAAATATTCTTAACTTTTCTTGTTTTTATTTATGGTATCGGTGGTGAACCTTTTTACCCGCGGACCTCTAAGCCCAACCCTACTCTATTAGACATATATTACCTTGAGCACAGGTAAATTATATTTCACTTTAGCATGAAGATCATTTGGTACTCAAAGGATTAGTTCTTTGATTATTGTAATATCAGAATCAAGGTCCAATATTTTAAAAACGTGTTTAAAATATTTAGTAAACCAATTTAAATTTAATTTAAATTAATTCATTAAATACTGAAATGGAATTTTGTTATGAACCAACACTTCAAAACTTTGCATTTGCTTACCAACCAAAGTACAGGATTCGCTAATTTACGTTTTTTTTTAAAATGCTATTGAAAAAATCTACTGAATATTTTCTCCAAGTTTTTTTTATATTTGAAAGTTCAATTCTTCCGTTAATAATGAAAAATAATTGTATTCCAATGGCTGCTTCAGGTGACCATGCAGTAGCCTACCAAAAATAGAGCTGAAAAAAATTTAGATTGCGGACCTTTTATTTAACATTTTTTTGAATTAAGTTTAACACTGCAATTCTGAATATTTTCAATTTGCCCGCAATCGTGAAGAATAATAAAATGGAATAATGTTATTGACTGCCGACATTTCACCAATTACGTCGAAGCAGCGAAATCTATTTTCTTGGGCAAAGAAAAATAATTCTCCTGTGACCTCACACTTCGTGGCCGAATGCGAACTATTGACGTCAACTAGTTTTCCTTCGGAACGGAATTATAACCTCGGCGGCGCTAACAAATGATAAATTCTGTTTGCAGAAATAAACGAAAACGGCGCCAGAATTTAAAACGCGAATTAGTTTGCGCCAGTTGAGTAATTTCGAAGCAGCCTTATTTCACACTGGTATTGATATTGTTATACGAGCAGTTTATTATCCAGGACGTCGGAGATAAAACTTTTACGGTTATGTGCTAATATATATTCTTCATTTAAAACTCTAAAGGCACTTCAAGGCGTTAATAGTAGGTGGAAAAATGATATTAACAAACATTCAGACTGATGTAACGCTTACCTTATTAATAAGGGTATCTTCCTAGACTAATTAATATGCCAAGTTTTCTTCGAGAGAAAACTTTATCAAAACTAATTAATCATTTTAATTAAAACTAGTGGTGCATGGCATCGTGCGTCAAGAAAATTGCTAGAACTTTCCATACTAAAAACTAGGTTTTAAAAGGCTCTAAAATATTTTGAAGACAATGAAAAAATGAGATTTTTGCGAATTTTCATTATTTTGAAAAAAACGATCTTTTTGAAAAAAATTTTTTTCGTACTTGATTTTTTTTTTTTGAATATTTAGATTTTTTTTTCAAAGCAATAGCGCTGCGTATTTGTTTTAGAGACTAACAATCTAATGGTTAAACATTTTAAATCTTGGTATGGAACCCATAAAAATGTGAGCAAAATTGCTACTCATCATTCAAATCTTTATAAAACATCTGATAATTTTTATGTGAGTATGTTATTTTTGACCGCCAAATGGTATTTTTTTTACTTTTTCCATTGGATATACGAAATCGCTGCTTCTGCATTAACAAAAATTTCACCAATTTTTACTACCCTGAATACAAGCAAAAACGGCTGGACCTGTCTTTGACAAAAACTAATCAGTAAATCAATTTTGAGAAAAGAATTTTTATTTTAGAATTATTAAAAAAATATTTCGTCTGTGTTGATGGTGTAATGATGATCTGTTTTTAAGAAAGGTAGGCTTTTCGATTTATAGGTTTTCAAAAAATTTCGATACTTTCAAAAAGAAAAAAAAAAAACAAATTATTTTTGTATTTTAATTTATCTTTTTCAATTTCGAAAATGGTTCAAATGTTAATATTCAAAAATATACAAAGTTCAAATTTCAAAAATTCTTAAGCTCACTTATGAAATAAATAATTTTATCTTTGCAGTTCGGTTTACATTATTTTTTCAATACGCATATGAGATGAAATTATGAAACGCATGACGAAATGTGAGAAAGATCCTTCATTCTAAGCCGGCTGAATTCTGGTAAACATACTCGTATGTGAACATCGTCGACTATTTTATAAGCTCTTATATTTGTCTATAAAATGCGATTAATGATGTTGAAGTATTTATAATAACCAATGTTTAAAACAATTGTAAACAGTTATTATTAATTTCTTATTGATTATTTTCAAGGTACAACCGATTTAAACCGGTGAAATCGATTAAAAAAAAAATTCGATTCCAATTAATAAGGAGATGTGCTGATTAGTTTTTGGTTAAGGCAGGTTTCAAAGATACGGGGCAAAAAGTACCAAAAATGGTAATTCAGTTTCTGAGAGAACGAAGCGTCTCATTCAAACAACATTTCACTTGTATTGACAAAATGAGCAATTGATTAAATTTTTGGGTAGGCAGATCTAGCGGTTTTTTAGATCTAAGGAAAAAAGTAAAAAAATACGCCATTTGGCGATCAAAAATGATCATTAGAGACGTGCACATCAAATTATCAAAAATTTTACTAATAAGTATAAATTTTGTTTACATTTCTATTGGTTTCGTACCAATGTGTATCCGTTAGACTTTGACGTGGCGCTTACGCGCTTCGATATTTCTTCTCTGAAACAACCACGCAGCACGATTATTTCAAAAATAAGTTGAGAATTTTCAGAATATAAAGAAAAACAACATTTTAAAAAAGTCATTTTTTTTCAAAAATTTCAAAATTGTTAATAATCGCATTTTTACAGTTTTCAAAAAATTTTAAGGATTTTTCAAAAATTTTAATTTTTGGTATAGGAAGTTCCAGCAATTTGTCTTGAGGCACAATACCATGGCATCACTAGTTCAATGCATATATATAATTTTCAATTGATCGTCACATGTAAATCAAAATGAAAGTCTCGCCTCGAAATACTTTTACCCGTAAGTACCAATTCGTAGAGCGTAGCCGTCGTCTGATTGCTTCGCGTGCGATTGCCCTTCTTTTCGATGCTCTGTGGAGCAGATCAAGTTACAAATGTTACCCATGGAACACATAGTAATCTACCTCTAATGACTGACAGCTCCAAGTATAATAACTCGTAAGGGCCACTGGTAATTGTTACTGTCGGAACAAAGCTATTGCCTTGCACGCTATCCCACCGCTGTCAAAAAATATTTCACTTAATTGAGTGAAATGCTCTTTATATGTAATCAGAGAGCTGACTAACATTTTGATTGAAGAATATAATATTAATCAGGATGAACCTAATTCAGTTACATATTAATTTGATTTTGTCAACAAATAAAATTGCTTTAGTTCTTACACCTAATGATACTTCGTGAAAAAATTAACAATATGTCCGTTTATCTCGTAGACCATTTTAAGGCGATGGCTGGGTATGTCATTTTCTCTCTACTATAAAATAGTATCGTTAAAATATCATACTTTACTTGTTTTAGAGTTGGTGAACTTTATTGTCCGCGGACTTTTAAACCCTTAAACCCTTCCCAAAAACTACTCTTTAATATCTTTTATCCGTTATTTATTATCTTACTATCATTTACTGTTAGATATATGGTTATATTCTTATAATTTTTATTTTTCCCGTAGGGCAAGTTATAGTAATCGCAAAAAAATCGAAAATGAAAATTTTTATATATCTTTACGTTTCAAAACCTTCTGAACATTTTGGCATACCTTAGAACAAATTGATGTATGTGTGTGTGTGCGTGTATGTGCGTGTGTTCGGATACACATTTTCGTCGACGATTTCGGGAACACGGATCAACCGATTAGAATAATTCAAAAAACATTCGATTCGTATTGATGAGGTGACGTGCTGATTAGTTTTTGGCGAAGGCAGGTCTAGCCGTTCCGAAGATACGGAGCAAAAAGTACCGAAAACGGTAACTCACGTTTTAAGAGAACGGAGCGTCCGATTTTAATAATTCAAAAAACATTTTACTTGTATTGACAAGAATTGTTAAAATTAGCATGAGGGAAGGTCTAGCGGTTTCGGAGATCTAATGAAAAAAGTAAAAAAAATGACATTTGGCGGTCAAAAATGATCATTAGACATATGCACATTAAATTATCAGATATTTTATAGAGATTTTAACAATAAGTATAAATTTTGTTTACATTCCTATGGGTTCCGTACCGATGTTTATCCGTTAGACAGCGACGCGGCGCTTACGCGCTTTATATTTTGTCTCTATGCAGTTAAAGCAGTACGATTGCTTTGAAAAAAAGTTCAGATAAACCATAATATGTCAAAATAAAAAAAAAAATATTTTAAAAAAGTAATTTTTTGTCCAATTTATAATTTCTTAAAAATCTAATTTTTTTGAAGTAAATTTTTTTCAAAAATGTTATTTGTTTTTAAAAAAATAATAATTTTTGATACGGGAAGATCCAGCAATTTGCCTTAAGGCACGATGCCATGCGCTCCACTAGTTTATAGTTTTATTTAACCACAATCAATGTTGTTTATTGATCAATTAAATCCAATTTTTTAAAATTCTGATCGTAATCTTACGTTGAGAAAATAGACCTGAAACTGAATAGACCAGTTTGATATTAAATTACTATTATATTTCGACCATTAATTAGAGTAACAACTAACTTTATAAATTAAAATATTTGAAAACGAGTCAACGATTACTGATTAATAGAGACTTTGATTTTACTTCTTTTATATTTAGAGGGTCCAATTTGACTTTGAATAATTATATATTGTAAAAACTAAATGAATTATATCACAACAATTAACATATATCAAACAAATAATTATCGCACTATGTTCAGTAAAACTCCCAGTTAATTTATTATTTTAGAAATGAGATTATTTGCTGTTTTCCATAAAATTGTTACCTGGTCTTTTTTACCCCATAGGCGGGGTAAAATGAGACGGCCAGAGAGCAAACAGGTCCAATATCTTGTTTTTAGTTTTACAGGAATTTTACGAAATAATAGCTACATTATTTAACCAAAAATATAAATTTCATAGGTACGTTGTTTGCTTACATAACACTGTATATAACCTTGATCTGGTATTTTGTCAGAAATATTCAACAGCAGAGTTGGAATAACTAATTATTTTATTTATCTCTTATAAAATTGCTTTCCTGACTTAATTTACTATTTTTTATTCTTCACACCTTTGTCAGAGTAAAAGATCAGTTGTACTCTACCCACGTTTTACTACCAAGCTTTTATAGAGATTATATTAAAAAACTGTTCAATCTAACTTAAAAATAACAAACGAATCAAATAGCGTATACTTAAAAATTATATTAAGGTTTCGTAAACTAAACAACAGTGCTCACAACCGAAAAAACTACCAACGAAAGAAAATACTTATGTTATGCTAATTGTAAGAATCAAGGTGATGGCTGGTCATGCATTTTAAAGGCGAAATACTGTAAAAAAGATGAAGTTATCAATTTTGTATTTTTTAAATACAAACTGTTTTGAATGTAATATTTTAGTGAATTACTAGAAATAATCCCATAGTGTAATAATAATGTTACAAAAAGTATATAATATATAGCAAAAAGAAGAATGAATTCATACATTACTCTTCAATAGAGAAAAACGCAATTGTGTAGATGTGTTCTATCAGAGTCAATGTCCAGTCCACTTCATAAGATGAACATTCTGTTCACCATGTAGAATATTAGAGAAAAACAGATAATCAATAATACGTTTTACCAGATTACATATGTGTTACAAAATTACAAAAAAGTTAGATATTATAACCCTTGTACATATATTTTTTAAATAGAAAATGATTTTATATTCATGCAACAATCGAAGCGCGTAAGCGCCGCGTCGTAGATACAATGTTGTTGTCGATAGGTAACAATTCAAATTACAATAGATTATTTTGATATCGTAGCAAATCTACGTTAGCATCGTGTATAACTATACTTCTTGAAATGTAATACTATAAAAATTGACAATTTTTTTATTGTTAAGTAAATACTTTCTTTCATTATTAAATAATAATTTTAAACTGTCCCGTGAGTAAATACTCTGTCAGAATTTCGAACGATTTTCTTTAGATGTGTGAAAACAGTTCACGATATTGTAATATAGTTATTATCCAAATTGTTATTTAATGTCTGCGCAAGCTTTGCTTTTAATAAAAGTTACTATGGTAGTCTATATATGACAAAAATCCAAAATGTATAGTTTGAAATGTATTTTAAGTATGATTAATCTACTCTAAATTATAATATGGCTACAAAATTACATAGAATTATATACCATTATTTTAAAATTTAACACGTTGGTACTTACATTCATTATTTACTACATATTTTTTATGACTATGACTAATGTTTGGAGTTTTTGTTATATCCCCGAAGGAAATAGACTCAACGATAATTGAGATATATATCTATGTTGTTTATTTTTATACAATAATTATTTAGAATATTTAAAGCCCATACACAAGATATAAATCCAAAACGTTGTAAAATAATAAATTAATATGATTGAACTTCCAAAAAATCATCAAATGTCAATGAGGAATAATTAAATATACATGTACGCAAAATTACGTAAATTTTATGAAAAATAGAAGAAATTGGTATATGAATATCTTGAATTAAAGTTTCTGTTCCCAAAGGTAACCTACATGGAATTTGCACTAAATGTGAATCTTGTTAGAATACTTTCTAACAATGCTCGTTGGAAAGTAACAAAACAAACTTTTGAAAAATTGAACCAGTTACAGAAGATGAAGTTCGAATAAATAAAGTTGTAGTTTTAAAGTGATATATTTGCATTAGCAAATATTACTTAAAGGTTTACGTAACTTGTAAATTTATTTTGATGCACGAGAGTATATCAATATTCTAGAAGTCTTTTCCGCTCGAGTAGCAAAGTGCATATAGAGCAGGTTCCTAAATAAAGTTTGCATAACAAGTACCATAGCAAGCAATTTGCAATTTATTCCTCGGAATTGTATTACACGTTGCTCTTTTTGTTTGTTTTTTACTCATTAATATTATATATTCACATTATATAGAATACCTGAATTAAACTTGCATACACGTACAAGTGTGCATAATTTTAAGCAAATAAATAATAGTGGAGTGCCCTGACCACTTTTAAAAACCTTATACCATTGTTTTTGCATTGCTGGTCACATAGCAGTGCTCAAGCGAGATTTTTTCTACATTTTTAATAACATAAACAAATAAAAAATTGCTTTAAAAATGCATTTTATAAAAAATAAACTTTTACATTAAAATAGTTTTTATCCATTAATAACCGAATATTAATATATATTAAAATTCCTCACATCGCAGGAACTTTACTACCACTAGCAAATTAACATTGTTTTTTTATTCACATAATGTAATGTACTATCTTGCATAACTCACTATTATAAAATACAGAAACAATTACTAGAAGTTTTACAAAGATGTTGTTATGGTTTTACACGAGATTTATATATTCTCGGTCCAGTAGCTTGAAGATTAAATACCACCCCAAAATTTTACATATATGATATATGATTTCACATGTAAATCATAATCGAGTTTAAATAACTTGGCGATTTTCTCGTAATCGACACTTTCGGGTGTGAAAAATGTTAGCCATATTTTAAACAGAAAATAAAAATGCCAAGAAGAAAATCGGTCCACCTTAGCGACTTTCGAAGATATTGGTCTGCCATCGACGTTTTGCAATAAACTTGAGTCATAAGAGAGCAAAATAAAAGAATATATACCTACAAGGTTTTGATAACTTTCTTATACGAGTATATGTTTTTCAAGAATAATATTGTAAAAGAAATTTTTGAAAAAGGCCATTTATAATATTTCAATTTAAGATAGTTTAATGATGTAAATGTAGCTATATATATTTTTAGATAAATTTTAGTTTTTTGTCAAAATGTTCTTAGGTTTCCATAAAGTTTTTTTTTAATTTGTGCATTAAAAATTAAAATACTAGTTGCATGATCACTTATGTAAAATATGTTTCATTTATTTTAAAATTTATTTTAACATTATAGAAAAAAAAAAGATTTTTACTATAGAAAAAAAAGAATTTTTACTAAATTCTATATATGTGAATTATAAATTTGTTTATTTTTACTTGCAATAGTGTTATATAGAAATGGTTTTACTTTAATGTTGCATTATTTTAGCTAGTGGTGGATGGGTCCGTACCAAATTGCTGAAATTTTCCGTAACGTAGTCTAAAATTTTCAAAATCTTTAAAATTTGTTAAAAATTTGAAACAAATTAGATTTTTCAGAATCTTCAAATTTTCGAAAAAATAGACTTTTTTAAAAAAATCAAATTGAAATTCTGAAAATTCGAAAAAAATCGAAAGTTTTTCGAATAATTCAAATCAGCTAATCTGTGTTGTCGAAATCGTCGACAAAAATTTTTATCCGCACACACACAAGAATGCACATGCGCACTCACACACATACATACATAATTTCTAAGTTATGCCAAAATGTTCAGAAAGTGTTGAAACGTAAAGATATGCAAACATTTTTATTTTCGATTTTTTGCGATTACTTTTATTTACCCCATGGAAAGTTAAAATTCATCTTTATATTAGAATCTTTCGTTATCTTACAAAAAAAAAATTGAAGGTTTATATTGCTTTGCCAAGTCAACATAAAATACATGTAGAGAGTACACTTTTATAGCATTAGAAATGAAAGCGCCTTCAGATGGACTAACTATAATATTATGGGCAAAATCTGTGAGGTGTGGACTAAATAATTATAGTAAACTATGTACCTAGTGATAACTTTGCAACTAGAATATCTAAATAAATAATATGACTGTAATGAACAGTATCAAAACGTTAAAAAATAACTAAAACATCCTAACTGAAGCATAGTTTTATGCTAAAAATGCTAAAAGAAAATCGACATATATAGAAATAGACTGTAGACTTCTAGAGTATTCGGCTCGCCTATTGCAAATTTTTTAAACTGTATTAAGACAGGCGGATAGATATATTATATTACTTATCGTTCATGAATCTATCGTATTCGTAATTAATATTTATTCCTTCTCTTGCTAAATTTCTAGAAATAATCACAAAATAAGTATGATTGTGAAAAAGCAGATTGTGAATAAGTTATTTATGCATAGAGAAAAATTCAGTTACGCTAAAATTACATGACTATAGAAAATCTAAATTATGCTGAAGTGAACATCAGCAATGCTTATTTATGTTGTTTACAAAGATATGCATGGATATATTTCTACAATGCATTAACTGACCCAATTCACATATTATGTTCATGTAGAGGGAGTACAAAGCTTCCACCGCATGATGATTAAACACAAACAAGTTTAGATGTATGAAAAAACGTGTAGAAAAAGCTTTTTTAATTACCTAGCGAAATTTATTAAGCAAACTTTGTGCAAGTGATATGAACTAGAGCGCGAGGTTTTCAAATGGTTTTCGTTTCATTAACGCGAATTAGGGTGGTCGCGGCTTCAACGAAGTGTGCGAGATGTGATAAACCTAAAAAGGTCACATTTCTCTATAAGAAAAAGGTCACTATTACATCTATATAGTATATAATTGCAATTGAAAATTAATTTTTACGGATTTAGGTAAACATTTTTTTCGATAATTATTACCTAATTATTGTGCCAATGTGTTAGTCATTGTACTTCTCAAAACCAGGACCATTTTTTACGATTATATTAATTATTATTATAACATAAATATTGTTATAATAATTACTAACAGTAATTTAACTAAAATTTGTAGTTTTTTGAACTTTTTATACAGAACAATTAAGGTTATACTAGGTTCATGATTGTTAGATACAACCCACACAATTACTAATCCAACATACATATTGTCACGTAGGAGAAATAAATTAAATAATAATACTACTCTCAATTTTGACGGGTTTCTTGATTTTATTTTTGGTTCTCATTATTACTCATGCATGTGACATTTATCATTCATTCCGTAAATTACTTACATATAAATATTTAATATTACACAGATTTTACTGACAAGTTTTCGTGCTACATGATTTATTTTTTTTATACATATTAAGCTTATGTGTGAATTTATGTTTTCCGAAGTTTGTGCTTTGTGTCTTTAACTCGCCATATATTTGAAATGTACGTACAAATAGTACTTTGTTTTAAAAGCCTGTAACGCATTTTAATATAAACTAGATGTAAATAGGATTTTGCTTTAACCCTTTTGCGTCGTCTATGGATGGCATCCGCTTCAAAACCTTTGTGTACGAATGTTGCTTATAGTTCCAGTGTGACGAGTTTTGATTTAATATTTATAACTTTTGTAATTACTTAAATTACTTACAATTCTAATTTATATTGTTGCTTTTACTTTTGTGTAAGTATAATTCTAGTATATTTTTATCGATAATGATTGAAAAATAAAAAAATATTAATATTAGTAGCGTCACGTCTGCGGAAAACTTTCTCAAAGGGTTAAGAAATGTGTAAATAATCGACATATCGAGATGCTGTAAGGCCTCATAATGTTAGATGATATTGTAGATTAATAATCTTTTTACAAATTCACTAAACATACTAGTTATTTTTGATAAATAGTATAACTAGTGGTGCATGGCATTTAAGGCAAATTGCTGAAACTTTTCGTACCGTAATTTAAAACTTTCAAAAGCCCAGAGAAGATCGAGAATTTCTTTGAACAATTTTGAAATTGTTGAAAACATTTAAAACATTTGAATACAAAAATGCCTTTTTGAGAATACTGATATTTAATAAAAACTTCGGAAAATTTTGAAAACTAAAATATTTAAATTTTTTGGAAATTTTGAAATTTGAATCGGTTGATTCCAATTACAAAATATCTGATTTTCAACCGCCAAATGTCATTTTTTTTACTTTTCTTCTGGATCTCATAAACCGCTGGACCCAATCAATTTGAAAACACCTAATCAATTCTTCACTACGTCAATACAAGTGAAATGTTTTTTGAAACGTGCCCCGTTCTCTCACAAACTTATTTGCCATTTTCTGCACTTTTTGCTCCGTATCTCCAAAACGGCTGGACCAACTTTTACCAAAAACTAGTCAGCTTTGTCTTCGTCTCCTCATCAATAGGAATCAAATAATTTTTGAATAATTCAACTGATATTTTCCGAAAAGTTTTTGAATTTTTAGAATTTTGGTATAAACTTGGCCAATTTTTTTTTACATTTTTATGATAATTGTAGAAAAAAATAGTTTGGCCGATTGTAAGCAAGATTGATAAACGCGAGTCTTTATCGAGTCTCTTTTAATATTTTAAATTAGATTAGCTACTTCAGATAAAACTTCGATAAAAAGTCAAATTTCGGATTATATACCGCACACCCACACACTTCTTTTTATTTTATTTTATTTTTATTGGCCTCGCTTACTCGAGCATTTAGCCACCTACAACATATTTTAATTTTATTACAATATTTCAATTTTAATACAATCTTCATGTTCATACAATTTTCCTATTCTTCTTCCTATTTTATATTCTATCCTATTCTTTGTACTCTTCAACGTAACTTCATCCTTCTTTTCTTCTTTTTTTATTATTTATTATTATATCTCCTATCTTCTTACGTCTTCATTACTTCTATTCTTACTTCCATTATTTTCTTCATTACTTCTATTCAATTTAATTTATCATTTTCAAATTTTTTTATACACGATTGAACTATTTTTAATACTATTTCAAACTATTTTCATCAGAATTTCTATATTATGCCGGAGATTCGAACTCCGAACCTCCGGCGCACCCACACACTTCTTTCATTATTGGTTATTAGTCAGAATGACTTGAAACGCCGAGAAAATGAACAAATGGGATTTTCTGACGAAAACATAAACTTTTTGCTCTGAAAGATAATTATCAGAATAACTAAAGATTGTATTCGCATATTGCCCCTAAGGTACGAGATGATAAATAAATATGCACCGTTGAATAAACACGAGAAGAGAGCATCGTCGTGGTGTTCGCCTCGGTCGCGATGTGCCCATTCGTCACATCGCAATAACGCAGGAGGAGATCGACCATACATCGCATACATCGCACACATCGCGTACCCCTTAAAAGCTCTGTCTATATTTATTTACTGCACCGTATGGCAGTTTGTCCGAGTTACGACATAAATGTATTCGCGTGAATGCGGATATGTGACACTGCTATTCATACAAATATCGAATATGTAAATCATGTGCGAATTGGATCGGGAATATATAGCCACTCATGCATAACCGATGCGAAAAATAGTAACTTATTAGAAACCAATGACTTCATCCGACACGACTGATTGTTCGATTTATGAAAACCAAAAATGTAATTTCATTGAAATCTATGCATGTCCCTTTTTAACTTTCCATAGGGTAAGTTATAATAATCGCAAAAAATTGAAAATTGAAATTTTTATATATCTTTACGTTTCAGAGGTTTCTGAATATTTTGGCATACCTTAGAAAAATTGGATGTATGTGTGTGTGTGTGCGTTTCTGTATGAGTGTTCGAATACAAATTTTCGTCGACGATTTCGGGAATACGGATGAAGCGATTTGAATAATTCAAGAAACATTCGATTCGTAATGATAAGGAGACGTGCTGATTAGCTTTTGGCGAAGGCAGGTCTAGCCGTTTCAAAGATATGGTGCAAAATGTATTAATAATGGTATTTCAATTTTTGAGATAAACGAGTGTCCGATTTGAATGATTTAAAAAACTGATGAACTGATTAAATTCAAACCGGAAATCCAATAAAAGAGTTAAAAATGCCACTTTGGCGTTTAAAAATAATCATTAGACATATGACCATAAAATTATCAGATATTTTGTAGAGATTTTAATAAGAAGTACAAATACTGTTTACATTTCCATGGATTTGTACCAATGTTTATCCGTTTGACTGCGACACGGCGCTTATGAGCTTCGATATTTCGTCTTTAAAACAGCTATGCAACGCGATAGCTTTGAAAAAAGTTCAAAATTATGAAAAAAAATTAATAGTTTAACAAAATCAAAATTTGCAAAGACTTATTTTTTTAAGTTTTTAAAAACTTTTCAAGGTTCAAAAATAATTAATTCTCTGTATGGGAAGTTGCAGCAATTTGCCTTAAGACACGATGCCATGCACCAATAGTTTTTTTAATGATTTTGATCTGCATTTTCAAATTTTTAAACCGAGTTGCAAGATCTACAATTATTTTCAAAATGTTTTGGAGCTCGCTTGTTGGAAGGTGGTTAGAGCAACGCTTTGAATCAGAGGTCCTGGTTTGACACCAACTTTGATCTACCAATAGTACCATAGATTTTCACTTGGAATTATAGATAGCAATATATTTCCAAGTAAAAATAGCAATATACTATTACAGAAACTTATTAGTAAAATTGTTTGCATAGAGATGGAGCAGTTTGGGTTGCCATCTATAATTACCAACTTAGTTAGCAAGTAGTAAAAGCTTATAGAACCTTTAATAAGATCTGATCGCTTTTCAACAATAATAATAAAAAAAATCGTTCAAAGATTCTCTTTAAGAAACGACAGCAACATAGAAATAATTTATTTAAGTCGACAATGCGTCTAGGTGTTTCATGTCTGGTTGTATTCGACACCATTGTAATTATTTGAGATTAAGATTAAAACGAATTAACGAAACTTTGCCGTTTTTATAACCTTTAAAGGAACAGACCCATACTTTATTGTATTCAATAGCTAGATACTATACAAATACATTGAAAATAACATTAAATATTATATTTGAAGTGTCAGAATACTGGCAAAAAAAATTTATCCACTATTTAGATTCATACCATATATGCAAAAGTGAAATAAACCTTTGTATTTCATCAAATAGATTTGTATAAATAATGTAAAATAAGTTGAATTGAAAAAAAATAATAAAATGACAGAATCGGAAACAATTGTAATTTAGTAAATATTGTGGTTAAATAAGTTAACAAATGCAATAAGTAAATTGGAGTGCATCTATGTAGCAAAACGAATGCTTTCTGCATAATGCAATTATAGAAGGAATACGTAACTTAATAGATTTATGTATGTCCATTTTACTATTTTTATAGTGGAGTGAAGCGGGACTTAAATGTACGCGGGTAAAAAGGTACACCACTTAAACTTTCGTTAGAGCAGACATTTACTAATATTGTAATTAGTACAGATTGGCGTGAATTATTCATCGATGTTGCCTTACTCTATGTGATTGAATTTCCTAAATCTTAAATCCATATTTAAATTTTTGAATTATTTACCGAGATTGCTCAAAGCTATCTCATTGAGCTAACCTTAGTCCACATAATATTTGCTTTACAAAACTTAATTCGTATATAACAGTAATACTTTAATCGAGTATTTTGAATGTAAAATGAAGACCGTCATATAGGTGCGATGTTAGAGTTTGGTTGTTGTGCACATGCAAAATCCCGTTTAAGCTTATTTGTGTTTCTGTGTTTAAAATCGGCATGTGCTTAGGAAGTGTAATACCTGTGTACATACAAGACTACCGAAATGTAGAACACATTGGTTTTAACGTTGCACAAGTATCTCCTTATGTTATTAGGTGAGCTTAAGGTGCTAACAAGAATAGCAAAACAATAAAACTTCTGGATAACAAGACCTGTCGTCCTCACCTGCCTGAATTTATTAACAGATTTTGGGAGATTGAATACGCAGAAGTATGAATAAATAAAATATTACAGTTTTATTCGCCTTTCATAGTTGTCATTAAGATTTGGACCCAAATCAATTCTATCTCTTGGTAATAAACTATTAATTTACAAGGTTGTGATAAAATATACATGGACCTATGGGATCTAACTATGGGGCGTGCAAAAAAACGGTCTAAAATTTTTACCACTAATGCTTCTTGGTTCAGCAGCAATAAGACCTTATATGACGATCTTTATATAAATTTTATAGACAGTGCAAAAAAATAAACCTGTGTTCAAAATTTCTTGAAACTGGAAGATCGTATGAATTATATAGTCGCTCAATTTCTTGAGACAATTCTTTCAAGAAGACTGAAAAAGTATTTAAACAAAAACCACATTCAAGACAATTAGCATTTATACATTTTTGGAGAAATGAGCAGAATTGATAAATTACTCATTGGAGTGGCAACTATTGATATATGCATTAAAATTTAGCACAATAATATTATACGTTTGTTTATAAGTGTGAGTGAACGAATTGACCCAAATAGTTCACAGGATAATATATTCTAATTGTTGTTAAAAATAAAAATAAGAATAAAAAAATCGAGTGTGATTGGACTTAATTATATGCTGACTATTTTGCCTTATTGAATAAAAATATTGCAAATGATCACTTGTTTGTACTGTTATATGATTAGTAAAATCAAAATATATTACACCATTTTTATTGTGTAACGACACAAAGATAATCTTTATCATCTCATTTCTTGTCTAAAGCATTTTTATGAAATATTTTTTTTAATAAAATTACATAAGAATATTTTCTCAGTTTTTATATTGTAATATCACATTTCTTCTTACTCATAATTAATTTCCAGAGTCAACGAATATTATTGTACAATATTTTCCGATCAATAGAAAGAAACAAACTGAAAAAAATTTCTTTTTCAGATAACGTTGCCGTTGGCGAGTTTTAAATGCCAGAGTCTGTATATTTTTTTCGCGCAACTTTTTTCATTATATGGAATTTTTAATTTACGTCCGCACGCTCGATGAAAGTAATATTAGAAAATTCAGTTTTCAATTTATCATCAAAGTGATATGTGTGAAATACACAAAACTAGCAGAATAAATAACCTTAGGCCGCGCACATAACGATTTTGTGATATTTGCAGTAGAAATGAATGGTAGTAAATGAAAATATGCTGGATGAAATAGTTTCAGATTGGAATAGTTGTATTGTGGTAGCGTCATTTTATTCTCTTTTTTATCACTTGCAACGTGTATAACGTTCAATTTGTATCTTTATTAAACACAATATTATTGGTATTGATAACATTTGTTTCTGGTGTAAACGACAAACACCGACAAACATTTTACAAAATAAAATACTCTAGTTTTATACATTTTTATTCGTCGATTAAAAACAACATTGAAAATCATATTTTCATGCTAAAATATTGAAACCGGATCAATTTTATTGTTGATTCTTTTGTGGAATAAATTGAGATAAAATTGCCGACAAATAGGATTAGGGCATAAGACTAAGGAAGTCTCTCTCGTAGGAGGTTAGTGGGTAGAACGACTGGACCTGAATTAGAGGTCCCGGGTTCGATTTTGCTTTGAGCAGCCTCAAAGCAGTAGTGACAAAGGTTTTAACTTATTGCTGGAAATATAGAGTCCAATTTTTCGAAAAAATATAAATGTAGGGCAACGCTATGTTACTTAGGTATCTTTGTATGAATTGGTAGTAAGAATTATGGTAACTAAGAAATAGCTATGTATTTGCTGTGCGATCAGGCATTTGACACACAATAGGGTAGGGCGGGGCTAGTTGAGCAAATTTTCACTTAAACGGATGTAGCTCCTCAATGAAAAGTTTCAATAAACTGCTCTACGACCTAATGGATTTGTTGTTTATCGCTTAACAAAGATGTTAATACTATTTCTTTGTAATGTGTAAAATTTAAAAGCTACAGCTACTCAAATGCAAAAAGTCAAGTATGCTCAATGTACCCCATAGGTAGGGCAAGTTGAGGCACTAAATAATTATAATGAAATTATAGGTTTAATGTCGATTAGTGATGAAATAAAATAAGTTTTTAATAACCAGTTCTATATTAATAGTCTTTATTGACAGAGAAAACAAAACTTATAGTGAATTTCTTTGAATAATTAACCAAAAGTAGAATCAACAAAACAATATCGTATCTTAGGAATTATTTTACCATTATATTCAGTATTTTTGTTTAAAATCATTATTTCTTTATATTGTTACTCATAGACTTAGCTTAAATCTTAAAAATAATAATTCATTTCTGGAAGTTAATGATAATTGTCTTAGTGACAGAACAAGTTTAGCAACTATGCTCAACTAACCCCAACTCGGAATTTCAAAATAAAAGTGAGTTTATAAAAAAACCGTGAGAATTATACCCAGAATCTCTGTGCATATTAAAAGTACTATAATTATATGGAAAAATAACATTTACCTGATTAAAAATAAATAACATTTGACTAAACCAGACGAAAACTCGTGATGAATGACTTTTTTACTTTTTGCTCTCAAAATAAACAAAACGCCCGTGAGCCTCACTCATTTGTCCAGCGGCCACTAGCGATCGCGGGATGTTTATTTCTCCCAAACCTCTATCTTTCCGCCATATAATGCCTAAACGGACTGTGAATAGTTTTCGAGATATTTCGATTGCTCAACTTGCCCCTATGCTCAACTAGCCCCGCCCTACCCTACCTAACTTTATATATGTGTTATCAACGACACATCGAGAAGATGCCCTTTAGTTATTTGAAGTTTGTGCGTGTTGTAGGTTAGATTTTATGTATAAACCGTCTGATCGCACAGCAAATGCATACCTTTTTGACAGAACTTGATACCCATTCATACAAGAGATAGGTAACTCACTCCGGAGTTATCACTTCGATACAACTCATCCCTCGGAGTGAATCCGAGCGGAGATGTGTCGGAGATTTTGTCATATCCGACTTTCCTAATATGGTATTAAATTTGTTAATTCGTGCAGACATTTACTGCGTTTTTGCTTTGGGAAGGAAGCGGTCGTTTTCTCGTTTCACAGGCAGTTTTATGACATTTTAGGTATAGGAGTCAAAATAATGCCATTGTGTATTTTCCAGAAAATACAAAAATATTAATTTAAAGATACAGAACAATGAAATTGTGTTTAAGTGTGAATAGCTCAAATGTATAATTTATTGAATAGTAAGGGGTCATATTTCTAACTACGACAATCTTTGGCCGTGAATGGCGGCAATCAGGAATATTCATATCGAACAATACACGAAACGAAATACATTTAATCTGGTTTTTTCATAGCCTGAAACAACAGTACTTTAGAGTGCAATATTTAAAAAAATAAAGAAGGTCTCTAGGCATTCTTCCTAGCATACAAAAATTTACTTGCAGTCGACTCCTTTGTAATAATAGCCAACAAATTTATTTAATACCTAGTACACAGTTGCAAATATATCAATATATCAAAAAAACATTTGAATTTCTGCTCAGTACGATCTCATGACAGTTACGTCAAAGGCATACAGTGAAAACTTTTTGAAGCCCATTATTTTTGACCAAAAGAAAATATTCATTTCGAGAACAATTTTTGATACTCTCTTTCTATGCGTTGGGGGCGTCCATTAATCACGTGAGGTTTTTAGGGGGAGGGGGGCTTTGACAAAAATCACCAAATATCACGTGTGGAAGGGTTTTTTTAACTGTTTTTTTTTTTAAAAAAATCGAACATTTACAAAAAAAAATATTTTTTTTTACAGTTTTATCACGTAAATAAAAATACACCTGATGTTTGTTGGGGGAAGGGGGGTAATTTTGAATATCCCCATGTATCTCCAAGGGGGTGGGGTAAAAAAATCCTTAAAAACTCACGTGATTAATGGACGCCCCCTTGCGTCTACTATTTGCTATTTGCACTGATATAAATTCTATCAAACCACGTCTTCCCCATTATATGATATTAGTTAGAATAACTAATTAAATAAGTAGATAAACTTGTAAACTATGTTATATGTCGCAGTCGTGACGCACTGGCACAAGATAGAATGATTTGGTATAGACATGTGTTATATCGACATATGAATGTAGTTAATCCGAAATGTCTAAGTGCCCAACTCTTGGTAATGAAGTTTAGTTAAGTCAACGTAATTCTGTCGGCAGTACTTAACACCGGAGTTCGCTACCGAAGGCTTAGAGGGGCGAATCAGTATTACGAAGTCAGTTTCTACGACATCCAAATGCGAATTGAGAGAATTTGCATTCTTGGTGAATACTTTAATCAGTGCCAATTAACAAACGGGCAAATCTCCCACTTCGAACGTGTTGCGCTAATACTATTTTCCCTCTACGCCAATTGTCGTAAAAGCTTTCCACAAGTACGTCTGTATACATTACTAAATTCGCTTTGATTCGAGTTGAATTATTAAATACTCACGATCACGAGTAACCAAAAATCAAAGAATTAATATCAATTAATTCCCTATATTCCATAGTGCCCTACACAATAGAACACGTTTGAACACGAATTCATCGGTAAATAATTTCATGGATAGTATTTTTGACTTAATAATGAAATGAGTTATTATTTATAATTTACAATAAATGCTTAAGCAACATTGTTATTAACAAATATCACACATACTGCTATTTTCATTTAATAAATATATTAGGGAGGGGCGCGGCACAAGGCTCCAATTTGACTTTGAGCAAATCTATTGTGAAAATCAAGCCAATTATATCACAACAAATAATAAATATCACACAAACAACTATCTGACAATGTTTAGTAAAATTTACATATAATTTATCATTGTAGAAATGTGTTTCTTTGCTGTTGTTAAAAATTTGTCACCAGGTCCTTTTTACTCCATAGGCGGGGTAAAATGGGACGTCCAGGGTACATAGACGTCCAATCTTTTAATTTTGATTTTAAAAAGATAATACAAAATAACAACCACATTATTCCATCAGTCCAAAATATAAATTAGTATAAATTAATATAAATTATATGTGTTTTTTGTTGAAGTATAAGCTCAAGGACCAGATAGAATTAGTGGCTCTATCAACCGTTTTAAATGTAAATATTGATTGATAACAAATAGATTTACACTTATTTATTTATAGAATATAATTTACACTGTTTGTATAATAAAGTTTTAGTATTGATATAATATTGGAATATTTGAATGTGGATAGCTTGGCGACCGGGTTAAGACTATATTGTTAGTGCCGGCTTCAGGTATCTCGCAGGACCCCTTTTAGGTAAATCTTGAGATGCGAATTGCCTATGCGTCGTTGCAAATGTAATATTTTCTTAGAAAATATGAGTGCAGCGTTGTCACGTCTAATTTGGCGTGAACATTCTCCCCCCCTTGAAATAATATAGGGTATATGATTTCAAAATTAAAATTATAGTTCAACACTTTGAGTTAATAACAGTCTATTGGTTTGATTTATATTGTCTATGATTTTGGTAATACACAAATTCGATTAATTGCACGTTTGAGTACACCATTTTGTGTCTTGATTGTCACAACACGCACAAGTCCATCATCTCCTGGATGTGTGTCAAGAATACGCCCCAATCGCCAGTGTAGTGGAGGTAAATTGTCTTCTTTGACCACTACCATATCGCCTACCTCAGCTGGTTGCGATGGTTGAACTTGCCATTTTGTTCTTGTCTGCAGCTCCGATACGTATTCTTTGTGCCAACGCTTCCAAAAATGTTGCACAAGTTTCTGTAGTCGTTGATACCGAGAAAGCCTGTTATCAAGGGTTTCAAGCACTGATGGATCGGGAGTAGATGTTAAGGATTTTCCAATAAGAAAGTGACCAGGAGTTAAGGGATCATAGTCATTGGGGTCGGAGCTTAAGGGAGAGATTGGTCTCGAGTTTAATATTGCTTCGATCTGTGTCAAAACCGTATAAAAATCTTCAAAAGTTAAAATAGCATTACCCAATACTCGCTTTAAATGAGCCTTGCACGACTTTATGCCCGCCTCCCAAATTCCTCCAAAATGAGGAGAGTTTGGTGGAATGTGCTTCCATGACACGCCTTCGTTGGTCATATCATTAACAATCTTATTTTGATTTGATTTCTTTATCCTACCGCCGACGCGCAATATTCCATTTTTGTCTAAAAACGGTGTTAATGATTTTAATTTCGACGATTTGTGTAATGCTTCCCCACGCGCGACTATATCTATGTCTTGTTTGAATATTTCATATTGTGATATTTTTATTAACTTGTTTAGTGAATTATTGAATTCATCGACCGTGAGTGGGCCATACAGTAATTCTTTTTCTTTCTTCTTTAGTTTTAAATTTTGTAAAAATCGATAACAAAAAGCAGTTACGCGCACGAGTTTAATAAGGGAAGAGTATAAGAAAAAATGTTCGTTATTGTTAAATTTTGTACAAGTCAAACTTGTGATTCGACTTTCGACATCAGTTTCAGGAATTGAAATATTGTCAGTTGCACGTCGCTGTGTTTCAGTTAGATTTTGTAGCCAAGATGGGCCTGCCCACCACAAGGATGAATTCAATAAATCATGTGTATAGCACCCGCGTGATATGAGGTCCGCTGGATTGTCTTCCGATCGGACATGTAGCCAGTTATTTGCGTCGGTTTTTGTTTGAATATCAGAAACTCTATTGGCAACGAAGGTTTTCCATTTATAAGATGGAGATCTTATCCACGAAAGAGTGATAGTGGAATCGCTCCAATAGAATTCTTTGTCAAACGCGATATTTAATGCAAGTTTCGTTATTTGCGCAAGATTTGCTAGTAGTTGTGCCGCACAAAGCTCGAGACGGGGGAGTGTAATATTTTTTAATTGTGCTACTCGAGATCTTGCCGCTATTAGTTTGATTTTGATTTCAGAATATTTGTTGATAGACCGTACATATATACACGCGCCGTAAGCTTGCTCTGATGCGTCAGCAAAGCCATGTAATTCTGTGTTTATACGATTATTACAAAATATATGTCTTTCAATTTTCAAGTTTTTAATAGATTTTATTTCGAAACAAAACTGTTTCCATTTATTTTCTAGTTCCGAAGGAATGGGCTCGTCCCATGATAAGTTTAATCGCCATAGGCTTTGAATTATTAGTTTTGGTATGACGATAATTGGAGATAAAAAGCCCATAGGATCATACATTTGCGCTGTTGCCGATAAAATTGATCTTTTACTAACTATTTGATTTATTTTTATATTTTTGTAGTCAAATTCAAAACTGTCTGTTACCGAATTCCAAGATATACCTAAAGTTTTAATAGTTTGTTCACCGATGTTTAAAGTTGGATTATCTGCATTTAAAAGTTTTGAATAATTAGAATTAAATTTATATAGATTGAATTTAGCTTGTTGTAAAATATTACAAAGGTTATTTTTAATAGTGAATAATTCGGATATGCTATCAGTTCCAGTTAATAAATCGTCAACGTAGAAATCATTTCTGAGAATTTCGCATTCCTTTGTATAGTTAGTTATGTTTTCTCTGGCTAACTGCTCCAAACAGCGTATGGCTAAAAACGGCGCAGATGCTGTCCCGTATGTTACTGTATTTAATTGATAAATTTTTAATTTGCTGCTAGGATTGTCCCTCCAGAATATTCTTTGCATTTTTCTGTCGTTTTCGTGAACCAAAACTTGTCTGTACATTTTTTCTATATCAGCTGTAAGTACAAACGCATGTCTTCTGAATCTTAGTATAATAGAGAAAATATTGTTTTGAATTGTGGGTCCAACAAGTTGTAGTTCATTCAACGACAGGCCTGCATCGGTTTTGCAAGATGCATCGAACACTACACGCAATTTCGTTGTTAAACTGTCTGGTTTTATCACCCCGTGGTGAGGCAAATAGAAACACGTCGCGGGTTCGGAAGATTCGTTGACTTCGCTCATGTGCCTTAGTGTTATATAAGTATTCATGAAATTTTTGTATTCGTTAAATAGATTTTTGTTTGTTCGTAAACGGTTTTCAAGTGAAATAAAACGTTTAAACGCGATTTGCTTACTATTCCCTATTTTTTTTATATTGTCTGTAAACGGAATTTTAACTATAAATCTCCCGTCGTTTGCCCGCGTTGTATTGGCAACAAAATGTTGTTCGCACTGTTTTTCTGATTCGGTAAAATGTTGTATATCGCTGCACGCTTCCAGTTCCCAGAATTTTTGAACTTGATTTTCTAAATTAGCCGTATGATGACATATCGTAAAAGAACTGGAATTGTTGAGAGGTACGCTGCCAGCAATAACCCACCCGAACTGTGTATTTTGCAAAATAGGTCTATTTTTTCCTAGATGAATATATCCTTTACAAAATATATTCCAAAATATTTCCGAACCTATTAAAATATCGATTTTATTGCTTTTATTAAATGTGGGATCCGCTAACTTTATATAATTTGGGATATTTAAAATATTTTTATTGAATGACACCATCGGCAAATTATTTGTTATATTATTTAAGATAAAGCAGGATAGATCTAATGAAAAGTTATTAATGCACGATTTTAAAGTAATTGTTGTTTTTGACTTAATTTCCGTTGAATTTTGATTTATTCCCCGGACTGACATATTTATTGATTGTTTATGTAAACCGAGCTCATTAGCAAATTTCTCCGTGATGAAATTGGATTGTGATCCCGAATCTAATAATACTCTACATGCTCTATATCTATTATTGCTATCTAATACGTTAATTACTGCGGTAGATAAGATGATTTGACTTGAATCATTTTCGGTATGGCACGAAACATTTTGTGGTGCATTATTAACAGCTGGTAATTGGCTTGAGTCTATATGCAGAAGACTGTGATGATTTGAATTACAAAAGGCACAACGATTTAAAGAAGTACATTGATCACTGTTGTGATTGTAACGTAAGCAATTCGTGCATAGTTTTAATTGATTTACTTTGCTTACTCTATCTTCTGGAGATAGTGTCCGAAAACCTTGACATTTGAACGGTGAATGAAATGACTCTTTGCAAATTAAGCAAATATTTTTGTGATTAGTGGATGAAGCGTAAGACTTTGTATGTTTTGCGTAATTAGGTTTTATATCTTTAAATTTACTAGAGTTTCCGATTCTTGTTTCAGTCGGATTAATTGCTTCTAATATTGTGCAGCGTTGATTTAAAAAATTGCTAAGTTCGGAAAATGTAACTAGTTCAGATCCTTTATTCATTAACATCTCCCACTCTTGATGAGTTTTCTTATCAATTTTAGAAATTACAAGATAATTTAATAACGCGTCCCATTGATCGACGGGTTGTTGTAACATTTTTAAGCATCTTAAATGTTTATTAAACGCGTCTATTAGATGACGAAGGTCTTTACCTGATTCCTTATGCATTGGCGGGTGATCAAATAATTTTTTAATGTGATTGTTCACGATTATTTTCTTATTTTCGAAACGCGTTTTTAGTAAATCCCACGCAATTATATAATTATGGGAAGTTGCCGGTAGAGACTCTATAAGGCTTGCCGCCTCTCCTTTTACGCATGATTTTAAATAATAAAATTTTTGAGAATTACCGATGTTACAATCATTATGAATTAAAGAAGAAAACGAATCATAAAATTGTAGCCAATTTAAGTAAGAGCCGTCAAACTGAGGTAAATTGATTTGAGGTAGTTTTATGTTGTTCGAATTATTTGTTATAGTGGTGTCATTGGAATTACTATTCGAACTAGTATCTGACTTACTTGATGCTGCCTGACTAAGTTTAAGTAAAGTTGATAAACAATTATTATGTTTTTCAAAAAATTCATCTAATTCTATTTCTATTAAATTATTAATTTGACTTTCGTCTTCTAGTAATGCTGTTATACTAATTACGGTATTTTCAAAGATTTCAAACAAAGGCTTCACATCATCGATAAGGCGTTTTATGTCTGCAATATTTAAGTCGCAAGCAGGTAGTTCCGACATTTGCCTGCACACTTTTTCGTATTTTGTTAAACGTGTTTTAGTAACTCGCTGTTTCATTTTGAGTTTATTTAATGATTCCATTTTGACACAGATTGAATTAAAACTCTAAATATTAGAATAAGGAAAGATTGATAGGAAGGAATGCTTGACTAACCTGATATACTCGCTGCTTGCTGTGCTCGCTCGTAGGTGTAGCGCCAAAGTTAGAACTTCCTGTCTTGTTTAGAACTTTCACTTTATTTAATTTTTGATTTAGATTTAAGATTTTAATTATTTTCTTCGCACTGGTGATCAAATCCGGCTCGAAGGACCAATGTTTTTTGTTGAAGTATAAGCTCAAGGACCAGATAGAATTAGTGGCTCTATCAACCGTTTTAAATGTAAATATTGATTGATAACAAATAGATTTACACTTATTTATTTATAGAATATAATTTACACTGTTTGTATAATAAAGTTTTAGTATTGATATAATATTGGAATATTTGAATGTGGATAGCTTGGCGACCGGGTTAAGACTATATTGTTAGTGCCGGCTTCAGGTATCTCGCAGGACCCCTTTTAGGTAAATCTTGAGATGCGAATTGCCTATGCGTCGTTGCAAATGTAATATTTTCTTAGAAAATATGAGTGCAGCGTTGTCACGTCTAATTTGGCGTGAACAATATGGGTACATTTTTTACAGAGATAACTCTGTATATAACCTTTATCTGGTTTTTTGTCAAAAGTATTCTTCAGCATAGTTGCAATAACTATATATGTAATTTATATTTTGTCAATTTTCTTATTTTAACTCAATTTGTTTTTTTATTCACTATTTTTCATTGATTGCACTTTTACCAGGGTAAATCTCTAGTTGGACCACAGGAGAATCTTTTGCCCTCTACATTCAAATATTACTGTAAAATTGTTATAATTTTACTTGTTTTTTGTTTTAAATTCAATTTTATTTAACAAAATTTGTGCCAATAATATATATGTGTATTTTTAAGCTGCTTCATTAATTTGCCAAAAATTGTAAATCTATCAGATTTAATTATAATATAAAATTTAATAAAATTATTTCGCATAATAGTACAAATTAGCTTTATTGATTATTCATGAGTGATTTCATTATGATTTATTTATAGTAATTAAACATCCTAATTAATACGTTTTGTAAAACATAAATTTACAATAATATTATTTTAATAATGCAGTTAATAAATTTAAAATGATAACTTGAGATACATTTATTATTTTAATTTTTTATTACATGACACTTTAAATAGTTATAGTTTTAGGTTTGTCAAGCGTTTTAATGCCTAGAATCATAGAAGTTTTATTTATATAGACATTTTACTGTTAATTTACGGCCTTTATAGACTCTACTTTCAGTAATTAAAATAGAGTGAGCAAAATATACTGTAATTAATTGACAACTAAGTTTGATAGCTCTTCTGAATGCTGAGTTATTTCTTTTTTCTGATAAGTTTGCTTATTTAAATTTTTTATTTGTATTTTAATTAATGTTTTCTTTTAATAGATAAAGGCAATCACAATATGGATTGGGAATCTCATTGGCATAGTTGTGTTTCGTCGAATGTAAGGTGAGTGTTTGAAATCTAATTATTTGTGTAATTATTGTGACATGTAATTTCTAACTTTTTATGGTATATATTTACAAACGCGTATTATATACTAACAATATTTACGATTACGGTTCAAAAGTTCATATGATGATTTAAAAGTTGACAATAAAAGTCAACCACAATAACCGAAAAATGGTCATAATTTTATCAAAGCTCTGTGTTTGGCCTAAAGCTCATTGCAAACAGCGTGAAATATTTTTCGAAGTCTTCGAGCTTTTGGCTTGACGTTAAGGTCTGGGACACCCAGTATTTATATATTTAAATATAGAGAATATTTATTTTGGTTAGCATAACGACTTTGTCAATTACTATCAGAAAAAATTGTTTTGACAATCTATTTTTAATAGAATTTTTCATACATTCAAAAACTCTTCGAATTAATCTCTATATAATTCTTTATTAATCTCTAAATAACTATTATACAATTATCAACATTCCGTAGGGTAAATTATTGTAATCGTCCAAAAATCGGAATTGGAATTTTTTACATTTCTTCACGTTTTGAAGGTTTCTGAACATTTTGGCATACATAAAAAAATTGATTTGGGTGTGTATGTATGTATGCATACAATTTTTCTTCCACGTTTGCGGGCGCACGGATCAACCGATTTGAATGGTTCAAAAAACATTCGATTCCTATTGATAGGAAGAAGTCGTGATTAGTTTTTGGCAAAGGCGGTTTAGCCATTTCGAAAATACCAAGCTAAATGTGCAAAAAGTTGCAGATTTTGAGAGAACTAAGCATCCGATTTAAATGATTCAAAAAACTTTCTGCATGTATTGACGTAATTGATTGCTTTTGGGAATTGTTTTTTTTAATTTCTTTTTTTAATTTCCAAAAAATTAATATCGAAAATAATTTAAATTTTAATCTAGCTAAAGTTCTATAACTCACTTATATGCTTGACATTTGCAATTCAGTTTATATAATTCGTATAAAGGTTGGACAATGTCCTTCATTTTGAATTCGATTGATTAAGTTTTGTTTATTTATTTTTTTCGTAAACATATATAAGTTATAGTATTTATAATAATATATTTGAAAACATTTAATATTCCTCAAATATTTCACTACGGTACGGGAAATTACAGCAATTTGCCTTAGGGCACGATGCCATACACCACTATTTTTATTTCATTATCGTTTAAAAAGCATACATACCTAATTATATATGAAAAACCACAAAAAATGTATTTCATTTATTCGTAATGATAAAATTTTATTCCGATTAAATAAATTTCAAATCAGATATTAAACACTGATTCAATAACTGTTGTGCAATATGCAGTAGTAAATGTAAATTACCTCAATAAAAGTATTGTAGCAAAACCGATCTCATAGCGTGTTGAAACATCTCGCGAATTCAGCGTACAAAAATATTTGGAAAAGTTCGATTGTTTTTCTACGTATTTTCCGTTTTACTTTTTTTGACTATGTCAAACAGAAGTTATATATTGGGCACACGAGCTTGCATCGCGATTATAAGAATGCACCTGCGTTCCGCGCTCGAAAATGCACCTCTACACTTCGAACGTTCTCGCATGAATATATTTATTTATCCATGAACAAAATAGTTTAGAAACGATTGCCCGAGTGTCAATCGAACGAGGAAAGGAAATCCCAGTCGGTATACATGATTAATGATCTTGTGTCTAAAGGATTTTACATTGTTGATTATTTTTATTCGAAATTTTGTATTCAATATCTTTTTATATTCAAATGGTTTAAAAAACAGAGTAAAGAATTTTTAATTTGAGTACTAAATACTTGTCATTAGTTCCAAACACAAAATAACTTTTAGGTGGTAATAATATAATAATTTTTTATAAATTGTCAGTAGAAAAGGTCAGTTTTCTTCAAAAATCCGATTTGCTAATTTTATGTTTTTTCTTATGATTTTTCAAGTTTTTGGAAAGAGAATATGTGTGCAAGAGTATATGAAGAAACTACAGTATGACCTTTCGTCTACGTTATCACAAAAAAATCCTGTATCAATCCAACTGTTCAAAAAATATTAATATTATTACTATTTCAACTAATTTGGAAAATGTGCTGATTATTTTTTGGTGAAGTTCTTAGTAATTATTTGTTAATATTTTGTAGGATTTGAAAAGATTATAGGCTTACGAAAAGTGGTTTAATTACAAAAGAAGGTTGTCACCTTCATGGCCAATATAATAAAACGAAAATACGTCCAAACAATCTCAATTCGTATTTATTATGTCGATTATTTACACATATTGAGAAGCTTCTGCAACTTGCTTAAAGCAAAATGCGACTTACGCCTAGTATATTTCCTTATAAAATAGAATTTTTTAAGGGAATAGAATAGATGAGAGACCAGAATGTTTTATATGAGATTATTTTTGCGGATTTTATATTTATCAATCAGAACAAAAACGGCAAAACCAAGTTTTTCTATTATTTGACAACCAGAATTTTGCAATTCTGTAATAATTTGTTATGATAATTATATTTTACTAATTTTTACTATTAGATAGTAACTTGGTAACTTAGTTGTAAACTTATTCAAATTTTGATGATTTTTTTAACTTCTAGCAAGTCTTCAAAAAGACTATTTTGCTTGGAAACATATTTTTGATCTGTATATACAAGTAAAAAAGGATATTAACTTTCCGTAGAATAAGTTATAGTAATTGCAAAAAAATTAAAATAAAATTTTTTATATATCTTTACGTTTCAAAGGTTTCTGATCATTTTGGCATAGAAAAAATGAATGTGTGTATGTGTTTGGATACAGATTTTTGTCGGCGATTTTGGGAACAACATAAACCGATTTGAATGATTCAAAAACATTCGATTTCCATTGATGAGGAGACGTGCTAACTAGTTTCTGGACAAGGCAGGTCCAGCGGTTTTAAAGATGCGAGACAAAAAATGCCAAAAATGGTAATTCAGTTTTTAGGAGAACGGAGCGTCCGATTTTAATGATTCAAACATTTTTTATTTGTATTGATGAAATTAAGAACTGATTAAATTTTTGGAAAGACAAGTTTAGCGTCAATATTCTACTGTATTTGTAGTTGTGGTTGTAGCGCCAATACTCTACTGATGTACTAACCATGATCAATTATCAATACATTATCATGATTCGGTACCTTGTTAAAAAAATGAGGGTACCTAAAATATTGCGGTAATATGTTAATCTAATTAATATTATGAACAAATAAAAATGCTTCAGGTTTAGATAACGAGTAAGAAATTCATGGATCTTACTTGTTTATTTAATCGAGAAGTGGAAATTTTGCGCATGTGTATTTTATCATTGAAAAAACTTCTACCGCATAGATTGTTATATAGTTGGAGCTAAAATAAGAAAGTACGGTAACGTTACAAAATATAAGACAATATATCTGAACCTAGCAAGTGTAATTCTACTGTAGGGTATTATGCTTTGATTCATGAGTCGCGCAAGAAAATCTAGCAAGAACGGAAAGAAATACGACTTTTAACGGGCTTGATGATCCAAAGGCGTATCAGGCAATAAAATTAAATCATGAATCAAAAATATATATTGCTACTATTTTAGTTGCACAAAGAAGATATCTCGATGCATTTTATGTCAAATATTTTGTATTTTGTATTGAACATGAACGCATTCGCCCCTCCTACCAAATTGAAAGATTATTGCAGAAAAAAATAATTTTCATACTATTAATTAATAGATAAATTTAATTGCTAATTTTGCGTATAAAATTGTAACATATGGCATTTTTTTACAAACTTATAATTTACTTTATTAATTCAACATTGTAAATATAAGTAGGGTTGAGCGAGGCCTCAGAACGCGAGTGAAAAGTTCCACCAGCGATATCTCAAAAAAAGTTAAGTTAAATTTTTTTAACAACAATATTTGAAAGTAGAGAGAGATTATGTATAATACGCAATCAGGAGATAAACGGCATTGTTTGAAACTCCATAAGGGCATTGTTTGAAAAGTCCTTTCCTTGTTAGTTTTTTTGGTGGTGAGCACTGTTGTTTAGTTAAGGAGACCTTGATATAATTTTCAAGTATACGTTATTGAATTGTTTTATAATTAGTTCTGTTAATTAACTAACCTCAGTAATCGTCAAAACATATGAATCGAAAATGTTTGCATATCTCTTCGTTTCAGAAGTTTCCGAACATTTCTGATCCATTTCTTAGAAAAAATGAATGTGTGTGTATGCATATATGTATGAAAACAATTTTAATATTTTAGTATTATTGTTATTTTTAAAATAAATAATACAGCACTTGCAGTATTAATTTATTTTTAGAATCTTGTATCTATTATCTGCAATAAGTTTTATTGTACTCTGAAAGTAAAGAGCTTTGAGATATATAATATGTCTACTCAACATTTTTACGGATATATTTTGATAGTATAGCAATGAAATTATATGATATCATCACATTTGCTATAAAATGCCACGAATATCAACTTAATGACAAATATTATTACAATTATTGTTAGATAGAAGCCCAACACTATATGGATCAAATAGAATTCCTAGAGACTTTTCAATTATATGTTTTATACCAGCTTCTACTATTAAAAATTTTTCCATTCATACATATGTATATTTAAATAACATAAAATATTTTTTTCATTTAGAGAGTTAAAATATAATTTATTTAGCCGTGTAGAATTATATACCTTTTTCCATAAATTAGTTTAAAAATATAACAAATTGATATAATATACGAGTACGTATATTTATTCAATTTATGAGTTTTTTATTATAAGATTATTTTTTAATATTGTACATTGTTATTCAGTCTAAATACTAATAATAGAGTCAATTATGTAACGACGTTTCAAAATAATCATTATATTTTTAATTAGTATTCTTAACAAAGTGTTAACTAAATTTTATTATTGATGTGTCATAACCACGTATCCACCAAACTACAAATATGAATATATAAAATTTAGATTTATTCATACTTGCATGATGTATTGCTCACATTATATCAAATGATATTTTGAAAGAATACTTAAGAACTCGGGAAAAATTGGATTTAAAGCCTCTTGATATTTGGTCAGAGAATATTTTCTCAAGCGCAGAATTTATTATAAGGTTTATCAAAGTCACATGTGGATATATTTTATACCCAACTCTGCGTCTAGAACTCAAATGTAATGTCTAAATTTTTAGTGAAGTGATTAAATGAAGTTAACTAACACATGATAAAATACATGTGAATTGATCAATCCAACATTATTCTTAGTAAAATTTATTTTAGCTCTATTTTTAAGAATGAATTTATTTGTTTATATTTGTCAGTTACTACTTATAAAGAATAATAAGTATGTTTTCTATAAGTCGAGCTTTACACTTTACTGTTTGACAAGTTAAAAGTAAGCTTTGCAATATCACAGTATGTTTGTGTTCTACTTTATGTAATAGAATTTGCCATGATTTATGGAATTTGTTGCTCTAGCATAGTGTGATCTGTATTTCAAGAATACTCTTTGAAGATTTGCCTTTACAATATGTGTCAGACTTTTTATCAACTACAAAATATAGAAAAATAGTATTATTATCGCATATATATAACAATTTATTGCTTAATTAGAAAACATTAATTTTATGCCTCTAGTTACTCTTTTCATGTTATTCAATTATGGGTTTTAATTTATAATTTTATATGTACGGTCCAAGTTCCATACATTATGGAACTGAATCATACTGAATACTGTCAAAATGTCATGTATTTGCTGTGCATTCAGGCGTTTTACACATAAACTGCAACGTCACTCGTATGTTATAAAGCCGAGTCAGAAAGACCCTGCTATCTAACATCGTTGTTTTGACATTTATGGGGTTTCTAGGTTAGTCTTTCTATCTGACAACCTGAGACATATGCGTGACTGCACAACAACCCCATGGCTTTTGCCAATATTTGATTTGATTTTTTAATACCTTAATAATATATGAATTATTATGTGGATACAGAAAATATTAATCAGATAATAAAAAAAATAATAGGTAGTTCTGCCCTAGGGCAGGACTGTGAGCTGAGTTAAACTTCAACTCGAATTAGAGTAGAATAGAGTGAGAGATGTACCATTGCCATTTCACATTACATCGATTTTTAATTGGAAACATATCTTTGATTTATATTTTGAAGTGGACATCGCTACTCCACGATGTCAGGTTGTCCACAGTAGGATTCGAACTCACGACCCCGTCCACACGAGTCCGTGAGCTTAATCATGAAGAACATTCATAATAATATGATAAAGCCTAATAAAGTTCCTTCATTCTTATTGATTAGTCCTCTGTCAGTTTATATGAACGTGCATTATTTACGTGAACTGCTCATCGGTGAAACGCAATTATTCTCCAGCGCGAATACTGTTAGTAAATTAATCAAAATCATCTATTTTGATTAGTTTTTGTTGAAGTCGAAAATGTCATATAATTATCAGATATAAATGGATTTGGATTATAGTAATTAAAAGCTGAACGATTATGTTGCTTTATAAGTGCGCATTGATTTAATTTAAATAATAATGTTTCAATTTTGAAGCGCGGCCAGTTTGTTTTTAGTTAATATAACTGAAAATACAGATAAATTCATGCATAATTAAATGTTTCATTAATATTATTCGGAAATATTTATCTATAAAAAATTATTTATTGTATGTATGAGTTACCAGCGATTGTTTAGTTAATTCGATATATTTTAAATAAAATCTATCATGATCTATTTGAATAAATTGAAATAAATTAACATGGATATATTTTTTGCAGTGAAGTAAGCTGAGAAAAAATAAATATTTTTTTGGATAGAGAGTTTTTTGATAAGTATAATTAAGTAAATATAATATTATGAAATAAATCAGATTTAAGAACATTTAGTTTTGGTAACTGTCAAAAAGTAAATAATAACAACTACCTTTATTATTATTAACATGATGTATTTCTAAATAATTATTTCATATTTTTCCTGAAAATCAAGTTATAAATATTAATTTATTTATGTAATATATATAGTATAGAACGGGGCTTATAAGTCTACGGCTAAAATTTTACCACCGGTATCCCAAAAACAAGTAAAGTTAGGAATTTTCTAAATACAATATTTCAAAGTACAAGGGAAAACATGTATAATCAGCTATCACCTTCACTCTTACTAGTTTTTTTTTGCTTGTGAGCACTGTTGTTTAGTTTACGAAATCTCATTTTAATTTTTAAATTTGATTTGTTAATTTTAAGTTGGATTGGACTGTTTTTTAAGTAACCTTTATAATAGCCTGCATGTAGGTGGGGTAAATAGGTCAAACTAAACCTTCACCCTGGCAAAGATATAACTAATAAAATATTTTATAAAAAAAAGGTTAAAGAAAATAGTTTATCCAACTCTGCTGATAAAAATATTTCTGTCGAAATACAAATCAAAATTTTTATACGGAGTTATTTCTGTAAAAAATGTACCTATTAATTTATATTTTGTATTGGTTGAATAATTTAGCTATTACTTTGTAAAATCCGTTTAATTTAAAATAATTTAAACTTGAAAATATGATATTGGACTTGTTTACCCCCCGGTTGTTTCATTTTACCCCGTCTACGTGGTAGAAAGTACCAGGTGGCAAATTTTTGAAAAACTGCAATAAACATATTTTTACAATAATCAATTAGCTGGAAGTTTTACTGAACATAGTCAGATAGTTGTTTATGTTATTTGTTGCAATATAATGAATTCGGTTTTCATAATATAATTACTCTATTATAAGTCAAATTGGATCTTAATGCCTCGACCTACCTTATATATATATATATATATATATATATATATATATATATATATATATATATATATATATATATATATATATACATATATACACGATTGGTTCAATTTTTAAAATTCAAATAACAAAAATGTAGAAGAATCGAGAAATATATAAAAGATATCACATCTTTTATGCAAATGTTCAATAACTTTATCAAAATGTGAAAAGATCTTAAATCACTGTAATGACATTTGCAAAAAGGCTTTTTTCTACGTGATACAGAAAATCTACCGAGAAGAATAAAATCTGCGCGAAGAAAGTGTTCGCTCAGAAATATTATTCGCTTGAAAACCTGTATGCTAATGGTATGACACTATCCAATATTTGACTATCAAATAAAAATTAGAATACCAATATCCAAACAATAAAAAATACATTTCACAAAAAATATAATTCCACTAGAATATCTGTATGGATTGAGTTTCCATCCTGTCGCTCTTGTAACAAAAATTCATTTTTTGTTTGTTTTAATGCATTTTTATCAAAATGACTGCTTTTCTTCTCGAATGATACGTCAGTATAAAGAATCGATTGCAGAAAGCAATCCTTTATCCTCGAACATGAAACATTATCCATTCCCAAACGTACTGTCAGATTATTTTTCAAACCTTTTTGAAACATGAGATCGATAATATACACGCCTCAAAGGTTTCAGTTTTATGTGTACATATTCAACGTTCAAAACTAGACATCCGCGTACAAATATATAAATCATGACCGTAGTAGCTACCTATAGACACAGGTATGGCGAGGCACATTGTTCTCAATATCGAAATGAAAATATTAAATGAAAAATACCTAACAAAATTATTTTTATTATTAACAAAAGTATTGTATTATTTGATGTGGGCCTCCCGGAACGGTCAAATCGGTGCACTTTTATGCTCTACATAAAAACTGGATGAAAATTCGATTAAATATTTTGACATTTGATAAAATGGTAATGACAATTGACTACATATATTGAGTCTTTTTTTGGTTTTCACAGTAATATATCTAATCAAAATAAATAAATTATACAGAAAACATTTATAAACAATTATTTGACTCATACAAATAATTAATCTACTAACGACGAGTTGTAATAGCGACGTGTGATAAGAAATCGAGATTATACAAATTAAACAAAAAAGTGAAATATATGAATCGTGATTTTATTACAATCGTTTCAAAATACTGTCGATGTATTTAAATTAAATATATTATTCCAAATAAATTCTACAAAAATCTTCAAAAATTTAATGCACATCATTATAATGGCAGTAATAATTTGATTTATGCGCTTTAATTATTGTTAACTTCCCTTAGGGTAAGTTATTGTAATCGCCCAAATGTCGAAACTAGCTGTAAGTGGAATTCTGTCTTAAGGCAATTAGGGCATCGTGCATTAAGGCAAATTGCTGGAACTTCCCGTACCGCAATTCAAAATTTGAGTAATTAAAAATAATCAATAATAATAATCAATAAAAGTTGATCAATGATTTGAAACTTTTAATAGAATTTCGAACCATAATAAATAATTCTATCTTAAATCATTTATTTTGAAATATTTTGGAAATTCTGAACTTTTTTTCAAAGCAATCGTACTGCTTTAACTGCATAAAGACGAAATATCAAAGCGCGTAAGCGCCGCGCCGCCGTCTAACGCGTAAACATTGGTACGGAACCCATAGGAATGTAAACAAAATTTATACTTATTGTTAAAATCTCTATAAAATATCTGATAATTTGATGTGCATATGTCTAATGATCATTTTTGACCGCCAAATGGCTCATTTTTTTACTCTTTCCTCCATATCTCCAAAGTCGTTGGACCTGCCTTTCCAAAAATTTGAACAGTTCTTCATTTAGTCAATACAATGTTTTTTGAATTATTCAAATCGGACGCTCCGTTCTCTTAAAAACTGAGTTAACGTTTTCGGCACTTTTTGCTCCGTATCTTCGGAACGGCTAGACCTGCCTTTGCCAAAAACTAATCAGCACGTCTCCTTATCAATACGAAACGAATGTTTTTGCCAAAGTGTTCAGAAGGTTTTGAAACGTAAGATCTATAAAAAATTTTATTTTCGATTTTTTTGCGATTACTATAACCTGCCCTACGGGAAGTTAATGAATGTATGTGTGTATGTCTGTATGTATGCATGTATGGATACAATTTTTTATCCACGTTTTCGGGCGCACGGATCAATCGATTTGAATGGTTTAAAAAAAATTATTTTAATTTTATCTAAACTTTTGAAGCTCAGTTATAAATACTTTAAATAAATAATTTCATTTAAATTTAAACTTAGCAATTCAGTTTATATAATTCTTATAAATATTAGACAATGTTTTTCATTTTAAATCCGATTGACTAAGTTTTATTTATTTAGGTACGGGAAGTTTCTAGTTATTTTTTTCATTTTGATATAAATTACAATCTGTCTATTTCATAAAGACATTTAGTAAATGTTTTGTTAGAAAAAACTCCAATTATATTTTTACATACATAAAATTAACATTTTTTCTTTACATCTTTACTTACATATTTTAAGTTGAAAATGGATTTTACTACCGCTTGATAACAGGTTGCACGCAATGCGGGATTTAAACTCGTATCCTTGTGGTTCGCCTTAACGGTTCAAGTTTGAAGGAATTTTTATAGGAAGGAATAACAATTGATGTTAGACAGAAATTACCAAAAATTATTGCCTTCAGTTTATAGTACCAGAATGTGATAAGATAATTGAATCATAAAGATATATTTAACAAAGAGGAGAATAATTCCAATTGAAACAATTTTGAGTTTTTGTATTCATCAATAATTGTGTGCTATAAGATCTCAATACACAATCGTGGATAATTTCTAATAATTTGTTATTTGTAATAATAATATATATTCCTTATATTGTGTAACTCAAGAAATTGTTAATCCGTAACTATAATAAGATAAATAAAGTTTTTTAAAGATTAAGGCATATAAATAAGATCATAAGAAATTAAGTAAAACTTTTTCAAGGGATTAAAACATATCAACATCTGTATCATTGACATATTCTGAACTCATTAACGTTTTTGTCTATAAAATTCATAAGACATAATGCAAAATAACGGCAACACATTCTATAATATATATTTTGATCACAAGGTGCACTGATCGTATTTACTTAATTATTTTAAACATATTTATTACAAAATTATTTTCATTATAGGAGTATATTCCAATAAATCTTTATGATTTTCAGAAAATGCAATTTATATAAGTGATTTTTATAAACTTCAAAGCATACATCTGAAAAAAACTTAAAGTAAACATTCAAAACCAATATTTACTACAATAAATATAATTTTCAATAACATGTTTGATAAATGAATTTCGCGTATTTGATTAAAATTATTCTTATTTATTTTAATTAATTTTATTACTAATATTGCAAATAAAAGTTATGCATGCTAAACAAATTTTGTATGGCAATTAATTAATTATTTGGATTTCATTTATTTTTTATGTAGATTAAAAATTAATATCCGTATACAAAAAAATAAATACTGAATCATTTTCCCGCATGAAAAAATGTTTATTTTGAATCAGAACTCGTATCTAAATAATATCAATACATTTATATTACACAATTATAGGATAATATTTAAATCTAGTTATAACAGTGTACTTTTTGCAATAATGAATTATCGTTGATTTGCGTTTATATATTTTCAATTATATCAGTTAGCAACTCAAATAATTAATTAAAATACGTAAACTTTAAAACAACTCTAGAATAAAATTAAAGATAAATCTATAAATATAATTATCATTGAATTACAACCGATTCAAATCCAATTTCTTCACAAGTAAGTAATACACAAATAATAAATATCATAAATGGTTTCACGAAATGTCAAACATTGATCATGGTAATACTGAGAGGACACAAATAATAAATTACAATACGTAAGCTTCAAAAAAAAATCATGTCCCAAATAAAAGATAATAGTTCAATCCAATTTTAAAAATTCACCTGTTACAATAACAGATTATCATTAACAATCTATTTCCAATTTCTTCACAAATAGTAAGGCAAATAATTAATGATTTGATCAAATGTCAATCATTATACACCATACTAATAGCACACAAATAGTAAATTGAAACACGCAAACTTTAATGAAATTTTATAAACATAATTATAGAGTAAAATTTAAATCATTACAACAATGTATCTTTTGCAAAAACAAATTATTCTAGATCTCTGACCATGTAAGTTTAATTTCTTCTCAATCAATTAGATATACAAATTGTGAATTAAGAAACGTAAACTTCAATAAAATTGTATAACCTAATCACTAGATAATAGTTCAAACCAATTATGAAAATAAACCTTTCGCAAAAATGAATTATCTTTGATCTTTAATTTTTTTCACAAATAGTTAATAACGCTAATTATGAATTACTAATGAAAATTTTATCAAATGTCAATCAATATACACAATATTTATAGGACACACATAATGATTCAAAATACGTAAATTTTAATAAATCATTGTAAGAGTATAATACCCTTAGATAATAAACTCATAGGTACAAAATTTATATATTGAAATATATCATTTAAAAAAAAATTAATTAACATCATTATACAGTAAAATTATAATCTAATTATAATAATGTAGAGTAAAATTCAGATCTAATTATATCTTGCGCAAAAATGAACTATCCTTGATTTGCGACCGAAGTAAATCCAATTGTTTCACAATTGGAATTTGCGAACAGATTCACGGAAAATACAAAAAATGAAATAAAATTTTACACGACAATTATATAGTAATATTTATAAGGAATAATATTGTATCTTTTGCAATAATGAGCAATCCTTGATCTGCGATCAACGTACTTCTAATTTCTTGACAATCAGTTAGTAACATAAATAATAAATTAATGATAGAAATTTTTCAATTAATTAAAATAAAATATGTAAGCTTTAATCAAATCTTATAAATTAATTTTAGAGTAGAATTGAAACTATAACAATCTATATTTTGCAAAAATATATTATTCTTGATCTGCGGCTGATGTAATTAAATTAAAATTAAATCCCATTTTTTTACAATCAGTTAGATACGCAAATATTGAATTAAAAAAACGCATATTTCAACAAAATTTTATACCAATATTATAGAGTAATAATTATATCAAATTTTAACAATGTACCTTTTGCGATAATGAATAAATTTGCAATAATGACCCCCTTGATATGAGGTCAAATAAGTACTTCGAATTTCTTCACGATCAGTTAGTAACACAAATAATGAATGAATGATGGAAATGATTTAATCAAATGAAATAAAATACGTCAACTTTATTAAAATTTTATAAAATTATTTCAGAGCAAAATTTAAATTATAACAATGTATATTTTGCAAAAGTGTACTATCCTTGATCTGCGGCTGATGTAAATCCAATTTCTTCACAATTACTTAGATACACAAATATTGAATTAAAATACGTAAACTTCAATGAAATTGTATACAATGGTGGAAATAACACCATGGAAGGGTACTTCGAAGAATAATCATTATCAATTAAAGCCCTACATTTTTAAATAAATTTACTAAATGTCCGTACGGATAGATGTAAATCTTTTATGAAAAAAAAAAGATTTTTTTTAGTGAAAATACAATAGTTATAGTAAAACTACAATAGCTATACAGTAATATTTATAAGAAATTACAATGTACCTTTTGAAATAATGAATAATCCTTGATCTGCTTTCAATATACTTCCAATTTCTTCACAATCAGTAACACAAATACTAAATTAATAACGAAAATGATTGAATCAAACGTCAATCATTGATCATGTCTAAATTTATTGACAAAGGTAAGTAATTAGGTTAATCTATTGGAATTTATCATATGCATGAGCTGTAGTATTTCTCATTAATTGTGAATGAATATTATGACTCGTGGAGCGCGTTGCATTAACGGCAGCCAAACAACTACTGATTGATAGAAGCGTGTAATCCTGATCCTGTCGCGTACTGTCACAGGCGTAGATACAAAAGTAATTATTATTAATATGAAATTTAATGCCACCTTCATGCATTTAATATTTAATATTAGCGGCGGACCTTTCCATATAGCAAACATGCAAAGCCAATTACATTCGGATGACATTTGTATGATGCCAACGGAGATCGTATGTAAATAGCTATCAAATTGTTCAAATATAGGCAAATTGATTTTATAAAATGTGTATCAAGAAAATCAAAAATGGCTGGATTTATTTTTTGAAGTAAAACTTTTTAGGCGTGACTTAGGCGGTGTAAATCCGTACAAATAGAACGGAAGTGCGTTACGGCTTTCGATGAAATCATTTTTATACGGGTCGATTGTGATTAGACGTCGTGTATGTAAATAGAAATCTGTCGTTGTATGCGTACCGGGATCAACGTTGTATGCGCACCGGGATCAACGTTGTATGCGTACCGATATCAACTTTGTATGCATTCCGATATCAACAAGAAATAATAATATAAACATTTTAAAGTTACATTATAGTACAAATATTGATTTGATAAAAAATGCCTGAATCAGATGAATATTTTACGCTGTTCCTTTAAAATAATAAAACAAATTAAACATTTGTTTCGTGAACTAAACGTAAGTTTATTGATTAAAAATTATTTCTATATTATTCGTAGTTTCAAAAAATCTTTGGAATTATTAAAATGAGAAATATTTTTAGGCAAGACAGATATTACAGCTGTTCAAAGAACGAGATTATATTGCCAACGAAAAAGTAAGAAAAAATACAAGCAGTTAATGAATGTATGTTAATTTTAATTACATGAAGTTCTTCAAACACTATTACAGATGAGTGAAGTTGCGAAAACAATATTTGTTTAGGCGTTGTTTAACATAATTCACTGTGTAAACGAATATTATAGAAGTTATTAATCAGCATTTTTTACTTTATTTCTCTAATAAAGGTTCTTTTCTAAATGCTAATTACAATGACAAACCGATCATGTCATATTTGAAGTATGACTTTAATTACATTATTGTTTTTAAATATTATACATATTTTTAATGCTATTATAAATATATAATTTATAATTTTTAATCATAAATGTGTATATTGATTGACACTAATAAATGCGTGCAACATGAGTGTTACCATATTACTAATAAACATTATTCAAAATTGTTATATGCAAATAAGTTTACTTCAATCGCGTGTGAACCTTACGCGCACTTTTTTTTTATTTTTCATTTTTCGATGATATTTTAATAAAAAGTTTTTCGCTATGCTTTTCATTCAAATTTATCAATACACTCGTATTTGTTTTCAATATTAAATCCCAATACTCTGGCCAGAAATTTAAATTAACGAAAGCCTAAGACAAAAGCGCGTTCTTGATGGACTTTATGCAATTATTTTTATATTATTGCTAACGTCTCTATAAATAATACACTTTATCTCTTTATTAACTATACTTCTTTATTATCTCTAACAATTTTTTTATACTATTCGTCTCTATATTCAATATTTCCTTATACTTACAATAATATCTCTATAACTGTTCATGCTACTATATCTAAATCCTTCTTTTGTTCTTATCGTTGACCCATAGCAATATTAGTTAGATCCATACTATCATTCATACTAGCATTTATACAATACTGTGTGTCATCATTTAGTCATAGCTAACATTTTAGTTATCATATTTATAGTTTATTACTCAATTTTACTTCATATGACTGCACAATTTAATTTTATTTATCAAAATTGAAGAGGTTTACTTCTAAAAATAATGTCAGAATTTGTATTCTAAAATTTAATTATAGTTTCCAACGTGAAGACAGATTGTAATTTAATAAAAAAATAAGTAAATCATTTCACTATATACTTTATGCACATTTTCAGATTTTGCAAATAAAGTTGGGATGGAATCCGGTGCTAGTTTGTGCTACATCACGTCCTTACCGATTACGCCACCGCTGGCTTATACTAAAAATCAGATCAAATATTAGCGGAATAGAATTTTTTATGTTAATTGTATTGCCAATGTGTCGTATGATTTTTTTTACAAAATGATAAGTTTTTCATAAATAGACAAGCGATAACATCAATAAAAATGATAATTTAATCATTTTCAAAATGTCGTTTAAATTCTGAACTAGTGTTGCATAGCATCGTGCTTTAAAGCAAATTACTGGAACTTTTCGTACCGTAATTTTAAATTTTTGAAAACTCAGAAAAGAAAAGTTAGATTTTTTTTGAAAATTTTGAATTGGTTTAAACATTTTTGAATGTTTTGGAAACATTTGAAAAATTTGAATATTGAAAAAAGTGCTTTTTTCTGATTTTTTGAAACGTTGAGAATGTTGAAATTTCTCTAAAGTTTTTGATACCCATTCGGTTGGTTCAATTTACAAAATATCTTATTGTCGACCATTAAAATGTCATTTTTTTAAGTTTATTTGCTCCGTATCTCCGAAACGACTGGACCAACTTTTGCCAAAAACTAATCAGCACGTCCCCTTATCGAGAGGAGCCAAACGAATAATTCAAATCGGTTGAGCGGTGCTCCCGAAAACGTCGATAAAAATTGTATCCATACATACATACATACTACATACACATATACACACATACACACATACATACATACACACACATTCATTATTTCTACTGTATGCCAAATTATTCAGAAACCTGTAAATGCAAAAATATGCAAAAAAAATTATTTTTGATTTTTGGACGATTACTATAAATTACCATACAAAAAGTTAATATTAACTCTTATTTGGCTTCAATAACTGCTAATTATATTTTCCTATAAATAATGAATCCAAAATTAACAAAAAATATCAACAAACTATTTTATTGAGCTTTAGAAAAAAGTTACCTCTTATAACAATATCTACAAAAGTTTCTTCAATTTATTATTTATTCATTTAGATTAATTAATTTCATACACATTATAATTAAAAATCAACGGCGCCTATGTTTAATATTGCGGTAGCACATTGCTTATTGAACGTATGACGCTCCTTGTATTTCTTAAACACCACATGTTGAGTGTTTCAATAAAAATAAGCAAAAAGAATCCTGAAAACAGATCGAGAGAAAATATCTCACGATAACCATATTAGTTGTCGTTGCATTATAAAAAACACCCTCAAGTGCGTACAGAGCGTAAACACTAACTAAGTGTTGAGTTGCGTCGTTAACCTTATAGAGGTAAATTGAAGTAAAATCGTCGTATAATATCCAGAAAAAACATATTCATTGGATTTATAGAATATTATTATATTCTAATATCTATTAATATAGAATATTTTGTGATAGAATGCGTATAATGCAATAACCTTGTTGAACTCTTTGTATAAAATTTAATACTTATTCAAGTAAATATCTTATATATATATATATATATATATATATATATATATAAAGATCGCGGGTAAAACGGTCCACCACCGATATCTCAAAAACAGGTATGAATAACCAGCAATCACCTTGATTCTTACGACTATCAGAAAATCGCTATCAGAAAATAAATAAATAAAGTTAGATTCGACAGTTTTTTTATAAAATCTCTATAAAAGCTTACACGTGGGTGGGTTAAAAAAACCAACTGAACCTCTACTCTTCAAAGTAAATGCAAACAATAAAAAATAGTAAATCAAAAAGTAAATTGAGTTAACAAAAGAATTTCATGGGAGATCAGTTGAATAAATAGTTATTCCGACTATGCTGATGATTATTTCTGGCACAATACTAGATCAAGGTTATATACAGTGTTATCTTTGTGAATATGTACCCATAAAATTTATATTTCACATTGGTTGAATAATGTAGCTATCATTTCATAAATTTCATTATGACATTAGACCTATTTGCCTACTCGCCGTCCCATTTTACCTATGGGGCAAAAAGGACCAAGTGACATATTTTTGGAAAACAAGAAAAAAATACATGGTACATAGATGAATCAGCTGGGAGTTTTACGGATCATATTTAGATAGTTGTTTGTATGATATATGTGTAATTGTGGAATAATATTCATTTTTATATGCTTTTTACAATCTGTAATTAAATAACTATTATAAGAAACATTTTTTTACAATTGATGTACTTTCTATTTGAAAAATATATTCATTTATGTATGTTTTAAATTAAAATTATCGACGTTTCGGAACAATGTACGTTTCATCTTCAAGACAACTGTTAGGAATATGATCTTGATTATAAGATAAGTAACCAAACCAATATTAAAAAGAAAATATATATATATATATATATATATATATATATCAGAAAAGTCAAAGTTAAAACAATTTTTTTACTAACTTCCCGTAGGGTAAGTTATAGTAATCGCAAAAACATCGAATATGAACATTTTTATATATTTTTACGTTTCAAAGGTTTCTGAACATTTTAGCATACCTTATAAAAAATGGATGTATGTGTGTGTGCGCGTGTGTATATGTGTGCGCGGATGGAAATTTTCGTCGTCGATTCCTACTGATAAGGATACGTGCTGATTAGATTTTGGCAAAGACAGGTCTAGCCGTTTCGGTGATACGGGGCAAAATGTGCCAAAACTAGTATTTCGGTTTTTAAGATAACGGAGCGTCCCATATAAATAATCCAGAAAACATTTTACTTGTATTGACGAAATGAACAACTGATCAAATTTTTGTATAGGCAGGTCCAGCGTCTCCGGAGATCCAATAAAAAAAGTAATGCCAATTGGCGGTCAGAAATGTATATTAGACATATGTACATCGTATTATTAGATATTTTATATAGATTATAATAATAAGTACAAATATTGTGTACATTTACATGAGTTCCGTACAAATGTTTACACGTTAGACGACTACGTGGCGCTTACGAGCTTTGAAATTTGAGAAAGCAGCGCGATCGCTTAAAAAATTGTTCAAAATTTTCAAAAAAAAATCAAGATACAAAAAAATCTAGTTTTTCAGAAAAGTCAATTTTTTTCAATTAAAATTTCTCAAAAATCTAATTTTTTCAAAGTTTTGTAATATAAAGTTAGGATACGTCACAAACCGTCAAATATTTAATAAAAGTTGGAAAATATCAACTCAAAATAAACAAAGAGGAAGTGAAATATAGATATATAAATACGAATAAGACCTTACGATCGTTTAAAATTATAACTATATAGTTTCCAGTATATATGCCAATATCATGAATTCGATTTAAACCCACCCTGAGCAGTAGTAGGTAGTGTATATCGTCTGCCGTTGGCGTGGGAAAGCTCTTGCTCTGTATACAACCTACGTAAACAGAAATAACGTTACGTTGAGATGCAATAAATTAAGTTATAAACGGTCATACATCAAGATGTAAATTTTCATTCGCGCCATTCCTGAAATACATTCTGAAGATATTATTGTGTCGTTTCAGTTTACGATGGTTTTCTATTGATACGACGTCGATATGCCATGATTAATATTTGTCCCGAATAGTCTACATGGCCATATAGAGACGTTGAGAGCACCATCATGGCCAAAATAAAAATTGATATGAGAAATATATTATGTAAGCCCTACGCGCGTGGTAAGTTAGGTGTATATATTTTTTTTCTCAGCAAGTGCAAATTATAAAAAATCTTAATGTCTTATTTCTATTTTCCGACCTTTCGACGACTTCTTTTACAAAGTAAGGTAGAGCGGGGGTTAAAGGACCGCGGGTAAAAGGGTTCATTATCGATATCTCAAAAACAAGTAAAGTTAAGAATTCCTTAACAACAATATTCGAAAGTAGAGGGAAAAATATGTGGTAAAAATAAAACGCTTTCTTCAAAATATACTAAATTATTTTAATGTTACTTGTTTCGCAATCTGTAGGCAAGAGACTTTATTATACATAGATTTTAACATTAACATAAAAATGGCGGGTATATGAGATGGTGGGAGAAAAACACCATTACCAAAATCACTAATAATAATAGCAGGACATTTGAATTACAAATGTATATACATCATTACATAAAAATGTGACAAAACAATTTTGTCCAATATGTATAACCAGTCATCACCTTGATTCTCACTGCGTTGAGATAAACGGCAATGTTTGAAAATCCATAACAAAAGTTTTACTGAATTTTACTGAATATACTCAGTTAGTTGTTTGCTTGATATGTGTTATTTGTTATAATATAATTGGTTCAGTTTCCACATTATAGTTGCTCAAAGTCTAATTAGACCTTTGTGCCCCGTCCTACCTTATATATTCTTTTCTCTCCCATTGTAAACGCTTGCGTTTAGTATAGATAGGCTTTGAAGCGATCCGATATGGAAAGCTTATAATTAAAAAATGTTATCATTTCTTGAACAAATAGTTTAACATTTCATAAAAATTTACACTAGCTGTTGTGAATAAAAAAAATATCTAGAGAAGTGCAAATAGAAGTCAACTTCATCTACTTAATACAATTTTCACGACCCGCAAAAGCAAACCGTTGGAAGATTTTCTTAATTTAACACAAACAAAGGAGATAATAGTAACTTGCCGTACGAAATTACAGGTACTAAATTTGATGGATGCATATTTTTAGAAATTATGCACAGAAATTATTATTATTACAAAAGCTCATTGTTAGTATTTTGTATTATACAGGGTAGAGAGGTGCTTAAAGGTCCGCGGGTAGAAAGGTGCACAACTCATATCTCACAAACAATTGATTTTTTAACAAAGATATTTGATAGTAGAGTGATATGAAAGTAGAGTATTTTCATTTGTTCTTAGTTTTTTGGTTGTGAGCACTATTGTTTAGTTTACGAGACTTGCATATAATTTTTTAAGTATACGTTATTTAATTATTTTATAAGATGTATTATTAATTTTAGGTTAGATTCAACAGTATTTTTATATGACCTTTATAATACTTGAATTGGGTAAAGAAAACCAACTGAACCTTTAAACTGGCGAAAGTGAAAAAAATTAAAAATAGCAAATAAAAAAGTAAATTAAGTTAGTAAGTTAAATAAATAATTATTCCAACTCGCTGTTAAATATTTCTGACAAAATACCAGATCAAGGTTGTTTACAGTGTTATCTTTGTAAAGAATGCATCCATGAAATTTATCTTTTGCATTGGTTAAATAACGTAGCTATTATTTTGTAAAATCCTTTTAAAACTAAAATATTTGACGTATTTAAAACTAAAACATCGGACATATTTGCCCCATGGTCTTCCCAATTTACTCCACATATGGGGCAAAAAGGACCAGGTGACAAATTTTTTAAAAATAGCGAAATATATATGTATATATCTTAAATTTTTTATGATCATATCTTGAATTTTTCATAAATCATAAAATTCGTGCAATACGTAAGAATGTAATTTATTAAAGTGAACCTCCACATCAGTCATTTTTCGTCGCCTTCAGCACCACCAAAGAAAAATATACAGATCAAGATTCATTCATTATTTTTTATTCAATGAGCGTCAAGTTTATTATTTTATTCGGTTTCTCACGATCCTAATTCACGGCCAAAATATTTACATTATAACGAGGGCAAATGGCCATATGTGAGAGATATGTCGAAATAACTTAAATTCAAGTGCTAGTCGTTTTTGAAAGTAGGATTTTCACGTAAACCGAATATTTGTGAAGCTTAGTCGGATGTAATGCGATAGGCTGAATATTTATACGATATTATATAAAATCCCTGGATTTTGTAAGAGAGCTCAGTGGAAATTTATGCATAGTAGATAAGATAAACTTGTTAGCTATTTTCGCTAGTAATGCTGTTCCAGTTTTCACGACCCAGTTTTAATGCAAGCTACGTTATGTTTATCATATTTAACGCCAATTGCGTTCGCGATCGATCAATAATGTATAGCATTACGAATGCAAATCAGTTAAAGTTTTGTCAAATAAGCAAAATTAACTTTCGATATAGATTGGAAGAACAGCTTTTCAGGGTTTTCATACTCAAATCGGCATTATGTATAATTGTCATCTCTTTATTAGGTCAAATGCAACACAAATTTTAATTTAGTGTTTTTTATAGATTTGGTACCAAATTGTTCAATTTTAACTCATAGTTGCAGTTTTATTATTAATCAATTCAGTAAAGAGTTGCAGTAAAAACCCATCGATGTCATTTTGTTACCCATCTGTGAACGAATACACATAATTTTTCTTCTGCCAAATTCTTTAATTTTATTTTTAAAGTCATCACTATTGTGAACGGTGTTGAAATAAATTTCTAACAAAAAAATCAAGATAATATTAAAAAACGGGTGCTTTTATTGATATTTTTATATTCGAAATATTCAACTATATAGAACACATAAGCAGGGGAGCTAGTTGTAACAGTATTTTTTTTAAATTATATATTTTGAGATCCACTAATTATATTCCTATGAAATACACTTGGATAGATGCTTTAACTATTAACTATTAATTTGTAACTATTCCTTTACTAAGTCAAGTAAATATTATTATTTAACTTTTGTTAAGTTCGATACCCCGTGTTTGGGGCTAGTTGTTACCAGAGCAAGTAATAACAAAAAAAAAACGACATCAATACCTTTGATAATTTATTTTTCACTTGTTTTTAAGAAAATTAACTTGCTTCTAAATAATTCTATTTATAAATCAACGCATCTATAACTATAGATTATAATAAATACAAATAAAAGATATAATAAAATCTCTTGTAACACACTTTACTTTAATCTGTATATAATTCTTGTATGCTACAACTAGCCCCAAGGTTTTGTTTCAACTAACCCTAGGTTTGATTTTTTTATTACATTAATCAAGATAACTATTCAAACTATTTAGCAATCACAAAAATTGTTACACATTATCAAAAAATTGGTAAATTTTGAACAAAATGTATTAAAAAATAATAATAACGCGAACCTAACATTTTATGATAGATCAATTTTATATCACCTGTCAAAAATGAAGGGCCTGCACAGTTCTGTTTACTGCGTCGGTCTGCGGGAGGGTTGCTATGATAGTAGGTATTATGCAGAACGGTTTACATGTCCAATTGAGACAAAAATTCATTTTAATATCTTTTAAGATCCGATTGAAAAACTTCCGTCTCTACTAACGCTTGTTACAGATAGCCCCCATTTCAAATAACGCAGTTAATTAAAGATGATATAATTGGAGTTTCCATTCTTACCACTCATAAGTGATTGCTATTGAGTTCACGCCGCAACTTAATTTACGAGTTTACATTATTTAAACGTAGGTTCATCAGAATATCGAAATAATAATTCACCATAAATGGTGATCGTATGTCGCAGTTAATATGGGTAACTTGTTACAAAAGCCAATATACGACTAACTTTGACACGACATCAACGTGGCAACATGACCACATTTTGAATCAATTTTGCCGCAACTACTCCATAAGTTAATAACATATCAAAACTGATTGTTGACCTAACAAAGTCCAACACTATTATTTGAAAATTGCATTACTGGACACTACACTCGGCTAAGGTTTCTAGAAATTGTGTAATGTATACAAACTGTAGTTTTGGTAAAGGAACAACATTTTAACATAAAATGTGCTCTTCATTAGTTTTACATACAAATCCACTAATTCAAAAAGTTGATAAATATAATACAAGTTAAATATTAAAGAAACAGTTTTCAGCAGATTTCTAGGGATAAAAACAAATATAGCGCTAGATAATTTCCAACAGCAAATTTTCTCAGTGGATAGAACATAAGCTAACAGCTAAAAAAAATTTTGGTGAACCGTATTAGAGGACTATTTAGAATATTTTATTTATAAGGAGACAGTTTAAAGGCAAAAATGTCCAATGTCTTATTATCATAGTAGCTACATTGTGCAATCAATGCAAAATATAAGTATCATTTTGCAGAGTTAATGGTGTAGTATATATATATACTGTATATCAGTTATATCACTTTCATTGGGTATTTCGTCAAAAATATTCAACAGCAGATTTGGAATAGCTATTTATTGAATTTATCTCTTGTAAACTTGCTTTTTTAATTATAAACTATTTTTTTAGTTACTTTTTTATTGTTTACACCTTTGCCGGGGTGAAGGTGTAGTTGGTCTTTTCGCCCCTCCCACATTAAATGTTATATGAAAAGATTGTTGAAATTAACAATACATCTTATATAACAATTAAATAGCGTATACTTAAGATAAGGTCTCGTAAACTAAACAACAGTGCTCACAACCAAAAAAAAACTAACAACGCAAAAAAATACTTTTGTTATAGATTTTCGAAGATTGTCGTCTATCTTTCGATAGTTCCGGTTATTCTTCTTTTTCCCTCTACTTTCAAATATTGTTGTTAAAAATATTCTTAACTTTACTTATTTTTGATATCGGTTGTGGACCGTTATACCCGGGACCATTAAGCGCAGCTCTACCCTACTAAATAATTGAAAAATGCAATGCAATTTCACAAAAGCCAACTTGTGTAAGTAATTTTCATGGCAAACAATAAAATAAAAGTAAAATTTGGTTTAAACTATCATGTAACTAACTAAAATATGAACAGAACTGAAACAAATTGCTGACTGAATCATTATTCGTTAGATTTGAATTCGATTTTCTTGTTTGTTTAATAGATAAAAATCAAATTTCTACTTACTGATATTTGCGTATTCATTTATTTTTATACACTAGAAAATTTCCTCGAAAGGATTCGCTCGGTGGACATAATTCGACGGTCTGAAACATTTCCACGATTAATTTTAGCAATGTACCGTTGTAATAAAGAATGTTAAATGCATGAAGCAGTTGCCACGATATATCTTGAGGAATTAGATGAATGTCAGATTAAGTTTTCCGTCCATTCATCACTCTAGCACATGGCGCGTAGTTTTTTCGCGACATGAAAATGAAAAGCGTTTTCCCGCATCACGATCGATATATGCGGTTGATAAGGCTTTTCGTCGTTTTTCTTGTGATTTTCTCCAACAATAACTAAACTATAGTAGATGTCGCATTATATGTTTTAACTAGAGTAATATTTCATGTAGCGATAGTTAGAGGTACGTTATTAATAGTTTATGGTCGTACTAAGAGCGCAACTTCCGAAATATAATTAATTTAGTTGCTTCGGTTGACTGTTAACTAGATTTCATAATTGACATAAATACGGTATGGACTTATAAATTGCAATTTATTTTCCTTATCGAGTATCGTTACATTATATATATATATATAATATATATATATATATATATATATATATATATATACATATAGGGTAGAGCGGGGCTTAAAGGTCCGCGGGTAAAATGGTTCATCATAAATATACCAAAAACAGGTAAAGTTAATTTTTTACCGATACTATTTTCAAGTAGAAGGCAAAAGATGCGTAACCAGCTATCACCTTAATTCTTATGACCTCGCTATGAGGAGAAAAATAGCCATGTATCAATATTTGTAACTAAAGTATTTTTTTCGTTGGTAGTTTTTTGGTTTTTAGCTCTTTTAATTAGTTTATGATATCTGAATATAATTTTCAAGTGTACGTTATTCAATTGTTTTATAAGATGTATTGTACTTTTTACTAGGTTATATTTAACATTTCTTTATATAACTTTAAATACAAATGGAGGTAAGATTACATGTGGTTGAGTGGAATAGACCAAATCAGCCTTCACACTGGTAAAGGTGTAAACAATAGAAAAATTTAAATAAATAATTAAATCAAGTTATCAATTGAAATTTTGCAAAAGATAAATTATATTATTAGTTATTCCAAATCTGCTGACAAATATTTCTAACGAATTACCAAATCCACGTGTGATCTTTGTAAAAAATGTACGTATGAAATTTGTATTTTGCATTAGTTGATTGAAATTAAGGTTATATAGATAACGATTGAATCTAACTTAAAATTAACCATACATTTTAAAAAACAATTGAATAATCTATTCTTAAAAAATATATTAAGGTCTCATCAAACAACAGTGCTCACAATCAACAAAACTATCAACGAAAGAAAATTCTTTTATCATGGATTTTTAAACACTGCCGTTTTTTCCCCAATTGCGACGTCGTAAGAATCAAGGTGGTGGCTGGTTGTACATTTTTCGCCTCTACTTTCAAATATTGTTGTTAATAAATTTTTAACTTAGCTCATTGTTGAGATATACCGATCGGTGGTGGATCTTTTCACCCGCGGACCTTTGAGCCCCTCTCCTTTTTTTATATATACACTTAGCAAAGCATTGTTAAAATTCAATATGAACATATTTTGTTTTACTATTTTTATTGGAATGAAATTTCATTTTATTTCATAAATCATGGCATAGTTCACATAATTATTGAAATCTTTTCATAATTATTGAAATCGAAAACGATTGTTTCTATAGTTTTGAGACCATTTGTATATTTCAGCTTATTTTGTGAATAAAAATATTGATATATATGTGTATAATATTGGTGTATATCAGAACGGCTGAAACAATTTTGGTGTTTGATTTGATTGTTCAATAATTTATTGTATATGTATATATATCTACATATTAGTTTAATGTAAAATTTGAGTAAATATCAAAATAAATGAAATGCTTTCATTAAGGACGTGAAATATGTTTTATTCCGGCAGTTATACATCTGCGATGAAAATGCGTTATGAATATTTAAGCGGGCGTGCGCCCTTATTACATCTCCGTCTGCGTAATACGGTTAAGTACAATTCGAAATACTCATTTTGTTTTCGTTTATATGAAATTCAATTTATTTTTAAATAAAACGCTTAATGCGTTTGACTTTTGTCTTTGTTTTGTGTTAGGTAAGGGATTTTTTAACTTTCGCATTATTATCATTTGACGCCGTCACGTTGAAAACCGAATACGCAAATGAAAATTTTTATACCGTCATTTCTCCTGCGGGCTTTAATTAGATTTTATAATTTCAAATTATACCAATAAATCTTGCGATATTTCTAGATGCAGAAATGTTCTGTGGTAGGATTTAATTATATATTCCGTCAAATATGAATGCGAATACATTATGTTAAGTGTAATTTATAAAAGAGTGTAAAATGTAGAAAAATATTTTATCGAAAGAAGTCTTAAATAAATGACTGTGATTTCTCAACATTGTTGATCACAGCTTATATTATATTCTTAAGGGGCATAACTAGTGTAACCGCCTAAAAAAGGTGATTTTTGAGAATTTATATTAAATTAAATACTCTATCATACATTTCAAAATTTTAAGAATATATTTACACATATTTTAAAAATGTATAGCAAAATTTTTGAAGAAAAAAATTAAATATTTTTTAAGTTATCGTCGATCTCCAACGGTGCGAAAAAAAGGCCCTTCACTGCTGCAGTGATTCCGGCCTTGTACGTGGATGAAATCAAAATAAAAATTCTCGTTAAACTAGATAATATTGTCTGTAAAATGACCTACAATAAAAAAAATCAAAAATTGATAAAATGGCGGCGTTTTTAAAAAAAAGTCGAATTTTACCCAAAATTTTGGTCATTTTTGGACTGCCAAAATTCGATTTTTGATCCGATCAAAAAATCGATAGTTCATTTTACGGAGAACTATATATAGAACAAGTAAAAAAAATTGATAGTGATCGGATCACTTGTGTTTGAGTAATCGCTGCAACAAATTCGGAAAACGCTGTTTCGAGAAAAACGCGTTTCAAGATAAAATGATTGTTATGCTATATAAACTCTTTAAATGGCTGTGACTCAAGAACTATTTAAGATATTGATTTAAAATTTTGGTATGTTATTTTTAAAGGTATAACTTATCGAAATATGGAAAAATTGAAAATTTGATTTTTCGAAAATTTCATCACACTAGGTGTGCCCCTTAAATGAGAATCGTTTTTGTATTAACATAGGTTAAAGAACAATAGCTACAAACATAATTATTTAAACAAAGTTAGGAAGACATATTTCTGAAATCTCTTGTTTTCTTTTATTGAATTTTCCTCTCGCTTTCTCTTTAGAATTTTGTCTTATGTTAGTTCAGTTAGATTTTTCTTTGTCTGTTTAATCTCCACCCAAAAGGGACCAGTAATTCATGTCACAATCGTACCCACAAATCGTACTCAACGCACACTTTAGAAAACAAACCATCGTTACGACTGACCTAAATTGTCTACGCAAAAACTAATTGCTGGCAATTAATTACTAATGTTTAACATTAATAAAAGTAACATTTTTTATTTTACTTATTTTTGACTCTTTAAAAGCAATGGTGCTATAATGCAGTAATGGAAACTTGTTCAAACAAATATATCTCATCTTTCTCCCTTTGGACCCTATCTCAAAATCAATATAGTTTAGCTGTTATGGCGACTGTCACTACCGTACCATGACACAATTGTACCGAGTCTCCCTTACATCTAATAGTTCTGCCTGCCGTTAAATAAACTTCAACAGAATTCTAAAAATATTGTGAGTAAAGAATGCAAAATATAACCAAACTGCATGTTTGCACTCACAAGTTGTAGTTTGTTAGTGTCACGCATCTAGAGTGCCTAATAAGGCTAATTTGACACAATGATCCCATGCTAAAAATCTTTCACTCATAACATCTTCATTTCAATTAGATTTTTATTGGATATCTAATAATAAACTTTACATAAGAATTTCAATGATTTTAGATTAATGTCAATGGATAATTAAATAACTTGAAAGCTCATGAAAAACGAATAGACATCACCTAAGGTAGTCAGACAGGCTTAAAAGTGAGTTTTTTGTTCGTTCTTAGTTTAGTAAAAGTAAAGGTTTTCTCTCATAAATTTTATTAATCTTTGTATTATGACGTGCTATGCGCATTTCTGCATTACCAAGAATACAATGTAATTTCATAACAAATACGACGCAAAGTGCATCCGAAGGCACTTGCGGAAAAGCTATTCATAAATTCAGCATTAATATGAAACCGTAAAGGAACCGACAGCGCAAAAGTATTTTATGGAAGTGTAATAAACTAAATAATCGTAGTAGTTTCTTTGCATGATTTCGCGTAGGTCGTATTTCTTTATTTTCGAACTTTCGTGTACATTTGCAGAGGACAAGGAAGCAGGCACTTTTGCTGATTAAGAACGGGTGGAACAACAAAAAGGTTTTTATGCAAGCCCACGTGTACTGTAATAGAGCAGGTCGGGGTCAGATCAGATAGTTATTTTGCATGTTGGGTTGTTCGGAAAGTAATTTCGTGTCTTACGAAATTTTTAGCAGATTGAGTATAGAAAAGGTCTTCAGACTTGAACGAAAATTTAGCCTTTGGGGGCGTCCATTAATCAATTGAGGTTTTCAGGGGTAGGGGGGGTTGATAAAAATCACGAAATTATCACGTGGGGGAGGGAGTGGTATAGTAAGATATCACGTGTATTTATTCCTTAACTGATTTAAAAAAAATCAAACATTTTCAAATAAAAATTTACAGTTTTATCACGTAACTAAAAATACACGTAATTTTTTGTGGGGGAGGGGGGTAATTTTGAATATTACCATGTATCACCAAGAGAGAAGAGGAGGTTCAAAAATTCTTGAAAACTCGCTCACGTGATTAATGGCCCGTTTTATATAAAAATAATTAATTTTTTTCGATATATAAGAAGTAGTTTAAAATATCAATTGGCAAACCGGAATTTTTAGCTACCGAATTTGTAATTTAGTTCTCAACATAATAATTATTGATCTTTTATTTATATTTCAAATTGAAACTTTAATTATAGAAGGAAATTTCATATTATATAGCAAGAGGAATTATTTTATATAATCCCTTTAGGTATTAAGAGTCCTGTAGAATTTCTTTTTCTTTCCCTATTCTATACTTGTGTTTCATACATCTATCATTGAATTTCGATTTGTATCGTATTACTGCTAAACTGTTAATTCTTTATTTAATTCGTATAATCCTATCTGAAATAGATTGATTCTCTGCATCCTTCGCAATATTTTTGTCTTTTGTATCAGGTTTATCTGGATATATTCATTTTAAATATAAAAAACTAATTCTTGGTTTATTAGGATTTTATCATTGAAGGCAAATTATAAGCTTTTGCATGGAATTTATAATAATCATATATTTTGTGTTAAGTATTTTCAATAATAATTAATATTTGATATTTTCCATGGACACCATGGAAATGGCATGATATTCATTAAGACTATATATTTATTGTCTGAAAAAGTTATCAAAGCAAAATCCTACAATTTAATAGTTCATGTATAGTAAAGAGAAAAGTATTTAGTCTGGTGTCCTGGGTACTAGTTCACAATCACAATAATAAATATTGAAAATAGTTTAAATACATTTATATTATAAAATAGGTATATAATACTAAAAAAATACCAATATACAATAATTCAACAACAAAAATAAAACAATTATCAACTCCTAGCTATAATTTAGTATGCTGTATTTATTGCCGAAAAAATATGAAACCTGAACACCTCCATATATTAGACAGAATTCTAGGAATTATCAATGTTTCATTTTATTTTATTAATTTTCAATTCAATTTTACAAAAAAAACATTTAGTAACTCTGACAATGAATGTGAATTATAGAAAGCCTTCTGATTACAAGAAAGTAAAAAATAAATAATTGTTGGGGAATGTTATCAGTGTTATATTCTATCGATAGGATGCTTTCTTTTGAGTCTTCAACAATTTTCGGGAAAGGGTATTGGAATTCTCATATTTTAGGCCGAATGGGTACTAAATAAATAATTGTTTAGTACGCCATTGTTATCTAAGATGGGACTAATATTACTTCAGCGGGCTATTCGAGTTTTTGTATTTTTATTTTTTACGTTCCCATAGGGTAATTTATAGTAATCGGCTAAAAATTGAAAATTAAAATTCTTGCATAGTTTTTACATTCCAGACATTTCTGAACATTTTGGTATACCTCATATAAAAAATGGATTTGTGTATGCGTATGTGGGTATGTAGTATGTATGTATGTATGGATACAATTTTGTGTCAACATTTTCGGAGTACTAGTCAACCGATTTGAATTATTTAAATACCATTCGATTCCTATTGATAAGGGAACGTGCTGATTAGTTTTTGGCAAAAGTTGGTCAAGCCGTTTTGTAGATACAAAGCAAAGAGTACAAAAAATATTGAGTTTTTGAGAGTACGGAGCATCCGATTTGAGTGATTCAAGAAACATTCAATTCGTAATGATGGTGCGTTTGCGAGAAGTGGTGACTAGTTTTTGGCAAAGCCAAATCTAGCCGTTTCACACTTACAAAGCTAAATGTGTAAAAATCGCAGTTTTTGAGAGGACAAAGCATCCGATTTCAATGATTCAAAAAAGCTTTTTCTTGTAATGACAAAACGATTATTTTTGTAGAAAGCAAACAAAAGTTTTTTTATAAATTTTCAAAGAAAAAAATTTGATTATTTGGATTTTAATTTTAATTTTAGTTAAATTCTAAAGCTCGCTTATACCAATACCAATTTATATATTTCTTAAAAATATGAGCTAAGGTCTTTCATACTAACTCCGCTTGCTTAAATTTTGTTTATTTACTTTTCATGTGAACTTATGTAAACGTTATGGTCCAATTTATATGCACTTATATTTTATCTATAAAATACGAAGAATGAAAATTACAGTATTTATCATAACACATTTGCAAACATTCAATATTCTTCGAAAATTTTCACGAAAGGGAAAATGCTAACAATTTACCTCAAGTTATTATTTTTTATTTTTGAACAGAACCTTCTCTTTAACAACGTAACTGTTTTGCTTCTGGCCAACAACTGTTAACTGTCGGGCAATCAATATTTGATATATTCTTATTATTAAAATTTGTCTAACATTGATAAAATATTTTATAATCAAATGAATTTGATTCGAAAATTTTAATGTATCAATTTACAGTTCTTATCTGTCGACTAGTGTTTCTCCCCGCATCCCTCCGTGTACCTCCCTCGTAGCATCCTTGTAACAAACACTGGCAGAACAAAGTGCTACGGCTAATTGCGTAGTGCAAGCTCATTATGCGGGACTGCATCAGACCTTCATTTAATTACTGGCCTGAATGCTCCGAGTTTTTAGTATTATTTTTACACATCTATTAATTATTACGCATTGTTTATTTTAAATCAATTTATTATGTATCTTAGTATCAATGAAGACGCTGGAATTTAATATCTTACACGTAATTAACTATTAGAATGATACCTCTATAATTAATAGAACTGGTTGTAAATCTGTACTATTATAATTTAATCGTGGTACGGAATTAGGGGTAAGTCTCAATAAATGATGAGTATAAATCTTTTTATTTCAAAATACAAGTGAAGGGGGTATGGAGAACACACAGGTACAGGATCACGCGCCAAGCTTCGCCTGTGACGCCCACGGACACGGCGGGAGCAACCCTTTCCTGTTTTAGGCACAAAATCGTGGCGTCACCTTAGTGCCGGACAGTAAACATATCAATATTTCTTGTGAGAATATTTACGTAATTTATTCCAATTAATTAATTTTGTTCTGTATGAGTGCTAACAGTCACTACATACTCCCATTTTTTATATTTGCTAGTCAAAAAATGAAAAGCTTATCGTGAAAGCACCAGCTGAGAGCATCGGTGTGGCCTAGCCAAAAGGATGGATGAATAGTTACTTTTTTTTGCAATATCTAAGAATATTCATCAAAGACACATGTGCAGACATTCCAGAGTGTGGTGATCAATGCGGGTTATTTTGAAATGTCCGGTACTAGGTGACACTGTTTAAAATCATATTTTTTTATACCAAAGTTTGATTGATAGTATTAATTATTTTTTAGCAAAGATTGCGGTTTTGTTAATTTTGTTTGATTTCTATCTTTGTTATCTAACATTAATCATAATTTACTAAACATTTCGTAAAATATTTTTTGATTTATTTATAAATAACCTTAGGTGTCCGCCACCAGGAGACGTCCCCCTATGCATATTTTTAAATTACGGTAATTAAAGTAAAGAAATATTAAAAAACTTTTAGTAAACGTTTTGGCTCTTAAGAACTGCTTTTATATAAGATATTTAAAAGGAAATAAATTTTCTAATATTTATTTTTTCATATGTATATATTATGTTTTATAAATTTGTATATTGCAATTTTGAAATATTCAGTTAGTTTTCTAATATTACTCATTTACGATTAGATAAAATTGCATTCAAAAGTTTTTTACTCAGTCCATTTGCATTTGCAAAATTGATAATATTTTGCTATATATGTGCTGAATTTATATTATTTTTGAGGATATAAAAAGTAGACCAGACTTAAAGGTGCGCGAGTAAAATGGTCGATCACCGATATTTAGAAAACCAGTAAAGTTAGAAAATTTTTAACAACAATATTTGAAAGTAGAGGGAAAAATATGTATAACTTGCCATCAACTTTGAATCTTGAATAGGAGATAAACGGTAATATTTGAAAATTTCTAACTAGTATTTTCTTTCGTTATTTTTTGGGTCATGAGCACTATTCTTTAGTTTACGAAACCTTAATATAATTTTAAGTATGCATTATTCACATGCTTTATATAATGTATTAATAATTTTAAGTTAGATTCAACCAATTTTATTATTATATCCTTTATAAAAGCTCGCATATGTGTGAGGTAAAAAAGACCAACTGAACTTTTGCTCTGGTAAAGGTATAAACAATAAAAAATAGTAAATAAAAAACTAATTTAAGTTAAAGAAAGCAATTTTACAAGAGATAAATTCAATTAATAGTTATTACAACTCGGCTTACAAAATATCAGTACAATGTTATATACGATGAAAGTTTTGTAAGAATATGCCCACGAAATATTTGGTTAATTGGTTAAATAATTTAGATATTATTTCGTAAAAAATTTTTTAAATTAAAAATAAAACATTGTATCTGTTGGGTAAAACTCTTATGAGGGACAGCTCGATGGCTGTCCCTTTTTACCGAGCCTGTGTGGTAAAGATTGCAAGTTTAAAAAAAATAGCTAAAAAACATATTTCTAAAATTAGGTATTAACTCGAAATTTTACTGAACATAGTGTGATAGTAGATGATTCTTGTTGTGTATGATGTAGTTTATTTAATTTAGACAGCATTACTTAAAAAAAAATACATATTTTATTTTTGGTGATGAATCTTTTGACCTGATACGATGTGTGATATAATTACAAAAAGGAATGACAATTTTCCAACAGTTTCTGAATCTTTGCAAATGCAAAGTACATACAAAGAGCGTAGTATCGCATTTTGGGATGCAGTAACTCAAATAGAAAAGTTTTATTCAGTTTTCAAGAACTTCGTTGGAGATAATTCGCTGACGTTTAAACAAAAATTCCGGCAAAAATAAAGAAACGGTAACGTTTAAAACAACGAGCCCCCGAAGAGAAGACAATGTTGCGCAACTTTTGGCGACGCAAGTTTCAAGGAATATGATGACGAGAGTATTAAACAAATACAATAAAGCGTTTACTACTCTTTTATGTCCGCGATGAGATTCATAAAAATACGGGAACAGATAGCAGAAACAAAAACTCGGCGACGTGCTTATACCTTTCTCCCTGCGGGATGTTATTCTCATCCAAAATATCGGGCCCACAAGGACAACATACAAGTTTTAGTTCCGGCATTAAAATATAAAGCAGATTTAAAATAATAAAATTTCATTGATGTACAAGAACTGCAACTGCAACTTGTATAAAAATAACTCGTATTATAAACTATATAAAGAATTTATCAAAAAGTCTTAAACGATAAAGTAAAATTGTTTGAACGGTTGGACATAATATCTCGCAAGTTAACATAAAACGATTACGAGATTTGATCACTTTAAATGATCGCAGTTTAAAATTGTCTTTTGTATTTTACGCAGTTTTATTTTCACTAGATTTATTATGCTATGAGAATAATATAAAACGAGAACAATAAAAAAACTAAATGAGGCGCCCATATTTTTTTTCTTTGGCATATTGTTCACATTAAAAAATGTTGTTGCAATAAAATAATGTTCAAATTTTCATTCGGCACAAAAGATCTAACAAATAGATTTTGCTCAAGTTTTGACATTTTTATATGAAATCACTCCTAAATATATTTTGTAGAAACAATAGGTATATAATATTTTCATGGCAATTTTCAACCCTCTATCTCACAATTTGACTAAAAAATGATTCAAAATATGCCTCAATTTCTATATTTATAACTTAATTTTTGGCATTTTCGTAAAATATGTAAATTCAAAATATTGTTTCTTAATTTTTTTCGAGATAGTTGGAAGATGTACGAGGTAAATCATTTGTTGAAGGTATTGACATTGATATTTTTGAAAAAGGCGGGGCACAAAGGTTCAATTTTTATTTTTTTTATTTTTTATTTAATTTATTCTGTAATCTGTTTTACATAGACATTAACATTAAGCAGAGATTGCTAACAATAATTATCTTATAATATAAACAAGAAGATAGTAGCAACACCCAGCGGCGTGTCTACTAGGTATATTTAGCACATGTTAATAAAAAAAATAAAAAAAAAAATAAAAAAACAAAAAGATTAGAAAAACAAACAATCAAATATAACATAAAAAAAGAGAATAGTAATTAGGTTTAATTGGACTAGATGAGGTCTTGTGGCAACTTTCTTTTCAATCTGGTGGGCTGACCATCCAGGTAAACTCTGCTGGCCAATTCATTGAGATGTACGTCAATCCTATTTTCATATTTAGAAGCAACCACTGAAATTTGTTCCTCTATTGTGAAAAGGTTCAATTTGACTTTGCGAAAACCAAACAAATTTTACCAAACAAAAAAACTATGTGACTATGTTCAGTAAAACTCCTTGCTAGTTTATCATTATATAATTGTGTTTTCCAATATTTGTCACCTGGTCTTTTTTACTCCATAGGCGGAGTAAAATGGGACAGCCAGGAAGCAAAGAGGTCCAATGTCTTATTTTTAATTTTTAAGGGATTTTACAAGATAATAGCTACATTATTCAACCAATTCAAAATATAAATTTAATGGACACATGTTTCACGCAGACAACAATGTATATAACCCCGATCAGGTATTTCATAAGAAATATTTAACTTCGAAGTTGAATTAACTGTAATTTAATTTACTTTTTCATTTACTTTTTTTTTATTGTTTACACCTTTGCTAGGGTTCAGTTGGTCCTTTTCACCCCACCCACATATAAGCTTTTATAGGCGATATATAAAAAACTGTAGAATTTAACTTAGGAAAAACTTATAAAACAATTAATTCACGCATACTTTAAAATTATATTAGGGTCTCGTAAACTAAACAATAGCGTTCACACCTTAAAAACTAACTACGAAAGAAAATACTTACGTTATGGATTTTTAAACATTGCCGTTTAACTCCCAATTGTCACGTCGTAAGAATCAAGGTGGTTGCTCGTTATACATCTTTTCCACTGTACTTTCAAATATTGTTGTTAAAATTTTTGAACATTACTTATTTTTGAGCTATCGTTGGTAGACTTTTTTTTACCCGCGGATCTTTAGTCCCCACTCTACTCAATAGCGTTTCAGTTTGAATATAATGGACGATATTTAATTAATGACAATTCTCTTTGACGATTCAAATTCTGTTTGAATTTGAAGTTTGGATACAACGAATAAAAAATAGAAAAACTTTGCGCTGGCACTGTCTGTTTCACAAAATAGTTGTATATTATCAGTTCAACCAATTGTTGTTTTAACGGGGTTTAATATAAAAAAACGAATAACTTTTCAGCAAATAGCACATCATGATCTCTGAGCTTAGGCAACTTCAATGCGAGTTAATCGCAATTGTAATTGATAAATAAAGGTATATTAAGCACAAGCTTAGCTGTGTTATCAAGGTACCGTACCCAGAGTTTCTGATTGAAGTCCTAGCATTGTGTTTCGTATACTGTGTTATGGCCGTGATGAGATTCATAAAAATACGAGAACAGATAGCAGAAACAAAAACTCCGCGAGGCCTTTATACCTTTTCCCCGTGGGATTATTTTTGTTTCCAGCTTATACTTGTGTACGAACGATCTTTGTACATATGACTTACTTTATTATCCTATTACGTTTCATTAAGCACAAGTAAACAAAACTGAAGAGCAGGGATTTTATACATTTAGGCAAAAACATTTGCACACCCCAAACGATGAAATTCTATGTACACTTTGTTGCGTTACAGAAATAGACTGAAGCGTTATTTGCTTTTGAAGGTACTTGTGATACGATCTTGACGTTTGGTCTTAATGTCAGGATTAAATTTTTTCTTATAAAATTAGGCAAACACATCATTAAGTTGTTGAGATCAATATCTTGATACGTATAAGTGCAAAATATAATAAGAAATGAGCTTTTTGAACATTTATGTTATTTAGATTTGACAAAGAGAATTACCGCTTTGTAATATTTGTTCTAACTTCATATATTCTGGGGTCTGCAAATGAAAACAATCAGCAGAGATTGTTAACAATATATGTGAAGGAGTAAAATATAATGATCGGATATTAATAGATGCGCCCAGCAGTGAATTCACTAGAAGTAGAAAAAATACAGAAAACGCGGTATAAGTGATCAAAATGACACAGTAACCTTATTTAAAAATTGGCTAGTTTCAATAATATTTTCACAACTGTATATCATGGAATAAGCCATAATAATAATCACGTCAGATATTGAGCGTCAATGTTACAGTATTGTCTCAGTAATCAGTTCAAACGAGTTTTGCGCCTTGAAAAGTTTATTTTGAGGGTGTTTTTTCTCATGTTTTTTGTAATCCTATTTATTTATATTTGTAATTGCGATCAATTTTATTGCAATAGTTAGGTGTTTGGTGGAATTTTGATTAAATATTCAATTTTGTTCAAAATGACATAGTATTATTTTGCAAGCATTCAGAGCTAAAAAAAAGAGTGCGCGTGAAGTTCACATGCGATTGAAGTAAAACTTATTTGCTACTGTACAAGATGGCATTTAAGTAAAAATAAATATATCATATAACAATTTTGAATAATGTTTATTCAAAATGGACATATTTATTAGTGTCAACCATTATACACATTTATATAATGATAAATTATGAATTATATATTTATAATAGCATTAAAAATATGTATAATATTTACAAACAATAATGTAATTAAAGTCATACTTCAAATATGACATGATCGGTTTGTCATTGTAATTAGCATTTAGAAATGAACCTTGATTAGGAAAATGAAGTAATTGCTGATTAATAAATTCTATAATATTTGTTCACACAGTGGATTATGTTAAACAATGCCTAAATAAATCTTGTTTTTGCAACTTCACTCATCATGTAATTGTGTTTGAAGAACTTCGTGTAATTAAAATTAACATACATATTGTTGACTGCTTGTATTTTTTTAATTTTTTGCTGGCGATATAATCTCATTTAAGGAACAGGGTGAAATAATCTTCTGATTAAGGCATTTTTCATTAAATCAAGATTTGTACTGTGAAGTAACTTTAAAATGTTTATTTATCTATGCCGATTTCCCTGTTGATATCGGTACGCATACAATAGATAAATAAGCATAAAATGACGCATACAAAGTTGATGCCGGTACGCATACAACGACTGATCCCTATTCACAAACACGACGACTAATCACAATCGACCCGTTAGAAATGATATTATCGAGAGCGAATGACGAATCATTGGCACTAGACTCGGCCGTAACGCACTTCCGATGCATTTGTACGGATTTACACTCTAGTCGCGCTTAAAAAAGTTTACCTCAAAAATTAAATTTTGTCAAAAGTGATTGGCTTTTAACTTCTACTCCAAGTATGCAAACATTCTATCGGAGAAAAGAAGAGCATTTATAGCAAAGCTCTCTTTTTATGTTCTAAGGATGACGAAGGTTGCTTACCATATATAACTCGTACCCTTTGGGTTCATACTTCATGTGCTAATGCCCTAAGAGGTGAAACGATTTATTTGTGAACTAAATTGTCTCTTAATGTATCCTAAATTGTCGTTTTGTCCGTTCTATATGGACAAAATGATTTTTGTAATAGGTTGCGTTTTTTCTTAATAAATATGTTATTATAGCTCTTATTTAATAAAGACTATTTTACTAATATTCAATGGAACAAAGATAAGTAAAAATAATTGAGACATGTTATATTATCATTAAATATTTAAATGTCATTGAAAAACACAATACCATGTTATTTTTTGTCCGTACTTTCCCTATAATATATAACAAAAACAACAAAAAATAATAATGAAAAGAAAAATAATTTAAAATAACTAAATGAGATCTATGGGTAATTTACGTTTTACTCTTGAGGGTTGGTTTGCTGAGCACACTTTGCTGGCTAAATCGTTCGGATGGACGTCGGTTCAATTTTTGTAATAGAATCGTATAAAAACTTACGGATTAGTAGTAGTACAAATATGCAGATGCTTGTTATTAATCATCATATTTTGTACGTTAATAACAAAAGCAGTTAGTCAAGGTATAGTGCAAATGTGCCGAAGCGTGCACTGAAATTTCTACCTCTGATGCAGATCTTGTGGAATCTTGTAGATTGTACCTATATATATATATTGAGCCACGAGAGTAATCAGTTTGGGGAGAATGCGCCAAATTGAGTTCGCACAATTTGTTGAATATAAATCAATCCTTTAAACTATGCAGTTAATCTCCGACGGGGCATGCGGTCGGTACGGTCATCGCTTAAAGTTTAGCCAGCCAAGCTTCGCATATAATAAGCGACCGAGAAGTTTCGTAACGATTTGCGGTCTCTGTGCCAATGGCGCAACAGAATACTCTACTAATTGGGAATTAAATCGAATGTTTTACACAACAAAACAACCAAAATATTATTTAATGATCCCGCAACATCTTGCTTTTTGCGTGAATAATAATGGTCATTTAATTATTACGGTTTCAACATTCACAGTTGATTTTAAAACTTAATATTATGAGCAATTGAATATATAGGGTAGGGCGGAGCACAAAGGTCCAATTTGACTTTGAGAAATTATATTGTGAAAACAATACCAATTGCATCACAACCCATATCAAACAAACAACTATCTGACTATGTTTAGTTTTACTCCCAGCTAATTCATCATTGTAGAAATGTGTTTTTTGCTGTTATTCAAAAATTTGTCACCTGATTCTTTTTAAAATGGACCGGGGTAAAATAGGATAGATAGATGGCAAATAGATCCAATGTCTTATTTTAAATTTTAAAGGGATTTTACAAAATAATAGCTACAATATTCAACGAACGCATAATATAAATTACATGGGCACATTTTTTACAAAGATAACACTGTATATAATCTGGATCTGGTATTTTGTCAGAAATATTTATCGCCACTTTTAATAACTATTGTTTTAATTTATTTTTTAATAAATGACATTTTTTCACTAAATTTTCCTTTTATTTACTATTTTGTTATTGTTTATGCCTTTGCTAGAGGAAGCTTTCAGTTGATTCTTTTTACCGCACCCACATATAAGCTATTATAAAGGTTATATAATAACATATGTTGAATCAAACTTAAAATTTATACTACATTTTATAAAACAATTAAATAACGTATACTTAAAAATTATATTAAGATCACGTAAACTAAACAATAGTGCAAACAAATGAAAGGACTAACAACTAAAGAAAATACTTTTGTTATATATTTTCAAACATGTTCGTTTAACTCCTGATAGTGATATTGCTTAATTTGAGGCGATTGCTGATAACTCATCTCTTTCCCTCTACTTTCAAATATTTTTGTTGTTGGTGGGCCTTTTTATAAGCGGACCTTTAAGCTACGCTCTACCTTACTATGTATTGTATACAAATCCCGAATGTTCTACATATTATGAATGACTATTTGACCTCATCCTGGTAAAATTGCTAAAAACGTGGGATAGCACAAACTAGCCCCGGATTCGATCCCAACCTCAGTGAGCACAATATCAAGCAGTTTGATATTTCAAATTTATATTTCAATTGAAGTAATAGATCTCAAATATAATATCAAATAAAAATTGCGTTTTCTGGGCATTGCTGCAACACTTACATACCAGCACAATTAAATATGCATATCTAATGCCCTCTTGAAATGTTTTTAATTTTCAATACTAGGTTTGAATGAACGTTGATAGAACATTTAATTCAGATTGGTATATATAAAAATATATTATGAAAATAGATTTTTAAACATTTTATAAAAAACATATAATTATATTCAATTATAGATCATCTTTCTTTGAAAGTTTTAATAATTTCATTAAAACAAATGCAAAAAATTAAATTCGCAGAAATGCGAATAATGCAAATTTAATTAACGATTCGCATTTATTTTTCGGTCAGATGGCTTATATTTGTATATATTTTGTCTAATCGCAAAAGGAAGTGTTCTGTGTTTAATCATTGCTTCAATATTTATTATTACACATACTTCCGCACATAGCGCAAACACTGGCTACATTCAATTAAATTTTCAGATATATATATATATATATATATATATATATATATAAATTCTAAGCGAGAAACCGACATTGAGAATGATTGTTTCCAACTGAAAAATATCACATATAATACCGTCCGCATGTATGTTTATATGGGTGGACATTTGTTAACTTTGAGTCAGCTTTGGTGCACTCACTGTATCATATTATCATATAATCAAGTTACAGTAAACTTGTGGTTGCATTTGGGCGATGCATGTGTCAAATAAACTATTATGATATAAACAAGATACTAGCTGTAAGTGGAATTCTGTCTTAAGGCAATTAGGGCATCGTGCCTTAAGGCAAATTGCTGGAACTTCCCGTACCAAAAATTATTATTTTTTTTAAAAACGATTAACATTTTTGAAAAAAAATTACTTTGAAAAAATAAGATTTTTGAGAAACTATAAATTGGACAAAAAATTAGTTTTTTTTTGAAAAAAAAAAATTTTTTTAAAAATTTTTTTTTTTAAAAAAAAAATTTTTTTTTTGAGAAAAAATTTTTTTTTCTTTATTTTGACATATTGTGGAAGATCTGAACTTTTTTCTGAGCAATCGTACTGCTTTAACTACATAGGGACAAAATATAAAGCGCGTAAGCGCCGCGTCGCTGTCTAACGCATAAGCATTGGTACGGAACCCATAGGAATGTTAACAAAATGTATACTTATTGCTAAAATCTCTATAAAATATCTGATAAATTGATGTGCATATGTCTAATGATCATTTTTGACCGCCAAATGGCTCATTTTTTTACTTTTTTCTCTATATCTCCGAAACCGCTGGACCTACCTTCATGAAAGTTGTATCGATTCTTCATTTTGTCAATACAAATAAAATGTTTTTTGAATTATTTAAATCGGACGCTCCGTTCTCTTAAAAACTGAGTTACCGTTTTCGGAACTTTTTGCCCCGTATCTTCGGAACGGCTTGACCTGCCTTTGCCAAAAACTAATCAGCACGTCTCCTTATCAATACGGATCGAATGTTTTTTGAATTATTCAAATCGGTTGATCCGTGTTCCCGAAATCGTCGACGAAAATTTGTATCCGCACATACATACACATACATACATACATACACACACACACACACACACACACACACACACATACATCCATTTTTTCTAAGGTATGCCAAAATGTTCAGAAACCTCTGAAACGTAAAGATATATAAAAATTTTCATTTTCGATTTTTTTGCGATTACTATAACTTGCCCTACGGGAAGTTAATAATAATAAAGTAAAAATATTTCATAAATATTTCAAAATAAATAATTAAATATTTATAAATAAATTCCAAAAACTTGATCAAACATTTGACAAAATATATTTTGTATCACATATTGAGTCGCTTATTTACATATATCAGCATAGTCAATATTTTGTCATAAGAAATAAATTTGTACTTCCTGCAACATTACTAAAAAACAATAATATCAAGTTATTTATAACTATTGATTTAAAAGTTTAACCTGTTTTTCACAAATTTGTTATCTGGTTGTTTTTACCCCAAACAGATCCAATGTCTAAATTTTAAATTTCTTCCCCTTTATAAGGGGAAGTCCCGTAACGTCGTACGGCACCTAGTGCCGGACACTGTATTTAACACGTATTATTTAAGCAAGTATAAATCTTTTCATTTCAAAATACAAATGAAAGGGGCACAGGGTGCACGCATGTACAGAATCACGTGCCAAGACTCACCTGTGACGCACACGGCCACGGCGCGAGCAACCGTTTGCTGTTTTAAGCGCAAAATTACGGCGTCACCTAAATATCAATGGAAGTGATTCTAGTATATTTATGTTCTACATTTGAGTGCATGTTCTACATAGATTTTTAAACTTGGCTATTTATCTCCTGATAGTGACGTTACTTGATTCAATGGAATTGCTGATTATACATCTTTTTCCATCTACTTTCAAATATTGTTGTTGAAGAAATTTCTAGCTTTACTCGTTTTTGAGATATTGTTGAAGGACCCCTTTTACCGGCGGACCTTTAAGCCGCGCTCTACCCTAATGTAACTACTTTAGGATAATTCTGAAATTTTTTTGTTCCAAAACTAATATTGGTCTAATGATAATATTTCTCTTACTCATGACTTCAATAGATAAATCCATGTTAGTTGTAAATTAATCATATTTCCAATCACGCTTATAATGCAGTAAATAGCTGTAACTGATATTCGGGAGTGCATTTGCAGTATACTGATATATTGTGCAAGCATCATTAGTTATTTTGGTTGAACTCATTTGAAATATTAACATGGCTCTGATTTATAAATATCGAATTAACATTAGCAAATCGATTTCAGATTAGTGCATATAATACTCATTAGTGTCCATTGCGCACCATCGAACTTTAAACAAGCAGTATAACACGGATGCAGACTGGTATAAAACAAGAACATTACACGATACGACAAAAAAATGATACTGAGGGAAGCAGAAATGAAGGCACTTATTATTGTTAGAACAATGGTAGGCAAGTCCCTTGGTAGGTTGAAAGCAAGGACAAGAACGACCAAAGCATAACTGAAGCATTAGATCGCATACTAGGGTACTTCTGCACAGTTGCACAGTTCTTCAAACCTTGTTGACAAAAATCGAACGAAATGTATCTGAATGTATTAAAAAAATCATAAATTATAATAAGGAAGTCATTATTATCTTCTGTTCCAATTGACGTCAAAAATATTTTTCTATCCAGGACAGTCGATGCTTTTCTAGGGGAAACTGGGTACGGTTGTTCCAGGGTACAGTAGTGACAGTCCTCATAACAGCTAAACTGCACTAATTTTAAGATAGGGTCCAAAGGGAGAAAGATGAAGTATGATTGTTTAAACAAGTTCCCATTATTGCTTTCTGTCAATGCCATAAACTAACCTGATCTGTAAACCGCATTGCTTTTAACGAGTCTATGGTTTTATGTTCGAATTCTTTTGATAATAACTGTTAATCGTATATAGAGAGATCACTTTGTTATTTTGCTTTAAGTTGGCTATTAGTGGTTATTTACCAGCAATTAGTTTTTGCGTATTGTTAGATAATATTGCTCAGTCATAATAATGATTTGTTTTCAAAAGCGTGCGTTGGGTACGGTTATGACAAATTTTGTGGGTGCGGTTGTGACATTTAATTCCTGCTTCTTCAGGTGAAGATTAAACAAAAAAATAAAATCTAACTTAACTCAGACAAAATACGAAAGAGAAAGAAAAAGGAAGATTCACAAAGAATTCTTGTTAATATATTTAAAAAATACCTATATTTATATACTTACGTATATTTTTGTTCCTTTTATTTTTATAATGGGGTAGAGTCGGGCCTAAAGGTCCGCAGGTAAAAAGGTTTGCCACCGATATCTGCAAAACGAATGAAGTTATGAGTTTTTTCAACAACAATATTTGAAAGAATAGGGAATTTGGGATGGAAATGTTGCATTTTTTTCAGAAAACATATTATATAATTTTCAAAAAAGTTTGCACATGTGTTCAATAAATTGTGAGAATGGCAATAATGAGATATTATTGTATTTGTATGTATTTTTTTTTCAATTTCACACGCTATTTAAAAAGCATGTATTTGTTTCTTTTATTTGTTTATTTCAGTTAGGACCTTGTCGCTCTGTAACTGGATAAATAGCCATACAACAAACTTCTTTTTGAACAAGTTTTCCTCAAAGTTTAATATTTTATGGTTGAAAAAATCTGTGCTATGGTTTAAATTATTTATATGATCTGTAATCATAGTTTTAAAATGTTTACTGTTTCTTAAATTGTTTTCGTATTGATGTAGGGCTTACTCAAATTTTGGCTTGTTTCGCCTATGTAAATGAGTTCACAGTCTGTACATTTACACTAAGTTTTTAAGGATTCAGTATATATATGTATATATATATATATATATATATATATATATATATATATATACTAGTACACTAAGTTTTTAAGGATTCAGTATATATATATATATATATATATATATATATATCCGAGGTGCTCAAATGGTTCCAAATAGATAAAAAACAATTCTCTGAAAGTTCTAGCTCTTAAGATTAACGTTTAAATAGAGCGCAATTCAATCAAAGTTTTGTATGGAAATAGCATGAAAAAATTTTCAAAAGTTTTAAAAATGTTTTTTAGATGTAATTTAGCAAACAAATGAATGAATAAAACTCATTCATTTGTCGCTAAGTTATACCCAAAACATTTTTTTTTAAATTTTCAAATTTTTTTCCATGCTCTTTCCATACGAAGTTTCACTGAATTGCGCTCTATCTAAACGTTAATATTAAGAGCTAAAACTTTCAGAGAATAGTTTTTTATCAATTTGAAACCATTTGAGCCCCAGGGAGAAAGGAAATTCGAAAATGACCATTTTAAGGACCACCCTAATATAGATATATATTAAATTACTTTAATCACAATTACTAGATTATGCTCTATTGAAATAATTTCTCTGATCCAATCCATTTGTCATAATTTGCATTAATTTATTTTCAAGGAAATACTGTGAACCTATGCTAATTTTATCTAAACGCTGTCGGTTATCTAATAAATAATGTATGAAATGATCATTTACGCCCGCTTATATAATTCGGAATACTAAAATTTAAATTGAATGTAGCAAAGCAGCTTTCTTGTATTTTCCGAGCTGCCTTTTAGTAGTACATTTGTAGTAGCAGTGTCGTTTCACTATACGCCTTATTCCCCATTTGAATACAACTGGCGTGCAAGGAACACCAAACAAGACAAAGATACCGCGAGCACTTAAAAAGATTTCCAGCGAATATACTGCGGACAGAGTCACTATATAGGATATATACGTATAATACATACTTATCTACAGAACGGAAGAATAACGGTGATTTATAAAACGAGAAAGAAAAATCCAATAGCAAAAGGTCCGCGTTTGAAACAACATAACGTACGATAGGAGAAGTAGCTGAAGCTACAATCGTTTTCGCCGAGATATAGTGCGTTCTATCGTAATAGCTTAAATAAATATGTGAAAACATAAATATTGTTCAAAAACACGAACTATCTTGGGAGCGTACGAGTTCGTTATCGACTTAGATTTAATCGTTTAACAACCAGCAGAATCAACAGACGACCAGCTTTACCCATTATTTCAAGAACATCGAATATGTAAACTTTTAATGAAATAATATATAAATATATGAAACCATGGATATTTTCACTTGGAAACATATTGCTATCTATATTTCCAAAAGATGTTGTCACTACCGCTTGACAACACAGATTGCTCGAAGCAAAATCGAACCCGGGACCAGGTTTAATCGTCCTAGCCACTTAGGGGGCGTCCATTAATCACGTGATTCAAGTATTTGTGAAGACCCCCCCCCTTTGTTTGCAAAAATTAGTATCGTTTTTTTGGCATTTGTCAAAATCAGACTTTTCATCGACGTTGGCTCAAAAACGCCTGAACCAATTTCAGAAATTTAAAAGCTTTTGAACTTTTGTAATTTGGAAAAAACTGTTAAACTTTTTGTCCACACTTAAGCTCATACTACCGAATCGATTTTAAAAAATCAAAAACTGTTCAAAAGATATTAATTGAGAATGATACTGATTAGTTTTAGGTGAAAATCTACCGAGCCGTTTTCTTGTAATTAACTGTTGAAAAAAAATTTAAGGCGTTTTAAATTCATGGTCTTATAGAACTTAGAAATATTACGCCCTTACGACAATTAGTTTAATTTTAAAAATTCATCAAAGTTTGAGAAAATGAGTAATTTTTTGTTTGTTAAAATAAAAATTAGGCGATTTAATTGTTATAACGATAGAGTACTTGGTCTTAATGTACATACCAAACCACTAGAGTCCTACGGAAACTAGTTCAATTATAAAAATTGTTGATTTGTGAAAATTTGCTTTTAGAAAATATTCCGAGTTAAGGTGTTCGTCTGTTTTCAATGATGTGTAATAAATCCACTCGGAATACTTTTAATCACTCATAAATTAATTTATTTTTTATTGATTAAGTGAATTATTTACACATATCATTTAACTTGCTTCAAGGCAAAACACCAATGCCAACTAGTTAATTTTTTTATTCATGGCAACCCTAACGGATGTCTCATCTCTATATGATTAATTTATTATCACAATATCTGTAATACTGATATTTTTTTATTCCCGCAGCAGTGTCTCCAGAGTCTCTAGATTGTGAGTAGAAGATGTTGTTTTTGGTAATAGAGTATGTTAATAAGATTAATAGCAAATTTTCCAACATTATACGATTTGAAGAGATAATAGAATATTTGATAGCACAGAATCTCAGATTTTGAAATTGTGAGATCCTGTTCTTAAATTTTCTTGACATTCTAGCGACTTACCACATTTTACATTCGTGTCGAAATATATCTAAAGTATAATATAATACGCATTTATTTTATAATTTTAGCCAATTAATACACTGTATTAGTAAGGAAATATTATACATTATTTATAAATATTCTAGGATGCTCATTATATATGGGATCATTACAAATTTTATTTAGTCCGACGTTATATATCGCTTGGAGTAAGAAGTCGTGGATTATTCATTGTAGGTTGTTCAGCTGAGATAGATAATATCTAATACAAAAAACAATCTAGACTTGCAATTTACTTTCAATAAGTACATCCATATTTTACTGTACATTGCAAGTAAATTTGAAAAATCGTTTGCTGTATTGCATTAATTTATTCTATTATTTTACATATACACCTACATATATAATAATCGCATTGTATTCAACGCATTCAGCGTACTCGCCGCATTCAATGTCCTTATTTATGATAAAAACGTACAAAGGAAGTCTACATAAGCCGTGTCCAAGCTGTCTAGATGAATATTCATCCACTAGTTCACGTATAAAATAATAAATTTGCACGATCACGGTGCATGGGTATCAAATGGGCAGGCGACCGCTGAGGCCGTTATTATGCAAAACTGGCTTGTGAAATACGCCCGGCGCGAGGTGTCGGGACGGCCAACAATAGATTTTATTTGACCATTAAAATATTGCCAGAAGTTACATTGTTTTGTGGAATTTATTATTGATTCGGTGTGGAATTTTGATCGTTGATAGATACTATTATTACTTAGAAATTTTAGGAATAATAGTTCGATTCGTAGCAATTTTCCACGTGGATCCTTGACTATAAATTGTGTACGGCGTCTGCTACGCGTGCAGCAGCAGAAGTTGCAAAATATATGATATGAAGCGCGTTGTGCAGATGATTAACACGTCTAAACCATGATTTATGTTAAATTCAAGCATATTCAAACTAATAATAAATAAAGTTCTAAAATTCCAACGCCTCACATATACACTGCACTTCACTATTTTTAAGAATTATGGATGAGAACATAAAACAAGAAAACTAAATATTAATGTTAAATAAATACCGCTGATTTTGTTCAACTTCTCATTGAAAAATTGAATTTTTTTATTAACTTTTATTTTGCAATCTTTGTGTAGTGGTGAGATTATTTATCTATGTGATTATAACTGCTATACACATACTATTATTAATGTTTTCATTATGATAAAGAATAATTATTTAAAATACTGAATTTACAGCATGGTGATCATATCATTCACTCTCAATATTAGCGTAGTTAGGAGCACAAAAGTCCAATGTTACTTTTAGTAATTATACTGTCTAAACCAAGTGAACTACATCACAACACATAATATGTATCAAACAGACAACTATCGAAAAATGTTCAGTAAAATGCCCAAATAATTCCCAATTCGTAATTTTCCTAAGGAATATCTTTTTTGTTGTTTTTCTAAAATTTGTCATATGTCCCTCTTTACCCCATAGGCGGGGTAAGAGCGAGAGAGCAAACAGTTCCAATGTCTTATTTCTAATTTTGTAGAAATTTTACGAAATCATAGCTACATTATGTAACCAATGCAAAATACAAATTTTCGGGCATATTTTTTACAAAGTCACACTGTATATAAGGTTGCTCCCGTATTTTGCCATAAGTATTCATCAATAGATTTGGAATAACTATTAATTTAACTTCTCTTTTCTAAAATTGATTTTTTCAATTTAATTTACTCTTTATTTATGAGCTTTTATTATTTACACCTATGCCAGGATAAAAGTTCAGTTCGTTTCTTTTTACCTCACCCAGGTGTAAGCTTTTATAGAGGTTATATAATAAAAACTGTTGAATCTAACTTAAAATTAACCCAGCCAATTCCAAGGTATTGTTCATTGGACAAGGTAACCAATTTTTGAAAAACAGCAAAAAAAACACATTTCTACAATCATGAATTAGTGGGAAGTTTTACTGAACTTAGTCAGATAGTTGTTTTACTGAACAAAGTCAGATAGTTTAAGCCATGCTCTACCTTAGTGAAAAATTATATAGCACATTTTGTTTCAGTGCTATTGTAAGATATATTTGGTTGGATAATATCTCGGATACTATGTTCAACGTTTATAATTGATCGATAGACAAGTAGATAAAAAATAAAAAAGCGCGCCAATAAAGTAATTCAATATAGAGTAATTTTCTCAAAACATTGTTTTTCTTATAATATCAAGTATTACGATGTTCATGATTCGTAATCTATCACTTCATAAAATTTGATTTTTTGTGCCAAGTTCAATTAAAATTACTAGTAATCATTAAAATCAACAACACCTCTAATGCTTAATCGTCATCAACGCTTGTGTCTGAATAGAATCGAATTATAATATCGTCCCATTAAACATTGCAATTCGACTCAAAATCTCGGATATCCGATGCGTTCTGCTTCAGAAGCTCGTTCACTTAAATCGGTACACAATGGCAACTCGTATATATCTATATGCTTCGAGCAGGAATCACATAGACTTCCTGGTAATTGTGATAAATATATCATTAAGGGAAACTGGAGTCAAAGATTGTTGTGGTTTGTGTCAAAGCATAAGATGCCAGCCAATTAGCTAACTAATTCTAAATGCCATCAGTATGCACGGCCATGATACCAAAACCACATGAGAACGCCTAAACCAAGCGTACACTGTAACTTAATATGTGGGCCATCGCTTATGTCTCTGTTTGTACCCTCAGGCGAGAATTCGACAGTGGTTGGTGAACGTTCGGCGAAATTGACGAATAATACAATCAACTAGTGGTGCATTGCATTCTAAATTCGCTGAATCTTTCAGATTTTTGATCATGTATAAGGTGAAAGTTAGATTTTTTCAAAAATCCCATTTTTAATTGAAGAGCTAAAATTTTTAAGTTTTTTGCATGTAATCGAAAAATTATAAGCAATAATTAAAATCGTTTAAGTAATAATTTCATAGACTAATATATTTATATAGAGAAAACGATATTCTTGATTATAAGAATTATAATGAATAAAGCATAAGTAGGTACAATAATAAATTACACAACTTAAAATAAAAAAGAGTGCGTGTAAGGTTCACACGCGATTGAAGTAAAACTTATTTGCTACTGTGCAAGATGGCATTTAAGTAAAAATAAATACATCATATAACAATTTTGAATAATATTTATTATTAGTAATATGGTAACACTCGTGATGCACATATTTATTAGTGTCAACCATTATACACATTTATATAATGATAAATAATAAATTATATATTTATAAAAGCATTAAAAATATATATAATATTTTAAAACAATAATGCATTTAAAGTCATACTTCTAATATGACATGATCGGTTTGTCATTGTAATTATCATTTAGAAATAAACATTCATTAGAGAAATGAAGTAATTGCTAATTAATAAATTCTTTAATTTAACAGTGGGTTATGCTAAACAACGCCTGTACAAATATTGTTTTCGCAGCTTCATTCATCATGTAATAGTTGTGTTTGAAATTCTTCATGTGATTAAAATTAACATACATTCATTGACAGCTTGTATTATTTTACTTTTTCATTGGCGATATAATCTCATGCTTTGAACACGTGTATTATCTGTCTTGCCTAAAAAATATTTTCCATATTATAGAATAATATAGAAATAATTTCTAATTAATAAACAAATGTTTAATTTGTTTTATTATATTTAAGGAACAGGGTGAAATATTCTTCTGATTTAGGCATTTTTCATTGAATCAACATTTGCACTACGTTGTAACTTTAAAATGTTTATTTATCTATGCCGATTTCCTTGTTCATATCGGTACGCACACAACGTTGAATTCGGTACGCATAGAACGACAGATCTCTATTCACATACACGACGACTAATCACAATCGACCCGCATAGAAGTGATATCATCGGGAGCGAGTGACGAATCATTGGCACTCGACTCTTATCTTATCGACTCTTATCTGCCGTAACGCACTTCCGTTGCATTTGTACGGATTTACACCCAGTCGTGCCTAAAAAAGCTTTACTTCAAAAAATTAAATTTTTACATATCTCTTCAAGTTTCTGAACATTTTGGCATACCTTAAAAAAATGGATGTATGTGCGTGCGTGTATGTGTGTAGAAGTGTCGCTTTCTATGTGTGTGTGTGCGGATACAAATTTTCGTCGATGATTTCGAGAACACTAATTAATCGATTTGAATGATTCGAAAAATAATCGATTCCTAATCAAATAGTTTTTGGCGAACAGATCTAACCGTTTCGAAGATACAGGGCAAAAAGTGACAAAAATGGCAACTCAGTTTTTGATTGAATAAAGCCTTCAATTTGAGTAATGCAAAAAACTTTTTATTTTTATTGATGAAATGAAAAACTAGTTAATTTTTTGGAAACTCGGGTCTAGCGATTTTGGAGATCCATTAAAAAAGGTAAAAAAGATGTCATTTGGTGGTCAAAAATCATTGTTGTGCATTGATACATATGCACATCAAATTATCAAATATTTTATAGAGGTTATATTAATAAGTACATATCTTGTTCACATTTTTATAGGTTCTGTACCAATGTGTCTCTTAAACGCAATTGCTCTGAAAAATGTTCAAAAATTTCAAAATATAAGAAATTCTAATTTTCCAAAATGCCAGTTTTTTTTTCAAAAATTACAAAATTCCCAAAAATCTATTATCTTCAAATTTTTCAGAAAATTTCAATGCTTTTATAAAAAAATTAATTTTCGGTACGTGAAGTTCCTGCAATTGTCATTAAGGCACGATGCCATACCACTAGGAAAATTTATATATGAGCACTAGTTTACATTATGTACATTAGTACGGTAGTAATTCTGAAGAAGATAAAGTCAATATTGATTTTTAAATTATTTGAATAAAACTTTATTCGAATAGTTGAAATGCTTTCTTAGAGGAATCTTAATAACCTTCTATGGTAACTTTTTTCTAAAAAAAATAAGAAATCCTTATTTATTTGTGTTTGTACTTTATATATATATATATATATATATATATATATGTATATGTGTGTTAGTGTATATATAATTCTCTTAAATCAGTAAAAATATATTCGTAGGCATTCGGTATAAATATAAAAATGATATCAATTTAATTATCAATGCAGCAAGAAAAACTCTTATAATCGATGAATAATACTGTAAATATGCAAACTATGAAAATACAATTTTTTTACTCTGAAAATGAATAAAAATATAACAAAAGCATGGGCTCGGTCGCAGTCGTCAAAAAACCAGTAGGAATAGGTTTCATGTTTTGGAAATCCCTGATGATACTTTGTGGTAGGAATAGGTACACAGGCGCCCCAGTTCTTGATGTAGGTAACAACTAACACATTAAATAATTAATACACATCCATTCATACACATACCTACTTAAAGGCTTTCACTAGCAAGACACAATTCCGCTCAAATCTTATTTAAATTAAATTCATTCACTTAATTGGTTTGAATAGATTTTCGAATATTTATGAGAATATTATTCAAGTTTGTTAACACTTATTTTACGCAAATCAGAATTATAAATATAATTCTTAATTATTTATAAATAATGAAATAATGAAATAAGTTAAAAAGATTTTTAAATAAGTTTGGCAATAAAATTAGGTCATAGGTCATTGCGTTCACGACCCTGGGTGTATTTATGTTAAGGCGCTGCTTTATTCATTTTTATGCCCTGAGGCATGTTGCTATTACTTCCCATTATAGACCCATCAATTATCACAAGGTAATTATCAATCATTACAAATTGAAATCTATAACTTGCAAATAACACGTAATGTATGAAGAAACGATAATTTGAAATTTTTGAATATATAAATATATTTTAGTTATTCAAAAAATTTGAAAAATGTTAATAAAATAACTATTTTAATGGAATTTTAATAGATTTAAAAAATTTGGATTTTTTATATAATATTAAATTATGTGAAAAATTTGTTATGATTTAATGAAATAAATAGATTTTGTTACATCAAGTTTTAAAGAAATCGATTAAAAATGTTGCTGAAATAATAAATAGGTTCAATTTTAAAAATTATATACAAAAGCTTATAATTGTATAAAACATTGGATCGTAAACCAAAAACAGATTTTTAATAACAATAGAAAAAACAATAATTTTAGCATAATTTGAACCATACAAATATATAAATGCAATAATAAGAATAATTACGAATTGTTTATTATTTCATTTTAATTTATTGACACAATATATAAAATTTGTTTTAATTTTTTTCACTGTTATTATATTGCTCGTGTTTGTACTATAATCAACTATACGCTTTAATTAAACTTTCAAGTTTAATCAGATTATGTTTACCTAATATTATAAAAAATAATGCTGTTTAATCAACGTTTTTATAAAAATCTGTGTACGGTATAATAAAAATTAAAAACGCTCATATGTAATTTTAATTATTATTATAAGATCAAATAAGCTAATGAACATACGCGCATGTGGACGTCATATTTGAGATTTAAAATTATATGAAAAGACAACTTTTGCACTGCAATTTACAATATCCTTATCACTACAGGTATTTTTGAAGAAATAAAAAAAAAACAGTCAAAGTAACTGTAAATATATTTCTTTTTAAATAAATCACAACTAATAGTCAAATCAAACTAATAAATAAATCACATTTAGTTTTACAACTAATTATCTTCGTTTAATAAAAAATAAATTTATAAACATTCACAAAGTCCTTTCCAGATTTTTCATCCCAAACCAACAATGGAAAAAAGGAAAAGCGAGCAAATACGTATGTATATTTTGTTCGGCAGTAAAAAAAAGTTTTCCTTACAACATGATTAGTTTCCACTTCTCGACTTTGACGAGTAGTAAAAGTATAAGTAGGAAAGTATTTCGTCAAAGTTAGTTGTAAGTTATGACTGATCATCCCAGAATATGTGTGTTATTACTAAAGTTTTGCAATTTGGCTTAAGGATTAGAGTTGAGCATACAGCAACTCATAATGCTCATAATAAATCTTAAAATGTTCATGGACAAATATATGGCAGGTACGAAACTAGTATTTATTATTCTTCGGGCGGCTTCAGAGAACAGCCAGTGCACGTACTTTAAAACTAAATAACGAAATGAAAACAAGATTTGCTCTTAAGTTGTTTTGGCTTACAAAGTCGCATTCGACCAAGTCTAAATTGTTGCAGAAATTATATTAACAATGTATGTATGTAATAAATGATAATATTAGTAATTTGTAATATTTATTTTATTAAGAGTGCAGTTTTTGAACTTAACCAATAAAATACTGAATTAAACTTTTGTGGTTATATTAATCAGTATTTTTAAGTTTAAGCAACTATACAAAAGAATAAACGAGAAATCAAATGCTAGAGTTTAGGTAAGGCTGGACTTGAAGGTTTGGAATTTTTCAACGATACTATTTTAAAGTAGGGGACAAAATATGTGTTACCAGCCATCGCCTAAAATCGAACGAGATAAACCGCCGCAAGGTCAATTTTTTGACGAAAGAACTTTTTTGTTGTTAGTTTTTTTGTTCTTGAGCATTGTTGTTTAGTTTACTATATCTGAATATAATTTTCACGTATACGTTATTTATTATTTTATAAGATGTATTCTTATTAGTTAAAACAACTAATAAGTTCACCAGTTTTTTTATACAATCTCTAGAATAGCTTACATATGATTATGGGAAAAAGGACCACCTAATCCTTTACACTGGCTAGGTGTAAACAATAAAAAATAGTGATTAAAAAGTGGAATAAGTTAAAACTCATTTCTACAAATTATGAATTAGGTTATGGCGAGCATAGCTCACTTAGTAGCGTGTTCGACTCATATGATAGGGATCTTTGGATCGAATCCTGTCATTGATTTAGAATATAGAAAAAAATAGTTAATTTGAAATTAAGTATAATCGGATTTGTTATGTAGAATTTGAATAAAAAAGTTAGGCGTAAGAATGGAAATTACAGAATTCTATTAGCTGAGTTGTATTAGGAATAAGAAGAAAAAATATTAGAACTCGCTGAGATTGAAAGAAAAATGAAGAAATAAAAAAAGGAAAGAAGATAGCAGTTGAATAGAATTAGAATTTGAAATAAAAGAGCAAGAATTGAAGAGAGAAGATGAAGAAGTCAAATTGAAGAAAATAATTGATAGAAATTGAAGAATAAAAATTAAGAACAGTATAGGATATATATACTATAGATATAAAAGATAGTGTAGAATGTAAATAAATAAAATATTGTAGGTTGCTAAATGCTCAGAGTGATCGAGGCCAAATAAAAATTTAAAAAAACTAAATCAAATTAATAATATGCTATATCAACTCTGACAATTAATTCTTCTAGCAAAGTTTCACAAGAAGGTTGTATGAAGCGTGAAGATTGTATGAAGCTTTATGACAGCATCTTTATAAAAAATGTGCCCATGAAATATTTTGAACAGAAATTGCATTTGCCTTATTTGTAACAATTGTTTTTTTTTTAAAACAATGAGTTTAATTATGATAAATTACTAGTAAGAGTTGATGAAGATTTTTGTTTATTATGTTAAAAATACATATTTAACACTTTCCACTCGCAAATACCGATATTTATATGAATTTAGCCGCCGGAGCGGCGGCATCCAAGTCGAATGCGTTAAAATATGATTTTTATTTTTGTTGTTCAACCTATTACTTAAACTGCATGGCAATAAAACCACTTTAAACCTAAAAATAAAATAGTACACTCTTTTCCCAACAGACCATCTCCTTTTACTCTGACTATGGGCTAAAAACGACCAAATGACAAATTTTAGAAAAATATCGAAAACCATATTTTTACAATGGTGAATTAACTAGGAATTTTGCTGAATATAGTTATTTGTGTTATTTGTTTGATGTAGTTGATTTTCACAATATAATTGCTCAAAATCAAATTAGATCTTTGTGCCTCGTCTTAATCTTATAAAAAATATATAATATTATATTTCAATGAATTTCACTGTTTTTTCTTAATATCAGGCAGACACACAGTAATAAACTAAAAATAATACATATGTTTGTAGAGAATATATAAAATTCCATTTTAAATGTTTCAATGTGAATATGTAAAGTTCAATCATAATAATAGACTTCATAATTAATAATTGAAACTCATAATTGCATTTATGAATACTTCTGAAATAATTAATGTAAATTCTATGAACCTGTCGAAAATTAAATTATCTATTATTAATTGAAATTTGGTATATTTGAGAATTTCAATTAACATGCAATTGAATTAAGCCTTAGAAAGCTGGTCGCAGTGATATCACATGCAAATCATGAGTAGAAATGCAGTTTACATGTCAGTTATTGAAACATTATCACCTATGCACATGACTGCGATCTAATCGAATAAGTTTACGACGTCTCGCCTTCAGGCTCTGCCTCTGTATTATGTGAATAATGGCGAAGTTTGTGAGAGAGTGAGTATTGCCGAGTAGGTAGTACAGAGGCAGCATCCGCTCTCCCCTAAAGGAGTCTGATTGAATTTCAACCCGTTCGCAACATGGTCTACTTACTGCATGGCATAAGGCAGATTATGCCAGCACTAGACTAAACATCTTAGGAAACGAGCTGGTACACCTTCCTACAAAATTTGAACTATCTCTGTTTGCAATACAAAGATGCTACTCTATTTTATTCATAATTTGAATCATATCAATATTAAACTAGTGGGATGCATGGCATCGTGCCTTAAGGCAAACTGCTGGAACTTCCCGTACCGTAATTAAAAATCTTGGTACACAACCCAAAAAAAATTACACAAAATGTGTACACATTATTAAAATATCTACAAAATATCTGATAATTTGATGTGCATATGTCCAATAAACATTTTTCACCGCCAAATGATATTATTCAACTTATTTTTATTGAGAGTCCATAATCGCTGGACCTGCCTTCCCAAAAATTTAATCAGTTCGTCATCTTGTCATTACAAGTAAAATGTTTTATAAATTCTTGAAATCGGACGCTCCGTTCTCTTAAAAACTGAGTTAACGTTTTTAGCACTTTTTGTCCAGTATCTTCGGAACGGTTAGACCTGCCTTCGCCAAAAACTAATCAGCACGTCTCCTTATCAATACGAGACAAATGTTTTTTTGAATTATTCAAATCGGTTGATCGGTGTTCCCGAAACCGTCGACGAAAATTTGTATCCGCACACGCACACACACATACATATACACACACACATACACCCATTTTTTCTAGGGTATGCCAAAATGTTCAAAAACCTTTGAAACGTAAAGATATATAAAAATTTTCATTTTCGATTTTTTTGCGATTACTCTAACTTACCCTACGAGAAGTTAAAAAATGTTCGTAAACTTATTATCGGAAGTAATCGTTGAAACTATACTGGATTTACAATGAGTGAAAATGATAGCTTTAATGATTAGATCGATTTTTGATTCATTATAATAATTGATGTACTTTATCTCGTGCACTTAAAATTTGTTGCTCATGTTGAGCATCAAGCCAGTATTATAACAGATACTGGCGAAGAAAAAGCAAATCTTGAATTTAGTATCTGATTATTTATAATATTGAATAGTATATAATTTATATCTGTTTAGAAAACGACAATATGATTCATTAGCTAACGCTATCGAAAGCTATTTGATTTCCAGTTCGAATCCCTATCTTTTAATTTATTAATAAGTTCAGTTGAATTTGTTTAGTCAATAAACAAGTTCTGTTAAATTTAATAATGAATTTTAAAATTCGGACACATATAATTCAACAATAATTTTTAAAATATTAGATGATTCGTTCTCATAATTCGGTATTTGAGTCCTGGTACCGTAAAAAATTAATTGGCATATTAAAATTGATTTATAATATTGAAATTAGATTGTAATATTGAATAGATATAAATTCGTAATATTGTGCATATATGCATTTGACAAAAATTAATATAATCGAAAATTGGCAGAATACGATTTTAATTACAATCTGTCATACTAGGACATTCAGATTTTCTTTTGACTATTATATAGCCTTTTGAATGGATGGAAACTCAGTAGTTGTTCATTCCAGTTATGACTAAACAAAACTAACAGTATTTGTTGACATTTTATGATTATATATGCAGCTATACTCATGAGAGTCGATTTTCATTTGAGGTTGTTTTTCAGATCTATAACCTCAAGTGGAAATTTGACATAAAAGCTGCCTGATGTCGGCCGTGGCTGAGGTCAAACCAGCAAACCCGGGACTAGTTTCTGCTAGCCCACGTCCGAACTGATTACGCCACCGCTGGGCTCTTATATAGAATATGAAATAAAATATGTAAATATCTGAATACTTTAATAAGCACGACCAATGATATAAAAATATGTTTATGTTCATAACACAGGTCCACAAAAAAGTTGTCTGTATTTGTTGTGCGGTATATGTTTTCTAATTTAGTTTTTACCGCTGTACATGAATCTGAAAAAATAGCAAATAATTTAAAAACACGACAAGATCTCCGACCTAGTAATTCTTCTTATTTATAATTAAAATCTTACAATGTCTGGATTTTCTTCGTCCGTTTTACCTTAAATGACTATTGAGAGTTCACCTGAATGATCTATTTTTAAACATATTTTCAGATATTCAATTGCAAGTATATTTGCAGATTAGTAAGTGGGAATGGGGAGTAAATATGTTACCAAATAACTGCTGAATTATACAAAAAAATTATTAGAACCGAATTAATTTTAATTGAAATTCAATAGTCATTTAAAATAAAAAGATCAGGAAACGACATAAATTATTTGATTTTAAATATAATATAGAGGAAAGACTAAATCAAAGATTTTGTCATTTTTAAATTTTTTTTTTATTATTTGCCATTTGACTCCCAGAACAGATAATTTTTTGTGGATCTATGTCATTTTCAGTGCACGTCTTTTTAACAAAAACTTTAACCTTTGGTAATATATATTGCCAGAGTTTATTTTGAATTTATTATATGATACAGAATTCATATTACAAACAGTTTTAAAAGTAATCCTCTACCATTTCCCAAGTGTTGTGTCGATGTGTGAATTACGTCTCAATGTGTTAAATGAAGTTGTTTTCCCGAATCCGACGATTATGAATTAATCAACGTAATCACCAGCCCCCCAGCTTTGCTAAAGTGAGCAATGACTAAGCGGGGCCGAGCCAAGTGCACAAAGGTGAAGTTATGATGCCTCGTGTGATAGCAGATATCGCTGAGAGCACACTACAATGCACGACTCGGGGGCTACGAACAACTATTTTAGTTTCGGCATTCCGGTGCGGTTGTGCCCGCGCAGCAATTTCGCGACGGATTATTATTATGGAAGGAAGTACAGGACAACTATTCATACTACTGCTTGCTGCTCGGCAAGAGACGGAACTGAACCGTTGTCCGGATAATTAAGGAATGCCCGCTAAAAGTACATTTACAATGCGCGAATAACACAACACAGTCACCTTGCATGGATGCTCGTATCTGATCCCTTCTGCGGTCGACCGAAAGATTTCAACAATTATGCTAATTTCCACTAACAAAACTAACCTTTGTTTTATACACGTAGTTTTTACACCAAACAGAACTATCATGTGTTCTATAAGCTGCACTAAACACTGCTTATTACGAAGATGTTGTTGTTATTAGTAGACAATCCATTGATTGTCCTCACTCTATCTGATATATAATTTTCAATTTTTTTACTGAACGCTATTAGAAGACAACCCTCCGGTCGTCATTGTAATTGGGGTATTGCGGCAGAGTCGAATTAAGGGCTATTTTCACTTACATATCGCTATCTACATTTCCAAGTGAAAACCGTTGTCACTAGTGCTTCACAACAGACCACTCGAACCCGAGATCCATGAATCATGTCCTGTCTATCTTAACAAACGGGCGAGCCCACAAAACTAACCAAAGACATATATTTTGTCAGTAAAGTTTTATTAATGATTAAAATATAATGATCTAAGTAATTTTAAAATCAATGTATTCTTGAGCATGCACATATATGAAGCAAACAAACGCAAGTTCAGGATTTATAAACAACATTTAATAACTTTGGTGAACGTTAGATATTTTTTAATTCAATACCCCCATCTAGCTATATGTTTTTTATATTAAAGTTATGATTTTTAATTATGCTTTATGAATGCATACTGTACACGATTCGTATAGTAACTTGACGTGGTGGCTGAGAGCAGACATACGACCGCAAAGGGTTAAAACTCAGCTCTGTTTATATCCGACTGAACGTAAAGTTTTAATAATCTCAGTGTTTAAATAAATTGATGAAACACAAATGTAGAATTAATATTTTCCTACAATGAACAAGCTATTCAACATAAGAAATTAATTGTATAAATTTGTACTTTGTAAATTAAAATAATGTACTTTTATTCAATACATTTGCCAGGCTAACGACTATTGATTTGAATTAGATATTTCATAGACATACGTATTCTCTGATCTATCTAAATATTAAGTTGTGTGTGTTGTACATTCCGATTTATGCGCACACAGTTATTGACTGAAACATAATTACAATCAAATGATATAGGGTAGGCGAGGCACAAAGATCCATTTTGACATTGAACAATTATAGTGAGAGTACCAAACACAACACATAGCACATATTAAACAAACAACTATCTGACCGTGTTCAGTAAAACTCCCAACTAATACAATTCATCATTGTCGAAATAGGCGGGGTAAAATGGGACGGCCACTGGGCATACAGGTCCAATGCCTTCTTTTTAATTTTAAAGCGATTTTATGCTACATTAGCTACATTATTCAACCAATGCAAAGTATAAATTTTATCAGTATATTTTTCACAGAGATAACACTGTATAAAATCTTGATCTGGTTTTGCGTCAGAAATATTCATCAGCAGATTTGAATAACTATTTATTTAATATATATCTTGCTTTTTAAATTTAATTTATTTTTTCGTTTGCTATTTTTTATTGTTTGGGTACCTATATTTATGTTACGTAGTTATGAAATTTATTAAAATTCTCTCTTGATTAACTCAAGTTGTTGGGTTATAATTTAATCATTGTAGTTGTATTAAACACTGATCTGTTTGTATATTTGAATGTATTTGTTGCAGTTCTTATTACAATCACTGATTTGTTACTAAGTTATGATTAAAGAAGATATATCTATATATTTATTTACATGTTGTTTTGCGAACTTTTCTTTTAGAAGTGTACAATTAGCCCTATCAAACTCTCTGCTACCCCCTCCACCAGGAGTAGCAACCATCCTGTGTAAAGCTCAATGCCATGCAGATTGTCACCTTCATGACCAATATAATAAAACGAAAATACGGCCGAACAGTACCTTTGCCAGAGTAAAGGTTCAATTGGTTCTTTTTACATATGTAAGCTTTTACAGTTAAAGATTGTTGTTAAAATTTTTTTAACTTTACTTGTTTTTGAGATATCGGTGGTGAACCTTTTTACCCACGGTGCACAACTTATACTTACTTAGCGCTTTTTAAAATATAGTTTTTTATTACAGCGTTTTTTTCAATGCATATTTAAATTAGAAACTCTCACTTACTTTATTATTTAATATAAAAGAGAATTAAAAATATTTATTATTATAGTTGATACCGTTAAAAACTCCAAACAGTAATTTGTAGTTGAAACTTTGTGCTCTGATGCGCTTGATGAAATTATAATTTATTCATCACCACAATTATGATGTGTAAACTGTTAAAATGTTTGTTATCCTTTTCCATGCTGTATAGTTGCATAAAAAGTACAAATTATGTTACTTCTGAAATATTTTGCGAATAAACTTTAATAGTACATTGTGTCTTTTTAATTCAGAGGACATGTTAGATGCAAAAACGAGTATGCTGACAGCATAGCGACAGCAATAACTTCTATACAGAACGCACGAAATATCTGCTTTTTTAAAATAAAGTTTAAGTTTGTTTAACTCTAACCGCTATTCACGTCCACGCAGCAGCAGCCGCGTGGCGTATGCATAATTAAGGAATGCTGTTAAAACTTACTTTGCAGTTGCACACATTACGTTGGATTTCGTAACACACTACCACAATCCATTATTTCTTGGAAAACTGCATTTGACCATCCGCACTCTTTCATAAAGTCGTTTATTCTTTTTTATGAACGCATCTGTGAGTTATCTCAACGCCCATAGAAACGTTTTTAACAAAATAGTGTTTCCTTAAAATTTTTACCAACTAGGGTAGGACAAATACAAATATACTTCAGAAATTTTCAAAAAAAGTCTTAACGACTTGTTTTAAATCTAATTATAAGTACATACTTCCATTTTCTTTTTTAACTTCCCGTAGGGCAAGTTATAGTAATCGCAAAAAAATCAAAAATGAAAATTTTTATATATCTTTACGTTTCAGAGGTTTCTGAACATTTTGGCATACCTTAGAAAAAAATGGATGTATGTGTGTGTGTGTGTGTGTATGTGTGTGTGTGTGTGTGTATGTATGTATGTGTGTGTATGTATGTGCGGATACAAATTTTCGTCGACGATTTCGGGAACACGGATCAACCGATTTGAATAATTCAAAAAACATTCGATTCGTATTGATAAGGAGACGTGCTGATTAGTTTTTGGCGAAGGCAGGTCTAGCCGTTCCAAAGATACGGGGCAAAAAGTGCCGAAAACGGTAACTCAGTTTTTAAGAGAACGAAGCGTCCGATTTGAATAATTCAAAAAACATTTTACTTGTATTGACAAGATGAAGAATCGATAAAATTTTCATGAAGGTAGGTCTAGCGGTTTCGGAGATATGGAGGAAAAAGTAAAAAAATGAGCCATTTGGCGGTCAAAAATGATCATTAGACATATGCACATCAAATTATCAGATATTTTATAGAGATTTTAACAATAAGTATAATTTTGGTTTACATTCCTATGGGTTCCGTACCAATGTTTACGCGTTAGACGTCGACGCGGCGCTTACGCGGTTTGATATTTCGTCTTTATGCAGTTAAAGCAGTACGATTGCTTTGAAAAGAAAGTTCAGATCTTCCACAATATGTCAAAATAAAGAAAAAAATTTTTTTTTTCAAAAAAAAAAATATTTTTTTTTTTTTTTTTCAAAAATTTTTTTTCAAAAAAAAGTAATTTTTTGTCCAATTTATAGTTTCTCAAAAAACTTATTTTTTCGAAGTAAATTTTTTTCAAAAATGTTAAAAAAATAATAATTTTTGGTACGGGAAGTTCCAGCAATTTGCCTTAAGGCACGATGCCTTAATTGCCTTAAGACAGAATTCCTCTTACAGCTAGTTTCTCTTCTATTTGACAATCTATATTTCAACACTGTGAGAAACTATGTCAATGGATGCAGTTCTTCGTTTTTATTCTACTCTATATCAAATATAATTGATTTTATATCTTATGTAGATAGATGATAAAATAAATATAATTAAAAAATACTGGGGGGCACAATGGTCCAATGTGACTTTTAGTAACTATACTATCCAAATCGAAGGAACGATAAATCACCACACAACATGTATTACACAATCAACTATCAAACTGAGTAAAAAAACAATTTATTTCTAATAATAGATATGTTTTTTACTATTTTTCTAAAATTTGTCATCTGTTCCATTTACCCCATTTGCGGGGTAAAGCCAGCAGATGGTCCAATGTCTTATTTGGCCAACAATCAAATGGTCCAATGTCTTAATTTTAATTTAAAAAAAAAATTGCGAAAAGCTACATCATTCAACCCATGCGAAACACAAATTTCATAGGCACACCTTTACATAGATCACACTGTATATAACCTTGATCTGGTATTTTGTCAAAAATATTCATAAAGGGAGGTTAGAATAAGTATTAATATTCCTCTAATAAAATTGCTTTTTTAAACTTAATTTGCATATTTTTTACTATTTTCTTTTTGCTTACTCTTTTGTAAGTGTAAAAGCTTAGTTGATTCTTTTTACCCTACCCTTATATAAGCATTTATATAGGTTTCATAAAAAAACTTGTTGAATCTAGCTTAAAAGGGAAAATACATCTTATGAAACCAATAAATAGCAAATAATATAATAAAAATTATATTCAGGCCTCATAAACTAATTAAAAGAGCTGAAATAAAACTAAAAAACTGCAAACGAAAAAAAACTACTGTTAGGAATACTAATATATTGCCGTTTATCTTTTGATTAAAAAATTCTATGATTTGTTTGCTTTTGAGATAATGGTGTTAGACTTTTGTATACAAACTTTTTTACTTATCCTGAATGTATTAAATAGTCAGTTCGATGAAAAAAACAACATTATATAATGATCTCTCCACTATACGTCATCAGTTTATATAATTACTCAAATGTTTAATACTTTTAATATATGTCAGAGACTTCAAACACACATCTTGTTTTTATTTATATCATTATATGTAATTTGCGAAGTTTACAAAAATAAGTTATAAACTAGGTGTATGTGGTATTTTGCCCTAATGTAAGTCGCATGAGCTTCCTGACACGTGTAAATAATCGACATAATCAACAAGAATTAAAATTTCACTACATATTTAGATAAAATTTTAAAAATATTTTTTTCTCTCATTAAAAACTAATAAACGTGATTTTCAATTGATATTTTTCAAGCAAACTTTTAATATCTGTAATTGTATTCATTACAGTCTCAAATAAGATATAGAACCCTTAGTACGTAAATGATAAAAAAACATACATGAAATTAACATAAAATTGTTTCACTGGTTTTAAACAACAAAAGTAAGTTGTTTAGCCGATTAGTAAGATGATTTTGTAAGAAAATATTATTTTGTTCGTTGGACGTTCATTTTATTTTTTTTTTAATTTTATTTTTATTTTAATCAATTATCAAGGCAAGTTGCCACTTACGCATAATTTATTAATTTTAAATAAAACCGTTGCACATAAAATCCTATTTTCGTCCGTATGATTCTTGCAATTATTTGCATTCAATTCATATATAGCTCCTTTTGTATGACGTCATGCATTGGATTTGTAAATATTGCCAAATATGGCAATACCTAGAAAGGGACAATACACGCTTAAAAATAATCCAAAATCAGTTATCGATCGATACCTGAAACGATCGGATCTCTCTGTCGGTCGTAAGTCGTCGGTTGTCGGGGGTGTTAATTTTGACAAGTGTCCTATTGTGCAAGTCGAAATTCGCCGCGCGTGTGTGTGATTTTAACCAAAATATTTGCGAACAAAATGGTGAGTTTTCAATTTGATAATTGTTGCTATAAAGTAAATTAATATATAAAATTTAATACGTAAATAATTCTATTGAAAACACTGATTTATCATACAAACAAGACTAATTCCTAGCGCATTCTATGAAAACCGGCTGTCGCGCTACATAGTGTTGATCGTAATGTAAATCACTTTGACAAATGAGAAATACAAATGCTTTTCAATACATTTATGACATTAAAGTAAATGTTGAATGAAGAACTTTCATACAACTAGTATATTATTAAATAATTATCAGATATTGAACGCAAAATAATGGGAATTATTAGTTCTTGCATATTCGAGGTAAGAGACCTTATGCGCGTCAAATTTTTGTTTGGGGCTCGCCCGTAGATAAGCGGTTAAAAGCGACAGGACCTGAATCAGAGGTCCCGGGTCCGATACCCATTTCGTGCAGCCTGTTGTCAGGCAGCAGTGACAACGATTTTCACTTGGAAATATAGATAGCCATATGTTTCCAAGTGAAAATAGCCCTTGCCCGGCATTGCTGCACCAATAAAAAGTCAGCCCTATTAGATTAACTCTAATAACAAAAATCATCAAATATAGATGGATTAACCATTGGGTTACCATCTAAAAAATACGAAGGAAGGAGAAGTTTCAGCCCAACAGCTCATAGGACGTAAGGTTCTGATTGCTGTTAAAACTATATATATAAAAAAAAATGATTAGGTACTGTAGTGGTGGAAATGGCATTCAATCCTAGCCAAGCTGCCAGTACTTAAAGTGATATCTGGTTCTTATATAGTTGTGGATGCTAGATGGCATAACAATAGAAACCACCGCGTTAAAAGAAACTCAAATTTAGTACGAATCAATTTATTTGTATCGCGTTACATGAAGACCAGTGGTGTTATCGAGCCGGAATGTCGTTCCGGTAAATCATTTTAGGGCCGGAACGCGTTCCGGCAAAAAACAATTTAAAAAGAATGTTACACACAGAAAATGATTTGATAAGTGAATTTTAAGATTTTTATTTTTACTAATTTTTATTAAACGTTCCTGTTATTATAATAAACATACAAAAATATACACAAACTGGGTTTTGTAATGATTTTTGTTTATGTCCTTTTTGAACGGAACCGGAACAAATATAAGAACCGATTTTTAAACCGGTTTTTTAGTTTTAGCGTTCCGGCAAAAAAATATTAGCACAACAACACTGATGAAGACCAGTATATAATAAAGACATAATAAATTTAAAATTGCTTTAATATTTATATAAGGATATGAAAAAAGAGAATCAACTACTAAACTAACTTGGTATAAGTGACATTTCGACTTAGGGCAAGTAGCATGAACTTCCCGATAATTGAGTGCAAATAATTGATTTAATCAATATAAATTCAGGTTTATAGCTATTTTGATAAAATTTTCAAATGTTCATTTCGTACATTAACGCCAGGCTTTTCCTAAAAACTAATTGTTAGAATTTTCAATTAATATATTTCAAACAAACTTATATTAGTAACACAAACATGCGCTTGTATGTCCTTAAAGCGCGGTCTAATATTCTAAAAATCAGTGAATTTTTATAATACAATCACTTCCTGTAAGTTTTTGATGTTGTATTGTATTGTTTACATTTCAATTTCTATCGTCATGCTAAGTTTAACTGAAAACAAAAAAAATATATATTTTCAACATTTTATTGGGGAGTTTATATTGGCTCTCAATTTTTTTGAATCAGTTTTCCGTTTTTGAGAACACGCCAACGAAATGCCAAAATATATAAACATACATATACAGTTTTTTTCCGAAATATAGTCTCATGGCTTAAAATGTCAAGAAAACATAAAATTAACAAATCGTATTTTCTGATGAAAACAAACTGATCTTTCAGGGACTTCATAATATACCAAGAAAAAACTAATAAATTATTTATAATGAAAAAATCTAACAACCAAGTGAACAAAAAGAACAACAATAAACTCTAATTATTCCACAGTAAATTATATTTACATTAAATATCGAATAAAAGTCCATGAGAGGAAGTTATATAATAGACTTCTAAATCTGTAAAACTTTCCAAAATATTTTAAATGTCAACAACAGATATTTCCTTGGCCAAGGAGAAACCAAAATCCTTAAAAGTTTCCTGAAATCCGTGTTTACGTCTTTTAAATTACATGTAGAACCGCGCAGTGATAGAAAGTTCGATAACTATTTTGTATGGGAACCTATATCTCCCGCGTTAGATATGAATTCATGGTGTTTGCGAAATCATTTCAAGACATCGGTGCAATGTTAAGGAAACTACGTTCCGCGAAAATATACAATAAATCCAAAAAAACAATGCCGAAGAGCAGCATTCCGAAATAAAAGATCTTCAATGGAATTTATTCAACGGGAAAAACTTTGATACTGCTAGCTAGCTTTATGCAAAAGCTCATGATAGAAAACATGTAGGTAAGGCAAAAACAACGACGTAACAAACGTTCGCGTACGCTATGTGAGAATTTAATGTATTCGGAGAGAGAATAATATCCTCTGTATTATTCCTTGGCGTATAATGCGCTGAGATTCTGAGCTCAGCGCGAGAGCGCGCCTCTCATGAAAAGCTAACAAGACGTCTTTATTCTTGTAATAAAGAATAAATTTATATATTACAACCAGAAGACCATAAATAGCGAGTACGCGCGCCCATGAATTTATCATTCATTTAATGTTTTTCTCGACTTGTACATAGTTCTTCCGTAAAGAAGCTCTCTGCATTGCTAAATACCCGTAAAGGTCATTACAATCTTACATTTCTTTTCTGACATAAGCATCTGACTAGAGCAGACAATGCATTTAAGAGGCGAAAGATACAATGTAAAATATTTTTTTGTTTGTTGTGATTTATGATAAAAGGTGTTCGCGAGTAATAAAGCCAAATTTAACCCTTTCGTTACGGGAGTGCTTTCCACAAGAGTGTCGCTGCTGTATGGAAAAAATGTCGCTGTATCAAAAAAATGTGTTTAACAATTAACAACGATGAACTTTCAATGAACTAGGAATTACTATAAAAGACAAGAATTCTCAATACTTTAATTCATTGTGATAAATTTTGAAGCAAAGGCAAACACATATGTCGCCCAGGGACGACATCCATACATGCAGCATGTCATGTGGATGTCGTCCAGTGACGACATCCTTAGCGAAAGCGTTAAATAGAAATATATTACATATTTCTTTCAATTGCTTATATACCAATCATTAAAAAATACTTATATTTTAATCAAGTGATTAATGCTGTACAAAAGATTATGATATATTTAATGAAATATTTCCTTAAATTTTATTGTTTATATACGTGACTGAAGACATCTATATTTTATATTTAGAGAAAAGCGGCACTTGGAATTTTGCGATTGCGGGCGGCATTGCTATCACAAACTAAATTGCCATGTATCAATATTCTTAATGAAAGTTTTTTTTCGTCGATTTTGAGCTCTATTATTTAGTTTATATTACCTGAATATAATTTTTAAGTATACATTATTTATTTGTTTCATAAAATGTTATGCTATTTTTAAGTTAAATTTAACAGTTTTTTAATGTAATTAATTTAATAGTTTTTTTAATAAAATTGCATTGCATTGTTTCGGAAAAAAAACCAACTGGTCCTTTTTCACACTGGCAAATGTATAAACATTAAAATAATAGTACATAAAATAGTAATTTAATATAAAAAAATGCAATTACACAAGAGATGCATTAAATTAACATTTATGCTAACATTGCTGATGGATATTTCCGACGAAAAAGGTTATATACAGCGTGATCTTTGTAAGAAGTGCCCATATAGTTTGTATTTTGCATTGGTTAGATAATGTTGCTATTGTTTCGTAAAATCCATTTGTAATTAAAAATTTCAAATAAAAATAATGAAAACATTATTAAACCAATACAAAACACAAATTTCATGGATATATTTCTTACAGTAATAGCACTGTGTAATCTTTATCTGGTATTTCGTCAAAGCTATTCTTCCAGCAGAGTAGGAATAACTATTTATTTAATTTATATCACGTAAATTTATTTTTACCTCAATTTACTTTTTTCCTTACTATTTTATTGTTTACACCTTTGCCAAAGTAAAGGTTCAGTTGTTCTCTTTACCCCACCTACATGTAAGATTTTATAGAAGTTATTTAGAAAAAAAAACTGTTAAATCTTGAACTTAAATATAACAATAAAATTTAGAGAACAATTAAATAACGTATACTTAAAAATTATATTAAGGTCTTGTAAAAAACAACAGTGCTCACAACCATAAAAACTAACAACGAAATAAAATGCTTTTGTTGTGGATTTTTAAAAATTTCCGTTTATCTCCTGATAGTTACTTCATGAGAATCAAGGTGATGAAACGTTATACAACTTTTTTCTCTATTTTCAAATATTGTTATTAAAAAATCCCTAACTTTACTTGGTTTTAAGATACCGGTGGTGAACCTTTTTACCCGCAGACCTTCAAAAGCCCCGCTCTAATCTATATTCAAATATTTCAAACTCAATGTGTTGATCAAAAGAAGATGTCCGAATTATGTATAAATACCTCAAATAATTAGTTCTAGTATAAATATTTGCCTAAATGCTTGTAAATATTCCTGTCTCGGAACAACTTCTTCTTTTCTAATTGTTTACAGAATAAATGCAGGGCGTTGCTCGCTCTTGTATGCACAATGCTGGAGATAGAATACAAAAATCAAGTTTATATAAAAACATCGTATGTGGTTTCACAGTGCATGCACTAAAAGCAAAACTTCATGCATCCTCTAAATATTTCAGTAAGTATTTGAAACATTCTACAATTTCTAAATATAATATTTTGCAGAAATATTATATGTAGAAAATGCACAAACGTAAACTTCAAACATTCTGCAATGCAGTTTGCGTCTTGTAATAAATATAAAGTTTTTGATTTAGTTCTTTTCCAAGTCAAATCATACGTTATGTTCAAGTTAGATACAAGTACATTCACTCATGTTATGTTTTTATAAAAGACATTTCAGTGCTAATACATAAAAAGGATCAGGTCTATGAAAATATTGCAAAATCCTCACATTTAGTACTGTCTTACACCGAGTTAAGAATATAGAAAAAATCGATAACAAGTATTATATTTCAATTCATAATTATAATAATAAGTGCATTATAGAAAATTGTTCTATATCACGATTTCTGGTATATTTTATTTTAATATTCTCCATCGATTAATCCTCAAAAATTAACTTAATATCTATGTTTTTCATAAGATTTAATTTCAATTTCCAGAAAAATTCACAAAAAAAAGTAAACTAATTGTGTCTAGAAATTAGTATTTGCATATGCTAATTTTTCTTGACAATTTAAATATTCCGTACATTATACGTTTTGTGAGATAATTTGTGTAATCATAACAAACATTTAAATAATATATATTCTTTTGGGGTCACATATAGATGATATTTATAAATCTAAGTTAATTTAGTGTGAGTTCTTATTAGTTATTGTAATTGCTAGTTCTTTAGAAGTAATTTAAAATTTTTAAATACATTTTTATTGATAACACAGGTCCAAAAAAAATAGTTGCCTGTATTATGGTGTGCGTCATATGTTTTCTAATAGTTTTCACTGCTGAACACGAATCTGAAGTTAAAATTTGGGGTCAAATGGCAAAAAATTGAAAAAAATAAATAAAAAAAGGCAAAATTTTAGATCTAGATTTATTTGTTTGCAAATTACTGCTGAATTATGCAAAAAAGTTAGATCATTTCAGTGAATAACCAATTAGTTGAAATAGGCGCGGTAAGGACAGAAATTATAAAATTTTAATTATCATGCAGAAGAATTACAAGATCGGAGATTTTATCGCTTTTTTTATTTTTGTTTCAATTTATTGTCATTTGACTTTAGATTCGTGTTTAGCGGTAAAAACTATATTGGATAACATATGCCGCACACCTAATAGAGACAACTTTTCTTTGTGGACCTACTGGGCGGCTCGCTGTTCCGTACAGCAGTATCACTTCTGCGGAAAACAGTACCTTAGTAAAAATTATCCACTATTTGTTACGCTTCATCCTAAAAAGTATTATTAAGCACAGATGCTACAATTTGTAAATTACAAAGCTATGAGCAACAAAAAAAACAATGTATTACACATGCTGCGTTCATATATAATGCATTTTTAGAAATATATCAGCAGAAATTTTTGGTAATAATTATATTCTTTTCTCTCTCATGTTTTTTTTATTAACATGATATATAAAATATTTAAATATTTCCATATGAAAACATAAAATTCGGTATAAGCGTGTGTTCTGAGGTTTACACTTTCATCATTTCGAATCGTTGTCTCTTGAGCTTAGGCGAAAGTGCCATAATATTCGCATTCTATAAAAAAGACACCTCACATACTCATAAAAATGATATAAAAAGAACAAAAGTGTCACACAATAAGCACAGTTTGTCATAATAAAAACACATACCGGGAAAGTACACACTTCCGACCGGCAATGGCGTAGACAGAGGAAGGATTGTATAAGAACGAGGAGAACTTCGCTAAACTTTCGCACAGAAGCTTTACTTTAATTGAATAATGATTTTAAACAAGATGAAAGATGATTACATGTTCAAACTAAAAATATCTTCAATCTGCAAAATTTCACTTTAGTAAAATTAATAATGTAAACGAGTGAAATTAAAATTATGTAAAATTAATATAAAATTTTTATACAAACCTAATTTATTTTTTTCAAATAAAGCTCTGTCATTTTTTTCTAGCTATAACAAAAACAAATCAGAATATGTATTATTTGTTAATAAAATAATAGGAGAGCTTAACTGTTAAAATAACTCACTGAATCTTTTTATAAATAATATATTTAAAACTATAAATCATCATTTTTTAGTCTTCATAAGTATTACTACATGATGATGAAACGTAAGGTACTCAGTACCCAGTACTTTAGTGATGCAACAATGCCGTCGGGTATGGACTGTTTCTAAATAATTTTAAGTAAAAATAGATGTTACGGCTGCTTGAATTCAGGCTATCCAAGGTGGATATAGAAAACGGCTTGAAACTTAAGTTCGAAAGCCCATAGCTCTAACCTCCAACCCACGGGGAAGCTTTAACGGGAAAATTATTACCTTTCAGAATTCACCTTACCACCACCACAACTACAGGTACCTAAAAATTCAAAAAGAATGCCCTGATATGACGAAAACGTTTGTCATAATAAAAAATGCAAATAAACTGCAGGGTATAGCGGGGCACTAAGGTCCAATTTCAGTAATTATACCAAAAGAACTGCATCATAATCACAACACATAACACGTACATAAAAACACAAATATCGTACTATGTTCAATAATATTCTCAGTTAATTCCTAATTATAGAAATATGTTCTTTACTATTTTTCTCAAAATTGTCATCTCTCTCTTTTTACCCCATATATGCGGGGTACAATGAGAAAGCCAGGAGGCAAACAGATCCAATGTCTTATTTCTAAAAATTTAATTTTACTAAATAATAGCTACAATATCATACCAATGCAAAATATACATTTCGTGGGCACATTTTTTACAGAAATAACGCTATAGTATATAACATTGATCTGGCATTTGCTTACAATTTGTAACCCGGTCCTTTTTACCCCATAGGTGGAATAAATTGAAACGGCCAGGAGGCAAACACGTCGAATGTTTTATTTTAATTTTACAAAATATTAAGTGAATGAAATTATTCAACCAATGCAAAATATAAATTTCAAGGGTGCATTTTTTACAAAGTAAATCCTTTGATCTGGTATTTCGTCAGAAATATTTATCGGCAGAGTTGAAATAACTATTTATTTAATTTATAAATTTATATTATAAAATTGCTTTTTTAACTGAATTTATATTTTTATTTACTATTTGTTATTGCTTTCGTCTTTGCTACGTCAAAGGTTCGTGAGTCCTTTTTACCCCAACTAGGTGTAAGTTAAAAAACGGTTGAGTTTAAATTAAAATTAACATTATGACTTATAAAACATCTAAATAAATAATAATTTTATGCTTAAAAATTGAATCAAAGTCTCGTAAACTAAACAGCAGTACTCACAACCAAGAAAACTAACAACGAATGAAGAAAATTTGGTATAGGTGATTATACGTCTTTTTCCATCTTTCAAATATTGTTGTTAAGAAATTCCTATATTTACTTGTTTTTGAGTTATTGCCTATTTACCCGTGTACCTTTTAAACATTTTTTCAATTTTTTGTTTTCTTCGCATTAGTTTAATTTTGATTGATAAGTGATTTCTATGATATATAGCATATTATATTAATTATAGTCGCATAATGTTTAAGTGTATTAAACTCTTTTATTTTAAAATTTCATTTATAAATTAAAATTATAAGATAAATATTTTATATGAAATTTTATTTCAATTGTGTTGAATGTTTTATGTGGTCCTTAAATGTCATCAATGAGTTGTAAATGAGATTTAATAAATCCCATTGACGCCATAATAATCCATTGCTATGAAAAATGTTTTCCTTTTTTGTTGAAAAATGAGCTTCTCGATTGAAACCATATAATATTGAATAGCGTTCTTCGTAACTTTATTTATATTGTGAACGGCTTTATATATCATCTTTAATAAGTATTAATGAAAATCAATATCCCATATCAAATTCTCTCACATTCTATTTTAAATTGCATTTGTTGTAACAAATTAATATTGAAACCACTAGTCAATAACAATATTTATATATTATATATGTATTTAGTTATTCTGCTTACTTATTCATTTTATAGTATTTATTACTATAAAATTACATAATTATAATTTATAATTATAATTATGTAATTATTACTATTTATATATGAAATAGTAGCAGTCCTTGAAGGCTGAGAAAGTAATTAAAGAATGAGTTCTTTAATTACTTTCTCAACCTTCGAAAGAAAGTGCTAAACTTTTTTTCTTATACAAAAATAAATTATAACATTGAACAAATTAGTAAATATTAGGAGTAACCAAAATTGCTCAAGCCGCTACAAATAAAATAAAAAAACATTAAGTATCTCATCATTCCGATTTGTAAATAATTACCCACTATTTTTAATTTAATTTTTTTTTGAAAACTATGAAATATATGTTATTTTATTCAGTTTTGCGGCAATAAAATTTGGTGTGATGCGGATCCTGGAGTTGTATAAAAATAGATCCGATACTTAGACACAATTAAAAATTTTCAGCAATTTGAATGTAACAGTAAAAATCGCTTGTTTTTATTTCAAATTCATATTTAAATTATAAAAAATATAGCCGTTTTTTTCTTACAAAATCGATCCCACCCTGGTTATTAATACGATTTACACCTACGACTACCTAAGGTCTTCAGGAAAAATCAGATAAAACACGAAAAAGCGGTATGTTTCATTATTGTTATTTAACATGGTGTTCTATAAATAATACAGTCACCACTGTACACACCACTATGTATACAACCACTTTTTTCTTTAATAAGTTTTACGTTTGCGAAAGTCGGCTTGAAAAACGAAGCCATTTCTGCATATTTTCAATGATACTTCAACCTTATTTGGCTTTGAGTTAGTAGATATAATCATTAACAGAACTTATTATAATTATATTCTATAACTACTCCATTAAATTTATTGGATTGTTTGATTTATTTGACTTATTAACGGCAAAATTTGTGTGTTGAAAGTGCTAAGTTAGGTTTGCACCAAAATAAAATTCTTTAGAAAGTTTAAAGATGCGAAAAAAATATCATCGCAGTGTGAGGCACGTGAAAAATACTGCCTTTGATTTTAACAAATTTCAAAATCCAAATGCTCAGTAGCCTAAGAGGTGCTGTGAAAAATTTTTTTCCCGGAACGTTTTAAAAATCGGTTCAAAACCGGTTCTCGTATTTCTCTCGGTTCGGTTCGAGTTCCAGTCACAAAAAACATTCCGGACGACGGTGCAGAAAAACAACGTTCCGGTTCGGGTTCGGTTCAAACCCTTGTTTATAATAATACATATAAAAATGCGTCAGAAATTATAAAAAAAATTAACAATTTGAAAATAAAAAACGCTCATTATCAGAAATCAGCTTCAGTTCCAGAAAGCGTTCCTGTCCAAAAACGTACCCGAACGATATGTTCCGGCTCGACAACACCACTAAGAATCCTCCTGAAATTGACTTAATAAATTGAGGCATCCAATCGCTAAATAATCAGTATTTTACCTCTTTTTAAATTCGGTTAATTTTTTAGAAAAGAAAATTAGAAAAAAATCAACATTATAGTGAAATTGATTTTATTATAAATATTTTAAGAACAAGTAGGTACATCAAGTAAAGACAATACAATCTTCGTATAATACAGACATTTATTTAGCTATATAAATATAAAATGATAAAAAAATTGTCCTAAAATCCAGCCTCCCATGGTTTATTATTGTATTATGCATGGACGCGTTCATATTCAGTCATATTCATATGATGCGCGTAACACAATATATGTTCGTCAGACATCTGACACTCTACAGTTTGGCTTCCGTTTTCAGCAATGGAACCAGTTTCTGCGTAAGCATTATGTTTCCGGTGATCTTGAGTTTTCCCTTCATAAATGCGAGTTGTGGGTTCAGTTTGCCGAGGGCGATGTCGACGAAGTCTTCGTCAGACACGGTTAGTGTTGTATCCACCTTAACACTCTTCTCGGCTGGTCCCTCGTACAATTTCAAGTTCTTTAAATCGATCGCTAAAATCGAAAATCAATATAAAAATATAAATAATAAAAACATATATTTGTACGCTTTGTGGCTTTCAATGAAGATTGTGAAACTCATATAGTGAAAAGATAATTTTAGTTTTAACATCTTTTTTTTTAACTCTGTTTTATTTTGCAATCAGAAATACATGACGATTCCTATGAGCTAAATTGACAATATTTAAGAGGGATTCCTAAGAAGAACTCCAATGAGATCTTCACAGCTTAACAATTAATATGATAATATTATATTAGACCTAATCTAAGACTAAGTCTAAAGGCCAGTGTCGTTTTAACATTTTAAGCTATTTAAGTCATTTACTACTAAGGTGACCAAACGTCTGAGGTGGCCGGGAGAATCCCGGATTTTTCTAGAAGCTTTATTTGTCTCGGATTCGGATTTTATGTCCTGTTTTTTATGCCCAAATATGAAGCGAAACAGTTGTGCTACTTCTAATATGGGTAGGACTGCCCTAGGTCAGGTCCGTGAGATGAGTTAAACGAATTGGACTCGTTTTAGGGAAGAATAGGGGGAGAGGTTTCCTATTGCCATTTCGCAGTTCCCAAAATGGGCTAGTTTCAATTGAAAACATATTTTTCATCTAAATTTTCAAGTAAAAATGCATATCGCTGGCTTCTAATATATGCACTTATAGAATGGTAAAAGGCGAATGAGACCTAAAAAACATATCTAGAAAGAAAAAGTTTTGTATACCGAAGGCGTGCAGCCTATTTCTCAAATTTTTTATTAATATGCACAATCGAACCATTTCTCATAGGCCTATAATATTTTAAAGTATTCGGTTGGACTATCAACTATATCGTCATGCAAAGTTTGATCAAAACTCTAGTAGAATAAACCTGAGGTTGCTCTTGTTAGTAACTCTGATTTAACAAAATGATTCATAATAGAACAAATTTTCAATATATCCTTAAATAGTTTTATTATACTTTGTCATTTACTAAAAAGTCATTTTTTACTGAAAAATACTTAAAAATCCTCTCTTCCGATATATTTTTTCGCCCGGGAAAAATTGTAAAAGAAAACTCTCGTTGATTTCTCAAATAGGTTGCATTAAGATTTAATTTGAAACTTTCAAATAAAATAAAAAAATATTCTGAAGATGTTTCAACAGTTTAAATAGATAGTAATATATTTATTTAGTTGTGAAAAATTGAGTGTCGGTCAAAATATTCTCCAATTCGTAAATATGAATATACTTTTTACTGGGCTGTAGTTATATATCTCTTTTGGATAAAAGATTTCTAATTAAAAGTTTTGCAAATGGATAAAATTACTGAACAAAACTTTATTTGGAAACATAAGAAGAAATAATTTAACAAGAATAAGAAATCTGCGCAGATATGATATTTATTTTCTGAAGTATTATATTATAGACTGAGCGTAATAATGATGATCGTGTTGGAAAAATAGATTCTTATTGCATATTATATAAAAATGTAGTTTCAACTTCAAAACAGAAATTAGGTATTTTCTCTCGAAATTAATTTCATTGACTGAAATAAGTACTATGCATTTTTTTTTCAAATAAAATTTAACCTAAAATTATAATGTTTTGATCGATTAAGCCCTACCACAGAATTACGAAAGGCATGACTGGGACAAAATCAAGCTTTTCCTCAATTATTCCGACTTTTCCAATATTTATTTCCCGGTCGTTTTCACGTTGGACTTAGACTATGTGAAAGCGTCGATCTACCCTTCGGAACGCTATAAGACTACGATCGACAAAGAAACAAATATTAAATTCTTTTACGGAAACTTGCGAGACCAAGGTGCCACTGCATGTAAAAATGCACTGGAGAGAACCACCCCAGCTCTTAAAATAAAAAAGTATAATGTGATAAACACATTATAAGTTTGCGTTAAACCGTGTGATTCTATTATAACTGGAACTTTAGAACTAAAGCTATCGGAGCTGGTTGAAAAACTTCGCGTGTTGTATGCCAGTTTATTTTAAACTTTTCTAAGTTTAAACAAACACAGGCACTTCACAAATCCATAAAATATTAATTGTGAACTTTCTCATTCGCTAACTGCCAATTGAAATACTTTTTTTATTGCTATAGAATTGCTTACAGAAGAAAAAACTTTTGAATTGAGGAAATAACGTTGTGTGCGAGTATTAGAATATACATATACGTAATGATTCGAATCATAAACACAAGTCAATCTTTGGAATTTCCTATAGTCTAATGTTTTGTGTATAAGTATTCTAAATTAATTAATTCCAACAAAAACAGTAATTCCAAACTATTGTATATCTAAACAAAACTCCAACCCTATGAATTAAATGTTAATTAAATTGATATTAAAACGGAGTAGTTGATAAAAGAGCAAATACAGATAAAATTTTATATATGAGAAAAAATTATACAGTGGTTTTATTTGAAATTTGGCTAGTTTTAGTAAAATTTCCGCGACTGTATAACATGAAAAAATTTATAGTCACAATCTTGTCAGATGTTGAGCGTCATTGTCGTATTATTGTTCAAGTTCAAACGTGCATCACCACGCCTTCCAGAGTTCATTTTGAAGGTGGTTTTGTCATGTTTTTTGGGGCTTATTCGTTGTTATTTGTAATTATTTCTATTGGAATCAATGAACTTATGCCAGTACTAGTGATTTTGATCAATTTTATTGTAATTAACAGGTGTTTGTTGGAATTTTGATTATTTATTCATTTTTGTTCGCCTTCTAACAAAATGACATTCTAGTACAATAGACAAAATGACATAGTACTATTTCGAAAGCACTACAGGTTAGGTAGTTCATTCGAGACCAAGAAAAAAGAAAACTTAAACTTCTCAAAGGTGATTGGCTTTTAACTTCTGCTCTAACTATTTCTAAAAACAGACCAAAGGATCCACCTTCTGAGCCCGGAAATGTTGGTTAGCATGTATGATTTGTAGCCTTTGGTCTCATGTGCTGACGTCCCAAAGAAGACCAACTGATATATTTATGAACTATCTGCCTAAAAATTAGTATCTCAGTATGTCCTAACCTTATACGTCATTTTATCCTTATTATATGAATAAAATGGTTTTTGTAATATGATACACTCTTTTGTGATAAATATATTGTTATAGTTCTTATTTAATTAAAAAGCCGTGTTGTTACTGATAGTGAATGAATCTATGATGAGTGAAACGATTGAGATTGATTATAATATATTTAAATAAATAAATATAATTGAAAAACAAAACATCATGTAATTTTTCCGTACTTCCCCTATTCTATATGAATATTATGTTTATACGAATACGTACTCCATTGCTTTACTTGTTTTCCACCTTCTGTGATGTTATAAACAAATACTCCGTTAATAGATTTGGCTTTGTCTGGGTTGTCTGCTAGCAATCCCTTTATCCTATCAAATACAGCATCTGATTTCAGACCCATTTTGTACCTAGAATAACATTGAATTCACACTAATACTTAATTTATTCTATAATATTCTTCATTCATATATTTTATATTCTATTTACAAAAATAACCATACACTAGACAATAGTAAATGAATGCATTTCTGTCGTAAATTCTTCCCGTTGTTGGGTTGAAATGTTTTCATTATTTTTTTTATTGTACGCTGTTTTTATACTATTAGTTTTTATTATTTTTACGGTTTTGTTTTATTATGTCGGCACCATTCTTTCAGCTGCATTTACACCGCTCTGATTTTTATATTTGATTTTTATTTTCTCCCAGTGTTATTTGAATTTGTTTATTGTTATTAACTTCCTGAGAGTGATATTACGCTATTGAACACTATTATATGGGCGTAATAAATTCTTTCAAGCGTTAAGTTTTTTCATCTCCCATATAGACAGATTATCCGTATTTACTTATAATTATAATGAACAACAAAAACTATAAATAAACATCTGCTGGGTGGGCTTCAAATATGCTAAAAACTAATCTCGCATTAATTTTAAGTTACACTTATTGCACGCCTTCAGAGCTGCTACTTTTGGCCACAAAATAAAACAAATAAAAATTTAAAATTCAAAATTCATTGAAACATTATATTTTTATACAGCTGTGTTTTTTAGGCAGTACTTCAAAGTAATTCAAAATATTAACCCGCTGGAATGACACTGCTATACTGAACAGCGAGCCGCCCAGAAACGGTACTAAACGGACCAGGCACAACAACATACACCTGTACCCCGCTTTATACGAAAGATATTAGGTTCCATAAAAAACGTAAAACTCAATCTTTTATGGAAAAACCGTGCTAAACGAAAATCACTATTAAAAAGCCCTTTTTGTCAGTCTTTGAATAATGATGAATAACACAAACATTCAAAGAAAAATAAATCAAACAAATTTAATAAATTCTAAGAATATTAATTCATTTCAATAATTAAAAATACTGTTATTATCTCACTTTGAATAAATTCACGCTATCAATTACATATACACACTGATTAAAAACAAAGTTTAAAAGCAATCGTGCTTTTGTTTTGGTATTTTAAACAAACTAGCTTATACGCACATAAAATTTAGTTTTGATCATAAAACGGGGAGTTGCCGTGTAAGATCGAAAGCGCGTAAGATCATAAAACGGTGGTATAGGCGTATTTTAAAATTGTGCATTCATCAATAAAAATGTACTTATTAATTAAAAATTACAATACCATATTACAATTATCAATCATTTCACTCGAAATGATAAATTTTGAAACAAAAGTGGACACATTTAGACGACACCTATACACGCTGTTCAACATTATAGGCAACGCTTGTAGCAAAAGCGTTTATATTCCGAATGTAATAATTATTATTCTAATAGTAAATATACCTATAATCAGCTTATTTCATTACATTTGAATTGCTATTGAACAGTAATGAAACGTATTTTATAGGAACATTTATTCACGACGAATGAGTAAACGACATCTCCACAGTAATTACCTTTATTAGTTCATAGTAAAAATGGCAATGAGTACCGGCCACAAACAACATGGAAATATCTCGATATCAAACTATAACCGGAAAAACTGTTATAGATTTTTTTTTATCTTAAGTACTCTTTGCAATAAGAACTGATGGTACTTAAATTTTGATACCATAAACGCAGTGCAGAGGAAGTGCAGACAATATGCAAGAAATTTATATTTTAATTCCATTCCCCAATAACTCGAATGACGGCAAGAAGATGAGTTTCGACAGATATGTAATAAAATTTGCATTTGATAATTATATAGCTGTAATATATTCAAACTTTGGATAAGTTTGAGTTTATTTAAGCGACGCCCTCTTTCAAACTGCTCAGAGTGCTGCAGCCGATAAACGTGAAAAGTAAACGAAAAAGATATTTATTTTGTCATTGAACGTACTGTTATAAAATTTAATTGTCATTTCATCATACTTATAGTTACGTTAAAATGTTATTTTATTGACACTCAAAATTTATTTGCCCTAAAAACTAACTAAAATTATTGATTCTGCTAATCAAGTGAAACGCTATTGCAATCAATTTGTACTTTGAGACTTTATCTCAAATATAACGTGTCTTTGTTGCGATAATGTCGTTATGCAGATTCATGATTTAGATACATATATACACTGGAAATATTTCAAGGTGATTAAGAGATTGAACATATGTATATTATGTACAACGAACAATTCATCCAGATTTACTTGTAACGTATTGATTAATTTATTATCTATGTGTATAAACTACGGTATAAAGATTAAACTTTGTTCTTAAATCTGATATTTATTTTTAGAACAAGAACTATGAAATTATTCTTTAAATGATATGTATGATAATTTGCACTTTGCTATTTACGTTACAATAATAATTATCACATGCAATATATGTAGATAATTAATAGCAAGTTGGAGAAATTATTTCTAACGAAGCAAAATACATTCTATATAGTCCAATAAATAATTAAATCATTGCTCTTATTACAATATTAAATTCAATGATTTATTAAGAACTTGAATATATATCGGCATAACGACAAACGCAACTACATACAATTATATAGGTCATAATATTCTTTATTCGTAAAAGAATCAACTATTGCTGTGAGTTTAATACTGGACAAATATCATCCTTTTTTTTGAAAATACGTATATTTTTTTTAATGCGGGTTTGAAACGTATTTTTTCGTGTATTATAAAATACATACAACCGTTTTAGCATCAAAAGTCAAAATTTTAGCTTATGTCAAACGATTGCACAAGAAAATCCTTTTATTTTTATAATACCTTGCAATAAAAAAAACCTAGTTTTATTTCTTTTTTTTAAATAATTTGCGTATAACACGACCAATGCAAGGAGTTCCTACTAAATCTGCCGTTTCATATATTGATCATCATGTATACGAATGACCTTAAGGCAGTAATTTCCAACCTAAGGGACATGAGGTCATTTCAAGATGTTTTCAAAATACTATCTTCGTGTTCAACGCAGAAATTAATTAAGTATTCAAATTGGCGTAGATAAATCAATAAATATTTTTATGTATATTTCTACATAATGCCAATTATCAGTTGAGTATCTATTAAAGTAGATTGTTTAAAAAATCATGCGGTACAACATTTTTTTTAAATCTTTTGCTACGAGGATATCCCATAGGCGACATCTACTTGACGACCTGTGTGTACGGGTGTCGCCTATAGACGACATCCAGTGTGTCGACCCTTGTTTCAAGATTTGTAACTCTTGATAAGGAGAACTCGCGCTAATACGGGGTACCATTGCAAGCTATCTAAATTGCGCTACTAAAATTTTTATAATTAAACCGCTTCTCATAGGCCTCTAATATTTTACCACGGTCCGTTTGGGCATAAAATCAACCATTATGCCAAGTTTCGTCAAAATCCGAGACAAGCTACAATCTGATTCTCCTTATGAGTTAATTTATTGCGAATCTCAATTTATATAATTGGATTATTTAGTTTTTTAGAAGTGTATGTTTAATTTTTAAATACACGTTTGATGAAAATGATCGGAGAATCTTTAGTAAAAAGTATGTTGTTGTGGCGGGAATAGCTCACTCAGTAGCGTTCTCGACTCATTCGCTGGAGGAATTCGGTTCGAATCTCCAGCAATACCAGATTTAAAAATATGAAATATTGAATTAGATTAAGAATTGTTAGTTTGTATAATACAAAAAATATTGTATTAGATGTAAGAAGGGAATAAAGATGTTTGGTTTAGAAGATGAGAAGAACATATTGAGAAACAAGAAAAAGAATGAAAATCGTAGAAAGAAAATTGAATGCAAAATTAGGATATAAGAAGAGATAGTATATATGATGAAGGTGTAAGAAATATATATGTAAGAATTGTATTGAATATGATGAAAAATAATATGAATAATGTAGGTGGCTAAAAATGCTGTAAAGCGGAGGCCAATGAAATTTAAAAAAAAAAGTATGTTGTGCTTGGTCCGTTCAGTAGCGTTACTGGGCAGTTTGTTGTTTTGTACAGCAGTGTCACTCCTGGGGAAAACACTACCGTAGCGAAAGTGTAAAATAACGTTAGGCGCAGGTGCAAAAAGGTTGGAAGCCAATGCCTTACAGTATTTTCATTACATAAAAAACAATTCTATAGGTCAAGGGCGAGCAACCTTTTTAGCCCACGGGCCAATTTACATTTTCAATTTTTTTGGCGGGCCGCACGTAATTTATATATATACTAGCTGACCCGGCAAACGTTTAGCTACAGAAAATATTTTTAGAAAATCATTAGTATAACTTCAGTATATGAATTCTGAATGTATAAATATTATTACATTGATAATTTACCCATTGCAACGCTAAAATACTAACATTCATATTATAATTATGTTATACTCTGAAAAAATTCCATTTTTTCTCAAAAACAGTTTTATCTCCTGATTTTAAAATTAAATTTCTAATTTTTTTCGCTGAAATAGCTCCTTTTGTGAGACATTCAAAAACTTGTACTTCTTATGCGCATCGAGAAATATTTGTACAATAGGATAAGCCTGCAAATCAGTAAGTTTTATCGGAGGTAACCATTTCGTTGCCATTTTTAAAATGTTACAGCGGATAAAGTGGATAAGTTTAAGCTTTTTTATAAGCTCAGAAAAATCTTGATCGAATTTCAATTAAAAACGTTCACAAAAAAGGCGATAATAGTTAGTTGATCGATTACCGAGCAATACAAAAAATCACTACTAAAATGTTCATTATAAAAAATTAAAAATTTGGAGTTGTATGTAGTTTTCTATTCGCGTAAAAAAATTAAAATAAAGAACAAAATTTTGAAAAAATGTTACGGCCGTACAAGCCATGATAAAAATTTATTTCATTTTTTAATAAAATTGAAGCTTTCTCATAAACACTGATAAGAGTCTGATCTAAAATTAAGTCGAAAGATTTATTGACTGAGCGCGGGAATAATGTAATTGCAACAAAATTACAAAATTGCCACAAGAAAAGAACAAAAATATAAAATTGAACGAAGTATATATTTTATATAATTACAAGTGTATATTATAAGTGTTTATAAATATTATTATAATACAAAATGAAGACAAATAATATTTAAAAGAAAAACAATTTTACTTGAAAACTTTAATAAAAAAATTGGTACTGCTTTTTTTATATAAGCTGATTTTGTTCTTTATTTTAATTTTTTAATGCGGAAAGTAGCAACGCGTATGCAGCTTTGACATGCTTTACTTAGCTTTGATGATTTTTTATGAATTTTATGGTTGAAATTTACACAGGTCCACAAAAAGAGTTGTCTGGATTGTTTCTTTTACCGCTGAAGATAAATCTATAGTCAAAATTGGGGCACAAAATATTGAAAAATATTTAAAAATTGGCACAATATTCAATCTAGATTTTTTTCTGAATGAATTAATTATTAACCAGCGACTTTTCTTTGTGGGCCTGTGTAATTGTTCGCGCACACACGTACTTCCAAAAAAAGAATTTATCATAATTTGATTTGCGTTTTTTTTTTCAAAAGCAAAATTTTCTCAGGACTGACATAAGATTTATAAAAAAATCGGTGTTTACTGAAAAAATGCATTTTTTAAATCTATATTATTTTGCATGTTAAATGGCGAAGAAAACATTTACATGAAAACAGCTATCTTGTTAGCTTTGACCATTTGGAATCACAATTAAAATTTGTTCACACTTTCTTTTTCTGAAAATGAAATGTGAAACACAAAATTCTGCAAAAGATATTATTCTTTATTACCAAAATACCGAAAGGACTATAATTATTATTTCATATCCAAAAACGATTGTAATTCGCCATTTGAGTCGTATACTCCTTTAAGCATTGCATCACTATTGAGCTAACGTACTTTAGAATTGAAAATCGACATATTCACGATCTAAATTGCCAGGAAGTTTTTAAATTTACGATGTTTTAATCCTCGCGACTTTATAAGATTTATTTATTTAATTATTTTAAATTTCGAAATGCGTTGTTCCTATGTTCTCGGACAAGTTCTCAATTTTTCTTGCAATATTGAAGCTTGTTAAACTAATATTTAAATAAATTAATATTGATTTTATCAGGAAATGCTATTTCTTCGAACAACAGCTTTTACCAGAATTTGACTGACGACAAAATTAGCCTTCACAGCTGTATTTGATAAAATATCTAGTAAAATAATCTGTTGTTGAGAAATGCTTGGCGGGCCGCAGAATAACATCCGGCGGGCCGCGGGTTGCTCATCCTTGCTATAGGTAAACAACATATTCCATTAAAGAAATTTAGCTTACATTGTTTTTGAGTTTTTCAATGTTTTTATTGTAATTGTATAATTCAATAACAGAAACCATCGATGACTCTTCATTTTATACATCGATAGATTTTTTTTCAAAAATGAACAATGCTTCATTTACATTTAAATCATTTTCAATACATCGTGAATTATTAAAATAATTTTTAAAGTAATGAAAGTTCATTTATTAATATTCATGCGAATGATTTTCATTTACTACAACACTTTTACAAAGAAGGTATACATACTCACTGTAATTAATATTTTGATTCGTATTAGATTTTAATACCAACACCCATAAATATAGATTAAAAACGCCTGGTACAACTTCTTCTCTTCAAACTTTTTAATTACTTTGCGGCGCGTCGCTAGTATATAATTTAGAATTAGGAATGAACAACTTCACTTGCACTACATTATTACAAACACTGCTTCGTTTACTAGCATCAAAACCGAAATAATGAACTTAATGAACGCTGCACCTTCGTATATAATACTCACCTAGATTATTTCGGCTGTCACTCCTAGCTAAGAATCAATAAACTTTGTGAATTGACACACACGAGTCGATGCTAAAGGTATTTAACTTATGACTGCACAGGCCGCAGTCGGCACGATGTTCGGTCTGACGCGTTGTGAAGAAAGAGAGGACACTAGGCCGGCCTTGTACATTGGACGAGAAACGCGGCCGAGCACGGGCGCTGCGTTTGTACTAGTAGCTGTTATTCGTTATCAGATATATGTAGTACTATGATTTCGGCTGTGCCATAGCCCCATAGACATACTTACGACGATTCTATGTAGGTTTGCACACGATTTACGGGTTTTGCGGAAACGAACAGGTAGCGAAAATTTTTACATTATTTACACGAAATATTGCAAACAAATATACGGTAAGATACATTTTTTATATACGTATAAAATACATTTTTTCATTAATTAATAAACAGCAATCAAAATTACATACAATTTTATAAGCTATTCTGCTATGGTTTAACAACAAAAAAATTCATTTAATAATATTAAGAAGTAAGTAGTGCTGCATGGCATCGTGCCTTAAGCCAAATTGCTGGAATCTACCGTAACAAAAATTTAAAAAAAATGTTAAAAAAAGATTATTTTTTTTTTAAATTTGAGCAAATTAGATTTTTTGAGAATCATGAAATTTTTAATAAATTTTTTTTTTTTTTTGAAAAAAATGTGTTTTTTATATACAATGATTTTTAACTTCCTGTAGGGTAAGTTATAGTAATCGCAAAAAAATCGAAAATGAAAATTTTTACATATCTTTACGTTTGAAAGGTTTCTGAATATTCTGACATACCTTAGAAAAAATGGATGTATGTGTGTGTGTATGTGTGTGTGTGTTCGGATACAAATTTTCGTCGACAATTTCGGGAACACGGATGAAGCGATTTCAATAATTCAAAAAACATTCGATTCGTATTGATAAGTAGACGTGCTGATCAGTTTTTGGCAAAGGCAGGTCTAGCCGTTCCAAAGATACGGGGCAAAAAGTGCCAAAAAACTCCGTTTTTAAGAGAACAGATCGTCCGATTTTTATAATTCAAACAACATCTTACTTCTTTTTGGGAAGGCAGGATTCTCAATAAAAATAAATTAAAAAAATGTCATTTGGCATTCAAAAATGTTTATTGGTCATATGTACATCAAATTATCAGATATTTTATAGATATTTTAATAATGTGTACACATTTTGTGTAATTTTTTTTGGTTCCGTGCTAAGATTTTTAATTACGGTACGGGAAAATCCAGCAATTTGCCTTAAGGCACGATGTCATGCACCCCACTAGTTTATATATGTACTATGATTTTTAACTTGCCGTAGGGCAAGTTATAGGAATCGCAAAAAAATCGAAAATGAAAATTTTTATATATCTTTACGTTTCAAACCTTCTGAACATTTTGGCATACCTTAGAAAAAATGGATGTATGTGTGTGTATGTGTGTGTGTGTGTTCGTATACAAATTTTCGTCGACAATTTCGGGAACACGGATGAAGCGATTTTAATAATTCAAAAAACATTCGATTTGTATTGATAAGGAGACGTGCTGATTAGTTTTTGGCGAAGGCAGTTCTAGCCGTTCCGAATATATGGGGCAAAATGTGCCAAAAACGGTAACTCAGTTTTTAAGAGAACGAAGCGTCCGATTTGAATAATTCCAAAAACATATTACTTGTATTAACAAGATGAAGAACTGAATTTTCATAAAGGCAGGTCTAGCGGTTTTGGAGATCTAGTAAAAAAAGTAAAAAAAAATGATCATTAGACATACGCACATCAAATTATCAAATATTTTATAAAGATTTTAACAATAAGTATAAATTTTGTTTACATTCCTATGGGTTCCGTACCAATGTTTATCCGTTAGATGGCGACGCGGCGCTTACGCGCTTCGAGATTTCGTCTCTATGCAGTTAAAGCAGTTCAATTGCTTTGAAAAAATGTTCTGAATTTGCAAGATTTTTCAAAATAAATTTTTCTTCAAAAATTTTTTTTTTCAAAAAAAAGTAAATTTTTCTTTAAAAATTCTTTTTTTTTAAAAAAAAAAGTAAATTTTTGTCAAAAATTTATATTTTCTCAAAAATCTAATTTTTTTAGAGTAAATTTTTTTCAAAAATGTTAATCTTTTTTTTAAAAAAGTTCCAGCAATTTGCCTCAAGGCACGATGCCATGCGCCCCACTAGTTTTTTATATAAATTTTATACTTTTTTCGAAGCAATGGCGCTGCTTTATTGCTGTTTCAGAGACGAAATATTGAAACGCGTAAGCGCTGTGTCGCAGTCTAACGAATAAACATTGGTACGGTACCCATAGAAATGTAAACAATATTTGTACTTATTATTAAAATCTCTATAAAACATCTGGTAATTTAATATCCATATGTTTAATGTGATATCCATATGAAAATGATCATATTTAACCGCCAAATATTATTTTTTTACCTTTTTTTATTGGATCTCTGAAACCGCTGATCCTGCCTTCCTGGATATTTAATCAATGCTTCATTTTGATAATACAAATAAAATGTTTTTTGAGTTATTAAAATTCGACGCTCTGTTCTCTGTAAAACTGAATTACCATTTTTTGCCAATTTGCAAAAAACTAATCAGCGCGTCTCCTTATCAATTGGAATCAAATGTTTGAATCATTCAAATCGGTTGAACCGAGTTCTCAAAATCGTTGAATAAAAATTGTATTCGCACATACATAACACACACATACGTACACACATATATCTTTTTTTCAAAATGTTCAGAAACTCTGAAACGTAAAGATATATAAAAATATTCATTTTCTTTTTTTGCGATTACTTTAACTTACCCTACGGGAAGTCAAATGTACGGTGCGGTATGTAGAATAAAATACGTTTATTTATCTCAAACAATATGGATATTACTTGATATCAGGTTGTAGTACTTAGCGCACTATTTGAACCCGAACTTTGCCGTTGCAAGTTCGTGGCACTTATGACTGTACCACGAACGCCTAAGCTGTATAGGTTTCATATTTAGTGTGAAAATCATTTATATAAAGTTAGTTGTTTCATAATAAATGCTAGCAAATGACAGTTAAACAAATTATATGAAGAAAAATGTAATGCATAATAAAATTAAAGCATGTATAATAGTTTACTAAAAGCATTTTGTACAATTAAAAACATTTTACTGCAATTTGTAAACTGATTTGCATAATTGTGAATTACGTATGCCACATATATTCGCTGCTCGAATTGTCAGAAACGATTTTATTACAACGCACCGGTTTTATTACAACCTCGTAGCTCTGGATTGGGTTGTCGAATCTTCATCTCGTATCTACTGCAGCAAAACATTCGCGAGATCAGACGCCGAGGCAATTGAATGTAATTCCGTAGGGCAGTCTTCCAGCAAGTGCAAATGTTGACAAAGTGCACGACACTATTGTTCTACATACGGATGTGAAACAATAATGATCCATTCGTGCACTCGGTGCCAAATAAATTTCAAGCAAGTTTATTTCGTATAACTTGCTACTGTTTTCTCAATCCATCTAACAAAGCAAGTCCTTTAGTTCTCTCTGTTTATCAACATATTGCAAGTAGCATTGATGTTGGGCATTTGCTGGACTGTAAGACAATATCGAATTGCTCCGCACGTCAATTGCATGCTTAAATAGTCAGTAGTAATTGAAACAGGTCGATCAATTAGAGCTCGTGTGAAAATAGGTTAACACGACTGAGCACTGCGATAATATAGTATAAAGGCGATCAGATTTGCTGAATGAAATAGTAGTTAATGTCTACCATTATTAGTAAAATATAAATATTAATTTCATTTGCGTATTATAATTCATCCGGTTTAATTTGTTTATGCAAATTTATAACCGACTAATCAAACAAATTATAACAATCCCGAAATATTGCTGTTTGTAATATCTAGCTTATTATTACTTACAGTCAAATAATTTATAGGTCATACGATTTATAGTTACGCGTATATCATTTCACAATTATTTAGGATTTTGTTTTAATACTTGCAATAAATAATTTGATGGAAAAGATATAAATTAATATAGGTGCATCAGTATTATAAATTGAAGGCGAAAACCAGCGAATAGATTTTGCTGTTGCTGGTACCTGCTGTTATAATAAATTGATTCTCTTTTATGTCGTAACAGTACCTATCTACCATTGGACGTTTATTTTTTTGTTTTCGGTATAAAAAGGAGAAATCGGAAATGAACGGAATGGGTGCAATGTTTCAAACCGCGTACCCGATTGGAAGAAAATTTGAAAAAGGATGTCCGTTATCAAAATATTTTTTTTTGAAAAGAGAATCTGAAATAATAATATAATTTTGGGAATCAAATACAACATTTATATTGGAGTAATAATAGATTACTATATTGGATTATAACAAATTACCAGTGGTGTTATAGTTTTTTTTTCTCATTATTTAAAGTAAATGAATACTTCTACCATCAAACAAGTTGATTAGATATAAATTATATAAATATTTAAATTCATACAGTGTATTATTTCTTTACTTTCATAGTTGACGCAGACAGTATTCTTTCAATTTTAAGGTGTGTTACATGAATCAAGAGAATTCTTAATAATTCACAAATAGCACTCGCGCAGTATGATCAAATTCTTGTACTAAATAATTGATTTATTTCAGTTAAAAATTAATTAATTATTAATAAAAAATAGGACTATGTTTAAAAGGTTATTTTGTGAATCATATACTTGTAATATATGTCACAGATGACATTCACATCATTTCTAATAAAGATTGAGCCAGACTCGAAAAAAATTATTGCTGGTAGCTTACATAAAAGACGCAGTGTAGAATTTGTTACAAAATATAAAAAAATAAAATCAGAATTTTGATTGCAATCACAAGAAACAAGAACAAGGAAAACAAGACAAAAAAAAGACTCAAGAAGAGTGAACCAAGTTTTAAATTTTATTTTTATATCTTCAAAACTGACAAAACTTGTTGGTTGTTTTGTGTGGCTTATGTCACAGTCAGTTCCAAATGTTTCGGTATTGTATTAAAAAGTGAATCTAAATTTTAATCAGTCAACAATTTCATATGCTACTGAACATATAGTCAAAGCTTTACGCATTTTTCATGAAATTATTTATTACTCTTTCTGTACTTTCAATATTGCGAAAAAAACTAGCAACTCTATACAATATAAACGAAATATTTATTACTCCAAATTTTATAAATGATTTTTTTTATAATATAGAAGTAGGGTAAAGCGGGGCTTGAGGGTCCGCGGGTAAGAAGTTCCACTACCATATCTCGAAAACCAGTAAAGTTAAGAAATTTTTAACAATATTTTAAGGAAAAAAATGTATAACCAGGCATTAGCTTGATTCCTATCCTAACTGTCTAGAGAAAAATGGAAATGTTTGAAAATCGATAACGAAAGTATTTTCTTTCGTTGTTATTTGGTTTGGTTGTGAGCACTGTTGTTTAGTTTACCTTAAAATAATTCTCAAGTAAACGTTACTTTTATTTTTAAGTTAAATTTAATAGTTTTTTTATATAACCTCTATAATTCATTCGCCTGGGTGGGGTAAAAAAGACCAACTAAACCTTCACTCATAGCAAAGGCGTAAAAAATAAAAAATTGCAAATAAAAAAGTAAAAAAGTTAAAACAAGCAATTTTACAAAAGACAAATTATATAAATAGTTATTTCAACTCTACTGATAAATATTTCTGACAAAATACCAGATCAAAGTTATTTACAATGTTATTTGTAAAAAATTCACCTATAAAATTTATATTTTGTATGGTTGAATGATGTAATAATTATTTTGTAAAATTCCTTTAATTGGACATTGGACCTGTTTGCATTCTGGCTATCCAAATTTACTCCGCCCATGGGGTAAAAAGGACCAGGTTACAAATTTTTGAAAAACAGCTTTTCTGCATTGATGAATTTTCTGGGAGTTTTACTGTACATAGTTAGATAGTTGTTTGTCTGATATGTATGTTAATAATTGTATAATTGGTTTGGTTCTCATATAACATTATCATCAGAGAAATCATTTATCTGACTTGTTGCATATCGCACATAGTTTCATTTACATTATTATATAAATTGAATACCAAAGATATAATAATAATTATGCTTGCATGAGCATCAGGTAACATATGCATTTCCTTGAGAGCGTTCTAATGTCTAATTAAAGTTAAACGATTTATCTTGCCCCAAATTCGGTAACTAAAGTGCTCATCAAATCACTAATACACGATTTTCTCATATGCGCAAGCACGCTGAAATAATAATTATTATTATGGTCACGTCGTCTAATGATGTTAATAATCTTTGCAGCATCCGATACATGAAGCGCTCTAAGGATTTTTGATAGTTATGGCTCTAATTATTATCAATTTACGAAGAACTTGCAGGTAGGATGAATTTGATATTAGGTTCAATTCATTAATAGTTTAATTTGAGATAGAATTTTAAATCAAAGAAATATGGAGAAAAGGGTTGCCGCCAGTCTTTACAGCTCTGCTTCTTGAATGGTAGATACTCCTAATGAAAGTGAAATTAAAAAACGTAGATTTTAATATATATGTATATACTACAAGATTTTCGTTTAGAATACCGCAAAGCTTTGAAGTCCGCGGGTAAAAGGGTCCATCACAATTATCTCAAAAACAAGTAAAGTTTGGAATTTTGGAACAACAAATTTTAACTTTCCTTAGGGTAAGTTATAGTAATCGCTAAAAAAATCAAAAATGTTTTTTTTATATATCTACGTTTTAGAGGTTTCTGAACATTTTCGCATTCCTTAGCAAAAATGGATGTATGTGTGTGTGTGCGTGTGTGTTCGGATACAAATTTTCGTCGACAATTTTGCGAACACAGATCAACCAATTTGAGTAATTCAAAAAACATTTGATTCCTACTGATCAGGAGACGTGCTGATTAGATTTTGGCAGAGGCAGGACTAGCCGTTTCAGAGATACTGTACAAAAAGTGCCAAAAATGGTATTTCAGTTTTTGAGATAACGGAGCGTTTCATCGTTTCAAATAATTAAACATTTTACTTGTATTGACGAAATAAACAACTGGTGAAATTTTTGTAAAGGCATTTCCAGCGTCTCTGGAGAAATCAGCCATGAAGAGCGATTGCTTAAAAAAATGATCAAGATTTTCAAAAAAAAAAAAATACAAAAAAAAACAAAATATTAAAAAAAACAATTTTTCAAAAAAGTCAATTTTGTTAAAAAATTTCAAAATTTCTCAAAAATCTAATTTCTAAAGTTTTTGGTGCGGGAAGTCCCAGCAATTTTATTTATTTACAGTTTATTTTTTTTTTACAAAAAGATGTATAACCAGCCATCACCTTAAATCAAGCAACGTCACTATTATATAAGGAATTAGACGACTATATTTAAAAATCTATAACAACAATGTTTAAATATAAGGTTCAATATAAGCCGTTCAATTTTTATTTTTTATACATTTGCCGAATACGCTGTACGTACTTTTTCCAAGAATCGCAAGCAATACAAACGAAACGATTTCGAATAATTAAAATAGTTCGATTTGTTTTCCCGCAAAAGGAAATTGAATATTTCAAAAAACATTTAACTTTTTATGTTACTGTATCTCCTAACAGCCTGAGGTGCCGCAATTGTTGAGTGCTTCAGCGCAGCTTAGGAGCATTTTCCGCAAATCCCGGGGCGATAATTTCACTGGAACCGATTGTTCATAAATAATATACCAGAACTGTTTTATTATACGTTTTACTCGATTACAATATTAAATCAATAATCAAGATAACAACGGCTAATACTTCAAGAAAAGCATTATACGATATTTAAACACTTGATATTTGTCCATAATTGAACTTCATATTTTTAGCCCTTTTAATTGACAATTTTGATTTGACAATTCATCAGGAAGCATCTGTAGAAGTACTCTGATTGTTATCGTTATAAGACAAAATGATTTATAAGAAAAAAGTAAAATTGTGTATAACATCGTTATATTGTATTTGTATTTTGAATGTAAAGTAACATTTTTAAGTATTGCAGACTTAACTTTTATTCAAAGCAATAAGATCTACTTGATCAATAAAAATGTCTTGTTAGCTATATTTGACTTTCTATGATTTCATTTTGTCTCTATGTTCACATAATTTATTCAATAATGTAATAATACAAATGTTCAACTGAAAGATGTTCTTAATATATAAATTTAAAAAAAATAAGTTTTTTGACAAGTATATTCATATATCAAACTATGTACAAATTTTTCAAATCTTATACATTTTTAAACCCAGCATTGTCTATTTTCTTGTAATTATCGATCCTGTATCATTTTAGAAAAGTGAATAAGAATAAGAACTGAAAATATACTTTGATATCAAAAATTCAAAAAATATCATCGTTCTGGTGAAAATGTTATGGAAAGAATTCCGAAGTAGCAAAGAATTTTGAAGCAGAATGTCGAGAAAACTGTACTCCTAAGGTAGAACAACTTGAAAGCAAAACAATTCTGAAGCGAAGTAGTTCCAAATTATAAAACGGAAATAATACTGGATCTAAAATCGATCAACAAAAGATCAGCACCATATAACCAGAAAGAACTACATACAATTGATTGAAAATGGCTAGCAATTTCAACATAATAGCAAATAATTTATAAACCAATTATATTTTACTATTAAATCTAGAATCTAAAATTTACTTATCTCAAAATTCCCAAATGCACCAAACAATGAAATTCAAAAATTGGGAAAGAAATAATGTGTGTTTTTAGAAGACGCAAAACCATCGATACACAACGTATCGAGTGTTTTGAAAATTTTCAGTGTTGAAGATTTAAAGTTTCTAACAAATTCTCAAATAGTTAGTCTTAACACAACAATCGTACTGATCTTGCATAAACCAAAAAATAGTATTACGAGTTTTTTTTTTGCGAACTTCCTGAATGTAAATAGTAAGTGTGCAAAATTTTTATTTATTGGTGTGAAATCTAAAATTTAGTAACAATCTTTTTAGTGAAACTCAAATAAAAAGATGTCAAAATCAATTTTAATCTTAAGTCTTCAGAAGCAAACTTTTGCCTTTTCGTTGTAACTACGAAATGGCTGGACGTGTCTGCGGAATAAAAAATCTGTATCAGTACGAATCAAATGTTTTTTGAGCCATTCCAAATCGGTTTAGTCATTTTCTTGAAAACATTACAGATTTGTTCAATCTGTAATGTTTTAATCTCTAAGTTTTTATTACAAGTTTTCTTATGTATTCGAATTGATAATGAATTTAGTGGCGCGTGGTATCGTGCCTTAAAGCAAATTTCTGGAACTTCCCGTATCAAAATATTAGGGTTAGTGAGGGGTGATAGAATTAAAGACATTATTTAATATTTTTAAACTGAATTGTAAAGTTAAAATTATTTATTTCAAGTATAAGTAAGCTTTAGTATTTACGCTAAAATTAAAATCCGAATCATTTCTAAAATTTAAACACAATATATTTTTTTAATTTTTGAAGAAATTTTTTTTTTGTCTTTCTTTAAAATAATCATTTCTGCACACTGTCAACACAAGTAAATTGGTATTTGAATCATTCTAATCAGATGATCCATTTTCTCAATAAATGCCATTTTTTGCATTTTTGCTCCGTATCTCCGAAACGACATAGACATGCCTTTGCAAAAAACTAATCAGCACATTCACCCGTCAATACGAATCGAATGTTTCCTGAATCTTTATCATCGGATGCTGAGTTCTTTTAAAAACTGTCAATTTCAGCACTTTTTGCTCTATATCTCGTGGACATCTCTGTCTGACGTTTCTCTATCAATACTAATTGAATGTTTTT